>NC_134578.1:94803123-95467289 GCF_050947875.1 Dermacentor variabilis
CAGAAGCACAGATACAAAGGCACGTGGAGTTTTGGAGGCATTCCATGCAAAGAAGAGACAAAAAAACTGTGTTAGTAATACTTCCGTGACCCTCTTAAAAGCGAAATGTCATATCTTGAACTGTTTGGCAGATGATGCATTATGGTCCTTGCGCGCATGTCTGTGATTTTCCTTATATTTGCTGATTTTTCGGTGAAGAAAGATAGATGAAGTTGGCGCTTGTCCTGTGTCGTGCTCCATCTCGTGGTGGTGTTAGTTGGCGCTATTCTTCCCTAATTCAAGTATGCAACCTCCAGCCCAACTGAATGTTGTTCTGAACTATGCCCTATCAGGTTCCTCTTTATTTATTAATTATTCTCATGTCGTGCCTCATTTTCTTTCATGGTATTTTATTAATTATTGTATCAGAAATAATGTTATTGGTCTTTATTATTATTCGGGCTTTTTTTTCAATCGAGTAGGCCTATTACATTAAGAACAATGTCATCCTCAGCGAGTTACCCCTACTTTTTCGTATTGAGTATATGTGTTTCTACCTTCTTTCGTGTGCCGATTCCAGAAATCGTGCAGTCAACAAACCTAAAAAAGAATAAATATGTGGCCCAGGAAAGAGAAGAACTCACCGACGATTACGATACCCCGTATTGCTAGTATTGAGCGCAGCTGTTTTGGTGTTTTGAATTCGCGATACGTCGTGGCCAGGAATAAGATTCTGAACGACGGGGTTCTCTCGGCAGCGGCGCTGAGCCTCTGCTCGGGCAGCTAGTTTAGCACCAGCGGCAGGCGTCAACACTGGAATCCGTGGTACCGTGGGGAGCGCATTCTCTAACCGCTGCAGCGGAGGCGAAGTACTGCAAACGCGGTGGGTCCGAAGCCCACGCCAGCGCTGTGTTTCTATATATGTTATTGGTCGCAGCCGTGGAGAACGCCTCTTGTGGCACTCCGCTTACCTCCTCACCCTCTCGCCATGCCTTACTCCTTCGTTTTTATCCTCGTGCTTCTGCTGCACCCTGCTCCACTGCTTTCCTCCTCGCGCTCCATCCGCTATCGTCGTCTTTCCCCCCGCTCTGCGCTACGCGTTCGCTTTTTCATCCTTCGCTGTGCTCGTTCGGTTGGTTACGCCGAGAGATGCTGGCGCCGAAGCTCAGCGCAGGCACGGGCGCCTGAGAACTGCTCTCGAAAAGGGAGGTTGACCTCGACGGTCATGCACTGTCCGACGCTCCTCCTAGTCTCTTCTCGCGAGGGGTTACACAATATAGTGCCGTGCGCAGTGGCTCTGCCTTCATCTTGTGGAGGAATGCTATTCGTGCTCGCGCTGGCGTAATTTCAGAACATTGGGCGAGAGGCATGGGATGGGACCAGTGCCTTCACTCTCGCTGCTCGCCTTCGCACTGCCATGCTCGCTCACGATGACAGTCTTTGATTGACGCCAACTTGACATTGAATCGCCCTCTCTGCTATTAGTTGGCTGCACGCCTTTAGATTTTTTTCACGTCGTCATGATAACCAAGTGCATTAAGACACACAAACGCACGTACACACGCACGTCACACACGAATACACAAGAATGTGGACAGCACGATGGCCATCACAGTAGGTCATTTTGTAGAGTAACGTTGGCGTAATGCGGAAGATGTTGGTTCAGCTGTTCCTGCGGTAAGATATCCTTCCGCAACATTATTTTCCTAATTTTCCTTACTATTGCGAGAGTGTCCATACTATATGGACACTGCAAGCGCAGTTCTGTTGTGAGCGTCGCCGTGAGGTTCCATATAAAGTCCAAGGGCGATAAAATTGTCGCCGCGCGCACGTATTCTGTATGCGCGAGTGAAAGCGTGCTAGGGAGAGCCGGCGATATCGTGCACGAAAGGGAGGAAAGCGAGGAGGAAGCGCAACGGCCTCTGTCGAGCGCGAGGATCTGGGGGGAGGGAAGGGAGGGTGGCGCGTTCTTCTCCGGGCGGCCCGGGCGGCAGCACGCACCTGCCCGGACCGCTGTATCTTGAAAGCCATTTGCGACGGGGACAGTGTACCCCGCGCTGTATTTTCGCGCTTAGTTCGCTTTGGGGGGGGGGGGAGGTGCAGTTCACTCGCTGCTGCTGCCGCGCTTCCTCACTGCAGTGTTTCGACAGAAAGTCTCAGCAGTCATCGAGTGAGATGTGTTTATGTTTTCTTGTGCGTGTGACACCATGATTTTTAATTTAGTCAGTGTGCTCATGTTTACAAAGTTATACGGCCGATAAAACTGATATTCTTACTTCATATAGCGGTCCGCTAATTTGTCATCGCAATTGATGCTTCGCCTTTCGGACAAAACTACGCCTTTCCATTTCTACATTTCAATCAAACCAAACATGTAACTCGCCCAGTGATCTCTGTGTCTTCTTGATCTGTTTGTTGATATGGCTGTCGGTAACATAAGTTGAGCCAATCCCAGGCATATGTGGGAAAATAGGACCTTTGGTTGATGTTTATGACAATGAAGATTAGCCTTCCAGACTTGGTGCGTGCCCACATCGCAGCACGGGCCAAGATTCGGAGGCCTTCAACACACTGATATTTGTTGGAACGAATTAATAATTAGAAGCTTTGAAAAATTCTCAAAAGTTATAATTTATTAGAGAATTCGAACTAGTTGAATAGATGGCTGCAGGTTAAGAAAGTAAGGGGAGGTTACCTGAAAGATGCTGGCTAGAAAGAATTTAGAAATAAAATAAATTGTCTTCGCTTCTCCTAGTGCACTTCTATGTCGCCCAGCTCTCTTCACTGAATGTAGGCTCTTGATCCATTTTATTCACTTAACTTTTTCTCCACACTCGGCTGCTTCTTCCCTAATGAAATGGCGCAACTCACTCTGGGCGATCGGTCATGAATCTGGCCTTGAAAAAAGCTGTTATCAATTGTTTAATAAAGTAAGCTGAAACGAAATAAGCATAATGTAAATGCGATTTAAAGTGGCTACTGTTACAGATCTGAATGGTAAGATATCTAAGAGAGAGAGGGGGGAGATATAAGGTAGGCAGGGATGTTAAATAGTCAAGAGAACGGTTACCTACCCTGTGCTGCGGGAAGGGAGAATCGGAAGAAAGAGAAGGGCGAGAGAGAAGGTATACAGACGTGCACGAATAGTACGTGAGTCAAAGCCGCTGGTACAAACCGGGCGTTCTCAGAAAGCACAAAAGTGCCTTCACTGCCTTGTGCGCTGATTATCGGTGGGGACGACGTTCTAGTACTGTCTGTTTACACAGAGGACGATCATCGAGTTTCCTCAATGTGTTGGACAAAAGTTGTCTTTGTGCTTCAAATTGAGGACAGTGGCACAATAAGTGGTCAATATTCTCCTCCCATCCGCAAACATCACATGCATGAATATCAGCCATACCAATTATAGCTGAATATGCTTTCGTGAAGGCGACAACCGACACAGAAGAGACGCTCCGCGTCGGTGCAGTCCGGCCGGAGGTCTGAGTTGTGCAGTGAAGCGTTTAGTCTGTGCTGTGGTGCGCCTCGTATCTGCGGCGTTCCACCCTAGGAGAGCGTGCGTGCTAGGATGCGAAGTGGTCTCGCAGCGTCGGTCCTGAAGAAAGGATGGGGACGCGGCGGCATTATTTGTTTGACGTCCAAGCTGCCTTGTCTGCGTCATCGTTTGCAATGATACCTCAATGACCTGGTATCCATCGAATAGAGATACCACGACCTTTTTTTCTCGCAAGCGATGAACAAGTTCCACGAGTTCGCACGTGAGCTGATCAGGAGTTATTCCGTGGCGGAGAAACGACTGCGCGCATTGCCAGGCCGGCCTCGAATCGCAGAAGACTACCCAGTTTTGGGGGCTTTCAGAATTTACCACGTGATGCGCGTCGCGGAGAGCGGCGACCTCTGCAGCTATAGACGTAGTCGAAGATATCTAAGTATTACCGAAAAAGTTATGCGACCATACTTTTTGACTTCTTTTTCAATTCTGTGCAGCCGACATCCTCGCTTCCTGCATCTTGTACTGCTTGCCTCATGTTCGGGCACCACCCACACCCACTCTGGCGGATTTGTTTATTCTTTGTTAGCGCGAATGTGTACACACCAAGTGGTACATGCATAGTCACACATATTCGGTGGCTTGGATTGTCTGTTCGGACACATACAAGGCGGCAGACGCTCAGTCACACATACCCAACGGCCTAAGTTCTCTAACGTGGCCCATACCAACCGGCGCTTGCTGAATAGCCCATACCGAGTGGCCCACGCTGTATAACCAGCAAGACAACAGCCGTCAGCAACCGCAATATGGAGGTAAGGGGTAAAGCAAGCTTCGCTTCAGAATTGAGGCCCTCGGATCCCCTTATTCAGTCCGCTCACGCGTTTTTCTTTGCCACTTTGCCTAAGGGAACAGGGTAGGCAAAGTTTTCGAAAAAAATCGATTTTTTGTTTTTGTGTAATTCAAGATCTCTATTCTTTCCTTAACATGGCCCAGTGTTTCATTTGCGCGCACGCGAAATATTTACCTCAAAATCAACATTTTTCGAAACCTAGGCAGCATCCAGCCACGCCCCCTTTGACACATGCTCGGGATCTGTACCTCTCCTAAACTGAAAGAAACATTTTTATTCAACGCCTATTTTTTGTCATGTTTAGCGGAATGCCTGTCACTCATCTGGCAACAGTGAAAACATAGCTAGCATATTTCACTTAGCCAAACGAATCCTAAGACGCAGCTGGATTACTCGCAACGCGCGGCGTTTTGCTCGTGCTTCGGCGTGTTTTCGCGGACAATCGAATTTGTTTATACTTTGGTGCTGGTTATTAAACGGTAATGCAATGACGAAGCCAAATAAGTGCTATAAAAACGTCTCTTCCACGGGAACCGGCATAAGTCGATCTCCGATGACGCCAATTCTCCGCAACACAAGCCAGGAGTGGGCGCCGCGGCCACCACGTGCGCGTCTGCATCGAAGCTTTCGCGCTCGGCGGAACGCTTGAAGCGGAACGCCGGTGTTTCAGCAGCTCTCAAAGCCTGAGCTTCTCCAGAAATGTCTCCATGGAAAAACTCAGAACGCGAATGAGGAGTTCAACAACGTTGTATGGCAGCACGCTCCGAAGAATGTCTTTCTTGGCCTCAAGACGCTGAAAGTAGCGACAATTTATGCTGTGCTAACTTTTAATGACTGCAGCATTGCTCGAGTAGACATTTTGAGGTCATTGGGAGTTTCTCCAGGACGGTTCACAGTCCAGTGGTTGCGCGAAGCTGACCGGCGGCGACTGTAGTTTGCAGAGAGGGCTACACGACTGGTAACTAAGGAGGCCCGGAAAACAAGGCAGCTAACACAGAAAAGAAATGTCGACGATGGAGGGGACTACCAGGCTGGTGGCTATTGAAAAAATGCGCCAGAATTTGTTTCTATAGTCCTATAATGCAATAAAGCTCTTTCTTCCACTTCAAAGCCAATTATCTCAAAACACCAAATTTTGCTGCATTTGACCCTTCTTTTTCAATAACTACAAGTACTAGGGAGATAATATTTTACAGATATTGAGTAAACATTACAGAGGGTCTACTGAACCAGGATTATAAATATTATTATAAGGGATTTTTATTTACAGGCTATTTACTGCAGATTTTGGCTCTAAAATGTGGTGGGTCCAGTAAAATAACAAAACAAAAAAACTAACCTTTCAAAAAAAATAATCCTGGTTCAGTAACACTACTTAACATTGCTGATTACAATGCCACCAAGGTTAATGTTCTAACCCCAGCAGATCATGAGAAAAAGGGTCACGAACATAGCCTAAAATGCATGGCAGGAATAGGACCTACCCTGTTCGGTTCATTTAACATCGGCGAGATATCGGCGTCATCAGGTGCTTCGGTGCTGGGCGAACTACAAGAATATTATACAACAGAAAGCTCCCTGGACACTTCCAGCTGTTGCCGGAATATAGCAGGAATCATTTCTCTTCTAAGTGGCGATGTAATGAATGTTCACCCTTGTTCTGTGTTACGCCCCCCCCCCCCAAAAAAAAAAATATCTCATCAACCTTTACATAGCATCAACAATAATTATGGCTGCTGTAAAATTATTACAGGAATTCTAGTGTCGCTATTTCGCGAAGAAGTGTTGAATTTAAGAACAATGACGTGCATTCAGCTTAACTGCAGGCGGTTGTGCGAGCGCAGCGCAACAGTGAGCTTGCGACTTTAGAAACTTCCGGTCGCGTGTCCTATATCTGTATTATAAATGAAAAAAAAAACACTGTTGATTGTTGTGTACTGCGTTTTGAGATAGCAGCAATGCCTCTCATGCCTCAGGCCCAGATATTTAACATTTACTTTGTAATACACGGCAGATTGATTAGCGAATTTGTGATTTGCTGCAGAACAAAACTGTTTAAAATATGTGGACATGGTATTCTGCGTTGCTGCGGCTCGGCATTATATGTCCCCCTTTAACTCTGTGAAAGCCTGTCAGCGTCACCCTTTACCTCTGTGAATTAGGAAGCTTGTGAATGTCACCGTTTTTAAATTGCAATATAGTCACTGCTGTGCAGCTTTCTTTCCAGCATGCTCTAAGTTGGTAGTTTTCTTTTCGTGTCGATTTTCTGTTGGAGTGACCTTCCAGCAACCCTCTCACAGCCGCCATCTCAGTTACTGGCGTTTTGTCGTGGCAACAACACTCCGCCACCGTCAGGTGCAAGTTTACAGTGAAGCTGTTAAAGGGACTCCCGCAGCGGCTGTGTATGATGCGGCTGAGCACGGCCGCGTGGGCCCAATCTTGAAAGTGATCTGCGATGGGAAAGTAGTCTACGAGCGCCGGCAGCTGATAGCGTCGTGTACGCTGTGTTCTGACCGCGTAGTTCTAGCTGAAGCGAGAGGCAGCGTGCAGATCTATTCGCTCGCTGCTGCTGCCGCTCTTACTCATGACAGCCTTTTGACAGCGAATGTCCGCGGGCATCGAGTGAGATGTTTTTATGTTTGCCTGTGAGCCGGTGGCATGGTACTGTACTTGTTAATTTCGGTAGTGTTCTTCCGTTTATACGGCCGATAAATGTACTACACTTACTTCGCATAGCTTTCTAATAATTTGCTGTAGCAATCGATGCTTCGCCTTTCGAGCGAAACAGCGACATTTTCGTTTTAACACCCTCCCCCTCCCCCACCGTACTAAGGCCCAAGAAATACATATATGACAGACTTGATTAGTTTTCGCTACCCAATGACATCTTGACACTGTAATTCAATTTAGAAAATTTCATGAATTGCGTCATTGTTTTAAATGCTACAATAGTGTGCCTAATAAACTACGCTGGGCTTTAATGTGAGGAAAACCCGATGGAGGGCCCTGAACGGTTGTTCATTTTTTTAAAGGGAAATTATGACAGCGAAGTGTCATGTCAAACTTCGCAGAGGTCCATTTAGCTTTCACATGAGAAATTTTTTATTTTAATGGCAATTATTTTTTGTTAGCATGACGTTCTTACCGTTCAAGTCTGCATGGCATATCACTTACCCCCGTATTCTTAAACACGCCTTCGCTCAAAGCCTCTCCTCGACTCAGCCAAGTAGAGGCAATGTGCCTTCCTTCACCCAAGGTGTCGTTGCGCTTTATGAACACTACTCCATGTTTCCTCCGCCGTGGAACTCCTTGAAAATGCGTCTTCGACTCGAGCGAACTGCATCGACTGAGAAAGGCGTCTGATAGCGAGACTACTCTTAAATGTGCTGAGCAAGAGGCCCATTCTTTAAGACAGATATGTGTATCCATTAATTTGACATCCTTATGAAACAACAACATTGCGAAACGCACAACTTTAGCTCGGCAACGCTGTCACTGTAGCGTTCGACTGATACATCAAGCGGCAGCTGTGTTTGCGGTCGGCAACAATCGTGGCCCATCAGCTGAGATTATGACCGATGCTTGGAAAACAAGAAAATTTGCGCCGCATTTCTCTGCGGCTCTTTGTTTCCATGTCCTTCATTGGTGGTTCACGTTGCCGTCGTTAATCGTAGTCATTATTGGTGATGTTTTCCGTGTGTGTATTGTCAATTGTGACTGAGCTGCATTGATGGTGAAGGAGGCAACAGATGGAACGGCCGATAAGCAGCTTTGTTTGCCTTCAAGACTGAAAGACTGAAAGCTTCCTGAAAGCAACAACATGAGAAAAAATACGATTGATTGAGCCATTTTTGCATCGAAGCACAGTATGTTGATGTGCTTTTCGCGAAGCTGCCGCGGCGCTGTTGTTAAAACGTTTCCGATATGTTCAAGCATCGCTGGCTCCAGGTGCTCGGGTTGCGGGTACGTGTACCTGAAGCATATTATTCGAAGCAGCGTGAGCTTACACGAAACTTTTCTTTTTCGCTAATTGGAGCTTGTGGGAGATTCGGCAGGACTATCTGTTATTGGTTCCACTTTTTTATAAAGAAATACAGAAGGTAGCGGTCGGCTCCTGTGTCCATATAGTTATTTCAGTATCGCGTACGAAATCTTTCAGTAGAGGAGAAGCAGTTATCATATGCATTTGGCACAATGCATATAGTTGAGTATGTAGCACCGGCAGGTGGAAGAAAAGCATTTTTGAGTCCAGTACTTCGTCTTAAAAACCGTGATGGTTAGTCGGTTTGTTCAAATTGTAGCACGTATGGTCTACTGTAGCAATGGGCGGCTTCAATGCAAACATCGGGAAAAAGCACGCTGGTGAACAAGCAATTGGGAACTACGGCGTCCATTCCAGGAACGCTAGAGCAGAGGTGCTGGTAGAATTCGCAGAAAGGAATGAGCTTCGAATACCTAATGAGCACCTTTTCCAGGAAGCGAAGCAACAGAAAGTGGACCTGGAGAAGCCCTAATGCTGAAACAAGAAATGAAATTGACTTCATACGTTCTGATGATTCCAGCATAGTGCAGGATGTAGAAGTGATAGGTAGGGCAAAGTGCACTGATCATAGGTTAGTGAGGGCGAAGATTCACCTCAATTTGAAGAGAGAAAGAGAAACATTGGTCAAGAAGAAACAGGTCAACCTAGAGGCAGTAAGGGTAAAAGCAGACAAATTCAGGCTGGTACTTGCGAACAAATATGCAGCCTTAGAACAGATAGATGATGTGGACATAGAGCTAATGAATGAAACCGTGACCAGGTTGGCCTTAGAAGCAGTAATTGAAGTGGAAGGCAAGGCACCAAGGCAACCAGTAGGCAAGCTCTCCCCAGCAACAAAGTACCTAATAAAGAAACGATAAAGATTGAAAGCGGCCAACTCAAGAGATAAGATAGAATTCGCGGAACTGTCAAAACTGATCAACAAAGCGAAAATAAGTGATTTTCGAAACTCTAACGTGAGAAAGACTGAAGATGCCGTCAAAAATGGACGCAGCCTGAAATCAGTGAGAAAGAAACTTTGCATACGGCAATCCAAGATGTATGCCCTGAAAGATAAGAAGGGTAATACCATCAGAAATCTCGAAGATATAGTCAAAGCAGGGGAAGAACTCTATACTGACCTGTACAGTGCCCAGAGGTGGCATTATATCTCAACGAGAAACAGTAATGAACAGGATGCAGAAACTTATTTTATGAAGGCGAAATTTATAAAAAATGTATGAAGGCGAAAATAAACAAATACCGGTAATGTACTGACAAGTGAGTTTTCAGAAGATTTAAACATTGCGTAGCGTATCAGTGAAGTGAGGAAGCACTGGAAATACAGGCACCTGTGCTGGCTCAATGGTCATCATCATCATCGTCATCACCATCAGCCTGTTTTATGTCCACTGCAGGACGAAGGCCTCTCCCTGCGATCACCATTACCGCTGTCATGCCCCAACCGATTCCAACTAGCGCCCGCGAATTTTATAATTCCCTCGCTTCACCTAGTCTTCTGTCGTCCTCGATTGCGTTTCCCTTCTCTTGGTACCCATTCTGTAACACTAATGGTTCAACGGTTATCTAACCGGCGCATTAGATGACTTGCCAAGCTCCATTTTTTTCTCTTGGTGTCAATTAAAATATCGTCTATACCCGTTTGCTCTCTGATCCAAACCGCTCTCTTTCTGCCTCTTAACAATATGCCTAGCAATCTTCGTTCCATCACTCTTTGCGCGGTCCTTAACTTGTTCTCGAGCTTCTTTGTCAGTCTCCAAGTCTCTGCCCCATATGTCAGCACTGCTAAAATGTACTGATTGTACACCTTCCTTATCAATGAGGACAGTAAGCTTCCAGTCACGAGCTGGGAATGTCTGCCGTACGCCGATCTAACCCATTTTTCTTCTCGTGTGAATTTCCTTCTCATGATCAGAGTTCCCTGTGATTAATTGACCTAGGTAAACGTACTCCTTCACAGACTCTAGAGGCCAACTGGTGATCCTGAACACTTGCTCCTTTGCCCGGCTATTTATCATTATATGTCTTCTGCATATTAATCTTCAACCCCACTTTTACACTCTCTCTGTTAAGGTCCTCAATCATTTATTGTAGCTCATCTGCATTGTTGCTGAATAGAAGAATGTCGTCGGAAAACCGAAGGTTGCTGAAATATTCGCTGTCGATATTTACTCCTAAGCCTTCACAGTTTAATAGCTTGAATACTTCTTCCAAGCACGCAGTGAATAGCATTGGAGAGATTGTATATTCCTGTCTGACCCATTTCTTTATAGCTATCTTCCTGCTTTTCTTGTGTAGAATTAAGGTAGCTGTAGAACCTCTGCAGGTATTTTCCAAGATATTTAGGTAAGCGTTCAGTACTCATTTATTACGTAATGCCGCTATGACTGTTAGTATCCCTACTGAATCAAATGCCTTTTCGTAATCTATGGAAGTCATATAGAGAGGCTCATTATAATCTGCGAATTTCTCGATAACGTGATTAACGACATGGATGTGATCCATCGTGGAGTATCCCTTCCTGAATCCAGCCTGTTCCCTTGGTTGACTAAAGTCCAGTGTTGCCCTTATTCTATTGGATATTATTTTGGTAATTATTTTATATAATACTGGGAGTAAGCTAAGGGATCTATAATTTTTTCAATTCTTTAACGTCTCTCTTTTTGTGGATTAGTATAATGCTTGCATTCTTCCAGTTTTCTGGGACCCTTGCAGTCGTTAGACACTTCGTATAAAGGGCCGCCAGCTTTCCAAGCATCAGGTCTCCTCCACCTTTGATTAAATTGACTATTATACCATCTTCTCCTGACACTCTTGCTCGTTTCATGTCTTGCAAGGCCCTTCTGACCTCATTGCAAGTTATAGGAGTAGTTTCTATATCCTGTTCATTACTGTTTCCAATTGAGGTATCCTGACTCCTCTGGGTACTGTACAGGTCACTATAGAATTATTCCACTGCTTTTACTATATCTTCGAAATTGACGATGTTATTACCCTGCTTAGCTTTTAGTGCAAATATCTTCGTTTGTCCTATGCCAAGTTTATTTCTCACTAATTTCAGGCTGCGTCCATTTTTTACGGCTTCTTCTGCCTTTATCATGTTATAGTTTCGAATATGGCTTATTGTCGCCTTGTTGATCAGTTTTGACAGTTACGCGAATTCTATCTTATCTCTTTAGTTGGGCGTTTTCATATTTTGTCGTTTCGTTATGAAGTCCTTTGTTACTTGGGAGAGCTTGCCTACGGATTGCCTTCACGCCTTGCCTGCCACTTCAGTTGCTGCCTCTGAAGCCGACCTAGTTACGGTTCCATTCATTAGCTCTATGTCATCATGATCTCTCTGTTCTAAGGCTGCATATTTCTTTGCAAATACCAGCCTGAATTTGCCTGCTTTTACCATTATTGCTTCTAGGTTGACCCGTTTCTTCTTGACCAATCTTGCTCTTCCTCTCGTCACATTGAGGGGAATCCTGGCCCTCAGTAACCTATGATTACTGCACTTTATCCTACCTATCACTTCTACATCCTGCACTATGCTAGGATCAGCAGAAAGCATGAAGTCAATTTCATTTCTTGTTTCAGCATTAGGGCTTCTCCAGGTCCACTTTCTGTTGCTACGCTTCCTGAAGAAGGTGTTCATTATGCGCAACATATTCTTTTCTCTGAATTCTACGAGCATCTCTTTTCTAGCGTTCCTAGAATCGACGCCGCAGTTGCCAACTGCTTGTTCACCAGACTGCTTTTTTACCACTTTTGCAGTGAAGTCGTCCATTATTATAATATACTGAGTTTTCACTTTTGTCATCGCTAATTCAGCATCTTCATAAAACGGATCTACGTCCTCATCATCGTGAATGGATCTTGGAGTGTTGGCTTGTACTACCTTTTATTTATACCTTTTATTATGTTTGATTACTACTACAACTACCCTGTTATTAATGCTGTAGAATTCGTCAATGTTGCCCGCTATTTCCTTATGGATTAGGAATCCTCACCCGTATTGCTTCTTATCTAGGAGACCTCTATAGCAGATGAGATGTCCGTTATTCAGCAGTGTATAAGCTTTACCAGTGCTTCTAATCTCACTAAGGCCGATAATATCCCAAAAAATGTTTGATATTTCCTCACAGAGTCCTGCTAAGCTAGCCTCACTCGAGAGGGTTCGAGTGTTAAACGGTCAGTTTCCATTGGCGGCCTGTCGGGAACCAGAGATTCTTAGCACCCTCTGCTGTGTTACAGGTCTGACCGCCGCCTTGGTCAAGTGCTCCGCAGCTGCTGAGGATTTAGGGCCATGGGGTAATTGAGTGAGCCATGTGGGAGGGGGTGGCCGAATACTGCACCATGGAGGCCAATTCCTGTTCTGGTGAGGGAGTGCCTTGTTGAAGCTTAGTCATAGTTTTTCGCCTTACCTTTTTTCAATGTGCTATGTGGTGGCATCTGATGCACGTTCCATAATATGCGCTTCCAAGTTCACGCAACGGCCACATCCTTTTAGTTGAGCTAGGCCTTTTCCTTTCGCTTGCTTATGTATACTGAACTTACTTAGCGCGCGAACGCCTTCTGTACATAAAATTGTGCCATAATGGCGCAGGATATGGGCCTTGGAAAGACCAGCTTATGAAAAAGTCAACGTCTGTACAAGACAGTAAGGCTTGTGGAACACCTCACAGCACCGATAGATACGATGCTTGCCTGTTGGAATTGCATCATCTCGCCTCCCTGAAACAACATAAGTGCTGCAGAAATACTTGACTAATCTGCCCTGTAATTAGTCTGTGCTTATTTTCATAAACTGTGTTACGTCTCATATTCGTCATATTCATGTTACGCCTCCTAACATTGACAGAATGGCGAAATCGGCACCGTGTTATTAGAACCACAAACATGAAAAAGCTATGCCGTAATGAAATCAAATTCATATTTTGTTCCTCTTCAACAGCCGTACAATCTTGTGTTGAGCATATATTCATGATTATGATGCGCAAAGTCATGAGTTGCCCATGATGTGTAATGGTTGCGACGTGAGTATCTTAGTGCCCACAATTTTTAATGCAGCAATTTCGTAGCATTTGTAGCCAACACTTCAGTATTTAGTGGTATGCTGAAGCTTCTTTAGTAGGATCAAATGTACATTAAGAAATGTGCCATAATTTTGATGGCTGATCTCAGCTTTTCTGAACTAATGATAGTAATGTGCTCTATACTGTATTTTTCCGCATCGTCATTGCGACAGTATGCATCACCATTTGGCCTGTTGTGCGATCCCACAAGGCACGCTGCTGCCCCAGGTCTTGTTCCTAGGGCAATATCTGAAGTTCTGCAAGCCCCACGAAAGCCAACTGTCACCCACATCCAATGGAAGAAATTTGTAGTCATACAACGAAAAAGCGCAGCACCGCGGAAATTAGGATCGCAGCTACGTTTTCTTGCACATTCCCGAACACTGTGAATAGGCTCGCAGGCTTCGCCTACGCTGCCATAATATTGTAAAGAAAGTGTAGAAGAAACAGGCCACATATTTTTCGTTTCTTTTCTTTTTTTCGTTTAAAAAGGACAAACTGTAGGATGGTGGCCTCACCGTTTCTGTACAGAATCTCGCAGTGCGTAGTGAAACAAAACGAAAAGGAAAGTTCAAGAGAACCCTGGGTGGTTCCGTCATAGGTCATACAGGGTTCAAGATTACATATCAAATATTCTTTTGTGTGAAAAGATTATTTGATATGTAATATTGAACCCTGTATGATGCATGACGGAAACACCCAAGAGATAAGGAGTATCCGGCGCCTTAAATTGTGCGCCAACATCTCCTTATATCATATCAATAAAAAAAATGTTCAAGAGAATCGTTTACCTATTTGTAATCCTCGTGATACATAGTGCTCTGAAACGATTCTCTCTGGAGGACGCGCCACACACAAAAAAAAGTATGCCGCGTCTTGACGGAAAGCTCTTCTATCAGATCTTCCAAAATCGCTTTCGAGGTAGATGTACACGCCGTTTCGTCAAACAACATTAAACGAGATTCTTTCAAGTCGAAGACAGGTAATATCATCTTATTCGTCTTTTTAATTTAATAGGCGGACGAAGTAGCCACTGAATGTCGAAAATCGTCTCAGATACTTATGCGATACTAACAGCAATTCTACAATGGAAATAATAAAGGTGAATGTATGAGCTGAATTCGCCTCGTGCTTATCAGCTTTACCATTACTAGTTTGCTACAGACACTGACGAATAATAACTAAGTTGATGGGGAAACTAGCGCGTTCGTTTCATACTGCAGCACATGCGATGTCATAAGCAGCGAGCTTGCCGCCTTTGTCTGGGCGTCTTTCACATTTGCCGTCCGTCGAATAAAAGCTCCTCACTCAACTCAAGAGTAGCGCAGGCACTAATGCTGGCCCGCGTGGGAGTAAAAGGAAAGGGAGTAGGATGGAGACGGTGTGAGTCAGAAATGGGAATTCCGATGACGACGCCCCAAGGGGCCCCAGCCAAGTTGAAGGCGGTAAGGCCAAAAGTATGAAAATGGTTCGCTACTACCGCTGACTTCTCTTTTTTTTTCTATTTCAGTTCGAGGAACTCCGCGCATTACGAGGAACTCAATGCTTTCTTTATCTAGCAGCTCTTCTCTTTCTTGCAAGAGTCTGCTTTGCATTCAACCCTATAGATATATATTTTTTAAATATTTGGTGCACGACGGGCTCTTCAGACGCTCGCGTTTTAAAGTGAGCTGAAATGCGCAGAGCAAATAGTGAGGGTTTCGGAGCTCCAGAGCGGGACATTAAGTATTCGCATAATACTTGGCGCATACTTCAGGAATAAGAAAACCAGCCATGAGAAGCAAAAAAAAAAAGCTCCTGGTGCGGCTCGTACGTACTGGTTATAGATATTACTGCTGCTTCCGTAAAGCTGCAAACGTGCAATACTGGCTGATCAAAGTAAAGAAAAGGCTAAGCTCGCACTTCAGATTTCCTCTGGCGCGGCCCCCCATTCTCACATGCAAATCACATGCGCTCACACAGCTGCGTTTTCTTGAATCTGCGACTATACCGACCGCGTATGCTCGGGCTTTTGGTTGATCTACAGCTTCTCAAGGTACAAAAGCGTGCAAAGTTTTCCTTTCGAAAGCCGATTCAGCGATACCTTTGAAATTAAGTAAACACGCAAAAAATATTCTAATACCTTGTAAATGAAACTTTCGATTAAGTGGTGAAATGCTAGTATGTGCATCGGAAGGGTTAATCTCGAGAAAAAAAATGCTTAAAACGTCAAAATTTCCTAATCAGTAATTCACGTTTATAGTAGGACGACTGCCAAGAATTATACAATTAAGCTCATAGCAATTTTAAAGATTACATCATTTGCAATAAGAACAAACATAACACAAGGAATATAAATTAGACATGGTTATAACTCAGCTCCTTGGTTCCCCATTCCGACGTGCAAGTGAAAGAGGTGCCAGTTATCTTTCATTAGGGCTGAGGACACCACCGAGCATGGCCTCTCGTGAGCTCGCTGAGGTTCGTTTTTGTGCCAAACATTGAAGTCTCTCATGCAAAGCGCGGCCGAGCAGGGTCGCCGAAAGGCCGACTACAGATGAAACTATCTGTGCGCAAAACTGCGATACGTGAAAGTGGCTGTAACTACTTGAATACTTATTCGCTTATCGCCCCTCTATATGAACAGTACCACTTTACATGATATTTTACCGAACCAACATCTCCGCATTACGCGTGCTTCACTGCATGGCTAATGCGGATACGTGGATTCGGCATCTACCTTTGGAAAGTCGCCTTTTCCTCTACTTTCGTGTTTTCTTTACCGTTTAACGTGAAAGCATCATATGCCCCATTGCGCGAAAAATCCGGTGGTGGCGGTGGGGTGGCCGAGGGGTGCTACCGAAAATGACCGATTGCGGAAAGAGTAGATACACATCAAAAATCCTCGGATTGACGTGAAATTTCTCAAGGAGACTCATGTAAACAAAGTAAATTAATGCCTTTGTAAAGAACATTTGGTGGATTTGGGTTTGGCGCAAATCAAACCCGGGCCTCCGGGGCGCGAGACCAGCAGGTGTGGCCTAGTGGGCGCATCACTGGACACCTGATGGCGCAGCCAATGGGGAAGAGGTGGCGCCACGTCATAACTGTATAAAATGAGGCGCCGCCTCTCAATCGAAAACATTTCACCAAAAGGACTGTAACGCTCTTTCGCACTTCCACACGGGAGCAGTCTTAAGTGCCTCAACCGAATTTTATTTCTACATATCAAATAACGCTGACCCTGAATCAGAGCCTCTTATTCCACACTTGAATACATAGATACATGGCTGAGGAGAGGGGAAAGAAAGCAGCTAAGTTCCGGCTCGACGGTGCTGCATTTCCCCATGTATACATCGGTACAGCGCTCTGCAGAAAAATAATATAGACAGCACGAGTGAAAGCTATTTTCAAGGAAGACTCAAAAGAAATCAGAGCACGCGGTGCAGCATAAAATGAACCATACAATAAATACAACGTCTCATTCTCGACACTTAACACAAATTAGAGATAAATAGTGGCAGGTCAATGGAGAAAAAATGAAGATGTTTAGAAGGGAATTTAAAGAATTTCCTGGATCGAGGTATAAAATAGGTCAAAAAGCTTGTTTCGCATATATATATATATATATATATATATATATATATATATATATATATATATATATATATATATATATATATATATATATATATATTTCTTACTGACAACATTGCGACGCATTGTGAAAGTTAAGGAGAAAAATACCATTCAGAAACGCTGTCCGATGACGGAGATTTCTACAAGACAACATGTTGGCATGAGATGTCAGATCTTGGCTTCTAGGTGAACAGTCTCTCTTTCTGCTTCCTGTATTTGGCATATTATTTATTGAAAATGTCTTCTCTCTGTCACAAGAGTTCATGCAGTGAGTTGATTAAGGATTGGGAGAGGGTGTAGCGGTGCCACTCTCTCTGCTCAAAAGAACCACATTGCCCTGCAGTACGAACAAGAGTGCTGCATGACAAGGCAAAATTTCATGCGTGCACCTTTCGTGTAACCAGTTTTCTGTCTGTCGAAATGGAGATGGACGAACAGATTGTATAGCGAATGAATTTCAAATTTCTTGTGAAACTTCGCAAGAATAGTGAAGAAATTCGTCACATTGCAAAAGGCTGTTGGAAAAGATTCCCTATAAGAAAGAACTGTGTTCAAGTGGATTCAGCGTTCCCGCAAAAACGTGAAGAACTCGAGGATGACGGAAGATCGAGGACTCCCCTCCACTTTGAGCGAAGGTGAAAACATCGATCATCTGCGTTCTCTTACGTTCAGTGACCTCCGAGTGACGGTCAGAGTTATGTCAGAAACACGTGGTATGGAAAAGTGTGCTCACCAGAATTTGACTGACAAAATAAAAATAAAAAGGTTCCAGCCAACATGGTGCCAAAGCTCCTTACTCCTGAGCGAAATCTGCGACAACAAAAATGTTGCACCAATAGGAAAGCTTTTTACCATAGCGATGAATTCCTGCACATGGTCGCCACTGGTTACAAAACAAAAGGTTAATAATACCACGTCGAGCTGACGACGAACAGCCAGCAGTGGAAAAATAAATATGAGCCAAGGCCAAGAAATGACGTGTCAAAACAGAGCAAAATTAGTCATGTTGATCGTGTTTCCGTATGCCATCGGATGCTCCCCGAAACTCCGACAGTTGACATGAAGGTCAAGCTGTCCAGACAGCTTTCTACATGGAGGTCCTTAAACCTCTTGCAGATCGTGTGCGCCAGGTGTTACCAAAGTTCTTGAAAGGCTGAAGGTGGATTTTCCACCACGACAATGCACCTGCCCACTCTGCATTGATATTGCGCGAGTCTCTAGCACAAAATCCGATCGCTGTGCTGGAACAACCTCCTTCCTCGCCGAATGTTTCCCCCAACGACATTTGTTTTGTTCCACAAATGCACGCTGATACTCAAGGACTGCATTTCCAGTATGTGACGGCAATTCAAAAGCAAACGACGCCGCTGCTGAAGCGCGTATAAACAAAATGACTTCCAAAGATGCTGCAAGGATTGAAGTTAAATCAGTCTGCGTTGTCTGTAATGGAGAGTGTATTGAAGGTTACCACGTTTACCTACTTGAAAGCTCGGGAAATTATCTTTTTGAAGTAAATACACGTACATTCGGAAAGACCTCGTGCCTTTGGTGTTTTATTATTTACGCTAGATATTAAATACATAGTATACCAATGGGCGGAGATGTACTGTGATTGTTTTCGAAGGACGCTACAGTGCCAACTGAGTCAGAAACACATTCAGTTGCATTTAGTTGTTCCTATAAGCTGCTTATGCATGCGCGCGCATCGCCCATTGAGATTGAGGAACTAGTGAACAACTAATACAGCTATTAAAATTTGGCAAAAATACAGGTCTGTGCGGCAGGAGTTGCCCTTACAAACGGTGTCATGTTCCTTACAGCCTGCAACGAAGTTCTCACCACGCACGCATGCAGGTTCTGTTATTTCAGTCATGCAAAAGTTCGCAATGTAACAGGCGCATTAGTTCAAACGCGTATGCGAAAAACCTATGGATCCCACGCGCTGTGGGAGTCGGTCTAAGCGAAGCTTTCATCCGAGTTTGCGAAACGTCTTCCCGAACAAATCTAAGCAAATCTGTCTAATCTTACGCTTCAGGCGTTCCTAGAAACGTCGTTTAAAAATTTACTTTTATCATCACACACTTTGACGACCGCGGTGGCTGAGATTATATAGTGCTTGGGCTGAGCGCGGGGTTTGATTTCCGGCCATGGTAGCCATATTAATGCTCAGATGGAATTGTAATCTGAGTTTTGGGTGCACGTTAAGAAATCCCGAGCGGTCAACATCAATCTTGAACCCTTCATTGTGCCACATAGACCCTGTGTTGCGTTAAGACATTAATTAATCACGGAGTCAGTCATTTCCTAAATTTTGGGACAGGAGACACATCTGCACACAGTAAAAAATCAAGGCCCCTCTTGTTTTATGACACCGCAGCAACTGCCTATTAAATTAAATGAGATCGTGAAGCTGAAATTTTCGCGCTGCTTCAAAGTACCCTAGGGAAGAAGGCAGCCAGTGAAACATTGCAGTCGCTTGGAAATGCCAGTGACAGTGACTCTAACGACGCTCACAAAATACAGTAGGACCGTACTGTATTAGAACGTACGGCATTTCACCGATTTGTAGCTGTTTTGAAGAGGCCGAGCAGGTTACAAAGTATATATATAACATTGCGGCAGGGTAAGTAGGTCCAGGAACACATAGATAATATTTCAGATAGGTTATTCAATGTGAATGTTCTTGTGAATGTTTTAATCTGCTCCTTTCAGTTATCGATCTGGAAAAAAGTTCTTAAATGTTTCGGTGCTGGTGTAGTACGGCGCATAAGAATGTGGCTTGGCATGCCGTGTCTAGTTGCTAGTGGTGGGAGCTACTTACTGGAGTCAGCAGAAAGCTTGTTAGTCAGGAGCAGGGATAGGAATGAAATACGCTGTCATTCTCTGTGTAGATAGAATGTCTCGAGAGCATTATCTTTCATTCGTTCTTTGATTTGATTTTTCTTTGCATTTGTTCAATTTTGCTAATACGGTATGCGGGTACTATAAGACGCATGTGTATTAAAGCGTGTGTGTGATCACAGTAGTCCAACTGATTTGTTTTTGTAAATGAAGTTGTGCTGTGTAGTTTGTGTATTAGTAAGCATAGCTACCGAAATGCCGACGAGAAAATTTTATCAGTGTGCATGCTCCAAGACAGCCTATTACTGGCAGTAACTTCCTCGTATTTGTAGCTTAAGATTCCTGTAAACGCGAAGAACCAAGATTGTAAGTGTTAAGAGATGGTACCTTTTTACGCATGACACTAAGAAGAACAGTTGTTCCTGCGTTCATGATCATTCATATCTGTTGCACCTAACTAATATGCTGCCAAGGTAAGTGTTAAGTTGAGCTTGATCGCTGCTCATACAGACGTAGCGTTACAAGACAGAATCGTCATCAAAATAACGTATCTTGTACGACAATCTAGAGGGGTTACAATGACAATAATATACCACAAGAACAGTATGGAACCCAGGACGTTTCCATGGGGTGCCCCAGGTGTTACTGCCACACAATTTGAGTGTTTCCCATCTATTTCCATAATCTGCTTTCAGTTAATAGGATATGAAACAGTCCAGGTTATTAAGGTTTCTCACAAGCTGAAATTTTTTTAGTTAAATATTAAGTGGTCATGAGGTACTAGGTGGAATGCTTTGCTAAAATCTAGAAAGACCATATCTCTCTGGCCATTGTTGTCAAGCGATGATCCTTGTGCGTGGACTACTATGACTGACTGTTAAGTGGTCTTTTCTAAACTCGTGTAGCAAACTTGTCAGATAAAAAAGCTCGTCTATAAATTCGTTGTTTTCCTTCATAGTACATGATCCAAAAGTTTATAACATGTCATAACAAGAAAATTCGGCAATAATTACGAAGAATTAGTCATTTCTCATTTTTGAAAACGGGAACTATTCGGACGGTCCTCCAGTCATCAGCAAGTTTTCCAGTCGATAGTAACGCATGAAAAAATCATAACATACAAGTTCGCAACTGGATCAGCGTAACGCCGCACGAACACATTCGGAACACTGCTCGGGCCACAAGATTTCATAGTTTTAAGTTTAGTAGAAGAAAAAGCACTTTACCGTCACCGTCGTCCTATTTGTGAAGAGAAACGACCGAGAAAACGATATCTCTTCACGGAAGCTGGTGCCGTGACAGTGACGGAACGGGGCGGTTGACGGCTAAGTGAACCCCGTATAGGTCCAAAAGAAACTCGCTTGCCGCATGCATTCTTCCTCAGCTACCACGTCTGTCATGCCTTCTGGCTGCCAGTAGCAGTCCCGCCGTGTTCCCTTTATTCCCGATGCGATTTAGTTAACGTTAGATGAGCCGTTGAAACGCGCAATTTTCATCCTCAATCTATACCCCAGTTAGACGCATATGATGCGATGCGCCTTCGTTACGAACACGTCCAATTTACACGAGAACCAGCGCTTTCCAGGAGGCACTACGGCAGGTCGAGTGCGCAACTAAAGTATGCTAATGCCCTCCGGTTGAGAGGCCATGAGAGTGGCGAGACATTTTGAATTATAGCAGACCCTCGCCTGTATAAAGCTTTTCTTTAGCACGATGCGTCTTGCTAAGCTCTGTGCACGCACGAGTGCATGCGTTCTTTCGTTCTAGCACGCCGGTGCCTTTAAAGGTAGGCACTCACGCATGGGTCTCAAGATGTGCAGTCAGTCTGTGCTGAAGAGAAATCGCAGCATGAAAACTGTTTCTTCCACTCCCTTGGTTATGTGTTACGGCACTTCTGTTGGCACGCCAAGTTCTCAACGCTGGTTGCCCATAGTGTTTGCAAGGCGCAGCTCCGCATACCCACTCACCAATACACTGGCTCGTATTTGCTACACACTCAATTTAAGGGCGTGTGATACAGCGTTAGCGGGTGACGAAGGGTGCGCGTGGACGTGGCTATGAACGGGAGTGAGTGCCGCTTAACATCAGTGCAAATGAAAGTGAGTGATGGTGATTGAGAATGCGAGTGACTGTCGGCGAGTTTGAGTAGACGCGAGTGAGTGACGGTAAGTTGGAGCGGACAATAGCGTGAGCAAGTATCGGTAAGCGTGAATGTAAGTGGCTATGAACGCGATTGAGTGTTGGTTAACATGAGTAGGTACGTGACGGAGTGTCGGCGAATGTGGGTTCATATTGGTGAGTGAGTATGATTGAGCATCTGCTTGCTCTGCCAACCTACGTTGCAAGGTGATGCGAGTCGTTTGTGTAAGGTTCGTGTGAGCAAGGCTTCTCAGCACTATTCATGTGAAAACGGCTTCTGGTGATGCTCATGTGAACACGAACCCCATACGTGAGTCCGGGTATCGCACCATCATGATCATATAATCAGGCAGAGAATGGTTAGTGACAAAGAAGGAAGAGAATTTGTTGTACAGTCGCCCTGAATGAGTATGCTCTGCCTTGTAACTAGGGGAAATTATTCACAGAGGAACAACAACAGTTTCAGAAGCACCCCCACCTAAATTTATGGTGTGTGTGAGGCGAAAATGTTAGAGTGCAGGTCTTTCATGTCCGGGCGTTAACAAGACAAAAGCACTGGTGCATTTCATGTGTTTTTGGCCGAACCAATATTACTAGTGTCATTTAACATGTCCTTTTAATCTTTTGCTGTGTTCCAGAAATTCACATAAATATCAATTCTCATAAAACTATAAACTTGTTACGCATAGTGAGCGTAACAAAACTCGTGTAGGTATAGCAACATGCAAGCACACAGTGCCTCCATTCGTTTGGTCTACAGAAATTGCTGATAATGTGAATTAGTTGTGAACGTAACATACGTCAATCCCCTCATTAAATATTGCATGACTATAACAAAGCAAGATGAAACCACAGGAAAACTACAACATAGGGTGTCATATTCGTTTTGTGCGAATTTGCGCCAAATAGTAGAGAAATTTCCGTAGTAGCCATGATTTTCACCAGGACTGAATAACAGTAGCACTGAATTCCACCTATTAAAGCTCGGATGTAATGAAATTTCGGACCGCGTAAGAAGCCCAGTTTAAGGTCACGTAGAATTAGCATAATTTGACGTTTGAAATACGAGAACGAGCGCCACGGAAACCTCGCCAATATGGCCGTTTTTGTTACCGAACTTCAAAACGACAACACCATCACCCCTCGGTGTAAGTGACGCATGATCTAATGCGCGCGGCACCTCGGCACGATTTCCGCGATCTCGGACGCCACACTACTGCGCAGTCTAGATACCGCAGCCAACCCACGTTGCCGCGACGAGCCCTGTTCACGTGCGAGATGCTCAAACTACCGCGTGTTCCGATTGGTTGGTCTCTGCGGTTCTTCAGGTGGGGCTACGCGCGCCAGCCCGAAAGCCAGACGCCCGCAGCCAAAGAGTTAATATAACCGACTCTAGAGAAAAAACTCCACATGGCGTTTACGCATTGAAATCGGTAACTACAACGACGCCACCCTGTTAATACGCTGTGCAGACGCGCAGAAGCAGACGGCAAGATACGATTCAGACGAGACCCGTAATCAACGTGACCACAAGCCTCCCTAGCTATGGTCGGCCCATCTAGTTCAGGCGCCTACAAACGCACCCGTGCACAATTTTACGTAGAGACCTTATAAATAGCCATCGGACATTTCTTAGACATCTACGGAATAAACTTCACACGTTGCCTATACCTGCGCGCTGTGTGTAAATGGCGTTTCTTGCATCGTATTTTCATTATCTTTAGCATAAAAAAATCACTGACCATTACGATACACCCTAATGCAAAATTTGAGCGCAGCTGTATACGCGTTTTCATTTTGCGATTTACTGAGCCATCGCACCGATCACCGCACCGACTGGCAGAGCCACGACGCGTGGCGCTATATATTGACCGGCCACACAGTTGCCGCTTCCCGGCAACAGCAGCTCATGCAAACGCAATTTTTTGCCGGAAAACACTTAGGCTAACGCTATGCGTGAAGGGGCGCTATCTGGTTCTTTATTTTTCCCCGCACCGTCGGAGCCACCACTGCCGCGAATGCGCGGATGTGAACGCCATCTGGTGGTGCTTCAACTTCGCTTTCGCCGCTTTCCTCCTCGCTATCCCGCGGCACCCTCCTCCTCCGCTTCCTTCCTCGCACCCTCTTCGCTCTCGCCGTATTTCATCGCCCGCTGCGCTCCGCATTCGCTCTTTGGTCTTCCGCTGTGCTCGTTTGTTCGGTTACGCCGCCAAGGCAAGGCGATCGCTCAGCGCCATGTTGCGGGCGGTGTTTGAGCCAGGAATCCAACAGGAAAAGCGATGAGTATTTGCGGCAGTAGAAATGAATGAAAAAGCGTTCGATGATGGGCAAAGGGCGGGGCGCCAAAGATGCAGGCACACGCGGTGCGCACGTTGTTTGGACACGTGTCTTAGGAATGTCACCATTATTGTATTTTTGCTGTTTTTTTAGCAGACGACCGTTGCACTTCTGCTCGTCGCGGCAGTGGCTGGCGAAGCGACACACTGGGAGAAGCCCCGTGGCGTTCTACCACGAAACTATTGGGCCGCAGGAGCGGCAGCCTTCCCCGTTTGCCAAGTTAGATGGGAGGGAGTATCGCTGCCTGCTTAGGTGCTACTTAAAGGCAGCTAACAATAAAACGGTATAATATAAATACCAGCCCAGAGGCTTTACGAAGATTGCTGCAGTGGTGTGTAACTCATTTCTAACAAATTTAGCCAAAGTTAGATTTCCTTGCAGTCGGCCTTTGATCATGAAATGGAACTCTACAGGATAGGAAACACTTAACGCTTAAAACCTTCGACATGCGCCAGGTGGATCGACTTCCGGCCCCAGAAATAGTGACCATATAAATCATTTCGCTTTTCGTGCTTGTCCTCTTAATTTTTGCGGCGGCGACTAATTTTGTTTTTTGATCACGCTCAAACTGCTTTATCTTTTCTTTATCTTTATATTTTCATCTTTCTTCTCAGCGCTTTTCTATTCGCTTGTCTTAATCCGTGCTCCTCACTCTGCCTGTCTTACGCCCTCTATCTCGTTTTATTCCCTCGCCTCCTTCCTCCAGGAGAGAGTTAGCAACCAGAACTAACTCTCTGGTTAACCTCCCTGCCTTTGCTACACATGCTTTCTCTGCAACCAAGTAATCGTGTCACGACCTCTTGTCCGCTAACGAGGGTAGTACCGCTTCGGCAGTAATAAAAAAAGAAAAGAGAGCGAAATAGCGTTAAAGCCAAATGGAATGTCCTTATCTTCCACAAAGGACACATTGTTAAACTTGCGGACTTCAGTGTCACAGAGTGGGAAGCCGCCTCGTTACGGTAGCGTAGCGGCAAACGAGGCACGCCCTTACCGCCGGCAAAGCATTATACATTGGAGCGATCAAAAACAGAAGATACAGGCGGCGGACACAACAAAGTCGGCAGCGGACCCTGAATGAGGAAAAAGAAAAATGCTCCAGTGGACGCTGTCCGATGAGAAAAAAAAGGAAATGAAGTTAGCTCGAGAACTGCGGGTCTCATTGTTGTGCAAATAAGGTGCGGCGGCCCCCAGCAGTCGTAATTAAGTAGGCCGCTATGGGAAGCGCCGCGGAGAACGTGCGAATAGGGGTTTGGGCACGGAACGTCAGATATAAAATTTAAATCAAACACGGAGAATAAGAGCGAGGCGTGCAGTTTCTTTGTGTGTTCTTATGCAGAACCGCTCGACACAGATCCGGCCTCTAGGCCCGAGACGGGAGCGCCAGAGCTCATTTCCCGTTCGTTGGGTAGCAGGCCAGACGCGGTCTTCAGTATTATGTGGAGATATATGCCCGACCAGCTAGGAATTACACAATCAGACATGTCAGACTACTTTAATTTTGTTCCTTTGCCCGCGGCTTTACAATTCGGTGTTGCGTGCGCCTTTTTTTTCTTATCTTCCTCTCTTATTTTTTCTTCCTTCTTTTTTCCCTTTTTTTGCAGAGGTCAAAGATACATCCATGCACAACTCTAAACAGGGTGCAAAACCACTAGTGTTACACGATGTGACCATAGGCAACAGTGCACGCCGTAATAATTAAATATAGACAAATCAAATGTGAGGAATTAAAATTGAATTTTGATAATAATAAATGAAAATGCGAAACTCGAACTCAAGGTTAGGAAACTTATCCGCTAACCAAACGCACCTCCAACATATGCGTTGCATTCACAATGGCAGTTATTCAAGATAATCCCCTATTTCGTTGCACCTGTGCGCACTTCAACGTCAATTTGCTGCTAGTTAATACTAGGCTGCTCGTTTTCTGATAATAAAATTCTTTAATGTGAAATAGTAGCTAAACCCATGGTGGCCATCAAATGGGGAAAGGGGGACAAGGGAGGGGGAAGACGAATAGCACCGTTTTTTTTTTTTTCGTGTGTATCCATAGCTCATTGAGCTCTGTTAAAAGACTGAAAGAGTATTCACGACGAAAGCCATCCTCGCTGAATTGAACAGCCATCCTCACTCAAAGTCAGTTTTAGCGAAATTGAAATCAGTCGTTGGTTGAACGAAAACCTACGCCAGTGACCAGATTTGACCCTGAGTTAGAAAGGCGAGCTCGCCGAGCACGCTGCCGCACAGCCGGCAGGATGCAGAGCAACCGCTGTCTGCAATTAACATTGTTGCGAGAGAAAAGGCGAACGCAGTTCATCGGCAGCGAACGGCACCTTTACTGTAGCGGCCACAACAACCTACGTCGTTCACGTCGCCTACCACACACGACCAGTGCTAAAAATGGGCGCCCGATTTGATTATTATGAATATGAAATGAACATATAAAACACGCGTGGCCAGCATTCCCTCCCCTTGAAGATGCATCATCGCGATGCTAGGAGACGATTGAGTCAGTCACAAAAAAGACAAGTGGAGAAGAAAGAAAATAAACCATCGAATGACGCACACAAGTAACGTCCACGCGAGAGTACAGAAAAGGTAAGTCATCGCCAGTAATAGGGCTTCATCCGAATTACGTGCACGACGTCGGGCACAGGCTTACATGGGGAGCGCCTTGAGGAATCCTCTGTAGTTGACATCGTTGAGGCGTTGTAAAACTACGTATCGACCAAAGTAACGGCGTAGGAGATTTTCGGAGCAACCTCGTTGACATATAGGGCTCCACACCAAGACGTAATCTACAGATTTGTACAGGACCTTCCTGCGACGAAGGTTGTAACGGTGGGCCTCATAACTTTGCTTATACTGGATACGCAGTAGCGCAAGCTGACGAGCTTCTCCTGTCCGTTCGGTGAAAGAGTCCGCATCCGGGAGAGCAGCTGTGCATGTATCAGGCAATAGCATTGCGTTAGAGGTAGTTGTAACTTCGCGTCCCTACAGTAGGCGAAGAGGGCTGAATCCTGGGGTTTCCTGAAGCGCCGTATTGTAAGCGAATGTTATGCACGCAAGCACATCGTCCCAGTTCGTGTGGTGATCGGTGAGGTACATGGACAGCATGTAAGTAATTTTCTTGTTTAGGCGCTCGGTTAGGCCACTGGTTTGCGGATGGTACGCAGTAACTTCGCGGTGCCACTTCGTTGCATGACTTCGCGCACAAGCTGTACTGTAAAGACTGGCGCCATGGCGGAGAGCGATGTTATGAATGCTGAATAACGCAATGTAGGAGGCGATGGCTCCCTGAACTGCCTTGTTTTCGCAATACCGTATAAGCTAGTCGGTGGCGACCACGATCCATCGGTTGGCAGCAGAGGACGTCGGAAATGGGCCGAGTGAGTCCATACCAACCTCCTCAACGGGAACTTTGCAGAATCGACAGATTGTCGAAAACCGGCTGGTCGCATAGGCGGAATCTTGCGGCGTTGACAATCGCGGCACGTCTTCACGTAGTGCTTCACAGTTTTCGTAATTTATATCAGTAGTACTTCTGACGAATACCGGTCAATGTACATGTAAAGTCCAAGTGGCCAGAAGAGGGTGTGTCGTGACATATTTATTTATTTATTTATTTATTTATTTATTTATTTATTTATTTATTTATTTATTTATTACATACTGCCAGCCTGGATGCCAGGCTTTAGGCAGGATAGGGGTACATAACAATACATTATATAGGAATAAAATGTACATTTGGTCGAGCAAGTACAGCATGAGAAGAACCCAAATAAGCTATACAAAGCGGAGTACAAACAATATGCCACGACAATGTGAAGTATAGTTAGCTATTGTGGAATGCACTTTAGTAAGAAGACACCGTCGAACACTCAACCGCATTGGCAGGTAGGTTATTTCATGTGCGAATTGTGCTCGGGAAAAATGAGACTTTGAACATATTTGTTCTGCACAAGAACTCACTCACCTTCTTTGAACGGAAAGAACGGGTTTGTCGCTGGGTAATTGAATGAAAATATGCATTTTTGTTTATTCCAAGTTGGTAATGGTAGATTAAGTAGAACATTTTTAGTTTTTCCTGGTGTCGTCTTACCTGTAGGGTCTCTAAATTGGCTGTTTGCAAAAGGGCTGACGGGGATTTTTTCCAACTATACGCGTAGGTTCTCCTAGCGGAGCCCTGAGGGCACGACAAGGTGGTAGCTGGTGTCATTTGACTTGAAGTTCTACTTGTAAAGCACGTTGTTCCGGAGGCACAACGATAACACGTGGCGAACGAATTTTCGAGGAGTTTGCAAAGTGCGTCTTAAGGTAGTCGATGAGTGGTCGCCGCTGTAAGTATTCTCGCTGCTATATTATTGTGAGGTTTGCATGCCTACTAAAGAATCACGGAGGGGAGAAAGAGCTAGCTGGCAACTGATACTAGGGGAAGGGCGGAACAACACCTGTCGGCACGAAATGAAAAAAAAAAGTAAGCAATGGGCAGAAACCATCAACGATGTTATTCAATGTTAGCGAATAGCCCGAGCGAGCGAATGAGAGCGAGCGAGAGAAAGTGTAAGAGAGAGAACGGAACAACGAGCGAGTGAGAGGGAGAGAGAACGATTGTTGTCTTTGTCGAGTCCGACCATCGACCACCGACCAACCACGAAAACTGCCGAAGGAGCCAATGAGGGCTATTCCGCTTCTTTCATTTTTATTTGTGTGTGTGTGTGCGTGTGTGTCTGTGTGTGTGTGTGTGTGTGTGTGTGTGTGTGTGTGTGTGTGTGTGTGTGTGTGTGTGTGTGTGTGTGTGTGTGTGTGTGTGTGTGTGTGTGTGTGTGTGTGTGTGTGTGTGTGTGTGTGTGTGTGTGTGTGTGTGTGTGTGTGTGTGTGTGTGTGTGCGCGTGTGTGTGTGTGTGTGCGTGCGTGTATGTGCGTGTGCGCGTGTGTGCGCGCGCAGAGGCGAAATCAAGGTCGTCAAGGTCGCGCTGAGGCGAAGAGGCAAGGTCGTCACTGTTCCAAAATACCTGTCTAAAGGCATGTGCACAGCAAAAAAGCTCGAATATTAATAACAGAAGGTATAACACACTGCGCGAATTCATAAAGATAAAGATCTTTATTGTCACGAGCACATTGCTTTCCTTCTAAATGGTGACCGTTTTTCACTGTATTATCCCGTATGTCAACCTATACTGTTTCCGGAATTATTTTAATCTTGTCGACTAATCTATAGTAGCGTGAAATCTGATGGCACAACGACGCGGACAGCGTTGTACATTTACGCATATAAACAAGAACCAGCGAACACTGTAGAACGTACGGTGATGCGTCAACACTATATGGCGAAAGTACTAACCAGCCAGCTCAAATTCAGCGACCGACGCCTGTACTCGCCGCAATCAATTGTAATCTGGTTGTTGCTAGGCGTTTATGGCACAAGGCCGTCCAATGGAAATTAGATTCTTCAGTGTCACTTTCGGTAGTATTTCTTTTGTTGTACACTGTCAGTATAATGTGACGACATATTAGCGGTGTGCTACGCGGTGTTTGAATAAGTGCGGCGTCATATTTCCCATCAGCAAATTGGGTATGAAAATGCATGCGAAGAACTACCCAGCACATCAGTCCTGCACATAAGCCGTAACTTCCGCCGTAAGTATGAAACTCCTACAATATATTGCGCCGCGAATAAATCTCACCTTCCTGCCCAATTTAAAGAGTGAACGTCCGTTTCAGCCGAATGTCCCATCTATAGTCTTGATGTGATCAGTCGCATTAGAACTCGTATTTCACCGTGGAATGTCGCTTAATGTGCTGTGTTACATTATTAACAAACGTTACCATGTATTTCCGAAGAGTGAAGCTGTTGCACGTTTTGTTTTATTGTTCTAGTTTCGCTCAGGCAGGATATATAATGCAACCTTATTACTTCTCCAACAAGCACAACGCGACTTGCGATGAAGTTCAGGACTGATCTTGCTCTACACTTTGTCTCGCAGTAAAAGGTCAGCGCATGTCTGAAAACGCCCCACAGCCACAGCTTTCACAGTTAAGTGCGAAGGGACAAACCCTACGATAAACGAATGGAGAGCTATCGCCGAGCCAACGTATCGAAAAAAGAACATATTTGGGCAGTCGCAGCCCATGGCGCCTGTTGTTACGCGTTTCTTTTCTGCCCTGCGTGTTGTCACTCCAGAGTGTCGAAAGCGTTTGTCGTTCCGTCCACGCCTCGCGGCTGAAGAGGCCGGGAACAAACGCAACATCGAGAGCTGGAGGGGGCCGGGGGGGTTGTGGGGGTGAACGCGATCGGCCGTTTCCTGCCATCTCCTCCAGAAGTAAAGAAACAATAACAGGAAGAGAACGTCTCCAAGAAAAATGGGATGACGGTAACCGCTCCATCCTCTTAAGAGTCATCTCCTCTGCGCCGTTAGGCGTACGGCGATATACAACCCGCTCTTCCTCTTCTTGCCCCCGGGACCCAGAACAAGAAGGTCATTGTACCGATTCCTAAGCACTGTATGACGGAAGACAAACGCGAACCCCTGCTACGACAGAACTCACTGGATCTCGCGCCATGCGCCGTTGCTGCGATATTTCGTTTTTACCGAAGAAGCTGCGGTTCGTGGCTGCGTTTCCCGCGGACTTCCGGTGTCAGGCTGAAGCGGAGAGAACGTCACGGTCCTGATGGCGTGACGTCGCCTAGCCTGCCCTCTTCCGATCAGACTCCCAGCAACTTCTGCCCCGTTTGCCGCGTTCGTGGCAAGTGGTGCACTGTGTCGCGACTTAAGTCGCACAAGACGAAGCTAACACGACAATGCGCTAACCTGACAACCTAGGTTTGTTGGAAGAAACCAAACACACATTGTGCGTCAGTGTTTGATTTGTTCTAATATATATTAGCAGTGAGTGTATCGCTTCGTCTGTGTGTTGCCTCCGTCTTGTGCCACTCCTGTCGTGCTGCAGTACAACCTGTTCAGTTAAATACCTGCTATACCAATTTCCTGTTTTTCTTTAGAATTTTCAATCTCACTGTTCAATTGGTGGGACATGTCCACAATACGCAGGGATGAGGGCCTGGCCACACCATGGCGGACTACGGACTGTGGTAACATAAGTACACAAGCGGCTCGCCATGGGAGTGACTCGGATTGGTGTGGCTTCGGGCAACATACACCAGCATTCGCTTACTCTGGCTTGTGGTAGCTCACAGCAGCTCCCGGCCTGAAAACGCTGAAACACGCGCTGAAGCTCACAAATACACAAACCCATCAAAACGCTCAAGGGTGCTGTCATGTAGAGCATGATAAATTCTCCTTTATTTCTTCTTTTTACTCTCTCTCGTTTTGCTGAGCTGCCGCCTTGAGACGACTGGAACGTTCATTGACGCTGATATTCGCACGCACGAGCCGGAGCTTTCTCGGCTAACACAAGTGGCAAAGTCGATCCAAATAGGTCACGAAGCTTCGGGAGAAAAGCAGTTCGGAACAAATTGTGACCGACATCAGCAAGGGTGGTTGTGGGAGCAGCGATAGAAGCGCGACTATATTTGGAGGGAACAAACATTGGTAAAGATAAAAACGTTTTCTAAATAAAGTGTGACACAGTTCGATTCATTCAACAAAAAGAAAATTCCTAGCTAATTTTATATATGCGTGATGAGTGAAGAACAGACAGCTCTGTTTTATTTTACCTTTATCAATAAATAGCTTTTTTTTTCATCGCCCATCGTAGGAGGGAGCGTCGACGGCGCTATCACTCGCAATGCAATACACCTCTTGAAGTATGTAGAAAGACGCGCTCGTAAAGTTCACTTGTTACAATACGCCCTCATCACGCTTTGTGCTGCTGTGCTTGTTGCGATGTTTGTCTGAATTTGGTGAGGCGGGTAGCTTCATCGCTTCTTAACCCGTTCAATCAAAAGTAGTGAGCTACGACCATCAGATAGTTTCAGCATTGCCATTTGTTGGGCGTGTTGGCAAACTGAAAGCATATTTAGCGCCAGCAAACAAGGACGGAAGGTGTCGTCTCCCTTCCGTCCTTGTTTGCTGGCGCTAAATATGCTTTCAGTTTACCAACACGCCCAACAAATGGCAATCAGATAGTTGTTTACTTTAGTTGTTTGCGTCTGACTGCGCTGGCCGACGTGCTTGGCATCCGTCGATAGTACCAGCACTCTAAACTCAAAGCTTTCGTCGGCCACCAAAGAAAGTATGTTCTGTGCAGGGGTGCGATTTCGACACCCGTATGGCTGACCTTTTTACTGCATCCCTTTCAGCGCTGAAAGTTCGAAACGCGCATCAAGTCGAATGGCGGGGCATTTGAACATGCAGCTCTAATGGCAGGTCACCAAAACAAATTTCGCGCCTTTGAGAACGAAATGACGTCACTTCTCTTTTTTAATGGATATGGCGCTAAATTAATTTTTCTTCCGCCGGAAGTGTTCCCTCCTCGTACAGATGGCGCTAAGCCCCGTAAACCGCCGATGAACCGCCATGTTTTGAACGTATGGGCTTCTATGGAAACTTCGCTGCCCGGCATATTTACCTCGCAAGGGGTGCGTGATAAACCGTCATGGTTATCAGCTTAGAGAAGCCGCTTCGTGGAGTGCAACGTCTGGTGCAGTAGCCACAGCTCGATTTGCGTGAGTTGGTTCATCTTGAACATAACATGAAGCATCGTGAAGGTACGAGAACATGAACAAGAAAACGGCCACGACAGGACGACACTTAGCCTATCAAAGTTGGAGTTGTTTTTTTGTTGTTGTTTTTGTTTTCTCAATAAGCACCCGCACTTGTTTCGCAGCTCTGCGTATGACTGTCGATCCTGATCTTCTTGTGTTCTGGACAGTTTATGAATAGCTGGCGCTTCTCGAATGAACTTCGCTTGGGAGGGAGCACTCGTCCTGTAGTGGTTGTTCTCTTATTCACGTTGTGGGCCGCTATCTTTTATGCGTTTGAAAAGCCGACGTTCAATTATGCGTCACGCAATTGGCCTAGATTGGCCTTGGCCGTGGTATTGAGCCAAAACCCAACGTCGGATTTTTTAACGCAATCAAGATAGCGGCCCTGCTCCCCTCCACGATGATGCAAGTTGTATTCACGTGCTGTAAGTGCGTGAGAGTTTTCTAGCTGAGCTTCAGCAGTGTTTCACGGCAGCCCTGCATGGGTCTGTCGTGAAAAAAACGTTACATCGATGGCAAAGAGCTCATCGCATTGATTTCAGTAGTTTTGCAACGCCAGAGATAGCGTTATGTGGACCACTTCTTCAAGCCTTCGAAACGGGTAGAGCGCGCTGTGACCGTGCTGGTAACACCGGTGTACGGCCATCACTGACCACACCTTGCTCGCTTACACACAATGTGATATTTTCCATTATTTGTGTACCATTGAATAGTCACAGCTTCTGCTATCATATATAGTTTGGTTGAGAAATCAGACAGTCTTAATGTGTTCATTCATCGCACACTGCATGTGATTGTTTTTTTAATAAAAAATTGCATATTGAACTCGAGCAAATATTTATTATCCTCTTTATAGTAATAATAATCGGGGCAGCTTAATTTTTCATTCTGGTGAACTTTTCCTTTGCTTCAACAAAACATTGTACTAACTAAAAAAATATCGGGCTAGTGAAATGAATATGCAAGGACACGCGCAACATTTCTGTTAATGATTAGCTGCACATTTACCGAAAGCATGACACCTATAAGCCAGATTTCCTGCAGTGTCGTAGAGAGTGTGTTAGATATCCCGCCACCCTCGACATCAGGTGCTGTCTTATCTTGCGGACTGCGGGAGACCTCACAAAATGGCGGTACTTGCGGTGTGTGTCCACTTGTGACGCATGCTTCTTTCTCGCATTTCGCAAGCCAGAACTTCTCCAGCGAGAGATTTGGGGGTCTTCTGCTTCGTATGTAAAGACTGAAGCTGTTGCGGGAAAAGTGCGCAGTGGTCGCACTTACCCGGATGCCAATGCCTGCGTAATACATTGGCTTACATGAGCACCAATCAACGGACAAGGCATATTGTCCAGCAGAAGTAACAGGTTCTTGATGCCTGTGATCAAGCGAACCACGTGAGAGCCCGACTGATTGCCATTGGTCATCTGTTCAATTCCCTAGCAGTAAAGAACTGGAGAGTGTACACACAATCCATGTTACAGTTGTACAGGTTGTTGCTTGTTGGATCCCTCCGGTACAGCCTACCTGTTATATCCAACACCTGCAAAAGCAACTTCCGTACAATTCAGAGCATTCAGGCCTAAGCTCTTGAGATATGCCTCGGAATACCACACAGAGCTTCAGCGGCTGAAACTATTACCATTGCTCAACGTTATTCTATCACGACGCACATTACCGTCAAGACACAGTGTGCATATGTCAGGCGCACGGCCCGGACCCCTTCCAACCACCTAGCCGGACTCACCGTCCAAAGACCCTACACGTCATATAACACAGCTATCAGTGCATGTCGTGCCTCACTTACGGGGTACGCACCTGCAGTCAGGCCGCTGTCTCCTCCATGGGGTTTGTGTCGCCCTCAAGGACACCTCAAAATTCCAGGACTTCAGGAAAAGTCAGATCTACCACCCTCTGCACCAAAACAATTCAGCCTACTGCTGCTGTACGAGAGATTCAGCAGCCACGTACCCGTATACTGACGGATGGAGTACATCGACCAGTTCTGGCTGTGCTGTGTTAATAGTGACAAGAAGAGCAACACCGCGATATTAAACGTCATATGCCACGGCGTGTGTGGCTGCAGGAATCACGGGACGGCGCAGTACGATTCAGTATTTCACGCAGAGAGTCCTGGTATATGGGCCGTGTTTTCCGACTCGAGAGAGAGAGAGAGAACACAGAGAAATGCAGAGATCGGCTTTACGCTCTATACAGTCATTTCTCTGACGCGGTTCCACGAACAGCTAACATACGAAATTAACAAACTTCACCAACGACGTCCGACAACGACGCCATGAGATTATTGATGCGAAAGCCTTAGATGGCTTGTGAGTCGGAAAGTCTGGTGTCCCACGTTATGGCAGGAAAGTTACATGCAACCAAAACGTGGCATCAAAGCCCACGAGCACTGGTGGAAGTCGAACCCACGTACTTTGGCGCTCATTAAGGCGAAATTAATTAGCATAGAGTTACATAAGGCACTCGAACTCACGACCTTTGGTAGGAGTCACACCCTCAATATGTGATTGGAGTTCTGAAAGCTATTTATCAGAAGTGTTAAGACTAAGTCGCCGCGTAATATAGCAAACTAATATATATATATATCCGCGACATCACCTTTAACGGTCAGGTGAGGCACGTTGCTTCATACTGGACACCTCTGGGGCGCATACCTGCTAGCGTGTCAGTCTAGCCTCGCATGCTATAAATCACAGCGACACTGATTACGCCCAAGACAGGCCGAGCATATAAGCCCCGCAGCCTGTGATACTGAAGGCAAAGTAGTTGTTGACATTTTCGAATTTTATCCAAATAGTAAAGTAACCGCAGCCCACCTACGTCACATAGCGCTGCGTCTAGATGAATACAAGTGAGTGTAAGTCTTATTGCAACGCCCCCGCCCCGTTTCCCCTAACCACACACACACGCACTTAAACCCCTGGACAAACGGCAATCACTCAGGCAAGACATGCAGCAATATTTCATTATTTCCCGCTACTCACATAATAAACCCCCCAACTTCAGCGAATATCACCCTCCAGATGTCCGCCACGGAGCAAAAGAACAGGAAGAAGGAACACAGTAAAGAAAATAACTATTTACATATATTTGGAGTGCACGTTAACAACTTTGGGTACTTCTAGTGGAGCAAGCATATTTCCGACCAACCAGCGCAATTAATCTTCAGCCATAGGGAAGAGCAGTGCCTGTAACACGACTCAGCGGGAATCGTGTGTCATCGTTACTCCCCTATCGTCGCTTCTATTCAAGGAAAGAAAGAATCCCTACGTTCAATTACGGGCGTGTCGCGAACATGCTGGAAGAGAGCAGCCTTAAGTTACCTTTCCTGCGTCTAACAAAGGCTTTTTCCGCACACTGCAAAGGAGATCCAAAATTACTTCCACCTCTCCACGAAACTCCGCAGGGGGCTTTTCACGTTGTACCAGAAAAGGTTTCGCATTTATTACAGTTGCGGGCACGTTTTCTTTGTCGAGACAGTGTGCGGTACAACCAGAAGCGAGCAGCTTCATATCGCGGTCGGCGCTAGCCATTTATACGAAATGTCACTGGCAGAGTACAAGCTAAAAGGTTTCCCCATCTTGGTTGTGCCCCTGTTTCATACATGCCGCTCTTTGCACAGCACACGTACAGCACACACCTGAGCTGGACACTCGAAACTTTAATATTGCACAGGCGCACACGTACGTACGTGTGCCTCATCTTGCCCGTGAAAATGTGTGTGCGTGTGGGCGTGTGTCCCTATATGTCCGTGCATAACAGCGGGAATATGTCTCCCCTGTGGGGCACGTCGTTTAATAGGTATCTGTATCTTTGTGGGAATAAATACTACGGTGGAACCCATCTCACGATGACGGTAATGCGTTCATCGTTGTATCAGCGTAGCGGCACAACTTGTTGCTAACCGCGAAGCCAGATATTGTGAGGCGCGTGCTGCAGTGGGACTCCTCTTTCGCGATTCCCTATGAACACTCGACGCCATCTATCGTCGCCGCCGTGAAGCCAGCGCGCAGACTACAATTCCACGGCGCGGCGGTTCGTGAGAATGCTGGAAAGGAAAGGAGAGAGAAAAGGGTTGTATAGAAAGGCAGGGAGGTTAACCAGGGGTAGTCCCGGAAGGCTCGGAAACGCGTAATGCGGCGAATTAACTGGCTCCTCTCTCACGCGCTTTTTTCTGGACACGTTGCGGCGTCTGGTGGTGCTGTCCAGAAGCCCTTGCGTGGACTGCGAGAAGATAAGCGCGGTGCGCCGGTGCCCGCGAGCGCTAAGAATTGTTCGCTCGCTTAAATAAGAGCTGAAAAAGAAAACCCTAATAAAAGCCATGGTGACAGATACGAGTCGTGCAAGCGAGCTCACTGAAACGTGTGGCGCCTATATTAAAACAATTAGGCATGGCGTCTGTAAAAGGTAACGTTAATCATCGCTCTTGTTGCACTCAGTTCTTTGTGGTTGCGCTTACAAAACATCTAGCAGTTCCCCGTGTAGTGTTTGTTTACAGGTATTCCCACAAGTACATTCAGAAGGGCACCGCCAGCAATCGCATCTCGGCGGGTGGGGGGATACTGACCAAGGATCGTCTCGGGCCACTGCTCCGAATACGGGGCAGGCACAGGGCCTCGAGAGACGGCGTCCTTTTGGACGACGTCGCGCTGCCGCATCTTCTGGGTGAACGATTTTCGGATCGATAGTTCCTCACTGAGCATGACCGGTCGCCGATCCACATGCCATGGAGAGTCACTGCATTTCTCGATGACCGTGAGGTGGCCGTCCTGAGCTGATCGCGTCAATCAGGAGTTCTCAACATAATCGAATATCTGTGGCGAAACACGCAAACCACGCTTGCGTCCCGGCGTCTTCATGCTCTGACGGCGGAAAATCTGTGGCTGGCCGTACGAGAAGAGTGGGAGCGGGGGCGCTGCCAAACGCACAAGATCCGCGCAGGATTCCAAACAGGACGCCAATGGTGAGGCCACTCGCTATTCACGAAAGGCGACAGTGCTGTAGGTCGACCACGAGATTTTTCAATGTGCTAAATTTGCTTTTATTTTCCCCGTGTTTAATTTCATTCAAGTAGAACTAATCGAATATGTATTTTAATAGGCATAGATCTCAATTTCTGCTTGCCTCGTTTATATTTTGCTGTTACTCGCTCTAATTAAAAGGGCAACGCAAGATCGTCCCATTCAGCTCATATTTGTCAACACGAAGTGCACGCTTGCAAAAGAAAGGAAATAGACACGGCTATACGCATATATTTATGGGCGATGGTAGCACGCCAACAGACGTCCCTCATAAGTAAGGCTCAAGAAATGCGCACCAGGAGAACACATTGACCTCGGGCGACTACAGGGGAGAGGGACGCAGGTAGGTGAGTGTCGCACGCGGTAAGTAACACCGAAATTCTGCAGTATTCACGTACACACGCATATCCGTTGAGTGGCAAAATCGATTCTCCGTGATGTCAGCAGTGACTGAATGAGCTCACAAACATCCACGCATATCTGTGGACTACTGAGCTTCTTGCATGGATTCACGAGCAGGTTTCGTGCAGCTTTGCTTTGTGAATCCTCCGCATGCGTGCTATGATAAACTGCAGGGCGATCTTATTGGCCCGCCTTTACCGCACCGCTTACACGCGCGCGCACTTGCGTCCCTTGTCATTTGTCAATTCGAGGTCGGGTTAAAGAGTTACCGCGAAACGGAAATGTGCGCAGAGGTAAATCTTTAGCCCACCGATAACGCCTAACTGTTATATCCAACAGCTGCAAAAGGAACTTGCGCACAATTCGGGGAGGAAGATGAAGTGCTTCTCTTGGGGAACACATCTCGCCCGTCTCTGTGCTTTTCTGGACTTCTCACTGCACCTGTGGGGTCTACCGCCCCCTCCATCGCGGTGATGGATGTGCAACACCCCGAGGATCCTCCTGGTTCCCGTTCACCCGCGGGCATCGGTTCGAGGAAGCGAGGAAATACATCGAGTGGTAGCGAGGACACAGAGCTGTACTCCGCTTCAGGTGACGAGTCCTCAGAAGACGGCTTTCGACTAGTCCAGTACCGCAAGGCCAAACGAAGAATTATCAACTCATCTTCGGCGTCTAGCTCGAACACTGTGAAATCAGCGCCTCAACGATGGCCTCACTCTATCCTGTTTGTACCACAGAACGCTACCGACAACCTGCGCGTCCTCAACAGGCAAGCACTCTCCGTGTATCTCGAAAACACTGTGCCAAACGAGATCAAGGATGTCAGGATAAACACTAGGCGAAACATCCTGGCAATCGATGTGATCAACCCGAGCGCGCTGACCATACTACAACATGTAACGCAGCTGGGAAACATCAAGGTCCGATCCATCATGCGAACGAATGGTGCCACAATAACAGGAGTCATCTATGACATTGACAATGAAATTCCTAATGCAGACCTCCCAGTTCTTATAACACCAGCAAGTGAACGCAACGTCATTGTGCATGTTTGTCGCCTCGGCAACACACGTTGTGTGAGACTAACGTTCAAAGGCGACTGCCTTCCACCCTACGTGAAGGTCGGCCACTTTCGCCACCAAGTTCGACCGTTTATTCCAAGACCAATGCAATGCTTCAATTGTCAGAAGATGGGCCATGTGAAGGGTGTCTGCAGAAATTCGGCCGTGTGCCCTCGATGTGCCGAACCCCACTCAGAAGACAACTGCAGCGCAATCACGTTGAAGTGTCCTAACTGTCAGGGTGATCACTGCGCCTCTTCCAAGGACTGTCCTCAAATCAAGAAAGAGATCACCATTCTTAAACAAATGGTGAGAGACAACTCTACCCACAAAGAGGCTGCTGTGAAAGTACGGCGAAGACGACGTCACCGTCGAAGGTCTTCACGACGGAAAACATCAAGCTTTCAGGAACAGTCAACTCGTCAATCAGCATCATCAGCGGAAGTTTCCAGCCCTCCGAACACAGATGTTGGAAGCCACTTCCACGTACACGACCGCCAGAAGAGCCGCAGAAGAAGCCGCCCCCAGTACAGCAAGGTGCTATATCCGAGGAGTCGCGGAAAACAGATGAGCAAGTGATAGCACTTATTAGGCCTTTAATGAATGCCATTCGTGTGTTGCTAAGCAACATGCACACACCGTCTGCCAGAAGTGCGCTTCAAGTACTGGACGCTCTGAGTCCGGTGCTTGCAACCCTTGAGTAGATCATGGCTCCACAGCCACGGTCTTTTAGGGAAGGGGTCCGACAAGCAGCCATTTTTCAGTGGAATGCGCGCGGACTCAGAGCGCGCCTTTCAGATTTCCGTCGCTTCGTGTACGCCAATATGTTTCCCATTATCGTCATTTGCGAGCCGAACTTATCGAACACAATCAGGCTTTCTGGATATGAATCATTTATGTCGTCAGCTGTTTATGAAAACAGTAAGGTTTTGGTGTGTATTCGCCGTGACCTCACCTACACTCTTCAGCCTGTACCACCTAATGACAATAATCAATATATATGCCTTAACGTAAGGAAAAAGAATTTGGCCTTTACTTTTGTGGGCGCCTACCTATCTCCGTCAAGTCGATTTGATTACAAAAGACTACAAGACATCCTTTCCTCAACCTCCAATCCCTGGGTCATCATTGGAGATTTCAACGCCCATCATACACTCTGGGGAAGTCCGATGATCAACGCACGAGGCAGAGCTCTGGTATCTTTCGCCTCCAGTAATGAACTTTGGCTGCTGAATGATGGAAGTCCTACCTTCTTACGTGGCTCCACCTACAGCAGCCGTCTTGACTTGGCTTCCGTCTCACGAAGCCTTGTCAGACGTGCAGGGTGGTTTGCGGACATAGAGACGCACGGAAGCGACCATATCCCCACGTACATCAAGATCAGAGGATTGTCCCCTTCCAAAATACGGGATACGATCCAAAGAGTGGACTGGCCTAAATTTCAGTCTATTATGGAAGAACACTGCGACGCCACTCCATCTTTCGACTTGGAAGAGGCAATCAAGAGCGTGGTGCAAGGCGCTATGCGTACTCTAACATGCTCCTCGAAACTTAATGATTTTGATGTGGAACTAGAACGACTTCGAGCAATCCGACGACGTGCTGAATGAAGATACCGACGTACAAAAACAATGGACGATTTACGGACCGCCAGGCGCACGCAAAAGAAGATACAGCGCAGGTTAGACAAGATCGAATCGCAACGTTGGACTGCCTTCTGTGAGTCGCTAGATCCACGCAAGCCTTTATCGCAACTATGGAGAACGGTGCGCGGCCTCCGGACACTCCCCGTACAGCGATTCCCATTCAAGGCGCTTGCCCTCTCTCAAAAGAGATCGGAGATTGACGTGGCAGAGGATTTCTGCGCCAGATTATCCGGCCAACTCACAGCTACCAACATTCCATCGCCTTCGAGTAGCTGTCCGCCACCACGTGATCACCGGATGGATCTACTATTCTCAATCCACGAACTTAAGGCAGCATTAGCTTTGTGTAGCCGCACATCAGCGCCAGGACCTGACGGAATTTCCTACCGAGCTCTGTGTCACCTGGGGGAGCGAGCGAGAGGAGTTCTCCTTGAGGTGTACAATGAATCTTGGAGAGATGGCACACTACCAACAACCTGGAAGACAAGTCGCCTTGTTCCACTGCTGAAGCCTGGCAAGTCGCCGTTGGAACTCTCATCATATCGCCCGATCGCGTTGGCGAGCTGTGTGGGCAAAGTAATGGAGAGGATGGTCCTAGGACGCCTGGAGTGGTACTTGGAGTACCACAACGCCTACCCAGATGCCATGGCGGGCTTCCGACGCGGTCGATCATCGATCGATAACGTCATCGACCTGGTCACCTACATTCAACATGAGAAATGCCGTAAGCGTCTCTGCGCGTCTTTATTCCTCGACGTTAAAGGGGCGTATGACAACGTTACGTATGAAGCCATCCTCTCTGCTCTCGCAGAAGTTGGAGTGCGTGCTCGGATGTTTAAATGGATACGGAGCTATTTATCCATGCGATCCTTTTTTGTAAGCACCGAAGAAGGCCATACTTGCCTACATTATAGCTACCGCGGCGTCCCCCAGGGCGGTGTACTTAGCCCTGTGTTATTTAATCTAACACTAACTGCTCTCCTTGAGCACGTGCCAACTACAGTCAGGCTATCAATGTACGCGGATGACATCTGCATATGGACGTCTGCAGTAACACGCCTACAGTTGCGAGCGAGAATTCAGAGAGCCGCCACACAAACTGTTCTCTACCTCCATAATCGAGGCCTGGAAATTTCCTCAGAGAAATGCGCGCTAGTGCCATTTACGCGCAAACCCATGGCCAACTACAATGTAATAATAAATGGCCAAATAATACGACGGGTCCGATCGTACAAGTTCCTAGGTGTCATAATCGACAGGGACTTGTCATGGAGCCCACACGTCTCATACGTGAAAAAACGGTTGACAGGCATCTGTCACCTCCTCAAGTTTTTCGCTGGCAAGACCTGGGGAATGTCGCCGAGTGCGATGTTGCAACTGTACAGGGTGCTTTTCCTAGGATTTCTGCGATACAGCTTGCCAGCAATAAACAACACAGGTAAAACAAATCTACGCACAATACAAAGTCTTCAGGGTCAGGTGCTCAGGATCTGTCTAGGCCTGCCTCAGAGTGCCTCAACAGTGGCTACGATAGCAATCGCTGGAGATCACCTTGTCAGGACCCACATTGAAATCGAAGTACTCAGGACCCATATAAGGCATCTGACCAGGACTCCTCGTCACCACTTGGCCTCCCTAACAGCGGACAGACCGCACACATCTTTCAGCCGCACGATAACCGCATATGATGAATCATTGCCAGCTTGTTTCACCCCGGCTGCGAGACCTTCGATTCCTCCATGGTGCCTCGCTAGGCCAAAAATCAACCTCACAATACCTGGTATTTCGAAAAAAGCTGATCTATCGTCGCCAGCCCTTAGACAGCTCACGCTACTACATTTGTACGAGAACTACCGTGATTCTACGCATATTTATACTGATGGATCTGTCCTTCCAAGTAGCTCCGCGGCGGCAGTCGTCATACCAGCGAAAGCTACAACAATAAAATTTAAGACGACCCGCGTGACAACATCGACGGCAGCAGAGCTCGCAGCGCTCTTTACTGCCCTTCATCACATTGGTGATGAACCACCACATAAGTGGACAATATTCTGCGATTCGGAGGCGGCACTGCAGTCTCTACTGTCACCTTTACGACGCGGACCACACGAACAACTAATATTCCATATTACAGAGACATTGCAACATATAAGTGATGCAGGCCATGAGATAACCTTTCAGTGGCTTCCAAGTCACTGTGGAATTATCGGCAATGAACGGGCGGATCACGCTGCCCGCTCAGCCCATACTGAGGAGCGCCACGTCCCAATTCCTCATTCTAGAACTGACGCAGCACGGAAGCTTCGCCTACTTGCTCGGCAGTGCACCGTGTCGCAATGGAATGAGCCACATTTAAGAAGCACGCGACTGTACTCACTTGATCCAACACTAAGTCTTCGAGCGCCATCACAGCTTCGCCGTCGAGACGCCACGCTTCTATATCGACTTTGGTTGGGCGTTGCCTTTACTAAAGCCTATGCATTCCGCATAGGGATGACCGACAGCCCAACCTGTGACCACTGCGGCCATGAAGAATCAATTGGCCATATTTTGTGTGCCTGCCCGCAGTACAGCACACAGAGGGCATGCCTTCGCCACGAACTTGACGAACTGGACGACCAAGCGCTATCCGAAAAAAGAATTCTGCAACATCGAAAGGACGTACCGTCACAGAAGAAGGCCGTGCAAGCGCTATTGCGCTTTTTGCGATCTACCGGCCTGTGTGAACGACTTTAACTGGAACGCCTTTTGTGTGTGTGCCTCCATGTGTGCGTGTTTTTTTTACCTTTCCTTTTTTTTAACGTTTTCCTCTCTGTCATCTTTCTAACCCCTATCCCCCATCCCCAGTGTAGGGTAGCAAACCGGAGACTCATATCTGGTTAACCTCCCTGCCTTTCCTCTTCATTCTCTCTCTCTCTGCTCACAATTCAGAGCATTCAGGCCTAAGCTTTAGGATACGCCTTGGAATACGACATAGTGCGTCAACGGCTCAAACACTTGCCATTGCTCAAGACTATTCAATCCCGACGCACACCATGGTCAAGACAATGCGTGCACCCGTCAGGACCACGGCCCGGACCCGTTCCAACCACCTCGCCACACACACCGTCCAATGACACCGCTCGTCATATAACACAACTATCAGTGCATATCGTGCATCGCTTACGGGGTACGCGCCTGTGGCCAGGCTGGTGTCTCCTCCATGGTATTCGTGCCGCCCTCAAGAACACCTCGAAATTCCAGGACTTCAGCAAAAGTCAGATCTACCACCATCTGCACCAAAAAAATTTAGCCTACTGCTGCTGTACGAGAGATACAGCAGCCACATGCACGTATACTGACGGATCGAGTACATCGACCAGTTCTGGCTGTGCTGTGTTAATAGTGACAAGAGGAGTAACACCGCGATTTCCGACGTCATATGCCACGATGTATCTGGATGCAGAAATCACGGCACTGCAAAGCGATCTGCAATTTTTTACACAGAGGGTCCTGGTACATGCGGCGTGTCTTCCAACTCGAGATCGGGCTTTAAGCTCTATACAGTGAGGTCTCCGACGCGGAGCTCACGAACAGCTAACGTACGAAATTGACAAACTTCACCAACGACGTCCAACAACGACGCCATGAGAATATTTATGCGAAAACCATAAATGGCTTGTGAATCGGAAAATCCGACGTCCCACGTCATGGCAGCAAAATTGCGTGCCGCCACCAAAAAGCGGCACCAATACCCACTACCACTGGGGGGAGTCGAACCAACGACCTTTGGTCTTAATGAAGGTGAAATAATTAGCGTAAGTTTTAATTAAATCACTCGAATTCACGACCTTTGGTAGGAGTCACACCCTCGATGTATGATTGGAGTTTTGATAGCTGTTTATCACAAGCGTTACGACTCAATCGCCGCGCGATCTAGTATATATAACTCGACATGTTTGTGGCGCATGCCTGCTAGTGCGCCAGTCGAGCCTCGCTTAAATCCCGGCGATAGTGAACAGAGCCTAGACCGGCCGAGCATAAAAGCCACCGCAGCAAGTGATACTGAAGGCACAGTAGCTGCACACATTCTCGAATTTCATCCAAATATGTTAGTAACCGCAACCCATCTAGATTAGAGATGCGAAGTGCGGAAGAAAACGGGAAGATTCCCCAAAAAACAGGCATTTTCCTGTTTTTCTCGGCGCAGTTGAAAAAACTGGCAAGAATTCCCGCGGGGAAAACGTACAGAAATAAAGCTTCGGCGACACCCAGCGTTGAACGTGAAACCGAAACGCTGAACGCGACACGGAAACGTCCCACATAATACCTAAACCCCAAACGGCGGCTGACCACTCGCCATCGACATCACATAATGTCAGCTCCAGCGTCAGCGTAGCTTCGTCGTTCGGGTGCGGTTTCTCATGTTTTGGTGGTGCCCGTTATTGTTCAATTTTGACTTTCCCTCGTACACTTGTGCAACCTGTGGCGGAAGTCCGCATATAAAGCCGTGTGGAAGCAGATTCTGCAATGGCGCGGCCAATTTCCGACGTGTGGATGCACTTCACGGTCGGGGAGACCGTTGGTGGGAAACGGGGACCCGCTGTCTGTAAGTACTGCAACAGCAGCTACGCTTTTCCGAATGCAACTCGCTTTTCCAAGCACGTTGCTAAGTGCGTGAAATACCCAAGACAGGAAGTGACACCACGAAGCCGCTCTCGCAGCCCTTCATGTAGCAGTCTCAGGTCAAACGAACATAACGGCGCAGTAAGCAGCACAGCAAGCAGCGCAGCCTCAGCGACTGGGAGGGTTACTCACTTCGTCGATACGATTACACTTCAAGCGCAGAAGAACGCCGATAAAGCGTTGGCAAAGGCTTTATATGCTTACAACTCACCGTTTTCCTTGGTTACAAATGACTATTGGCAGGCAGCATTTAAAGCACTCAGACCATCTTACTTGCCCCCGAGCCGGTACAGCTTGGGTGGTCCACTGCTCGACGCTGAGTACAAGGCGGTTACCGTATCCGTGAATAATTCTATTGAAAATGGCTTCATGCATCACCCTTGTCACTGACGGCTGGACTAACGCCGAAGGAGAGTCGGTTGTATATTTTCTACTCTGCACACCATCGCCATTGTTCTTCAAGTCAATCAACACCGGCAACAACAGGCATACTGCGGCCTATATGGCAGAAGAAACATGTGCTGTTATGGAATCGCTTGGTAGCTCAAAGGCGAAGGCTCGGGTAACCGACAATGCCAGCAATATGAAAGCGGCATGGGCTCTCGTTATTGAGCCATTTCCTCATGTTACAGCGATTGGTTGCACCGCACACTCTCTGAACATGTTGATGAATGATCTCCTTACTCTTGGCGCAATCCACAATGTGCACAAGCAGGCGAAACATATAATCAAATACGTGAAGAAAGCCCACGTGGTGTTGGCCACATTCAAGGAAAGGCAGGAATCGAAGTACGGCAAAAGTGTGAGCTGCAGCCTGAAGCGTCCAAGCAAGACAAGATGGAGTGGTGTCTGTCTCTCCTTTGAAAGCCTCTTGAAAAACAAGGAGTTCTTGCAGGAAATAGCTATAATGGAAAGCTTGAAGTTCGACAAGACTCTTAGGCCTGTCGTTCTGGACGAAGAGTTCTTGGTCACATTGAAATCATGCCATACTTTGCTGGAACCCATCGCAAAGGCTTTCAAAGCTCTAGAAGGTGACGGGGCCCTGTTGTCCGACGTCACAAACTTTTTTCACAATCTAGCGGAGGAGATTCATTCGAATTTGCAGCGCTCTGTTATTTCGCAGAATGAACGTGATCTCGCTGAAAAAGCCTCAAAGACGCGCAAAGTGTTTGCAGTTCATCCCGTGCACTGTGCAGCAAACTTACTTGACCCATGATACAAGGGGAAAAATCTGACTGACGAAGAAGTCTTGTCTGCGTCTGACTGGATCTCAGAGCACAGTACGCACATGAACCTAGAAGTTGGAAAAGTGTACTCTGATGTGGCAGAGTACAGGACCAATTCAGGCATATGGTCAAGGTCCGAAATATGAGCTTCTGCTAACCACATGCCTCCTTCAACATGGTGGGAGGGAATCTGCACGAGTAAAACAGTGATGCCTCTGGCTCGAAACATTTTGCAGATTCCACCATCATCACCTGCTTGTGAGCGGAACTGCTCCGGCTTCGCCAACATTCATACTCTGCGTAGGAACAGGCTGCGTAATGAAACGGTGCAAAAGCTCGTTTTTGTACACGCACATCTCAACATAATGAAGAATGCTACAGATGAAGCCAGTGATACTGACTCTGAATAAGAGGTAGAACTTCATCATTTTACCATCTTGATCAATGTTTCCACAGTCGAAGCCACGACGAAATAGCCATAGAAGAGACATTTCAGTGTTCTTTGTTCCTTGTTTGAACTGCCGTAACAATTCTAGGAAGCCGCACCGATTCACAGAGAACTGAACGCGTTCGCGGTGATACTTCTGGTCTGCCTTCCATCTGTTAAACCCTGCATTCGTTTGTAAAAAGGCAGAAAGCATTTCACTTGTGTTATTTACATAATGAGAGTTATGGCTTTTGACTTTTGGCAATAAACAGCTGCCATATGCTAAAGAAACTTTGTTATTTTCCATTTTTTCCAAAATTTCGGAAAAAAACGTGAAAGAAACAGGTCTTCCGATCGCTCAAAATTTCCGGAAATTTGGATCTCTAATCTAGATCACAGAGGGCTGCGTCTAAATGAATGTACCTGTGCCTGGCTGTCAACGCAGGCGCGTTGACAGCCAGGCACAGCCCTTCCCTGTCAACGCGCCTGCGCAATTAGTTCTGGCGGCCGCGCGCGACGCCAGAACACAGAACACGTGCTACTCTGTCTGTGCTTGTGTCACTGGTTATGCGCCAGTAGGTGTGCCACTCTTCAATGAGCGTCTTTAGGGCCAACTTGGCTGACTAGTATGTGCCACTATTAAAATGCCGCTCTAAGATGAAGAGAGAGATCCTTTTTATTTCCTCCGATGCTGAGTGGAGTCGGCCTCACGTCAGAAGGTTTCATCAAGGACAGCAACACGACGCATCAATGGGCTGCGCCACAAATGCAGTAAGTTTGCGCCGCTTTCAATGAACGCATTTCACACCAACGCTTTAGCGAGCTGCGCTGTGAATGCACTGGGTATGTGCGGCTTTCTATGAGCATGTATGAAGTTTATTCTCTCTCTCTATGTCTCTCTCAACAACTTCGGTCATTAGGTATATGCGTCAGTGTGTGTCTGCGGCAAGCGAGGAAACAATTCTCAGCGTTCGCTGGTACCTGCGCGCCACGCTCCTCGTCTCGGAAGCCATGCACCTACTTCTCGGAAGTGTCGCTAGATGGCACGTGCGTGTCCCCGTAGGCGTGGCCGAGGTTCATTGAAGAGCGGAACGTAAAAATAAAAAATTAAGGATATACACAGAAATACGCTAGATAAAAAAACATGCATAGCATACCTGATTCAATGAGGCCGGCTAGGTGACTATTTGTCCCTGCCCCGTTTCAAAGAGGATGCCATTAAATCATCATCATTTTCAGAAGCTCAGGAAAGGAGACCGGTTGCCGCATGGCACGTTTCATGGCGTTCCCATGCACCAGCGCGCATGTATTTAGGACGCCATACGCAAGCATCGCGGCGGCGGCGCTAGATGGAGCTGAGTGTTCTTAGGGAAGCACAAGAGAGGAGTCCCGTTGCATTACACGCCTCACATATGCCTCTTTTCAACAGTGTCAATATGTTCGGCCGCTTTTTGTGAGGCCGTGACTCGTCTGCGCCGTCGACTTGGGCCCGACATAAGCGAAGAAGCTACGATACCTAATCGGCGGCGGCATAAAAGAACATTTGTTCGCTGAGCTTGTTCGCAATGCCCTAAACAAGGTAGACGATTTTATGAAGAAAAAGAAATATATTCTGCAGCTTAGATCTTAAAAGAACGATATGATTATCAGATGCGCCGTAGTGGAGGACTCTGGAATTTTGACCCTCTTTACACGGTACACGGGCATTCTTGCCCTTCACCCCATCGCAATGCGGCCGTCGTCGTAGGGATCTTATGCCACGCCCTCAGGCTAAGCAGTGCAACGGCGACGCCGCTACGCCACCACGGCGGGTACTTTCATGAAGGAAGCCGCTGCTATACGATAATTATTAGTGCCGGTAGCCCCCGATCAACCCCGTCGTTCCGACTTTTCACGTTTAGAGCTGCTTCCATAATGTAATTGTTGAGTTTTTTCGATAATAAGTTCAAGAGCTTGCGGTCCTGCATACAAACTTCAGTGCTCCGTGCCACCGAGGACGAAAACGGGCACGCCTCATCGTCCCCGGAGCTTGTCACAAACCACGTCCAATTAACAAACTAGATAGCTGCTCTCCAACTTATACCACCAGCTTGCTGCTCCTGCGAACACGTTCTAATAAAATTTCCGCGTAAATTAGAGCACTGAAATTCACGGTTCAGCACTGTTGGTATCTCTTTATTAAAGGAGGTTTTAGTTGTTATACCTAGGTTAGGAGTTTTGCTTTCAGTGAACATAGGCGACTGGTATACAATTTGCTTAAGGTTATTTCCTTGGCTTGTGGTTGACTAGGTGTGATTTTGCTGATTTTCCTCGTATTTCTATTTTTACCACTCTTGCCATAGCCATCATATATGACTACAGTATGTATATGAAACAATACAGACAACTTAGAGCTAAACGAATAAATAAGCGCACGTTAATTATGTCGAACACCGGAGCCACTTCAAGTTCAATAGAAGTGACCATACAGTCATGCCAATGAGAACTCTGGGAACATAACATGTTTTAAGGCCGGACTTTTCTACTAGTTATACGAACTTCCATCATTAAATCATGCCCCCGCCCCTTCCTCCAATTCTTTGTTCATCACGTTTGGTTTCAATGAGAATACCTGCTTTTTAGCTTGGTTTCTTACCGTCTTACCGACTGTACTTCAGCCCATGTAACGTTGCTCTTCGGTGTTCGAGTGCTCGAGTGACTTGTGCAACACGAAGCTTCGGATTGCAGCAACCTAATGGCCCGGTACGGGGAAAAGGTTCTTTACGTAGTATTAGTCTCCACGTGCCGTACGGTTAAGAGCCACGCGAAAATCCGTGGGAAATGTGAGCAAACACGTCGTTAGTAAAGTCCCGTTCGTCCATTACGCCACCGCACACGTTTCTACGAACTGAAGCATGAATAGGCGCGCATACCAAATTTCATCTTTTTTTTTTTTCGTAGAGGACTTGCTTTTAGAGAACTCCGGATTCGGTGCCGCTTCCAGCTTAGCAAGGCGCGCAATCGATTAAAACGTGATATCTTCTTCTATTTACTTCGCTTCTTTTCATTTAGCTCTGGCTCAAGTCGTGCTTCAATTTGCATTTGCATATTCAGCAATGGAATGCTTATTGATTTTAACATGTCTTTGCTGATAGAGCAGCGTGCAGCCTAATTAGCGGCCAAGTTTAGTCCTACTGATACTGTGCCGCAAATTGATGTACTTCTGCTTAAACTGATTTTCGGCGCGCTAGAAGGCACATCATACAGCAACGCGACGCCTAGAATCCTAGCGCGAGGCAACTAGGTGCCTCAGCCGCGACAATACTCGAAACCTGTATCGCCAAGTGGACAGTGTCGCCTATTTTCTTTGTTGCTTTTTGAGCGGAAGCTAAATCGCCACATGCCGAGCTAGCAGGGCGCACCGTCAACTCAACCTCGCTTCCCCCTACTACTGGCAAGGTGACGCCATTTACAAAAAAAAAACCTTTCGCCCAAAGAATCGGAACAAGCTTCGACGAAATCGCCTACCCTGACGGCCAACAGCCCCCACTCTGGTGGGGTGTGCCCACTGGAACTTCATTGAGACAGCAAAAAAGAGCAGAAGTCCCGTCTAAATTGGGGCTTGTAATGAATCGGCTATAAATGTTGCCCATAAACTCTAGCGTTCGCAAGCGTTCTTGTGTCGAAGCTCTGCCCTGAAATTACCCGTGCGCACCCGACTGATCACCGAAAGTCTCTCAATGTTAACTCTGTCTCCTTCCCGCGCCTTAAAGAAAGCATGACTCCTATTCTTCCTTCCGTGTGCTTGTTTATGACAAAATTTTTAAACGCCTTGATCATCCTTGACTCATCCGTGTAGCCGATGGGTTGCCGTTTCAAGCTGTTTCATGGGCTCGGTTTGTGTTCTATGCCATTCAGGTCACTACAGTTCGGCAAATTGCGCAACTTGGACATCTGTTGTCCGAACGTTCGAAGTCTTCATACCGAAGCACCTGAGCTATTTGGCGACATTGTTTCCTCTTCTTTCCTCCTTGTTGTGCTAACTGAAACCTGACTCTGCAGTGACATAGCTCGTCTACTGACCTGTTCCCTCCTAACTATGATGAATTTCGCAGTGACAGAGTCTTATCTGGATGCAAACCAAAACGTGGCGATGTCCTAATTGCTATTGACAGCTCCCCTGAGTATGTTAGAAGCATCGACCTAGACACTGTACGAAACTAACTTCTATCGGCATACAATTCGAGATCCCTCTTAATTGTATACATGCCTACATCATCCAGTACAAGCCCGAACGGTGTAAATTTCCCTACTCGTTCTTGGCGGAACACAAAACTGTTCAAGAACGTAGAGAGCGTGCCCACAGAAAGCCCAAATCCCCTGAACGAAACAAATGCGCAGAAAAATTCCGCCTCTTACTCTCTAATCACCTGCATAAACGGGGTCACAAGTCCCACATTAAGTCATCGGGGAAGAGCGCCTCTAAGCAGCTGGCGGACTGGTTAGAGGCGTATGCACTCCAACAAACGAGGAGGTCGTCTCGTTTGCTCCATTCCCGTGCTGGAGAAGTACAGTCCCTGATTCTTTTCTTAGTGCCTTTCTCTATTTCATGTAAGCAATCAGCTGAAAGCACTGTTCATTTAGGCTGCTCTTCTGCTGTAACTCCCAGCTCGGTACTCTCTGGCGAGAATGTCATCCGGGAATGCCTTATCACTATGAGGTACTCTTTGCCCTGCGGCCCAGATGGCCTACCGGCGGCTATTGCCAAAGCGTATGTCTATATCACAGTAGCAGCGTTGACATTAATCTTTAATTACTCTCTGAATAACTTACCTCTTCTTTTCTTTTTGCGAGCATTGCAAGAAAGACACTCGAATTTTTATTATCTTTAAATTCAGTGCCATAACGAATGTCGCAAACTACAGCCCGATTTCTCTTTTCTGTGTCTTTTCCACGCTTTTCGAATTATCCATTCACAGTGTATCGCTGTTCAGTGTAAAAAAAGTTTATGGTTATAAATCAGCACAGATCTCTTTCTGGCCGCTGAACGACCATCAAGCTCCTCAGCTCGGTGATACTGGTTTCAACGCCCATCACGCAAAGGGGGCAAGTTGATGCTGTCTACTGCGACCTCACCAAGGCCTTTGACCTGGTAATTCATCCGCTACAGCTCATATAACTTGTTCACAGTGGCTTTGGAGCTGCGTTGCACCTTACCTACGCAGCCGTCTCGTCCGTAGGTCCTGCTTCGTGAGCATCACTGATTAATCTTTTTTTTTTTTGGTCCATACGGTATCAAGTGGGGTACCCAAAGGTTCCGTGTTAGGTCCGCTTATCTTCCCAATTTTCATCAATGACATTTTGTCAGCAATCAAGAAGTCTTCATTTATTCTTTACCATGATAACATCCAAGGTGTTAAGGAGATGCACAGTGTTTTAGGGGCTGCCGCGAACTGACCTACCTTCATTCTCTGAATGGTGCCGACTAAACGGGTTCAACTTAAGCTGATCTAAAATCAGAATTGCGTCATATTCCAGTAAAACCCGTAATATTATCTTTCGCTATTCCCTCCATCTTGCATTCTGTTGTCGAGGGTGGTTGAAATAAGCGATCCCGGTGGGGTCTTTGATAGTACGTAAAGTTTATCCGCCCACTCTAAGCGCCCAGCATCACGAGGCCTGCGCACGCTCGGTTCCCTCTGCAGACTTACAAGAGATTGCTGTACCCCTCTTAACTCCTGCAATTGTTCATCTCCATTAGTATTCTATTACTTCAATGCGCATCAGTGGTGCGAAATGGCGCAAACAATGCGAATAGCATGTTATTCGCGCGCTTTCAGAAAAAAGTTAATCACTTAAAACAAACATTCCTTTCCGACCTCGTGCACTATGAGCTTTTCAAGTTTGGATAATTATGCCACAGTTCCTTCACTTAGCTTCAGACGTTGTCGTACCAACGTCCCATTTTTGTACAAATTTATTCATGTAATTATTATATACGCTGATATCCTAGCTTCCGTTATACAACTGCTTCCGCAGAAGACTAGGAGGGAACATCAACCTTTCCACGTTCCTGCCTCTTTCAGCAGACACTGGCCTCTACACCGAATGGGAAAGTCTATACAACTGTCATTTTCTCCATGTTGATATCTTTCAAAACGTCTTGTCTTCTTTCAGTTCCGAGCTTCGCTCTTTCTCATGAGCCTAGCTGCAATCTCCTTATTTCTTCTCATAGCCCTCTTCTCCCCTTCCCTACATTTCACCTCATCGAATGTGCGCTCCTGGTCACCAACTTGCGTTCAAGCTCCGTGATTAATTGTGTCACGTTTTGTACGTCGGTCGTCTGTCTCAATTTGCTGTTTTATCTTGATCGTTGCTCATTATGTACCTTTTTTCTTTTGTCTTTTTTGCTTTGTTTTGTTGTCTTCGTATGCCTTTTTTTTTTTGCTATTTTTGCCCGATAACTCCCGGTCTTACTTTTATTACTTCTTTTTTACCTTTTTGTTTCTTCCAGTGTTTGAACACACAAAGCCAGTGTTTACACCTCAGGTTCTTCCTGAGCACAAAATATAAATAATTATTAATTGATTATAATGACCTGCCTTATTTGAACGTACTAAAAACCCCGCTTTCTTTCCTTATCGAGGGTTTTAGTTACCTGAGGTCAAATAAATATACCTGTAAAGAAATCGAGTTAAGACCACATATGGACGCAAAGTTCGCTCTCCCTTTTACGTATTCTCAAAATAAATCAAGTCCAAATGCTTGAAGCTAGTTTACAAGAAAAGGCTTCTATATCAACTGTATTTACGCTGCCAGGTAAATGTTGGAAGCGGTTTGTCGCAGGCTTACGACGATGCCAGTCCGTTGTGCTGCTCTAGAATATTTTTAAAAGTTCACTGTAGCGCTGGCCGGCTCGATAACCTTCACCTCTTGCAAGACAACTCAGTGTCTTTTCTCTACCTGTTCCAAATGATCTGATGAAAAATCCAACGAAGGTTCACCGATTTTTCATTATACAGCCAACATACACGACTAGCAGAACGTCACACATACCACGCAACATACAACATACATGCAATCACAATATGTGACATGCAACGAAGATAAAATTTCAGCTCGTTTTCGAATAGTGAAGCTTTCATTCGATGTTCAATTTTTGAGTGAGTGAGTAAGAGAAGATGTGCGCTTGATAGTGCTGCTTAACGATGGCACATCAGCCGTGGTACACACGGGATTCATCATCATCATCATCATCAGCAGCAGCAGCAGCAGCAGCAGCAGCAGCAGCAGCAGCAGCAGCAGCAGCAGCCTGGTTACGCCCACTGCAGGGCAAAGGCCTCTCCCATACTTCTCCAACTACCCCGGTCATGTACTAATTGTGGCCATGTTGTCCCTGCAAACTTCTCGATCTCATCCGCCCACCTAACTTTCTGCCGCCCTCTGCTACGCTTCCCTTCCCTTGGAATCCATCCCGTAACTCTTAATGACCATCGCTTATCCTTCCTCCTCATTACGTGTCCTGCCCATGCCCATTTCTTTTTTTTTTCTTGATTTCAACTAAGATATCATTAACTCGCGTTTGTTCCCTCACCCAATCTATTCACGCGGGATTGGTGAAGAAAAAAACATTCCGAAGTTTCGCCCAATGGACGAAGCACTGACGACGATAACAAGGCTTAGCGTCGCTCTGGGACTCCTCGTACGTTGTTAAATGTATACGCGGGTGCGACAATTTGGCGTGACCATAGCACGCGATGGAGGTACAAGGAGCAGCACCCCTGACCCCTAGCATCTCACAAGGCGATGAGGATCGTCGCTAATGGCGTTGCAGTCGTCACACCGTGACGAAGCAGATGAGACCGACGGAAAACTGCCCACCTTCTTACTCAGCGCCCCATGAAATATTAAATAAGGTTAGCTTGGCGTTTACTGCCCGTTCCGCTCGTGGCAGTGCGATTGGGCCTATTATCCCGGCCTATGTTTGCTTCGGGCTGTGTCTCACCAGACCTACGGTTCCAGCCGTGTTCGTGGTCCCGCATCCCAGGGCTGCGGTTACCATCCATTCCCGATCATGACCTGGAGCTTGCAGCTTCGGTCAACTTCTGAATCGGCGGCGGGATTGAAGTACTGAAGTAAGATTAAAGTAAGATTGAAGAACTGCGGCAGGGCTATGAATTTCGCGACCACTAGTGTAAGGTGTGAATCTTGGCAGGTTGTCAACTGAGGACTGATTTGGAGACTCGAGGCGTCAGTCAATGCTACCCGAGACCTTTCGTTATCATCATCGCAGATTTTGTTTTCGCTACCGGACAAAGACGTCTCCCGATGATCTCCAATTACCCGTGTCTTGTGCCAGCTGACACAACGTTATGCCTCCAAACCTTCTAATTTCATCACGCTAGCTATTCTCCTGGCATCCCTGACACCGCTTACCTTCTTTTGCGAACCATTCTGTAACTCTAATAGGTTACCAGTCATCTGCTCTACGCATGACATGGCCTGCCCAGCTCTATTTCTTAGTCTTAATGTCAACTACAATATCGGCTACCTCCGTTTACTCTCCAATTTACACTGCTGTCTTATTGTCTCTTAACGTTGCGCCTATCATTTTTCGTTCCACCTCTCCTTGCGCGGTCTTCAACATTCTCTCAAGTATTTTTGTTAACCTTCAAGTTTGTGCCCAATGCTTCCGAGTACGCGTACTTGAAGATTGCAATGATTGTGCGCTTTTCTTTTCGCGGCTCGCAGTAAGCTGCTGGTCATGCCTTGATGATGCATACCGTATGCGCACCCTCCCCCCCCCCCCCCATTTTTATTCTTTGGTAAATTTTGGCGAACATTACAGACTGTGTGACAGGGGACACAGGACAGGGGACCCAAGAAAAAACGAGGACAAGCGCTTGCTACCAATTGAAATTTCATTGTCGAATACTGTCTGGCATTGTCCCGCTTCGCACTGCACCACGTAGTCTAAAATGGAAAACCGACTAGCCCAAACCATCACCTTTCTAACGAACATTACAGTTTTCGAACTCTAGATGCAGCGTCTTGTAGCGCTAAAGTCGGCGACCCAATGCAGTGATCTGATTCGACTCACTAAGACATTTCTGTCTTGATCTCGGCTGTCACACACCCATCATACTAGGTCTAAGTAGGTCACCTACAGATTTATGTTAGAAATCGAACTGTTGCAGTTCACAACTTCTTGCGCCCTGGCGCAAAAAAATTTCCTGCCGTAACAAACGCGCTTAGAGATGAAGAAAGTACCAGTAGACACTAAAGTATAATTATCTAAGTGGCCGAAAAACAATTTCCCAACACCCCTTGCGTGCTGCGAAATTGAGTAGTCAACATCAGTTTCTTATAAAAACGTTCCATCATGCCCATGCAGAAATACATTTCTCGGTAACCGGAACATTTGAAGTTCATCTTTCCTCCGTCTTCTGTGCTGGTAAACAGGGTTCTGTGTAACTGTATGGTGTTGAGGGCCCGTCTCTCCTTTAATGGGGCTCTTTCACCGCAATTGGCCGCAAATTGCCAATCTTACGGATGTGAGCTGTTTGTTAAACATACGGCAATCACATCTATATACATTTTCAGCGGTCAACCTGAGAACTATCTGTACCTTTTCACATTGAAATCAAGAACAGCGCCAGAATCCGTCGAAGTTCAGAAAAAGAAAAAAGATGGTCGTATTTCTTGGCCCTCTCTTGTGCGCTGCGTGTTCTTGGTTACTTTTTGTTTCTTTTTTTTTTAGGGAGGAGGGGGGGGGGGACTTCTACAGAGAAGAGCAGTGTGTTGGGTGCGGCATGGTCGGAATGACATTTTATGCTTTACTGTATGCGAGCTGATCGTTTTCCTAGTCAAATCAATTGTCAGTTCATCGTTCTTACTTCTTCTTCTGTCCATTTTTAGTCTTTGGTCATGTTGGTTCTTATTCTATTATCAGCGACCTGACGCTGAGACACCGTCAAACTTGGGCACCGATGTTGGGAATCCGCAACCACATCACATAGACCATCACACAGCTCTGTAAGTACGTAGCAGGCACATGTTTCGACTAATAATTTCTTGCGGATGACCTTTCAGCAGGGATATTTAGCTGCATCCTGGCTTCGCGGGATGCAATGCTCTGAATCAACTCAAGAGTGCGTTTTAAAGAAGCTTCAATGTTCATTGAAAATTTGGTGCGCCAAACTAATTTCAGAATTACGTGAATAAATCGGGATTTTGTACGATCCCATTTTTAATCAGCACGGGTATAGACCGATATTATTAGTTCTACTATAATTAGTGATTATAAGACTAGTAATTGCAGGAGTAGAAAGAAGTATAGTAGCAGTAGTCGTAGTTGTAATATTTGCTCATGACTACTAATCATGCAAGTTGCATGAAGTGCACTTGGTACTAAAACATGTACAGTTGGGCGGAGTGTCTTTACCATTGCGTTGGTTACGCAAAGACAACAAACATACACACTGAAAATACATTAGTCGTTATGGCATCTACCGTACAGACTCATATAAGGGCACCTTTTTTCCAATTTTGACGAGGTGCGGCCCTTAGACGGGACCGAACGTTTTGGTCATTATGGTAGCGGCCCAGCCGGCGACCCCGGCTCTCGCCATCTAGTGGCGCAATGCGGAAGTACGCAGCGCGAGAAAATTGGCCAATGCGCGCGCACGGCGTCAGCGCAGCGAACGCGATTGTTTCTGCGTTGGAATTTTTTTTTTACAAATTTTGGGCTGTCAAGTTGGGCTGTGGCGGTTAGACGGGTGCGCCTTTACACGAGTCCATGCGGTAATTTTATCACGTTCGTTGGTTCGTGCTCAAAAGCGCGATAATAATGGCAGAAGAAAAAGTAAGAATGAACAATTTTGTCGCATCAGCGACTTTCCCGCTTCAAAGCGGATGCCCATTATATACCTACCTATCAAACCTCTAAAAATATCTACTATATGAACAACGCTACTGGCAGAGCTGTCACAGTTAATAACATTTCTCGAGTTTCATAACAGTGCCCTTGACATTTTAAAGAATTATAATGTAACTGCACTGTCGAGTTTCTTATTTCTCTCATTAATAAATATGTTTAAGGCTCGATATCTAGGGGAAATTATTTTTCTTCAAAGCTGTGCCATCTGAAAGTCTGTGAATGGTAAGTTCACACATCAAATTCAATGCCTTCTTTAACTTAAATTACGACGCTACCGAACACATTGATTTCCAGCAGACAAATATCTCGCAATTTGCAACAGATGTTCCACAAAGCCTTTTGTGGAATCATTTACAGCGATTGCATTACGCTCTTTTCGACGCCATTACCGGAAAGCTCATCTTGCAATATCTTATATTCATTGTAGTCAAGCCAAAACATTTTGCTTTTCACCAGTGCACAATTTCATTTCAATTTCACCAAGCAATTTCACCTAGTGCACAAGTTTACGAAATTTCCTGATGGCTTGATATTGTGCACCACCATGCTATCTATTCTACTTTGTTTCGCAATATATGGTGGGAAGGCTTAAAGCCTTTCCTACATCTGTTGCACAAATAAAGTTTTACAATCCAAAAAATCGCAATATATGCTTGAAAGAACATCAGTGTGCTCTCTTACATTTTCTGAGTACTGTTTCTGATATGAAATTCGAAACGCAACACTTTCTTGAAACTAATGGGAAATACTAATATTGCATATTTATTTTGCAAGCATAGAAGCACGCATATATGCACAAAGAAAAATTGAAAAAGAGGCTGATGGCGGCCAGTGGAACTGAAAACAGGCTAGGCATCAGTCAGTTTTTTTAAAGGTCACCAGAGATGCTAGCACCAAGTCATCCTTGTTAGGAGACGTTACGAGGGATTCACTGGCAGTTATTTTCAAAATGAGCTTCCGAACGTTTCAAGCCCCCTTGATTCTTGCAGCAGAAAACGTAATGAAGTGGTGTAGGTAGGAGCAAACTGAGGCCCCACGACACTAGGAAAAATCCACCTAATCTGCCTACTTATTGAAGATCAAAGTAGGACGAAGCTCATGCGTCAGTCGTATACTATGTCTTTGCTGCCGTATAATCAATTTCTGGGATGTTCGCCATCAGCGTCAATGCCCGAAATTGCAGCAGTATGTGGCGAAAATGCGATTCCTCATTCGAACTTAAATGGCCTAGGTCTGTCTTGTTTTGTTATACTGTCATATTTACACGCTGAAAAGCGTACGCACAACATGAAGAAGAGAGGACGCGGGCTCAACACCAACTAGTTTACTAAAGCACAATCATTACCGGTCACTAGCAGTCCTGCTGGGAGCGATAATCAAAAGAAAATATTTCTAGTTACGACAAGTGTTTAACATCATTTGCTTTACCAAGACGCAGGCATTACCGATTAACAGCAGCGCTGGAACTGATAATCATAAGGGAGCATTTAAATTCCCGCACTTGCTGAAAATCAAATTGTTTACCAAGGCACGGGTACTATTTGTCAACATAAATGCTGGAAGTGACAATCACCAGGAAATATTTTAGTTAGCAAAGTTGCTCAACATCAGTTGCTTTACCAAAGTGCTGGCATTACCCATCAACAACATGCCGGGTTTCGATAATCAGAAGAAAATCTTCTGATTTGCACAGGTGATGAAAATCAAATGGTTTACCAAGGCGCAAGAACTATTGGTCAACATTAGTGCTGGGAGTGACAATCACCAGGAAATATTTTGGTTAGCAGAAGTGCTCAACATCAGTCGCTTTACCAAGCACAAGTATTACTGGTCAACAGGAGTACTGAGAATGATAATCACCAGAAAATCTTTTGGTAATCAGAGGTGCTTAAACTGAGTTGCTCTAACAAGACGAAGGCATTACTGATCAACAAAATTGGGAGTGATAATCGGAAGAAAATATTATGATTTGCACTGGGCTCGGAAATCAAATAGGAAATAAGGCACAGGCATTACTGCTCAACCACAGTGCTGGGAGTGACAAGCCCCCAAAAAATCCATATGGTTAGCGCAGGTTCCAAACATCAGTTGCTTTACCGAAGAGCAGGCATCACCAATCAACAACAATGCTGGAAGTTGTAGTCAGAAGAAAATATTTTGATTCACACTGGTGCGAAAAAAGTCGCACTTACGCTCGAAAGGCAAAGCACTGATTATGATAGCAAATTATTAGACAGCTCTACGCAGTAAAGTTAGTACACAAATGTTTACCGCAGTTTATACAGCTAACAAATCTACTAACTAAATAAATATGGCGTCACGCACGCACAGGCTAACATGAACTCATGTCTATCGCTCGGTGACCGCGGACACTCACTTTCAGAACGCTGGCGTGACGAAGAGAGGCAGCAGCGGCGAGCGAATTGCGCTTCGTGCTGCCTCTCGCTTCAACGCGAACCAGGCGCGCTCGACCACAGCGCCCACGAAGCCATCAGCCATCGCGGGTCGGCCAGCCTTCGAATTCGCCACAGAATATACTTGGTGCAGCCGGAGTAGATGCGGAGGCGTCCACCCTCTCTCCCATCCTTCTCTCCTGCCGCGCGCACATCTCTCCACCCCTTACCCCCATTGTGTGCACGAACAGTCCATGTGTCAATAAGGAGGCTGAAAGCAATATTCAAAACAAATTGTTTTAATGAACACCAGGGCTCCAAACCAATTGATTTACCAAGGTACAGTCATTACCAACCAGCAAAATTGCTAGGAGCTCTAGAGATAAGAAAATATTTCGATAGCACTGGTGTCCATCCAATAGGATATCAGTCGGAGCTTTTACCTCTTCACCACTTCAATCTTCTTATTTATATATAGTATTTACATCAGGTACAAGTTACTCTTGAAGATAATATAGGCAAGTGAGCTAAGCAGTCTCTTCCGTTTGTTCGGGATACGCAGACACGCACAAGGAACTTGGTAAAGTTCCTGTTCATCACTGGCATCAAGACTGTCAACCGTCAAGATTAACGAGAAATTCGTAACTGGTTGTCAGGATAAACTCGTTAGAAATTTAAAGTGCCAATTTCGGCAAAATTCAGTTTCTTCATATATGACTATAATGTTTTGCTGAGAGAACTGCAGGTACGGCGATTCGTTCCCAAATGCGTGTCTTTCACGGGCATGTGTTCGTATAAGTAAATACATATCAAACCCTGCACGGTTACTAGTTGGCAGCAGGTATTGCAAAACTTGAAGAATTTGTTGAAATACATGCCAAAATAAATGGCGTCTCTGCAGCCTATAAACAAACGTTCAATGTTCAAGCGACAATTTAATGGAAGACTGTAAATCTCTCCTAAACGAACCCGAAGCGCTGACAGGTCAACATTTGAGATAGTAAATTATAAGAGAACGTTCATGTACATGAAGACAGCAGCCTTTCCGCGCACCAGCCTATACGTTCTGTCTTGGCAGGCCCGATTACTTTATGCGTTAAAGTGATGGCGGGAAGAGTATATATATATATATATGTATATATATATATGTATATATATGTATATATATAATTATTCGCAAAGTTTTTTTATAAGATACACAGTGCAAGTATTCACTTCAACAGTAACTGTTAAAAACTGAGTCCGTAAACACCCTTCACGCGTAAACCCATAAAGGCTTACGCGTTAAAAATATGGGCGAAACCACTCGCTTAGAACAACGAGAGAAGAAGGGGAACTGAGGTACTCGATTTTGTTAATCATGACCACATAAAGCCAACATACAATGAAGCCGAGGAAAGCATCGGAGAAAATTAACTGTGGTTTAGACTGGAATGTAGAAAATAATGAAGAAAAAGGAAATGAAAGTGGATAAGGTGGGGGGGGGGGGGGGGGAGGGGTACAAGCTAACTTGTCGCCGGTGGAAGCCGAGCCCACTTGCTCCGCGCTACGCGTGCGTTGCACTACCAATTGTGCTACGGCGACGCCTATCAATTCGTCCACTGACTTGAGCATTTATGTTTACTAGATCTAGCCCTGGTAGGCTAGACCAAGCAAGACCTGCGAAAACGCTTGATGTATAGTGTAAAAGAGTGCGAAAAAAAAAAAGAAGTATTGAGATACTACTTTTCCCACCCGCAACCCGTTTTTTGGATTATGTGCCCGATGGTGGGGTCAAACTTCAGTCCTCAAGCCTAGCCGCCCGAGCATCTAACCGTTAGGCAACAAGTGACAATGCCAAGGAGCGCTTAAAGATATTCGCCGCGTGTGTAACATTCGGTAGCGCATGTGCACAGAGAGCACGTGCGGGCGCCCCCGTAACCTTTGCGCCGTAGATGCAGGAATGAAATGGACAAATGCATAGTATTTCATTGCCCGCCTCACAAAAGCTTCGCGTCACACAGATTTCAATATGTGCATCGGATCAGGATAAAGCTTTTTTTAAAGTGAAAGCGTCAAATGACCTAATGCGAAAAAAGGCCGGCGTCCGGAGTCTGTATCAGTCTAAGCTCCCATTGGCTGCGATGCCACGGCACGAGTGCGCCTCGACGAATCAGAGCGGGCGAAACGGAAGACCAGCGCACCAGGGCGCTGCATGGGGGCAGGGCGCATCGCAGCGACGTCACGTCACCCTCGCTCTGGGAAGCCGGTGTTTTCTGCGTGTTCCTTGTCAGCGCGAGCTCTCGCCTGCGTTCGCCTCAGTGAAAGGCCAAATCGAAAGGCACCAAGCGTCTCAACAAGCTCGCTTGGCCGCGTGGAGTTCACAACTGGAAGGACCACTCTCCGGAATTCGATTGCACATGAATGCTCTGGCATTCACAATTCATAAGTGCTTATAATCCGTTCGTAGCAGTGAACGCTGTGGAAGCTGCGCACGAAGTTCGGTGAAGAAAAGTTATCGCTTCGTGTGCGTTCCGTCCATGCTTCGCTGCGCGCTAACAGCGTTCGCTGGCGCGAGCACGCACGTGAAGTTCCTCGCGACGGGTTGCAAAGAAAAAAATTGACCGTGGCTTAGCTCGGCTATGCCAGGATATACGTAGCAAAAGCTAAGTCATAGCATGGTTAGCGCTGGTTAAGCTTGTTTGCAAGTCCAGGTTAGCCTGCTTGTCTAGGTATGTTGCGACGTTTAGCCAGTCGTTCGGCGCGCTGTTCGTCTCCTTCCTGGGCGATTCGTTTCCTCTTCATCTCGTTCCGATGTCGATTCCAGGTCTCCTCCTGCTTATCAGAATTGTTGCCGTCCATCCTGCCTCCTCAACTGTGGTTGCGGCGCACGCGAGCTCTGCTTTTCAATCCTCCGACATGTTATCAGGCATGCGACGCAGCCGGCGAAGCGAGCGGAGGCGACTGCAACGACGAGGAACGCGTTGCAACGTCATACCCAATGGTGGCGGCGGAAAGGCGCGGCGCTGCGCAGCGGCGGAACACCTGTGGCTCGGTGCTACTTGTGGCGCATGCGCTGTAGTGACTAGGGGTGCGAGAGAGAGAGAGAGAGAAATATCCGCGGCGAGGCGCGCGTTGTGATGTCATGTGCCTCCTCGGAGCACCGCCACGGCGAAATCGCAAGTTCTCGGCTAGTAAAGATTTTGCTTTAAAAGCTACCAAAAGAACAACAAAAATTAAAATGATCTAAAACAACGCATTAGCAGCCGTATACCACAGTCTGTTTGTTTCTAGGGGTTAAAAAACTTGTTTCATACAATACTGAGCCTATATAAAAACAGTTGGGCACAATTGCTGTTAATGTCAGTCGGGTACCGGCACATGTACCCGACTGACACGTGGCGATACCATTCCTGAGCTTTCGCAGATGAGTTTTGTGTCTTCTTTCTTTTTTCACCTCAGTGCTCCATTTAGGTGATAGTCGCTGTTCGTGTTGTCCACTTCTCTACTCTTGTGTCCTGTCTGCACGCCTCGCCTCTTTTTTGCATAAGGACCCAGTCACGCGTCTGCTATTCCTTTTTTGTGCGCTCTTCCATCACTCGAGTGATTCTGGGAAAATCTGCCGCCATATATCTTGATGCACATTGGAGCAACAACAGAAATGTGGAACGGTGGCCTTGTTTGCGCCGTTATTTCAGAAATAGTAATATATTTAACTTTAACTCGTTTCCCGTTCACCTGAATGATAGTAAAAGTTCGCTCATGTGCATGTCAGTAAATGTTCCATGGCTGTTCTACGAGCCGAGTAAGGCCCTCGTATAAAAGTGTTTTGAGCAGCACGTATGAATTTGTCATGTACATTTGAGAAAGCAACTGCGACAACAGAACGTCGGCACAATTATGCCTCTGTCCCATATTTGTTTCTACTTCCTCCTATGATTGTTATCTACTATAACGGACAAAATCAGGCTTGGCTGCATTCAAATGCAGTTTTTGTTATAACAATATTTGTCGTTAGCCAATAACACGATGACTGCTTGGAAGTGAAAAGTGGATAACTTGGAGAGATCATACAATCTGTATATTCGTGTAAAGGTATTTACCAATTGTGCTCTTTAGAGCAACTGAAGGGAGCGATATATTAAATTTACAAAGGTCTCCTTGCAATTGGCGACGCAGTCATACCTATTACTCTCCCGCTTTTGCTTCGTACTAAGAAATATTATTTTGGAGGTGTACAAGAGGCAAGATAGTGTCTGTGATGATTCTACACTTGCGAACTTACTAACACAATATTCAGATGTCTTGTAGCCGTCCATCAGCCTGTTCCTGCTCCGTGATGATGAGTTGAGAAAGGCATCAATCGATAGCTCGGTATTCTGACAGCATATCATGTACAGACTATACAATAGCGGCCTTAGTTTTATCACAATGACCGTTCTTGATTCGAAAACTGACTCAAGATTTTTTTTGTTTCCTTGACCTTTAATTGCTGGATCTTTAACCGTCTGTGGCAACAGAGCTCTAGCTCTCCACAGCCTAATCACTGCATTTATCTCTTGTGACTTGTCTTCTACAACCTCTCTGTCACCTTCATTTATTCAATATTTCTCGTTCGCTTTTAATTATTCGCGAAAAACCCACCCGTTCCATTGAAAACGACCTCTTCGTGCCACGTGGCTTTTGGGGCGCTAGCCCTTACGTGTCCATAAAAACTGGATATGAACATGCGCCTATTAGTCATCACTGGGCCTACGTTATAAATGGGGAAGGGCTGTTGGTTTCGCTCGTAGTACGTTCTACATTTTTGTGATAAATATACGGCCTGACAGAAAGTGCATCTTCCTTTCACCTCGCGCCCTTCACCTTGTGCTATTTTTGCGCGTGTTCTTATGGCAAAATCATTGAGTTTCTCACTATATTACATAGAGGGAAATCTGGTGCTGCTGCGCTGTGGTATGCATGGAAATGCCGGTATGTAGTGACTTCGGATTGGCATCATCCTTGGAGAGCCAGGCAAGCACCATTCCCTCTGTCACAATGATTAATTTTCTACTAAAACAGCACGTGAAAAGCTGTTTTAGCTTTATTATGACACAAGAACATGTTTTCTTTAACTATGAGAACTTGTTATTGCATGTACAATTACATGAAACATAAAAAGCATCAGCGGACCGCTAAAGTTGTAGGCCAGACAAGATGTGTGCTCGCTTTGGAAGAGTTCGTCGTCTGTTCTTGCTTTTGTTTGCTTGGCCATGCATTGTAGGTGAGTAAACTTCACTGGAAGATGTAATATGCCAGAATGGAAACATTTTATGAAGAGCTTACTTTAAGAACGTGTTATTTCTGTAGCCATATCCACGTTTTAAACGAAGCATCTTACAATACCAGCCAACACAAGCCTCGCAGACACATATACCTTCATTTCCATGACGGCACAGCGCCCCTTAGGAGACCCCCATAAACGGTGGCGCCAGATTTCCCTCTAGGTGTTATGGTCATAAGCTCTATTGGCGCAATACGCTGTGCGTCGGCGTGAAAGTACCCTCCAGAAGCTTACGTCGGGGCGATAGCACTGCATCCAAACGCGCGGCAAATATTTCTGTCATTACCGCAATAAAAAAATCCATTGCCTGTTTTTCTCATAGAGACATTCCCGCTCAATCGAGCAACTTCAATGTTTATCGGCCCGAAAGGAAGCACTTCTACATCCATCGACTAAACCTGCCACCTGGTAATCCCCACCGCGGCACATGGGTACCCGTTAGCACGATATATCGTGTTTGGAAAACACCACGAGCGCGAAGTAGGAGGGAGGAGGTCCTCTGTTTGGGTTCGGGGATGTGCGTCTGACCGCGAGTAACTGCAGGCTGCCCCGGCCGTACACGGGAGCACACGCGGTGCGTCCCGCATCAACTTGCATAGAGCCCAACACGACCCTGCGCAAACATCCATAAATAGGGTGCTCCTCTCCCCATCAAAAACCCCGCGGCTGCCGTAACTCATCCGCGACGAGGCGCCGGGATCTCCAAAGATTCTCCCGATACTCGCCGCAACCCCCCCCCCATGTCCTCCGCCCCGGAAACCCACGTCAAGTGGAGGCCAACGGCGCGTGCTGCCGTTCTGACGAGGTTTCGCAAACAACTTGGCCTGACTGGGTTGGTCTGTCTGGACGGTGTACGCTGCAGCAGCCCGAGAGGCCCGAGAACGGCAGAAAAAAAAGAGAGAGAGGGATTTTATTGTGGCAGAACTATACGTAGCTCTAGGTACATCCCTGTCGTCGCCGTTGGCGCCTCCGTCGTGCTGTCCTGCCGTCGACGGTGCTTGCGCAGCTCGCATGCCGAAGGTTAGAGGGTCTCCAGCGACGTGGATTGTGTTTGGCTGCAAAAAAAAAAAAAAAACGGCGAAGCTAAGTAGACGCATGGTCAGCGCTTGCGCGAACCGGCTCGGTTGCGAAGCCGGGGCGGCGCTCTGCCTCGCGCTGTAGGCCCGAGTGTTGTGTGCACGCACACACTATAAGCACATCATCTGAGCTGATGTGCCGATTACTGCCGAGCTGATGTGTGTATGCACTGGTTTGGGCTGAAAGAACAGTAAGGCTAACGTTTCGCTGGTTGCCGACTGACGTCGGTCTCATCTTCTCCACAGCAGAGACGCGCGTCGCCTGCAGCGCCTCTGCCGGCGTTTCTCGTCGTCACGTAGGCGTCGTGAGACGCCTGGTAGCTGCCAGGGCGCTGTTTCTAGCTTCTCCCTAGCAGCGATTGCCTTGCGCGCTGCCTCGCTCACCCATGACACATCCGCAAGGAGTTAGAACATCATCGGAAGAGTTCAAGTGCATTCTGAACCTTGCTATCGCTGTCACTACTTCGCGCTTCGGACGATACTGTCTCTTTATTGTAATTTTTTGTACGAACTCATCCGTTTAAGGACGTGTCCAAGACAGCAGGAAAACAAACCACCCGCTCATACTAGATGCCATCCAGAGCAACAACTTCGCAGAAGTAAGCCTGTATTCACAAAGGTCTCTCACATTATAATTGTCCCGAAAGCGCATGCTGGGGCATGGAGTGGGAGGGCAGGGACGCTTTTTTTTTTACGAAGCGCCATCATGCCTTCAAGTGAAGCTTAAAGGCACAAACGCACTAAGTGTTTCGATTCGATCAGTGTGTGTTTATCCGCCACATTCGCACACCGAATAGAATGACGGAACAAAAGCAAGGAATGCGGTTTACCGAAAAAAAATGCGGAGATGAACACGCAATTCAATAAAGTCCTTGTGTTCGTACCTTCTGCCGTTCCGTCATGTGTGAGGTTTACGTCGACCGCTCTCACTTCTTTTATTTGTCTTCCTAGACAGTTGGTCGGCAAAATGTTCTTTTCGACAGCTGTAAACCAAATCCTCATTATTCTCATACTGTTTCCGGATGTCGCCACGTCTGTAGTACAGTGCAGGCATCTTGCGTGACGTTACTACTTATTTCGTAATATTTTTGTTTCCTATCTTTGTAGCACGTCTGCCTGGAAAACTGGGACACGTCGCAGCACTCACCAAGTATTCATTGACATTTACGCCGGTCAACTTCTCGAATTCCTCGAATCGCAATATCTTCGCCGAGCGAAAGATCATCTTCGCCTGCAGGAGGAACGTTAACTGCACAAGATGGTAATGAATGTCCCTGAGGGACAACAGACACCTGGCGTAATTACTTGTTGACATTTTTTTTATTTCACAGGTCTCTAGATTATTTCACTTGACTCCCGCGTCGTCCGCCGCCAGCTTAGCTGACTACAGCTGCACAATAAACATTTCAGTACCGTTATTTTGCGTGAATAACCATCGGACGTTTAGTTTGTCCGATGGTTAATTCTCGCGGTTAAGCGATAGCTTCAAATCGTTGATTGTGTCAAGTGAATTCTTTGCTTACTACTTTTTGTGGCAACTACACATGATGAGATCATCTACAGGCGATTCGAGAACCAAATCAAATAAACTTAAAGTGCTGCGACAGTCAATCTCTTGTATAAAATATTCAGAGTGAACGAGAAGATCAACATTAATACACAGTTTTCAACTAAGGCTTCTCGTATCAGAGGTATCGTTTGAACTCGCCATCGTATACAATAAATTTTTGACAGCCTTAAAGGAGTCAACACGCGGCCGTCCATACATATTCAGCTTATCGTTGGGAAATAGCCATGCAACTTTTTTTAAAGTTTATCGTTGTAATAAAGAGCGAGGAGCCAGTATTTCTCTCTAATTTTTATTTGACACATGCTGCGGACTCAAGCTTCAAGGAGGTTAGGCCTAGAAACAAAAGCGGCAATAGCAAATACTATTTAGTACACATACCAAAGGTAGACGTACTATCCGCGTACAATTTAACCTGAAATCTGAGTTTGAAATCACTGCCACTAAGCGCCTCCCACCTACAGCTACTACATTTTGGAATGGCGCATATGACGTCATGATGCGCGCAACTGCTTTGCAGCAAGTCTTGTCTGCTGCGAAACATTCCGCGCCGTGCGGGACTCTTTTTGCCTTTTGTCAGCGCGACCCGGGCGCGGCAAGGACGTCGTGTACGCACGGTGCATGCAATTATTTTACTCGCGCCACAATAACTGCACAGAACGGCGAATGCCAGCGGGAATTACATCGGGCCGACCACCAAGAGGCACGTGCAAAAAAACGAAACCGCGCGTGTACCGCACGCATATACCTGGCGGAACGCATGGACGAAGGAAAGACCTAGGATGAAGCATTCCACAACCCTGCTGAAGCCAAGAGACTCGGCACAACACTGAATCGTCATGTGAGAGGGCGGTGCGATTTAGCACTCCCACTTTGCAGGCAGAGCTACCGCTGGGAAGTCGAGCACCGAAAAAAAGAAAGAAAAAAACGGACATTCTCGGCCGATAGGCTTGGTCTCGGAGATCACGTGTTGGGCCAACATTGCGAAGGAAATAACGAAGGGAATGGCTTCCCGGAGCCCGCTTGCCAAGGCTGGCGGCTTGACGGTATGCTCCCTCCTAGTTTATTTCATTTTATCAATGACAGGATGGACTTAATTTCATCAAAACTCGATGTTGCCAGACTGCTGTACGGTTTAAGTGCAATGTGAAAAAACATTCAAATACAGATTTTTCTAGCGCACCATACGCGCTCAAATTTTTGCAAGCTTCATGTCAGACGCTTGTAGTTTGTCAAGCAGCGCGTAATTCAAGGTCGAAATTTCAGTGCCGCAGTCCTTTTAAGGGTAAGGGTGCTGGCCATGAAACAAACCAGAATCCTTAAGAGAGTAATTTCTTTATTGCGTAGTCATAATCTGGACCAGCCTTAGTTTTCCAACGAATGCTCGACGGATTAAATTTTCTTCGCTATTTATCACCATTCCATATGTTTGTCGAACTTTTCCTGTTCCACACGCCGATGAGGTAAGTAGCAGTTTCGGTTAAAGTTCTGTTTTGCCGGAGTTCACAAAAAAGTTGCGTTGCGCTTACACCAATCTTGTTAACACTGTGTCTATTGGCCGGCCAACCAACGATGGTACCGTTGTCTTTAACTCAGTCAGGCCCTCCGCGTGCGTGCGCGAGCTCACCGCGACTTTCCTCCCCCTCCCCTCCCTCTCTCTATCTTATCTTTCTATTCCATCTTTCCCGTCGCCCAGAGAAGGGTAGTCAACAAGACGAATTTCTGGTTAACATCCCTGCCTTCTCTCTTTATTTCCTCCTCCTCCTTCTCCTCGTTCCGTTTATCCGGAACTTCCGTTTAACAGAGTTTCCTTTGTCCGCAGTGCGTTGTAGCAAAGTAAAACTGGAAGAACAGATTACTACATCGCGTTTGATAGATTCCACGTGAACGCCGCAGTTCTTTCGGCACAATTCATTTTCTAAATAGCAGTTCGAAGCGTTAAAATTGATTTGTGAAGAAGGGACAGTGTCGATTGGACTGCTCGTTAAGGTGGAATCCATTTTCCCGGGACACTTGCGCTTTGTTTTCTCTGCGCGTTCAACTACTTGTAGAAAACGGTGAAAATTGCATTTGTTTCCAGCTCACAGCCGCTTGAGACGCAATTTCTTTAGCTCTCAAAACAGCGCTTCTTTAGTATGAAGAATGGTTTAGGCTAGTGAAGGAAAACCAATCAGCGGTGAAAGTTTAGAGGTACCTGCATTTTTGTGATGGGGATATTCTGGGAAGAAGAACATGAGTCTCCATAGATGCAGTCGTAAAGACGAAAATTCTCAGGTAACCTTAAAAGAGAAAGTAGAAAATTTAGAAAAGGAATAGGCTTCTGTTGTAACAAAATTCAAGATACATAGGTGTTAGAAAAATGATTGAAACGAATATTCTTCGTTAAGTACAAGTCGAGGAAGTACTTTCTGAGGTAAAGCAAAATTCTAAGTAGATAATGTTCGAAGTAGATATAGAGAAAAGTATTAAAAAGGATAATGGCAAAGTAGATACGGGAAGAAATAAGTAAAAGGAGGAAATGTATCACATGATTATAAGCTTTAGGAATTAACAGAATCACTTTCATTGAGGGAAAAGCGCAGGTGGTGCTTCTGCAATGGTTCTTCAATGTCCAAGAATATGCCGCTATTCAGATTCGCGACCCAGCTTCAGTGCGGCCTTCAGGTATTGCCTGTCTCTCGAGACGGCAGTTCTGCAGTCTCGGGAGGCAGGAATAGACAGGAATGTAGCAACTTCCAAGGAATATTGCGCACGGAACACATCGGAGAATATTACTAATGAAGTTTGCATTTCAAATATGCTTCCTGTTAGTCACGTTGAGCCTGAGGCGGTGAAGGCATGCCTAATGCTGCCTACCGAGCCCTGGCGGCGCCTGAAATTCTCTCACAGCCTGATGACCTCAGTAAATGCTACTTCGGGAGACACGTAGTGTATAATAAATCGTAAAAGTATAAATCTCAGACGTACTGTAAACTAGATGTATAAAATTTACATAACTGTATGAGCACTACACGCATGTTTGCAAGGACAGCGGCTTTTAGTTTATCTGCAATAACGTGCGCCGTTGCGTTGTGGATTTGGTTGGGTTGTGTGTCTGGCAGTAGAGCTCAACTCACTAAGGAGGATCAGCGATGCATCGGGCGGGGCAGCGAAAAAAATAGAGAAACTGCGTACTTTGTAATTTAGAGCAGAGAGAAGTAGGCGTAGCCTTAGCCATCATGACCTGAGACGAAGACGCCATTGTCTTCAACGACTCCGAACTGGCGTGCGGAAACTAACAGAAAGGCAGAACATCCGAGCAAGCGCTACGCGTCATAAAGAGCGCGAAGAAGACACACACCAGGCACATACATCGTCTAGACTCAGGGGCACAAAACCCTGGCAAGGAACACGACGGCAGACGCCGCAGCCCCAGGTCATACTCGCCGGGCCTCCCTGCCAAACATGCCAGGGAAGCACGACGTCCTTGAGAAATACAACATCCTACAACACTACCGACTAGACCGAAGAATGTACCACCCGCCAAACCCCAAGCTTAGCGGGTAGGAGAAGGTAACGCCTACGTACAAGGGATCTTACTGTGTAGACTTGCACCCACCCGGTTTCCGTACTTGTTGCAAATTCCACGACGTCCCCAACACCTTACACCACATGCGTGGGATTGTGGAGGAGCCACAAGGGCACGTAACCACCGAAAAGCAGTGGGAGGCCCATCTGCCAAGCCCCGATTCCGCGAGGACCAGCTAGCACGGGTGAATCGAGCTAACTTTAAGCGAAAATAGTAAAATTATAATAAGTGTTGCTTACTTAAAATTTATGAATATGTAAAGTAATAGGTGCTAATAATATCGTTGGTGTTCATCATCTTATCAGTTGACAACGCTGATAAAATTAACATGGTGGTCGGTTTGTATCGCTTGCAAAATTGAATTTCGCATCACACGCCTTCGCATCGCAGTATCCTAGTGCCAACGTTTAAAAAAAGTGTTATAACGAGAGGTCGACACTGTAAAAACCGGTTGCACCCTTTGGTGTGTATATTTGCCACACAAGAATAATCGTCATCTGTCTTGCCCGCATTTCCTTTCTTTAAAGCTGCGAGCCCGGTACTTCGAACTCACGAACGACATGCGCGTTATCAGCATGAGAGCGAATTCTCGACAGGAAAGTAACGAGCGCAGCTTTTTCAACAAGGGAAATGCAGGCAAGACAGATGACGATTATTGTTTGCGGGTAAGATAAGCGCCAAAGGGTGCAAACTTTTTTTACAGTGTTAGGCCCAGTCCAAGCTGCCGGAGGGGGCCTTATAGAAATTGTTTTTTCTTTTTTTTTGCCTGTTAAACCTACGAGAGTCGCAAGGAGGTGTTCCATGGTTTCAGGCCTACTGCACTAGTAAAATTTAAGCCAAGCCACCGATGCGAGAATACAATTAGGCATTGGCATTCGGCAACGCATTCTGATAAGTGAAGCTTCTGGTTTTCTAGTAAAACACCGCCAGGGGCACCCAGGGAACTAAAGATGCTGGAAATCAGTGTTGTTTAAGACTGATGATTCGGCATGTTCCTCATGAACTGCGCATTTTTCTTAATGCTGCAGCAGTGATACATGCCGAAGGTCGTAGAATTACCACGACCCGGCCTTTAAGGAGTGCCACCACCAGTGCGTCTACTGAATCATTTATATTTAGGCACCCATAGAAAACACACAAGACGTAAGTGTTGGAGAGTATATAAATAAAATTCTCCGAGAACGGTATAGGTGACTTTCGCGCAAACAAAAGCGAACAGACAGACATGGAGTCGGTTATCATAACAGCTCAACTAATAATAAACATGGGAATTTTTTGTAGTGCTTTAACTATGACCCTTAATGGTGGTCTGGAACATTGGCGTAAAGCCGCGAAATCGAAGAGAAAAAGACCAACTTGTGATGGTAAAAAAAATGCCTACCGCTGTCTTATCTTTGTACTGACAGAAGCGTCTGTGGCTATCACTGTATTTGTTTGGCGACTCTCATGTGGTCTTCCAACAAGCCCCATTTAGATGTATAATAGTTAGCAGTATAGAATCTTTAGCAAATATATTATCAAATTCAAAGCCTTCGGTGGGAGCCGGTACATTTGTGAAAACCACGTCAGAGATGTTTTCTTGTAAGTGTTGAAAAAGTTTCCGCACAATAGTTACTCGTGGACAATGCAGTCGCACTCATTGATTCCCAAAGCATGCAGTTTCTTCCCGAATGAACGCATAGTAGGAGGCTCTCAGGGGACAAGCGTTTATCTTCAGTAATGCCTGGACTGTCAGTAACGAAACCGAGTTTAAGAGAAGGCAAGTATGTTTCCTGATGTAGAATATTACTCGCTACAAATTTTGATATTTTGGATAGCCCGAGAGATAAACGCAATGCCTCGCTATTCTTAAACAAGAAGAGGGCGTAGTTTGCATGCAGGGCCCCCTGAAATTTCCACGCAACCAAACTCCAAAATGGGGCTCGTGAAGAGGCCACAAATCGGAAACAGACTATTTATGCATTACAAAACGACTGCTGTTGACCATATTAAAGAAATGCTATAATTCAACAAATTTACAGCCGCGCCAATTACCTGGACATTAAATAATTACAAAATAACATTTTTCACGCTACTTGTTCTACATTCGCGTTCACAATAATGTCGTGCGGTATCTGCATCTTTTTTTAACTTTCACCTATTACTTGACAGAAATTAAGTACGTTAACTCCTCGCTTATCCCTACCAGTTGTAAGAGTTGGAGTCGGGCTTGTCCAAAGTGGTAGGGGCTGGCCCATGCAGTCGTCCGACTCACCCATGCTAAGGATGGGGTTGAGGGGAGGGACTTGTTCGCATCGAGAACTAGGAGTACGTTATTTATTTACAACATTTACATGAAGACTGCAGAACGTTACATTTTATCAGTATAGCGTGTCTGAAACAAAGCACACACAGCAGCCGTTTTCGGCTGCTTAAAACCCCCCCTCCGTCCTCCCTGACGTCCAACCTTCGTCCAATCAGAGCATTCAAAGTCGTCGAAGAACGAGCCTTTGGGGGCGAAGGTACACACACTCACTTGCGCACTTTTGTTTCACTGTACACACCGAACGGAGACGGTCCTTGTAGACAGGGATTGTCACGTTTGACTCAAGCTGGCGCGTCTTGATTCCAGTACTGGCTCCGCAGTTAGCCGCCCTGTCTGTCAAACGACTGCGAGGATTACTGGGGGCTGTGAGAGCGGGCCGTAAAACACCCTTTTCCAGGAGTTCTCTTGCTCCAAACAGACCGTTAAGGTGACAGCGAACCAACTAACTATTCTCGGTCCACCAAACGTGGCTAGCCTTGCTGGCGCCATGGAGCTATCTGAAGTAGCTGCATTGTTGGCTTCGCGAAGGGATTCGTCGCAGCGGGCTGGGGGAGGACCCCGCAGGCCGATCGTCACACTTCATTTCAAGCGGATCGCAGTGTGTCTCCAAATGGGCTATAACTAACAATGGTGTCGACATGCTTATTTATCAAAGAGAGTGGGGACGCTTTTTAGAAAACTAATGGAACATGGCCATTGTTTATGGCCGAGGTGCTCCCAGTGGGGGACGAAATTACACAACAACCTTATCTGGAAGAAGTTAGGTCAAGCACAGATACATAAGTTGGGGTTCTCGAACTTCAGCAATAGAGGCTACTTAAAGGAACTCAATCTAACAATCGACCACCACAAGAACCGTATCGATGGCCCCATGATTCGTCGTGAGAATTGAAATCACGAGCTATGACTATACCCTTTGCGCATGCTGCAGCCGCGGGAATCAAGAGAATCGGCATTGAAAAATCTTGTAGGGAAACGACAATTAACCATGGAACACGGGGCACATCCAGAAATAATTAGGTGCAATGTTAGAATCTCACATTCAGCAGAGAGTGACGGACGTGTAATCTCAGCAATGGCGGCAAATTTTGATTAAATGAAAAGAGCTGAACCCCCGCCCCTTTATGAGAAGGGCGGTCAAAACGAAAACTGATGTTGTTCTACAGATGACAACTCTTTCCTCTGGATAAACAAGTTTCCGACAAAATAATCAAATCAGGATAATTTTATGTACAGAGATACGTCAAATCACTCGCTGCGACGAAACTGGAGTGACAATTTCGCAGCAGTACTTTCGAGATTGCGTGTCGACAATATTGTCACGTTGTAGTGACGGTGAAGATACAATAGCGACAACTGCGAATCACGTAACTCTGTATTGAGAGAACTTGTGCTCGGCAAAACAAGTAACGCATAACTTATGGGGCTTTACAGGCCAAAACCACGATCTGGCACGCCGTAGTGGGGGGGACTGCGAATTAATTTTGTCCACCTGGGGATACCTAACGTTCGCCTAAATCTAAGTAGACGGGTGCTTTTGCATTTCGTCCGCACCGAAAATCACTGGCCGCGATTTAATCCGCCGACCTCGCGCTTACCAGCGCAACAGCATATAGCCACTACGCAACCCCGGCGGCTAAACAAGCAACACTCAAGCACAACGATAGCGGCGAGGAAAGTAGGTGCTCGTGGAAAATCTGACCTGCAGGCCAAGCGCATCGGCTTTTATAGTGACTCGTGCGAGGTTCCAGCGCAATCGCTGGTGCCTGCATACCTTCCAGAAAATACTACACAATTCGCGGTGCGCATACAGTCAGATTACACAAGGTTCAATGACAACAGCCACAACAGATAGAATCAACGATAACCTTCGAGTATGTTACAAACCATGCATGCGCGTCTCGCGCGCAACGATAACTTGTTGTTATCGGTGAAAAAAGTTGTTAGCAGGTGAAATGCTGTCCCCGAGAAAAGGATAAGTACAAGTGTCCATATACGGGTATTATTAACCGCCGTCTGATAGGTTTTGTCATTTCAATGATATTCGCGATTCTATCGTCTTCATCAATGGCCGCAATCATTTCCGTAAGCGCTCACGTTTTCATATTGCTTAATGATTAATCTTTTAGCCGTGTGTTCCTTACTGCACTGTTTTGTAACGCATATAGATGAGATTTTTGGGCGATGTTCAAAATAACTGCTCCCTTACATTTCCTATCTTAGTTGTCGCGACTTCACGTAATGAAAGTGCGGGAGCTTTTGAATGTTTCTGAATAAATTACACAGGATGCTTTCAATTTTATGCAAGCGTGCAAATACTCTCATTATACCAGATAGACCACCACGAACGATACCGCGACAGTAGATATCATGAGTCGCGGCGTGTTTTCATGGAGACGGTGATTGATTGTTATCAAAACGCTTGGCTAATCGAAACATTTCAAACTGTATTGCAGTACTGCGTTCCCGCGGTAGAAACAGAGAAGACTGATTGTACTTTTTAAATACCTTAAGCAGGGCAGAAAAATGTATTAATCTTACGTGCCGATACACTGTAGAATTCGCAATCTGTTCTGCACTGACGAATGTACAAACGTTCTTTTTTTTTCTTGATGCGTTGTTCAGTGTAATGCCAATGCAGACGTTTTGTGTGAAAGTAAGTAAAGCGTTTGTAGTAGTAGAAATAATTTACTTTTGTATTTCAAAATATTGTTGCGTTTAAAAATGTGTTACTGTTCGATAATGTAAGCAATAATATCCAGGTTACTATAAAAAAAGTTACATGGTGCTTTATTCAACAGCTTTTTTCTCATATTAGGCCTGCTCTAAAGCCCTTTTTAAGAACGCGAAGTTACTTGCTAATGCCGGCAAACTGTTCCAGTCGTATAATGTTTTTTTGTGGAAACGGTTGCAGCCTTGCAGGTGCATGAACATTGTTACGTTTCACCTACGACGCGCGGTTTAGCCGGCGCGACTGCAACAAAGCGGCAGACATTTTGGCCCGTTCGGCGTCGCCGCTACGCCTCCCCGCCAAGCGCGTCCAGGCATGTTCCGATGCCACGTGTCTTCATATGCGTGTGTGAGTGTATGTGCCATTGTGCCCGACCGGCGGCGACACGACAGTAGGGGTCACCTTCTCCTCCTTGTGCCCGACCGGCGGCGATACGACAGTAGGAGTCACCTTCTCCTCCCCATTGTGCCCGACCGGCGGCGATACGACAGTGTGAGTCACCTTCTCCGGCGACACGACAGTATGCGTCACCTTATCCCATTGTACAGTCACGTGCTCGTCTATTGAGGGGTTCCTTCTTGCCCTCAACTGCGAGAGTATAAAAACAGCTGCCCCCGGACGCAAAAAGGAGGGCTCCGATTTCTTCTGTTGAGTAAAGTGCACTCCCGTCTCTCTACTTCGGTCAACCTGACCGCCAACTCTTTGCGATGTTAGAATAAACAAGTTGTTTTGTTGTTACCAGTCGACTCATGCTTTGCCGGGACCTTCGGATGCTTCCAGTTGTACCCCAGGCCGCCAGGCCAACGCTACCCTTGGGGCTTGCGACCCAGGTGCAACAACGGGCGTCAGCGCCGAGTTCCCAACAGGTCGTGCCAGCGGCGCGACCACAACTGTCTGCCAGCGGTGAGATCGCGACAACGGAGGCCAGCAGCGAAGAGATGCAGTTGACTGTATGCTGAGCAGCTCAACAACGATCCGGGAGCAGTGCAACGAGCCCTGTGTGATGACTGGTTGCCTGCAGCGGAACGACTGCGCTGAACTCTTGGCTGCGAGGTTTGGTGAGTGCGGGACTTTCTTCTTCTGAGCTTTGCCAGGCTTTTGTTAGTGTCAGAAACAGAGCTGGTAATTGTGGTTGTCGTTGCTGCCGGGTTAGTTTGCGGCAAGACAATAGTAAGCAGTAGAGAAAGCAGCATTCAGAGCAGCCATGGATTTGAAGTCGTTGCGCAAACCGAAATTGCTGGAGCTTGCAAGAGAGTTGGGTCTGGATGTCTCAGACAAACTCAGAAAACCTGAACTGCTAAAGGCTATTCTTGAGTTAGAAGCTGAGGATGACGAGCTGTCGGAATGCCTTGAGACCATTGAGGAGAGGGAGACTGCAAAAAGACAGGAGCGCGAACTTAAAGAGCAAGAAGAAAAAGAAGAGCGCGAACTTAAAGAACAGAAAGAAAAAGAACAGCGTAAACGTAAAGAGACGGCGGCAGCCGAAGCCGAACGCAGAAAGCGGTTCGAGATGAGGCAAGCGCGCGTGTGTTATACGTGCCAGAAGCCGGGTCACTTTTCGGCGCAGTGTCCGGAAACAACACCAAAAGTTGTGTTTTTTTCATTATGCAGCACTGACGAGAACATGAAGCTTCTCGAGCCTTACATGCGAGACCTCCTCGTGAACGGGAAAGAGTGCCGAGTGCTTCGCGATTCCGCAGCTACGATGGATGTAGTTCACCCGTCTTATGTAGAACCCCATATGTTCACGGGCGAGTGCGCATGGATCAAGCAAGCCGTGGAAGCTCATAGCGTGTGTCTGCCGGTAGCAAAAGTGCTTATTGAAGGACCTTTCGGAGCGCTTGAGACGGAGGCGGCAGTGTCATCTATGCTGCCCCCCCAGTACCCGTACCTATTTTCGAACAGGTCCGATCACCTCCTGCGCGAGAAGGGGCTTTTGTTTGGTGAGGCTAGCGTTCAGGCCTTAACCAGGTCGAAGGTTCGGGAGCTCGCTGCAAAAGCGGTAGTTGCGGGGCCGACGTTATCGAACAATGAGAAAGGGTCAGAGGCGCAGCAAGCTGATATTCAGAGCACGCCCGAACTGAATAAAATTGAGTCTGTAGCGTTGAAGGCGCCAGATACTGGAGAGGAAATGCCCGACACGGGAAAGTTAGAAGAGCTATCTACTGATTTGCTCATCGCGCCTACGTCAGACGGACTTGATAGGTTGCTAAAAGTCAGCCGGTCGGCTTTGATAGCCGAGCAAAAGAAGGATGGTAGCCTAGAAAACATACGCTGCAATGTCAAGGAAGGTATCGCCAGGAAAAATGCGCGTTTTGTGGAAAGAGGTGGAGTCCTGTACCGGAAGTATCTAGACCGCAGAGGAGTGGAGTTCGATCAGCTGATCGTTCCTCAATGCTATCGTCAGGATCTGTTGCGCTTGACGCATGGGGGTTCGCGGTCCGGACACCTTGGAGTTAAGAAAACTAAGGACCGTCTCTTGCAAGAGTACTATTGGCCAGGGTGTTTTCGGGACGCAGACCATTTCGTGAGGACATGTGACACCTGTCAGCGGGTGGGCAAACCAGGGGACAAATCGAGGGCGCCGTTGAAGTTGGTACCTATCATTACGGAGCCTTTTAGACGGCTCGTTATTGATACAGTGGGACCTCTGCCGGTAACAGCCACGGGGTACAGACACATTTTGACTGTGATCTGCCCAGCGACAAAGTTCCCTGAAGCAGTGCCGCTTAAAGAACTCAGCTCAGTTGAGATAGTCAATGCACTACTGTCCATATTTGCGCGAGTTGGTTTCCCTGCGGAAATCCAATCAGATCAGGGCGCAGTGTTTACTAGCGCTTTGACGACAACTTTTCTCGAAAGGTGTGGGGTAAAGCTGTTACACAGCTCAGTGTACCACCCACAGTCGAATTCCGTTGAGAAGCTCCACTCCGTCATGAAGCGCGTGTTGAGAGCATTGTGTTTTGAACATCAAACTGACTGGGAGCTGTGTCTGCCTGGGGTGATGTTTGCATTAAGGACCGCGCCGCATGCGGCTACGGGGTTTTCGCCAGCTGAGCTGGTGTACGGTCGCTCGCTTCGGTCTCCGCTTCGCATGCTTCGAGAATCATGGGAAGGCAGGGGCGACGACCCAGTCGTGGTGGAGTACATGCTTAAGCTCCTCGAACGCTTAAGAAGGGCACAGGAGTTGTCAGGTGAAGCAATGGCAAAGGCCCAGCAGAGGGCCAATGTTTATTATGATCGGACAGCCAGGGCCCGTCGTTTTGAGGTGGGCGATGAGGTCATGATATTGCGCACATCGCTAAACAACAAACTAGACGTGCAGTGGGAGGGCCCAGCACGAATTGTTCAGAAACTGTCGGACGTTAACTACGTGGTAAGTCTGCCAGGAAAGCGGAAAGCACAGCAAGTTTACCACTGTAATCTGCTCAAACCTTATAGACAAAGGGAAGCAGTGGTGTGCATGATGGTAAACGTTCCTGAAGAGCTTCCGGTCGAGCTTCCAGGACTAGGCTCAGTGACGAACAGGGAAGACACCGGTCAAGTCATTAGTGACTTAGTCAGTGGAGCATCGCTGTCGCGTGAGCAGAAAACCGAACTACACCAGCTCTTACAAGAGTTTCAAGGTCTGTTCTCTGAGAGGCCTGGTAGGACTTCTGTCCTTACTCATGACATAGAACTTACCTCCCCAGAGCCAGTACGATCCAAGGCGTACCGGGTGTCACCCCGCCAGAGCGATATTATGGAGGCTGAGGTAAAGAAAATGCTACAGCTCGGTGTTATTGAGGCAGGTGAGAGTGATTATACCTCCCCTTTGATTTTAGTTGAGGTACCGGGCAAGGAACCTCGTCCTTGCGTCGACTACCGCAGGCTTAATTCCATCACTAAGGATCAAATTTATCCGATCCCTAACATCGAGGAGCGCCTTGAGAAAGTTAGTAGCGCTCAGTTTATTTCCACCCTAGATCTTGTCAGGGGTTATTGGCAGGTTCCACTTACAGAAGAGGCTAGTAGGTATGCGGCGTTCATTTCCCCAATGGGAACATTCCGTCCTGAAGTGTTGAGTTTTGGTTTGAAGAACGCGCCATACTGCTTTTCAAGCCTCATGGATAAAGTGTTGCGGGGACAGCAAGAATTCGCTTTACCGTATCTAGACGACGTAGCGATATTCTCCGCATCCTGGTCTGAGCATATGGCACACTTGCGGGCAGTGCTAACCCGCCTGCGCGAAGCGGGCTTGACAGTCAAGGCTCCTAAGTGCCAGTTAGCACAGGCCGAGGTTGTCTACCTCGGTCACGTGATTGGTCAGGGTCGTCGCCGCCCCTCTGAAATAAAGGTGGCCGCTGTGCGAGACTTCCCGCAACCGCGCACGAAGACCGATATTCGGTCGTTCTTAGGTGTCGCCGGCTACTATCAGAGGTACATCCCCAGGTACTCTGATATCGCGGCTCCCCTGACGGATGCTCTAAGAAAGACAGAGCCTCAAACAGTTGTCTGGGACGAGACAAAGGAAAGAGCTTTTAGCGCCCTAAAGAGTGCCCTAACAAGCCAGCCTGTGCTACGATCGCCAGACTATACAAAAGGGTTCGTTGTTCAGTGCGATGCTAGTGAGCGAGGCATGGGCGTTGTACTGTGCCAACGGGAAAATGGAGAAGTAGAACACCCCGTCCTGTATGCTAGTCGTAAGCTGACCAGTCGTGAGCAGGCGTATAGCGCCACCGAGAAAGAGTGTGCATGTCTCGTGTGGGCCGTTCAGAAATTGTCATGCTATCTAGCCGGCTCGAGGTTTATCATTGAGACGGATCACTGCCCTCTCCAATGGCTGCAGACCATCTCTCCCAAAAATGGCCGCCTCCTGCGCTGGAGCCTCGCTTTGCAACAATATTCCTTTGAGGTGCGTTACAAAAAGGGGAGTCTCAACGGTAACGCCGATGGCTTAAGTCGAAGCCCCTAACGTAGGAATCAGCCTCAAAATTGTTTGTTACTGATGTTTTTCTTCCTGAGGCAGGATTTTTTTAACATATTGCTTTTGTTTAGTATTTCAAAGTGATGATATGCTTTCTAGTGCAATTTTCCAATTTGTGGACGCGTTCTGAGTGATGCTAGACTACTGTAAGGAACTAGGCAGTGGTATTAAAGGGGAAAGAGCCTGGCAGGGCTTAGTGAGGGTTGTGCCGTGCTTGCTGACTGAGCGGTTGAGTTTCAGCGTAGTTCTAACGCTTGCCGGGAACGAGAACAAAAATGTGAACTCTCCCGAAGTCACTTTGCAGTGTCCCGTGCGAACCTGAACGAGAGAACGAGGCCTTCTCTGTGCGCTGCGCTCAAGAAACGTCGAGGGACGCCCGACTTCGGTTATGAGCATCATCGAGCGACATCCCTCCGGACAGCGGATGCAGTCCCCTGTCCATCGGGATCTCCTTCCCCCGGCGGGGCGGTCTGTTACGTTTCACCTACGACGCGTGGTTTAGCCGGCGCGACTGCAACAAAGCGGCAGACATTTTGGCCCGTTCGGCGTCGCCGCTACGCCTCCCCGCCAAGCGCGTCCAGGCATGTTCCGATGCCACGTGTCTTCATATGCGTGTGTGAGTGTATGTGCCATTGTGCCCGACCGGCGGCGACACGACAGTAGGGGTCACCTTCTCCTCCTTGTGCCCGACCGGCGGCGATACGACAGTAGGAGTCACCTTCTCCTCCCCATTGTGCCCGACCGGCGGCGATACGACAGTAGGAGTCACCTTCTCCTCCCCATTGTGCCCGACCGGAGGCGATACGACAGTGTGAGTCACCTTCTCCGGCGACACGACAGTATGCGTCACCTTATCCCATTGTACAGTCACGTGCTCGTCTATTGAGGGGTTCCTTCTTGCCCTCAACTGCGAGAGTATAAAAACAGCTGCCCCCGGACGCAAAAAGGAGGGCTCCGATTTCTTCTGTTGAGTAAAGTGCACTCCCGTCTCTCTACTTCGGTCAACCTGACCGCCAACTCTTTGCGATGTTAGAATAAACAAGTTGTTTTGTTGTTACCAGTCGACTCATGCTTTGCCGGGACCTTCGGATGCTTCCAGTTGTACCCCAGGCCGCCAGGCCAACGCTACCCTTGGGGCTTGCGACCCAGGTGCAACAACGGGCGTCAGCGCCGAGTTCCCAACAGGTCGTGCCAGCGGCGCGACCACAACAACATGCTAATTGGGTGCGGGAATTTGAGTAGATGATCTTGACGGTAAGTAAATTGGTCTGGAGTACACAATATTGACTGAACCGCTGCGTCCTCGTAGTGTATCTTGCGGAATAGTCGTGCATGCAATCGTTTCCTATGCGTTGATATGGGCGGAGTCTTGTTGCTGTTTGCATTTGTATGACACCTTACTGTTCGGTGTGCTGTTGGGTATTCCGCAAGCTCTCCCGCACGCACAAATTTTCCCAACCAATATCATCTGGTTGCGCGCTTGGAACACAGCCGAATCTGAAAAATCACGCGTTTCGGAGGCTACATGATAGAGTGAGGGACGGAGAGCGGCAGTGAGAATGGCCCTGACACTTCGTTTCAATGAAATTCATCGCCTTTGTGGAAATTAGTCAAGCTAAATCCTGAGGAATCAGTGTCGCAAAGGTTATGAAGCCCTACAACGTGTCAACAGCAGTACAGGTACTCTTAACACAGAGAAACGAAAAATACTGCGCGCAGCGTTATCGCTGTATACAACCATACATTAGGCTCGTGTTGTAGAAAGAGAAAGTAAAGCCATGAAAAAAGACAATCTTACAAGGAGCTTCCGCGAAGAAAATAACGTCTTCGCATATCAGCATTTATATCACCACAGCAAGGCGCCATACATCGGCGTGTGGCACAAGATCACGGGCTACATGGCCAGAGAAACAGCAACAAAGCTCACAAAAAAAATTAGATTATGGGGTTTTACATGCCAACACCACTTTCTGATTATGAGGCACGCCGTAGTGGAGGACTCCGGAAATTTCGACCACCTGGGGTTCTTTAACGTGCACCTAAATCTAAGTACACGGGTGGTTTCGCATTTCGCCCCCACCGAAATGCGGCCGCCGTGGCCAGGATTCGATCCCGCGACCTTGTGCTGAGCAGCCTAACACCGTAGCCACTGAGCCACCACGGTGGGTAAAGCTAACAAGGAGCCACGCTGCAAAACGGCCTTCAAAGTAATATTTTGCAGCGAGATAATTTTACTTCTCAAAGTGGTTCCAAAAGGAGAAATTTGCTCTGTCCAACTTGTTTAACCATTATCTTCTTAAACTTGTTAAACAGTACCTTTTCAACCAGTCTTATTATCCCTTCCGAGGTCCGCCATGACTGGTGCGTTGGATTAGATACGCAGAGAACCGCACTCGTGGGTTTTCCGTATCCCTTGCTGCGTAAGCTAAATTGAGCACGACGATTTTAAATGCGCTTTCCAGACAGTCGGTTGTAGCGTGCCGGTATGTGTGTCACACAATAATGACACACATTCAAACTGCGCACGAACGTAGGTCGCGGAGTTTAATGTAGTTTTTTCCTTTCCTTATCTCTACTTTGTTACCACTTTACCTCCCCCTCCCCTCTCTCCCCAGTGTAGGGTAGCCAACCGGATCTTTTTCTCTGGTTAACCTCCCTGCCTTTCCCCTTTCCTCTCTCTCTCTCTCTCTCTCTCTCTCTCTCTCTCTGTCTTTGACGAAACATCGTTTTCAAAAACAAGAATAACTCACGGGCTAGTCGACATTTACCGTATGAGAAAGAGGGCTGGTGTTTGTGTTAGTCTACAGCCACACTTTTACTGTACGACAAGGAGTTGTTTTTTTATATATAAGGTGCCCCAGCTTGTGTTAAGCAAGCTGTTCAACGAAAAAAACATTTTTTTTTAACACGGTGCAAGATACGCTTTTAAGCCCTGTAGTGTTTGGTTGTCACATCTTTGACGACTGAACATCGTAGGCTTTCATAATTATATATTGCACCGTCTTTCTTAAATATATTGTGTTGTTAAATAGCTTGGCTAACGTTAGCTTGGACGCAACGTATATGGTTAAAAGGGACACACATTTTGGCTACATGGTGTGATATTACACCGGGGCCATAGCGTTTAACCCTTTATGGCGAATGGTGCTTACAGGCAACGCGCCCGAAATCCTGCTGTTTTATTTTTTTTTCTCTACAGAGTTTCGGCTTTGAGTACGGAGTTTCTGGCTAAATTTATTCGGCCAACAATGCACGACAGGCTGCAAGCACTATTTGCGGCATTAGAGCAGGCAGAGAGGGTGACGAAACATGGAAACTTGGCGTGAGACTCGCGTTTCATTCTTTCTTCTTTTTTTTCAGGCACGGTCTGGGGAAAGAGACCGATGCAAGATACTCCCCGGCTGCAGCACTGTCTCACATAGCTAATGCAAAGCAAATGCAACGCACGCATCCATGTCGCATCCGGTGAGAACTGTGCTCACGAGTTCCACAAAAAATCATACGTGGCTCGGGGTAAAGCTCGCTTTCAGTACTTTTTGGCGGTGTCCGCCTATTGCTCAAAAAGTTCTCACAAAGCAACTTTTTTTTCCTTTCCACGTAGATCCCTTTTCTCGGTGTATTTCGAACATTTCAATAAGACATAAATAATTCGTTCGGGTAGTCTTATCGGTAATGTGTTCATCAACGCGGACATAGACAAACAAGGACCGTCCTTGTCAGTCTATGTCAACGTCGCTTGGGCGATATGGTCCCGGTATCAGTAGCGTTTGTAGTCTTTATTTTACAGCGAAGCCGTTAGCCTCCAATTCGTCGGGATCTTTCTTAACGTGCTCACCCAAAAAAGTGGCAGCTGGAAAAGGGATTTGTCTTTCAGTTTCCACGTAACAGAATTACGTTTTCTCTTATATTCGAATTGCAATCCGATGCTGTCGTGTTTGCAGATTGTGTGAGTCATACTTTATAAATTTTCTGGCGCATTTTGCTTTGAGAAATCCAATTACTTCAATAATGCACTTGCGCTAGGCTGAGGGCCAACAAGGATGAAGATATATGCCGTGCTAACGGTACCGCCGCCTAGCGGGTGCGTCCCTCAGACAGACCTCAAACGGCAACTGGAGAAGAGCTTTGTCTTTCACTTTCCGCCTAATAGATTTACGTTTTCTACCATGTCTGCAGATTTTGTGTATGTCGTACGCTACGCATTTTCTACGCAATTACCTTTAAAACATTATTCAATTCAATAAGGCACTAGTGTTAGGCGGACGGCCTATAGAGGAATGAGCATGTATGCTGCACTTCGTCACACGTGCGCGCGTGTGTGACGTACGTCGCTTGTGGTGGGGCTTGTGTTTCGTTGTGCAATGTCAGTTGGAGGGGTGGTACTTGTGTAACGTCCGCGCTAGTTTCGCTGTACGTGAACTTTCGCAGGGTGGAATGGAGCCGAATTTCTTTCCTTCTATTTGTTTTTTTTCTTTCTGCGCAAAAGTGATAAAACCTTTCTTTCTTTCTTTTGTAACTTCGCTCCCGTTACTTACTTCTGCTGTGCCACATGTACTCGAAATATTTTCTGTAACTTTATGCTTATATTCAGCGGCTGCCCCTAACAAACTCAGCATGACAATTTTTGAAGCGCTGTAATCCCCCGTCCTGCCTCAGCCCTTTTGTGTGTGCTTCTTACGATTTCTCATTATGAAACAGAAAATAGGACCGGATGGGACCTGACACATCCTCTCTATGGCATGTTTCCTCTCGTCAATTCTCACGCCATTCTCTATCTTATAATGCTTTGTTCTGGCGCTCTGAGCGGCAAATACTTACGGTTACTTGATAAGAGGCTTCCGTTTTCAATCAACCCCTGCGCATCTGACATTCATTGCGCTTGCCCAAGCACTGAGTGGTGTCATACGCCTTTTGCGCAGCCCTTTGCCACATCGAGAAAAAGAAAATTGTAAGAGTGCCGAAGATACCACGATGGCAGGCCGCAAAGAGAAAGTTTCGTAATAACGGCTACAGAAATATTGAACTTGTGAGATAAAGTGAGCCCTGTTTTTTGCCGAGTTTTCTTTAAGCTAGAAGTGCCTATTATTTTTTTTTATTTTATTGCTGACATGTTCTTGCTGTGGCACCAAGGGTCCTTATACAATGTCACAGTCCATATTATAGTTACATTTGAAGTCCTAACATAATTAGTGCAATGAATGAAAGCAGCGAATGAAGTAGTGCAGACAAGGGTCACGCTGCATGAAGAAAATTTAAGCATTCGAAAATAGCCGAAAGTTAAAAGAAAACATGCTTGGTCACTAAAAGAAGTAAAATGAAAAAATATATATATCACACGCATCGTATTGAATCGTATTGAGAAGGAATAGTATTGAGGAAATTGGTAGAAATACCACCTGCGTAAGTAAAAAGTATTTCGCATAGCTCTAAAATGCGGAAATTATACATGAACAAACACCACGAGAATAAGCGGACAGCATGGCAGTATACTGAAAATTATTATATACGAAAAACTGAATCAACAAAATGAAAAACCCATGCAGGGTATGTCAGCAAATGCTAACAGAAAAAAGTATTGGTGGATTATGGGAGCTTGTAACGAAAATTGAGGAACGACAACGGTGAAATGTCCAATAAGTTAATATAAAAGAATTTTGTTTTCTTGCCCCAGAAAGTAGACACCATGAATAGTGCTTGGACTAGTGCTCGAATAGTGCTTGGATTAGTGCTGATAGTGCTTTCGTAGCACGCTTATTACAATATCTATTGACCAAGCAAGAGCACTTTTATAAGCTTGAAATGCGTTTCTGTTCAACCAGCTTGATTAGCTATTGGAATTCCTTAATGAATGGCTACAATTTATTGTCAATTTAACGAGCCAGAGGGCTACGTGCGAATGCGTTGTAGATAATAGTTGTATGTGAAGACTACTGATTTCGAAAGTAAGAAAATTCAAACAAACAATAAATAAGAATAATACTACAGAACGGTCAATTACATCTGGTAACATCAGAAACGTCTGCTTTAACTTGCGAAGTGTCTAATTAATTAGTAAACGAAGCAAAAGCGAAAGACAGGATTGTACTTCCCGTGTTATATCCTCTAACGTCATGAGATTTGGACAGCAACAGCTCGGGGCCACCTCATTAGTTTTTCATATTTCATAGATAGCTGAGGATTACATTGCGTTAGAAGTGAACTAAAGGTTAAACGTAACTCACTTCGCTTTGCGAACTTTTTCTATTCAGCTGAAAAACGGCCCGGGTGTGCCACAAATACCGACAAATATATGACGCCGTACTAACATGCCGGCGGCCTGGTTCGGACGCGAAAGCAAAGAAGGAAGATTTTGGCTTTCTTTATTTTTTATCAGCTTCCGACAAGATATTTTGACGCCATATAAGCCGTCCAAATAGATTATACACTCTAGTTTTGGAAAACTACTAAACAGACATTCTACCGATCCTTTGAGAGCGCTCTGAAAAGGCTAAGCTCGTAAAAAAAAAAAAAAGAAGATTAGTAAGTTGAGTTGCCAAGGTAAGCTGGTTAAATGACGTTAATCGGCTTTTATTAACGCCGTTCGGCCACATGAGTACTCGCATCAAAGCTTGCACGCTGCCTTGCTCGACCTTAAGAGCGCCACCGGAGCATTGTGAGACGGCCAATCGAATACAGAGGTAGTGTCGCCGTTACGCAGCTTAATGCTGTGCGATTACAAGCTGCTGTTTCTCCAAAAGAGCTATCTCTCTTTGGCGTCGCGCACGAGTGGTCATCGGGTTTATGAAACAGCGCTTGTGAACGTCGGCGCGTGGCAACAGTACGTCGCTAATGTTACCCTTAAACGAATTCTGCCTGCCAATAAATTCCTCTCATCGAACGTTCTTTCTCTTTTTTTTTCTTTTTTTTAGCGACAAGATGCATCCGAATGGAGCATTGCATAGTTGTAATCGATAATACAGAAATGTAAAAACAAAAAAAGATATGCCCACCCAACGCACATGTTTCAATCTGTGTGAAACGAAGAGTTAGTAAAGTGACTAAATGAGTCCTTTACATTTTACGTCGGCTCATAGAATCTCGCAAACTTTAGCCTTATACAATGTGTAATCTCTATGAAATGCTTGTGCTTATTCACCGTAAAGGCCCCAACGTTATTCTAATGCAGCTTCTATTCAAGATTTTCTTATCCAAGTACGTGTTATACATTACATATGACATATAAATGCAGAAGGAGAAATACAGAATGTTTATGCGTTCGCACAATTGCGTCCCACGACAGTAATAGAAGGTACAGAAATGAAAAAGAAAAAAAAATGGTTGGATAATCGAAATAGAATTCGAGTGCACGTGGGAAGGAAACCCCGACCCGGCAGCCCCAACTCAACTCGTCCAAGCAGCAGAGTACCCGAGCTTCTACTGGTGCTAGAAAGGATGCGCGTTAAAAGCACCCCTTAAAAGCGACCGAACAATCGAAGTAGTTGGAAGGTGGATCGGCGTAGCACGGGAAAGGCAGCATGCACCTAAACACACACCGAGCGACAAAGCGATCGCGAGAACCGTCGAGAGTGCAAAGGAGACCGAAGAGGAAGAGAACCCCGATGGAGAGAGTAAGACGTGGACGCGAGGGGTGCAAGACAGACCACAAAAGCATCCCCGAATCAGCCGGCGAGCGACGCTTTGCTGCGCCACTCGTACGCAGGCCCAGCACGAGCCCGCCTCTAACAAACGACGACAAATGGGGGGGAGGGGGGAGTGCGGCGGTAAGCCGACGACGGAGGACCCCCTCCGCGTTACGCACACACACAACAACCACATGTGAAGAGCTCTCTCGCGGTGGAAAAAGGGGCGGGACACGCAGTGGAGTGCCTGATTCCTCCTGCCCTTCCTCTCCCTATGCTCTCGTTTCCCTCTTCCACCTACTCCTTTACGGACCTCATCCTTCGCTTACTATTACTCCAACTATTACTACAACGCGTTTTACTCCTGGCTCAGGTAAGAGAGCCAAGAATGCGCAAAACACCGCCCATATACAACACGTTTCCCTTTCTCCTCACTCGTCATTCGCTCCTCGTTCTCTTTTTTTTCCTGGCTTTCGATTTATATGACTCAGTCTATGCATAGTACTATTTTTCTGAGTGTGCGCATAACATGAAAGATGCAGTTAGAAATGCGGGACGCCTGCCCCTTGCTTAAATTTTTTCTCAACCTGCCCATATATACCCTTGCGAACAGCATTTCTTTTACTATCAGTCCACCTACTACTATTACTACTGCAGCTACTACGAAGCACTCATCGCGTACACAGAAAAAAGAAGAACAAGGAGTAAGAGGAGCACGCGAGAGTAGCGTTCAAAGCGCGCGGCAGCTGGCCAAGGAAAAAAGCGCAAAGAGAAAACCGTCTCCTGCATCCAAGATCCAAACCTCCTCTCTGCCCTCCCGCTGCGCTCCCATCGCACGGGAGCGGATGGAAGAGAACCACGTCGCCGCTCGGGAGATTCGAGCCGCTGCACACGGTGAAACCGAGCGCTTCAACTACTCTGGAGTTCCCACTACGCGTCGCCGGCTCCGGGTCCCCCGGGGGCGAGATTACGGGAAAGGAGGATGGATGAAGTGGAGGAAGGAAGCCCTGCGAGAGATGAAGGAGAAAAAAAAAACGCTTTCCCTGCGTCGAGAGTACATAACGCGGCCCACGGGGCGTCCAACCAGATTGGACCGGTTTGCCCGACGCGCGTGGTCTCCGCCGCGACGCTGCGCTGCGACCGAGAGAGACGCAAACAAGAAAAGGTGCGAACGAAAACAAAACTACGCACAGAGTGGCAGCAGCAGACGACGCCATGGTTGCGACGCGCGGTGAGAGGGCGCTCCGCTAGGCGGCGCCAGAGGTCGCCCCCGCGCTTTCTTTCTCTCCCTCGCTGTCCATCTCGCTTTCAACCATCTTTCCCCCCTCTTTTCCCTGCTTCTCTCACTCCATCCGATTCACGCCCTCGGATTGCTGGCGGCAGGCCGGGTGATCCCTCAGGCGAGCCAGCGCTTCCACCACTGAAGAACGCCGACGCGAAACTCTTGGGATCGTACGCCGCGCCCGAGCCAGTGGTGAGTGAAGAGCTGCCTTGCTGCATTTCACTTGAGAACGGGAGAACAGACCATCCACGAACGGGAAAGAAACAGCAACAATAGGTCGGTTCGCGCACGTCAAGCAGGCGGCTGCTCCTGCGTTAAGCTTCCTTCTGCCGTATAGTTTCCCCGTCCTGGGGAGTGGACTGAAGATGCGGAGCAGAACGCGGTCCGTCGTCTGCGCCGCGCCTCGCGAAGGGATCGTGCCGGCCGTTGTAGACTTCGGCACGCGCAACGTACACGCGCAAATTTCGTCTGCTCAGTCACCCATTTTCCTGCCGATGTGCAACTACTGCTAATTATGATTTTAAGCTATAGTGTGCCTTAACCGCAATTTTAAAATTTTTAATTGCAATTTTTATTGTATTTTTTGCCACTGCGAACTGCTCTCAGGTCGGTGGCATGACACAACGCCTGCAATGAGACAGGAACGGCATTACTGTTAATATACATCATGAAAAAAAAAAAGAAAAAGAGGGTTCACTGCGCTGCCTTAAGTTATTCAGCGGTACTACATCAAACGTACTCAAATCGAAGCTTCATGAAAAAGCGATAGATCCAAGCTTTGTAACCTGATAGCAAGTGCTATTGTTGGTCAGAGATTGGGGTCTCACGTCGTTGGGGGCGTGCATTTATAGATTACTTGATAAATATGCCAGCGCAGGGAGATTAGCTTGTCTTTCATTTATTATCCGCACTTATAGAAAAGAAGGCAGAGAAACCCGTTATCATGTTATCATTATGCCATTAGTATGCTGTTGTGTCCTGGAAAGCGAGCGGAATATTATTGGCGCGATATCTCAGTTCCACTTTTTTCCTTCGCGAAGACGACACTCCGAGCATTATGACGCGTTAACGTATGCGCATGAAAGCTTCCTTTGTTCTCGTGATTCTCACGAGTAGCGTAGCCAATCACTCGCGCTTATCTTAGTCTTTCATCATGTTTTTTTTTTCGAACACAATGCTTTCGAATTACTGCCTTCCCGCAGAACACCTGGAGGACCTTTGCAACTAGCCCAATATTGTAAATTGAACTGTATCACCTCCATCATTCTAGTAACCAGAATTCATTATCATGTCTAGCAATCTGAACTATATTATGCATTCTACAGTACGACCAACATTTTTCGCGATTTTCAATAGGAACTTTTTCATACGCATACTCCTTCTCATGCTCACGGGAATACAGGAAGTCAGCTATTGCGAATATTCTATTCAAACCTCACGGTGGCGCTCTTCGGGTTCAAGACTACGGAGCTACTTTACACGATGTTCATCGGTGGCTCCTAAATTACTGAAGCCTTATGACGACGATTTTTATATCGGTCAGATCATACATAGTGAGCACAATATTACGGACGCCGTTCCGTACTCCATACGGACCGAATGATCACCGCACTTGCGCACTGGTGCAGTGATGTAAACTAGTAACACGCCTTCACTAGGGTTTATGGTAGTCCAGAGATGAGGTACAGACAACCGTTCGTGTTGTGACACAGTGAGAGGTAAACCTCGTCAATCCTCGAGTCATGTAGGACGCAGGAGTTCTGCGCTGGTAATGCTGAAGCTAGCTACCCCAGGATTGTACTGGCAATACAGCGTATAAAGGGTTTTCGGTGAGCAACGCAATGCCTCCTTCATCTGGCGGTGATAGCGAGTGGGCAGAAAAGAAAAATATGGCGTGAAATAACGAGCAAGATTACGGCGCGTTCGCGGAAACATTTCGCAAGAGCAGCCGTGCTTATAACAGTGTATACTGAAACGTATCTCCGCTCAGACGTCTCAATATGTCTCGAAATAAACTTTTAAGAAGCACACCAGAGTGGCGAGGTCAAGCTGAAGCTGTGAGTGACAAGTGTTAGGAAGCGTGTACTCCGGCCACACTTGAGTTTTGAAGGAATAGTTCGTCGCACTAATTTGATTTATTGTTTTTCTTTCGAGTGCATTAGAGTTCAGCGGCTTGACCTGATCATTAGCTTTGTACTTATAACGGGCGGTGGCTTGGGGTGACTGCAGAATCAAGATTCTTGCAGCCTTCAGCTTCAGTGACGTTGAGGTTTCGTGGCGCATGTTTTATTATTGTTATTTCTTATTATTTATTTTATTATAATTGTTTATTTCGTTCAGGGCCAGCTCAGCTTCTCTTATTGAAGTACATGTGATAACACAGGAAGGCTTGCATGAGACAGCCGCTAAACTGATTTCAATGAAATCCTCTTTTTTCCATTTCCTTTCATTTATTCACCCTAAGTGCCCGAAGGAGGAGGGGGAAACATAATCTAAAATGCAATGAAACAAAAGGTAGCAACCCAAGTACAACTGTTTGGAACAAGCCAGGTAGTCAAAGAAACTAAAAAAAAGAAAGTCAGTAAAGCTCAAGGTGAGTAAGCATGTACAAACAGGACAGGAGCAAGACAAGCCAGATGTTCAAGCATGAAATTCAGCAGAACTCGAGAATGAAATGCTGCATATTACATAGAAAGTAAAAGCAAATCAGCAAAACAAGTTCGCAAACATACTTTTCTAAAAACTTAGTAGCGCCGATCGAAGAGGAGATTGACTCATTATCGTGGCTGTGTTTGACGGAAATGCGTTCCACTCGGTATTCGATAGATCAAGCGGGCTACTGTGAATTATTTTTTTTTTGTTCTGGCATATACAGGTTTACCTTAATGCGCATGATCGGTGCGAGATGAGATATGGCGTGCTGAAAAGTTATGATCAAAGGGAAACGAGGTGTTAATGTGATAAAACGAGAGAAAAAATGTTAGGCAGCAAGGTTTCCTGCACGTAGCTATGGCGACTCACTGAGATATCTTTCAGGTCTTACACGCTATAACAACATGAATAAGAAGTAATAAATCGGGTTGCTTTATTTTGTAGAGATTCAAGATATCGTTAAGATATATGACATGCGCGTTATACGACAAGTATATAGGCGCGAAAACCTAATCTTAGCGGCTGTTGGGAGCAGCAAATGGATTTAGTAGGTGTCAAATACCTAATATTGGGTGAGGCAAATCTGAAGCTTAATGTTCCAAACAGCGTAGATCAATGCCATAAGATAGATATCACCACTATGTCAAATATATATTTTAGTTCCGTTCGATTGCCGGCAATTTTTCAATGACAATTGCCTAAATGAAAACATCGTGATTTAATTAGGCAACTTAAATTAGCGTTCGTGAGCCGGCATTAGCCTGCAGAGAGCTGCTGTTGTGGCATGTGAATTCGCTGCACCGAAACAAACCACCATGTATTTCTGCTCTGCTTAATTTGTTTTTGTTGTGGAGTTCATTTAGGACAATTAACTTGCATACGTTGCCTTTGAGGTTAAAGGCATAGGTGCCTCAGAGGCCCAGCCACAATAAGCAGCAACAAGAGCAGCACGGTTCGATAGAACAACGCTATAACAATGAAATAGCATAGGAAACGAAAGCAGTCCTCTTACGATTGACATGCTCTAACAAGACACAGAACACGATTGTTTCTTAAAGTACCCTTAAAGGCCTTCAATTGGGGTCTTCAAGGGTGCTATAAATAAATAAAAATAAATAAATATTACCTCACACACCATAGCTAATTTTAAGGGCACTGTGAATAAATAACAATAAACAAAAATTATGTGACACATTACATACCTCAATATAATGAAAATCCTCTCAGCGCAACAACAGAAAATTAAGAAACATCATTGAGAAGAAGCAGTTTCATAACTTTTATTTTTATTTAAACGGACACTTAAGGCAAATATTAAGTCAAGCTAATGTCATAGTTTAGTGCTCGAGAACGTCTGAGGCGTCAATATTATCGCGAACAGAGCTTTAGTGATCGAGAAATTGAGGTAAATGCAGCACGCGATTAGACTGCCCCGGGACATTCAAGAACCAGCCCGATGACGAGGGCGCTCCTCATTCTTATTCTCTCACTAATAGTCAACCACTCAGTATAAGACCAAAGTAAAATGCTACCTGTCCAGTTCTATTCGATCTAAAAAAAAAAAAAAAAACTCGCTGTCGTTATCCTTGACAAGGACGCGGACGGTCGAAAGGTTCCGTTTGCTCCACTATTCGCTGTCCGCGCTTTCACGTTTCAGTAGTTTCGTTACAGCATAGTGCTGCGCTGGTTGTGCTGGCTCGCAAAACTCACACAAACTGCAGAGAATTCCCCCTCCATGTGATGTCGTGTGTTTCCCGAACAGTCCTGGCCGCTTGGCCAAGAGCAGCTGCAGCGGCAAATCCAACTGTCTGTGTTGCCTCGATTTCCCCATGGCGGCGCGTTTGCATTTTTGCAGAATACCGTAGCGCCGTCTGTCCGGCGCCGTTTTACTCGTAGTTGGCAGTAAAGGGCGGTGATAGCTTATGCAACGTCACCACTTCCCGCTCGGGGGCGGGCGATTTGAATTGCGCTAAAGGTATGCGGACGTTTCAGGCGCAAATTTCCCGTAAACTATTTTCTTGACACGAAACCAGCGCTGCGAGGTTTCTGGAATGGTATTTTAACAGTCCACGTCGACTAGCTATTTGCCTTTAGTGTCCCTTTATTAAGTGATATTCGCTCGTTCAAAAGTGCTGATATTACGGGGTCTTGAATTAAGGTGTCTGAAATTAGAAAACCTAATTTTTTTTCATGACCATAGTTCGTACGTGTATCACAAAGTGCCGATGTACCTGTAATGACGCCATAGCGTGCACTGAAAGGTGCAGATCGCGATTTCCACCCCGGCTGCGTCACTCGTGCACCAGTAGGCTTGGACCGAGGGGGGGGAGAGGGAAGGGGGGTTAAAAGTGCTCTTTACAGTGGCAATATAGGGCGCCCTCTCATACCCCTTGTTTGAATCCCACCGATGGCAACGGTTGTTGTGGTCGCACCGATGGTACGACCTGTTGTGAACTCGGCGCTGACGCCCGTTGTTGCACCTGGGTCGCAAGCCCCAAGGGTAGCGTTGGCCTGGCGGCCTGGGGTACAACTGGAAGCATCCGAAGGTCCCGGCAAAGCATGAGTCGACTGGTAACAACAAAACAACTTGTTTATTTTAACATCGCAAAGAGTTGGCGGTCAGGTTGACCGAAGTAGAGAGACGGGAGAGCACTTTACTCAACAGAAGAAATCGGAGCCCTCCTTTGGCGTCCGGGGGCAGCTGTTTTTATACTCTCGCAGTTGAGGGCAAGAAGGAACCCCTCAATAGACGAGCACGTGATTGTACAATGGGATAAGGTGACGCATACTGTCGTAGCGCCGTTGGTCGGGCACAAAGACTGGGAGGAGAAGGTAACCTCTACTCTCGTAGCGCCTCTGGTCGGGCACAATGACTGGGAGGAGAAGGTAACCTCTACTCTCGTAGCGCCTCTGGTCGGGCACAATGACTGGGAGGAGAAGGTAACTTCTACTCTCGTAGCGCCTCTGGTCGGGCACAATGGCTGGGAGGAGAAGGTGACTTCTATTCTCGTAGCGCCTCCAGTCGGGCACAATGGCACATACACTCACACACGCACATGAAGACACGTGGCATCGGAACATGCCTGGACGCGCTTGGCGGGGAGCGTAGCGGCGACGCCGAACGGGCCAAAATGTCTGCCGCTTTGTTGCAGTCGCGCCGGCTAAACCGCGCGTCGTAGGCGAAACGTAACACCCTTCTCTTCGCTCTGCAGACTCCGGCTATAGCGTTCCCACAGCCCATGGGTACGTCAATGGCTTTTAGGCCCAAGAATAGCAAGAAGGTTCTGCTTGGTTTTAACGTGGTGCTTACTGAGAACAAAGTTGTTCGCCTTTTTTTAGTAGGACGAGAACTCAGCCGCAGAGGATGTAACAAGTACAGTCTGATTAACGAGGTCGGATGGAATGAAATTTGTCGCCGTCATATGTATTCTATTTTACGTTTACTAACCTTTTACTGACCTACTTTGATTGTTTGAAGCAGTTTGCAGACATCGTTGTTTTTATGAACGCCCATTTGCATTTCTTTCTGAGAACTGAACGTCTGCAACTGGCTTAAACGGATTTTCATTTTCACAGCATATTTGTTCGAGAAAGAAATGCTCCCTGCATTCATTCTGGATCCTTAAACCGCGACGTACCGCAACGAAAAGTCGTGATCACATTGCGGGAGATCAGTACATAGCACTTTATTCCCTCTTGCGATGCAGTTATTTAGGGTAAGAACCCGAAAGGCTGACGTCATCGTGTCCATCAATTCACGTACGCTTGCCAGCTCAAGCAGCCAAGCCTAATACCGCGACGCGCCCGTCCTGCTGAAATAAGCTTGACTACAATATATAACGTCAGCGCCTGCCATGCGCGTGTGAGCCTTGCGTGTACACACGCTTTGCTTCGACGAGAACTGAATGCCGCAGTGAAACTTACCAGCTCGCCGGCGCGCGAGATTGCGCGTCCACGCAATGAATGCAGCCGTTCGTTTTCCCACGCCGAAAACCAGAGGAATACGGTGGGAACGGAAAACGATTGATGACTCACCGCTGAGGCAACGCATGCGCTGCATTCGCTGTCCCGACTTGCGGCGTGCTTGTGCGTGCGCTTGCGCACTGGAGTGAGTGATCCTCGAGTGAGCGAGCGACTGCTGTGAGAAGATAAACAAGTTCGTGCTGAATCAGTGAGCGCGGCACCTTTGGGGAGACGATCAGTGAGATAATGCGCGTTGAGTGAGCGAGCGGCGAGCGAACGTGTGAGAAGGCGAGCAAACAAGTGAGGCAATGATGAATGAGTGAGGGAGCCGGGAATGTGTGAGGGAGCATGTGTTTAACGAGTGACTCAGGTGTGAGCGATTGCGCAAGAGAATATGAAAGTGTATTAGTGAGGGAGAAAGAGAGAGTGACTGAATGACGGAGGAAGGGAGTTAAGAAGGGAGTGCGATGAGTGAGTGAGTGCGAGCAAATAAGTGAGGGAATGATGAATGATGATTGAGGGAGCCGGGGATGTGTGAGGGAGCATGTGGATTAACGAGTGACCCAGGTGTGAGCGATTGCGCAAGAGAATAAGTGCATTAGTGAGGGAGACAGAGAGAGTGACTGAATGACGGAGGAAGGGAGTTAAGGAGGGAGTGCGATGAGTGTTAGAGTGCGAGAACGAGTGAGCGATAAGTGAGTGAATAATTTCTGGAGTGAGTGGGGCGCTAAGGGAATTAGATTCGCACGAACGCCTTCACTGAAATACTGGCTCTTGCGCTGAAGTTCGTCTCTCTCTAGACACTGTTGAAGCTTGTATCAGCGCTGTGTATGTGCACCCGTCTCGTCCTGGCCCTTTACGCTGTTGTGAAAAGGATGTCTCTCTCTAGTTCAACAAGAAATCCAGCCCATACCATCATCATCATCATCATCAGCCTGGTTACACCCACTGCAGGGCAAAGGCCTCTCCCATACTTCTCCAACAACCCCGGTCATGTACTAATTGTGGCCATGCCGTCCCTGCAAACTTCTTAATCTCATCCGCCCACCTAACTTTCTGCCGCCCCCTGCTACGCTTCCCTTCCCTTGGGATCCAGTCCGTAACCCTTAATGACCATCGGTTATCTTCCCTCCTCATTACATGTCCTGCCCATGCCCATTTCTTTTTCTTGATTTCAACTAAGATGTCATTAACTCGCGTTTGTTCCCTCACCCAATCTGCTCTTTTCTTATCCCTTAACGTTACACCTATCATTCTTCTTTCCATAGCTCGTTGTGTCGTCCTCAATTTGAGTAGAACCCTTTTAGTAAGCCTCCAGGTTTCTGCCCCGTAGGTGAGTACTGGTAAGACACAGCTATTATATACTTTTCTCTTGAGGGATAATGGCAACCTGCTGGTCATGATTTCGTAATGCCTGCCAAACGCACCCCAGCCCATTCTTATTCTTCTGATTATTTCCGTCTCATGATCCGGATCCGCCGTCACTATCTGCCCAAAGTAGATGTATTCCCTTACGACTTCCAGTGCCTCGCTGCCTATTGTAAATTGCTGTTCTCTCCCGAGACTGTTAAGCATTACTTTAGTTTTCTGCATATTAATTTTTAGACCCACTCTTCTGCTTTGCCTCTCCAGGTCAGTGAGCATGCATTGCAATTGGTCCCCTGAGTTACTAAGCAAGGCAATATCATCAGCGACTCGCAAGTTACTAAGGTATTCTCCATTAACTTTTATCCCCAATTCTTCCCAATCCAGGTCTCTGAATACCTCCTGTAAACACGCTGTGAATAGCATTGGAGATATCGTATCTCCCTGCCTGACGCCTTTCTTTATTGGGATTTTGTTGCTTGCTTTATGGAGGACTACGGTCCATACTGATAGATGTAAAACATGATAGAGTTACGTTTATGGCAGCGTATCCGGCCGTGCCGAATGAGGCCGCCTGGGTCACTAGGCGACGTGCGCGGACGAGGAAGGTGTCGTCGTCGGACATCCTCTTCCGTTGCGCCGTGTCTCGAGAGCAAACGCCCCGCATTGAGAGGCCCCGGCCTTCCGAGCTTTCGTGCACTGACACATGTAGGACAGGCGAGCTTTTTTGATCGGGCTCCACAGCTCCCTCCCAGGCGTCACGCTGTCGGCATGCTATCACGATAATGGGCGCAACTCAAGCCGACGGAGCGGATCACTTCCCCGTCTTCGGGGAGGACGCAGCAGTGACGCTGCGTGGTGGACATCTTCACGTGTAGAGGAAGTTCGTGATCGACGCTGTTGTCTCTGTATTCGCGGCTAAGCGTCGAGCTGTCTCGCCTGTCAAGCGCGTATAGTGGCGCACGCATTAACAAAAAAAACAAAAAAAAACAAGATGCTCAGTGGTTAGGCTGCTCGGGAAGGGAACAGGGGAGCGCCGTTGCCGTGGAAACATGTGGATGCGATCGGTGGGGCTGCAAGCATGCGTTAGTAACCGTTAAATCGACGGAAGTTTGACAACTAGAAGGAGGGAGGTTTTAAAGAAGTGCAATGGTGATTCATCGGTAAATGTGCGAGACATGCGTTGGCATATATATATATATACATATATATATAGTACGGACCACCACTTAGTGGTGGTCCGTACATTTTATCCTACCAGCAGCAGTGCAAATGGTGCTTGCCCGTCCCCTTGCACCACCTCACTTGTAAAATGTAAAATACGACCGTGTTAGTGTAAATCTCTTAGTGTTTCTGGCTATGGTCATTAACATTGGCTAAACGTTTATATCGCTGCTTTCTACAAAATTCGCACGCACTTTGAATGTTATTTCAATAACCTGTGAAATAGGGCACGCGTTGGGCATGGTCCACATTTACAGTGAAGTTCGCTTCCTCTAACCTTCGTGAGTTCAAAAAAGAAAGTACCTTGTCTTTGCTTTTGGTGCGGCTCTTAGACACTATTTCCTCCAGAATCGCCCTTTACTCGCAGAACCGCACCCAACTGTTGCCGACGCTAGGTCCCCGCCATTTGTTTAGTCTATTTGGAAACTGTGCGGTTTAGGAGGTTCTCAGTGCCGGTAAATGGCTTCTGGGTCTATTTCTGCATATCGTACGCTGTATATTTGCCTCTAAAAGTAATAACGTGTGGGACTCGGTTTGTACTAATGCCGCCGTGCCTTTACAGGGCATTTTTCGTGCATGGCAGACTAGTATTTTCTGTTAGTACTGTTACGATTCTTCACTGATGTTTCGCCTGACCCGCAATTTCTTCAGCCGGTAAGTCACTCGGCGCTGACGCCACTGCACTTCTTATGTCAGTATATAGTAAGCGGCAGTGTGTGTTCACATACTATAGACCCATATATATATATATATATATATATATATATATATATATATATATATATATATATATATATATATATATATATATATATATATACACGCAAAAGCGACGACGTTAAGCAGTCATGCAGAGGACACCTTGACACGGTGCGTTCGACCAAAGCATCGCAGCACCGTTCTCCTGGTAATTATAATATAAACAAGTAGTTGCGGTCCACTTGTCTGTCGGCATGAAAATGTCCTCCGCACCTGTTGTGGGGCGTAGAGTGGCTTTGGCATTGAGCCGTTAAGGCCGAGGCCGCGAGATGAAATCTCGGCCGCGGCAGCCTCGTGTCCATCAGGGCGAAATGGAGGAACGCCCGTGAATCGTTCGTCGGGCGCGCGGTTAAAGAACCCCAGGAGGTGAACCAAGAGGAGGCGGACTCCTCCGCTGCGGTGTTTCCAAAATAATATTGTGGTTTTCGCACTTACCGCAGAATTAGAAACATGTCGTCCGCGACATATCCATGCTGAGCGCATTTTTTTTTTTTTTTTTTGCCGTTCTTCTCGTGCAAGACAGACATCTCTGTCGCATTGTAGTTATATGCAGTGCCACGAGCTATCGGGAGAATGCTGATTTTTTACAGCTGCGTCTTGCTGCGTTGCTCTATGGGTCTGCGCCAGCGCGTCTTAGTTGAGCTGAAACGCTTCAGCCGCAACATTTCTCGTATACCGCCAACCCGCCGTGGTTGCTCAGTGGCTATGGTGTTAGGCTGCAGAGCACGAGGTCGCGGGATCGAATTCCGATCACGGCGGCTGCATTTCGATGGGGGCGAAATGCGAAAACACCCGCGTGCTTAGATTTAGGTGCACGTTAAGGAACCCCAGGTGGTCGAAATCTCCGGAGTCCTCCACTACGGCGTGCCTCATGATCCGAAAGTGGTTTTGGCGCGCAAAACCCAATAATTTAATTCTACCGCCACTTGTTCGGCCGTCGTCCAGCGCACTCCGCCGTATAATTCGGGGTCACGCTCAAAATCATCCCCACTGTCCTCTCCACAAAACCCTGTCTCACTATGCTTGCAGTGCATAACTCTCGAAAGCTTCAACATTAAGAAAAAAAAAAGACGATTACGTTATATTCGATTCGAAACTGCCCGTCGCAGCTGTTCTCGGGAGAGAAAGAAAAAAGAACGCGCATTGTCAGAGCTAAACCGCTGACTCTTTCGTAACCATACTGCAGAGAAAAAAACTCATTCCTTATTCCACGATATTGCGTTTACGAGAAGCAAGCTCCCGAAAGAATCGTTCTCCATTGACCGTCGGAACGACTTATATAAAAGGGTTACACAAGCATCCTAGGGCCATAGGAACGATTGCGTCTTTATTCGCCTTGTCATATGCTTCTCGTTAGCGCGCCATAGGAATGAGTGAATTGCACACAGTAAGACTGTGCAATTCACTCGCCTGTCTTTGTTGGGAGTTCTAGGCAATGCAGAGGTCATTCGCCGCCATAAAAGAAGCAATCATAAGTGCGCCCGTTCCTTAATAGAAGGATCGCGAGAGGGCCTTTAGCAACGATTTAGTCGAACGTCCTGCCGCCGTGATTCAATATGTGACGCATTCCCATTAAGGTTGCGAAACTTGGCGCCTTCAATGTCTCGCTGCGACCTTTCGATACGGTGATCGATTCTGAATTTCAATTCGCATCGCGACTTTCAGTTCCATAGCTGTCGAAGCATTGCGTCCCACGCAATTACGAAAGAGCAGCCAAAGGCTACCATTAGTTTTCGTGTCCGTTTTGAGGTTACGCAAGTTGAGCCTTGTCATTATTCTTCATGCCATTTACGTGATCAGCCACGTTTTTGGGAAGCATCGGGAGATCTCAAAGTTTAAACTGTCAGAGACACGTCCCACAATTACCGCATGCTTAAGAAAAGCAGTTGCTCCAGCAAGCAGTAATAGTGCGAACATGTACATACAAAACGTTCAGCAGAGAAAAACGAACACATAAAGAAAACGCGAACGAAAATGAAAGCTGTGTAACAAGTGTTGGAAGAAGGCACATCGTCATCAACGTTAAAACTGATCCATCATTAAGGCCTCCAGCTATTTATGGGCACCTTCAGGAATGTTTGAATTAATAAATGGCTAAAAAAAGAAATTATGGGATTTTACGTGGAAAAACTACGATGTGATCATGAGGCATGCCGTAGTGGGGGACTGCGGAAACAGGGACCACCTGGGGTTCTTTAACGTGACGCCTTGCGTCTAGGCCACCTTCAAGGGAGCGATTGGGCAGACGCACTTTATCCCCAATGAAGGCTCTTAATTCGATTTCAAACTTCGGGCCAAAGTTGCGAACCACTGTGGGGGGGGGGGCGGAGGGGGGGATTGGTAAATTTTGTGCTTCGAGAACGGTTGCTCGCGACATCCAGGCGCAGCGATCATCGTGGATACAAGTGCAAAAAAGGGTTTATGTAATTCCTTTTCTTTATATAAGCTCCCACGTACCGAGAACATCCTGGCAACCTTCGGGAACCGTACCCACGACCTCCAAAGCGCCAGACTACCCCGCCGCCGCAGACGGTGCGTCACCCGAGTAATCAGCTGAAAGACGAATCACAGATGGCCTCTCCTCTGTCGACAGGCAACACTGTGAACCAGACGACGCCACAACAGAAAAAAAAGGAAGGGGTGGGGGAGGCAGTGCGAAGATAAAATAGAAGGCATCGCTGGCAGCGCTCCAGGCATTCCCTCCCTCCCCCCCCCTCCCCCCCCCGCGCGCGCTCTCTACCCCGTTCTTTTGGTTATAATCCGTGGCGAATTATTCACGAACGCGCGCTAATTGCGTTGGGCGCGTCCGGGATTCGACAAGTGCCGTCCGATAGATCGGGCACGCCAGCCTGTACATCCCTTCGCGCCGCCTATATAGGTACTAGGTGCCTTTTAGCGCCACGCCAGCGGTGAAGAAAAGGAAATGCCAAAAACACAACTCCGAGGAAAGTGTAGTGCCGAGGGCGTTGATGGGAGATGAATTTGAATTTTTAATCAGAGCGCGTCGGTACGAAAATTCCCTTTAATTATATCGCGGTGACGAGGCAGGTCCGCGCCCGTAAAAAGCAAAAATAAAAAGAGGAAGGAAATTAACAAAGGCATCGTGTCGCTGCACCTTGGTTCGCACGTGACAGGAAGCAGGATGAGCGCAAAGGCCGAGGGAACAGCAGCCCCCCTTGCAGAGCTTGTTGCGTGCAGTGTTGGGGAAGGCGCACACGCGTGACCAAATTGCGCCGGCCTTCCCACACCACTGGGAATCCCGAGTTTTTCACGTAGAGTGTAAGTGCTGATCACGTACGGATTGGCTCCCCGCTCACTCGCGCGTGTTTCTAATGCGAACCAGCTCGATGCCATACTATTTCAAAAAGTCTAATAACACGCCTGACCCGCATGACGTACACACCTGAACGCCTACGATGGTCCATTCAGTTAAATGCAGTACGATTGCCTACAACGGTTACGCATGATCTGCCACAACCGTGAGTTTTGCTACCGTCTTAGCACAGTCGGCAACAAAAGTTTACGGACCACGAGATATCGGGAAACGCTCAATTTTCTAGCGCAATGTAACAGAAGCCAGCTAAACCGTACATAGCAGGTTTGTTCGCATCTGCAAGTGGAGGCTAGGAAATGCGAATACTAATCAACGTTGCGCGGCTGCGGAGATATTAAAACTTTTTATGAGATACCTTGTCTCTTAATATTTTGTGGTTGACTGAACGCAGTAAGCGTCTTGAGCGTGTGCGTTTAAGCCTGGGCTGCTTGCTGCCTTTCAACGATGTCCATATAGCGGTGATATTTTATCAGGTTAACTGAGGATCTGAAGGAAACGGTGATCGAAGAGAAATAGACTGGATAAATTTTCACACCGTCGCCATGCCTCGTGTTACACACTCAATGAAACTTAGTGGTACCACCGGGGCTGTTTTATGACGTTTTGGTGGTTATACTGGAGCGCTTAAAGTTCCGTTCATCCGAAAAAATGTTTAGGAATTGAAATTTACCAAGAGCTGGGTATATCAACGTGGATCGGCACCACACGTTACTTGAACGAGTGTAAATTCGAAGCCTGTACCCACCCCTTCTGTAATACCCCTGAAATCTGGGGTCCTTAAGGAAAATAAACTGAAACTGAAACACGTGTTGCTATAACACGTGAGAACACGACTTCCGGGACGGCAATAAGCCGCGAATTACTCGCGCAAATTTCATTTCAGTAAATTTTGCGTTTAAAGCAAACAATGTTTTTTTTTCCTTTTTGTTAAGTAAAACAAAGCGTCAAGACTAGTTCGGCCACCATTGCTCCAAGCGTGGCGGTAATTCTAAAGAGTGAACGTGTGCACCTAGTACTATGTGTTCACGTTTAAGTTCTAAGAGATTTTTCAACATCACATCTTGCAGATAACATACTTCGAGTGGTTGACCTGGGTTAATGATAGAAGCGGAGAAGTCGAAACGTATTTTGAACTAATTAACGAAAGTTCACTAGCTGACTTATTCATTAATTACTCCACGGTACAGATTGAAATTTACGGATTGTAGCCAGCAGATGAGTTTCCAGGGCGTATCCACTAGGAGTGAATTTCCAGAATGACACCAGTTTGAAGATATCCATGAACCACGCCATAAAGATGCACTGTTGTGCTACACTTACTTTTTTTTTACCGAAACGCTCTTTTCTTCATTGAAGCACAAAAGTAACGCGAACATTTATGTATTTCCCCCCATACTTTGGGGAATGATATCTCGAAACTGGTGTCATTCTGGAAATTCGTTTCAAGTGGATACGTCTTGCAACCTCACAGGTGACAATCCGTCCATTACAATGTGTGCCGCAATGTAATTAATTAAGCAGTGGAATGGCGAACTTCTGCTCACTTGTCAAATATCTGTTTCGATTTCTCATGATCGTAATGTCCACCTCTTCGTATAATACAGCTCGAGGGCAAATCATAAGAAGCCAACACACAAAGACACCAAGGGCAAATTACTTCTACTTACTAATTCAGTTAAAGAAATTACAAATTATTGAAAATGAAAGTGGATGAAGAAGCAACTGGCCACAGGTGGACCCCTCGTTTCCCTTTCTTCCAGCTCAAGGACAAGAGTTATATGCTATAAATCATCGGGGGCTTTCAAGAATTTCGTAAAACCTAAAAACGATCCACCTATACAGAGATCCCCATGATAGGAACACACAACTGCACGGTACTTCTACGTAGGAGGCGGAAGAAAAGTTACATGTTTGAAAAAAAAAATAACAGGCCAGACAGCTTGTTTAATGGCGACCCGAGCGTTGGCAGCCATAATTGATGGCTTGTCATCGCCGTAAAACGCGCCCGCCCGTAAATTTTCGCGACGAAACAGGATAGTGTTTCTTCTGTGCTTTGCTACTGAAAGGCGGCTGTACTCTCTCTGCGGGGCCTGCTTTTTCTTGACCGTCCCTCTCTACTGCGCCCACCCTCGCGTGCTTCCTATATTCTGGCAGTGCGGCCGTTAATTTTTTTGTTTCCTCGCGACTGCTCGGTTCTCTTTCTTCTTTCCTTTATTTTTCTTTTCTCAATTCTCTTTTTCGCTGTGAACGGCGCCGTTAGCTCGGCGGACCGCGGAAACACAGATAAAGGTGCTAGCAATTGTGAGCGAGCGAGGAGAAATTTCAAAAAAAGATTAAAACGGAGGGGAACCACGCGTACTTCGTTGCTGCCTTCTGCCTTCTCATGTTGACAGGAGACGACGTTTCGGGTTGCGCAGGGTTCTTCGTTTCATCACTTTCCTCCACCACTTCCCCTCCCCCCCCCTTTTTTTTTCTTTCCTTATGTACACGTCTTTCTTTGTTTCGTGTTTTTGTCGTAAATTTATGCGCGGCCCTCGGCGTTTCGCTCCATGTCTGTCCTTTAGAGAAAGAGAGAGATGCAGAGGGCCACCAGTCATTGGCACGCGTAGCAGACACTTCCCGATACTGCTTCTTGGGCTTCTGTTCTGGATCAGAGCTAGGTCGTTACTGCATTAATATTTCCCTTGTGTTGTTATAGGCGAGAAGCTATACGCAGTCCGAGTTTTCCTGTATTGTTCCGCGAATCGCATTGATTGTTCCGATTGATAGATTTATTGATTCACTCGTTGATTAGTTGAGGATCAAAAACGTTCGCAATAAGTATGGTATGTCTCCGGCTCCTTCACAACGTTACCTTTCTTCTTTAATGAGGGATGATGATGATAGCGATGGGTAACTTGACGTTGAACCTTTCAGGTAGTTACTGGTTCGCTACCAAAGGCGGGACAGCCACTTGCAACTTTCAAAACGAAAAAAAAAAGGGGGGGGGGGCGCTCAGACACAAAGCATTTGATTGTTTCACTTTCCTCTAAGTTTGAGATTGGAACGCGTGTGTTTTCTAACCTGTGCGATGGCTAGAGGCTGTGACCTTCTGCTAGTGAGCGCAAGATCGTGGTTTCGATTCCTGGTGCGGCGGCCATCTTTCTGCAGGGAGGAAATACGAAAACGCCCAGAATACTTTTTTTTTAGATTTCCATTTATACTGTCCCCTCGTGTAGTTCAGTGTGTGTGTGTGTGTGTGTGTGTGTGTGTGTGTGTGTGTGTGTGTGTGTGTGTGTGTGTGTGTGTGTGTGTGTGTGTGTGTGTGTGTGTGTGTGTGTGTGTGTGTGTGTGTGTGTGTGTGTGTGTGTGTGTGTGTGTGTGTGTGTGTGTGTGTGTGTGTGTGTGTGTGTGTGTTAGCTATAAGTTTGAAATAGCGTTCTCATCATTAGCCAAACTTCCCGCACTATACATCTCAGTTCATAAACAACTAAGATTTGTGCGCGCGTTACGAGTGACAATTTGTCAAAAATTAACGCAGGGGGTTCAAACCTCTCCGGGTCGCTTCATTGCAATGTGTCCCATACTGCACGGGTTCTCAGGAATAAATGTAGGCCCGTGTTCACACAAAAGGCTGTAAAGCTAGAACTGTTCGTAAGAGAAAACTCTAGCCAGACTAGATGCTGGGCATAACATTAGCGAACGCGGCCGGCCAATGGAAGAGAGCATTTACGAAATAATCGCTTTGTTATTTCGGCCTCTGTTCATTGAGTGATCGGGATCACGAAATCTTGTATTCTTTTTCATTTTGTTTCCTTAACCTTAAGCATTTGTTCTCGCAGTTCAGAGCTGCAGCCAGGAATATAAAACTAAACTGAAACGAAGTATAAAGTGGCCATATCTTCGTCGTGACGAAATGGTGCGTCTGTTTGAAGCGTGGCCTTCGGTACAATAGTCTGGCGCTATCAGTAGCTGGCCTTCCGCTGTGTCGCTTTTCTTTCCTTCTTTCTTTTTAACAGGCGAAATGAACGGAAAATTTACAACACCGCTCAGCTACAAGAACTCGGTGGTTGTAATATTTCCGGGGTGCTTTCTGAGCGCACTTTCTTATCGCTGGAACCCAGAAAGTGGGCAATCAATTACCGTGCCCCTTACCGGAAGCCCGCCCCATCAGTTTTTTTCTTTTCATTTTCTTTATCTCATGACCGCTAACGGGGCAACAAACGCTATTCCACATCCGCTCTCAACGCTGCCTTAGTTGAATGCAGTATATCTGAGCCAAGGCTTCAAGGCGAAGGCGCTGGCTTTGAAACTGTTATGAGCCCTTCGGGAACTGCGGGTATTGCACGCCAAGATGACGCCTCAAAGTTAGAACTGCCGGTAAAACTAATGACGCTTAAAACTTGTTGCATACATCGTAGAACCGTGTAAGTGGAGCTACGCAGCAAAATTGATTGTTATGGGAAAAGTGCGCTACATTATATCACTTCGAGCATTGACGTCTGGCCGTTTGCACACGGCACCAGTGCATGGCCGCGTATAGTTGGTTTTCAGCAGCTTTTGTCTCTATTTATTGTTCATTTCGTTGGCATTAATACCTTACATTAGGTGGAGTCCTTAAGTGGATAGGACTTTGACAAGCAGAAAGCACGCTAAGCAGTCGATTGTTATTCCATGCCAGACGTGATTCTGAGAGTTATTCTGCTCAGTTAACAATTGTGGATGAAAAGAAAAGTCTTCGTGTTCTCTTTTGCTGCCATTCTATCCAGTTCTGCTGCTGCATATATTTAATAACGCGTAAGGTGCAATATGTTCAATGTGCATTTTTAACAGGCACATCTGATTGGCCTCGAGGCGAGAAGAGAGGTTAAACTGAGTTGCTTGAAGACAGCAGCTTAACTGGGCGCGTATTACTTTGTTGCGAATAAGAATGCGCCGTCGGTGCCACAAGTTTACGGGCCGGGGAATTTTAGTGGACGACGAATTTCCGAACACTTTGTGTGCGAACGTAGCCAGTGAAACTGCACAGAAACTTATGTTGTTCGCAGCAACTACCAAAGGGCTAGAAATCAGAATAACCAGCTGCGGAAACAGTCAGCTTCTTGTCGCGGCCAGTGGTCCGTACAATACCACGTCGTGAAGAGTATGGCTTCCATATAGAGGTGCGGGAAACGTTTCAGATGAAAAGGAGTGCTACAATGAGTTTAACACTTAGGGTAATTGCCATCCACGACGAAGATATGCGACCCACGGGAGATTCCCCCGGTCCAAAGTTATATATCGTCATTCCATCAATAAATATGCGACACCGGTGCCGGTACAGCCAAATAGAGTTTTCCACTAGGAGACCGTATGACAGGCCTTTTCTGGTATTGTAGTAGTGTAAGTTGCCGATCGACCATTACGGTAGCAATTTTAACTCGACAGCGTTAAGGGCAGCGTGTCGCGAGAAAAAAAAAAAAATCCTATGTCGGCGTCGGACGGCGCCTCGAGAAAAAGTCATTCCGTACCACAAACACGCAGCCCCTCCGCGTGGCGCAGAGGCGTTACTGAAGTAACGCCTTGCATAAATTGAATTGCTCAAAGTAATATACGCCAGGAAAATCGTTAAGTACGACCTAAACAGAACCTACAGGCATGATAGCGTCGGAGTTTAATTCGAATATACCGGAAAACATAATTCTGTCGCGCGAAAACTCAAACACAAACCCCTTTTCCGAGCGGCGCGACCCGATCGGTTCCTTGCAGCAACACCGTCGCGCTCGCCTCCGCGCATCCGCCAGAAAGCTGCGGCTGCCGGGAAGCGTGACAAGCAGTCAGGGATGTTTCAAAACCTATCGCGTTGTCTCCAAATTTTTAGTTAGCGTTTGAACTCGAAGTTAAAAAAGTAGTGCTATATAGGCTAGTGTGTGGGGCCCCTACTCTATCACGTTTCATTTGATGTGGCACTATTATTATTATTATTATTATTATTATTATTATTATTATTATTATTATTATTATTATTATTATTATTATTATTATTATTATTTATTCTTTTCCTATCGTGCATCGCCCCGAGGGGCGTATCGTGAGAAAGCCGCGCGGTGGCGTGGGAGTTATGTCCGAGCCAATAACGACTCTCGAAAGGAATAGGTAGCGATATGATTCGTTCGAAAATACACCCGACGGCTATGTTTTCTAATGCCCTATTTCACTTGCTGTTCTTTCGGGCTCGACCCGCCGTGGTTGCTCAGTGGCTATGGTGTTGGGCTGCTGAGCACGAGGTCGCGGGATCGAATCCCGGCCACGGCGGCCGCATTTCGATGGGGGCGAAATGCGAAAACACCCGTGTGCTTAGATTTAGGTGCACGTTAAGGAACCCCAGGTGGTCAAAATTTCCGGAGTCCTCCACTACGGCGTGCCTCATAATCAGAAAGTGGTTTTGGCACGTAAAACCCCAAATATTATTATTATTCTTTCGGGCTCGGACATGACTGGCACGCAAGCCGCCGTTATCGCTGAGATCGGCGAGACTCGGCGCACCATGTGATAAGGCAAGAATAATGGCAAATGAAATGAACCTCTACAATGTACGGGTCCAGACCTTTGCTTACTCACTGAGTAGCAGGTGAGAGCTTTTATGCATCGCTGCAGCTTTTTCTTTTTTTATGCGCTAGCTCTCGTGATACGCTTTATGCGCATGACCATTGCAAAAGACACTGCAGCGCGCGCTGATTCGATCGCCATGGCATGGACGCATATCTGCTGTTTCGGTCCATTCAAGGGCTTGCGAATTTGATTACCACGTCCGCCACATCATCGGGGCTACTTGACGGGCACTTCTAGCTCGTTCAAAGGCACACCCGTCCGCACTCGGTTGAGGAAATTGCACGCAGTGCGCTAAAACCAGAGGTTTCAGCAGATCCGCAGTAAACTGCGTCTTAGCCATGTGGTTTTGAACAGTACGGTATTAGGGGGTGTGCTGTATACTGTGCCACAGAGACAGGAGAGTGCGACGGAACAGTAGTCACATATTAGAATACACGGACAATTTTCTGGTTCTTCACAATGGCGAAAGGCGTCCGTTCCACAACCAAACGTCTATATATAGAGTGCTCAGCGCGTTCCGGCATTTTCTACATCTACAAACCCAAATGCATGAGGTGCCTAACGTGATTCGGTTTTTAGACCTCAAGATCCATTCTACTAGTACATACATGTCTGTTGAAAGTGAGCCCCGTCTCTTCTCTCGTTTCTAACTTCCGCCTTCTACTTTCGCGCTTTTAGTTTCATCATCTTCCACTCGTGAAAAGCGTCATGACGCCGACTTCGCCGTCTCGTATTAAACGACAGACCGTTAAACCCTAACCGAAGGACTGTGCCAGAATCAATGAAGAATGCGCTCCCAACGCGCAGTTTTGTGACTGTCAAAAGGGACCGACACTTGAAGGACGGGACATTTGACTTCTTGCTCAAGGCTGCGCACAATTTGTCGGAAGGCGCAAAACCAGGCGTATGCGGCGCAGTTCTCGATTACCGGACGTCTCCATGCAGGACCGGGCCACCGGCCGCTTGCAAAGAGCCTCTGCACGTTTCTATTTGCTGCTGCCACGTCTGCAAAGCGAAGGTGAGGCTGCGCTCTGTGCTCAAGCGGAGCCTTCGCGTAATGGTCCGAGGCAATCGCAGCAGCCGCCGTTCGAGCGGCGAGCACGCATAAAATCGGGCGCCTTTGAACGGACTAAGCGCACTCCGTTATGGACATGCCGCTTCCGATATGGGTGTCCGTCGTCGTTTCTGCCAAGGCACGTAGTTGCCGGGCCGACGCAAACTGTACTCGACGGCGGCAATTAGAAGACAACCGTCCGGCTCTTTGAAGGATCCGCAGCCCCTCCCCGCCCACCTCCTACCATCACCGCTCGTGCGCATTTCGTTGAGACATCTGTGTGTGCACTCGACACCGACGCGCTGGTAACACGCGCACGCACTGAGGGCCACACTCACACGCGCCGTTCCGGCCATCCGTGCTCTTTTAATGGCGGCAGCGGCTGGCTCGATTGAGCCACTGTACATCGCAAATCCCCCACTCTGAGTATTCCGCGCGCAGGTGGCTGCAATCAGCAGACCGGGGCCAGTGCTCGTGGTTCCGAGCAGTCGCCGCGCTCTGCATTTGCATACGCTTCGACCAATGACAGCGCGCCTACATTTTTATTTGTTTCATTTTTTTTTGGTACTGTTATAAGGCCTCCTCAACTTTAAAAAGCTCCCGCGGGGAGCCACGTAAAAATTGAGAAGCTTAACTTGGATTTTTGGAGCAGCTTCGAAAGCGTTCGCTGTGTCATTTGGAAAGAAACCAGTCGGATTTGAACCCCCAGGATTACACGTACGCTGTGCGGTAGGATTACGCAAATGAAGTATTCTGTAATCTTGCGACGCTGCGTACCAGGGGCGTAGTCAGGAGGCTGGGGGGGCTTATGGGGCTTCAGTGCCTCCCCCTCCCCCCCGAAATCGTTTCGTGCTGACATGCACCGCCGACAAAAACAACCCCCGGCGCCGGGAATCGTTTTATAGTTTGTCTAGAATATTTTTTTCACGCTCGAAAAGACAGACATTTCAGCGCGAACATTGCGAACTCAGGCTGGATTTCGTGGAAGCGCCCATGCACCTGGAATCACATAACACGAAGAATCCCATCCAAGCACTACGTTTCAGGGGCGTTTTGATGGCGAGCGGGTTCGTCGCGGCATCTCACGAAGGCCGCGGAATGTGCGGAGCGCATGGATTTCAATTCTGAAACTTAATGGGTATAGCGTTTTCATAAACTTTTGATCCCAAAAGGTGCATTGACATTTCCAAAGTCGTGCTTTAGATTTTCAGTTCTGGAACTTTGCGGGTTTAATCTTGTTATAAAGATTTGTCGCCAAAGGTGCATTGAGTTTTCTAAACTCGTACATCGGACCACACAATCAGGCAAGCCAAATTACCACTATCAGACCAGTTGACAAGGCACGCAGCGAGGTCCGATGAGACGAAGCGTCGTGGTGGTTTATTTTTGCCGTTCTGTCATAGAAAAGAATATCAAAATTTTTTTTTTCGCGTGTGCCAAAGCATTTATGTCAAGACACTAAAGCCAGCAAAGGTAACTACGTTCCTTCTTTCTTTTTTTTTTACTTTGACTTTTATTCGCGAGGACACTTGAGCCTCTTCATTTTTCTTGTTCCCTCTACCCGCAGGCTGCCAGAGCCAGCCAGAGCGCATGCGTTTTTCTCGTGTTGCCCAGACCACCACGCGGCGCACTTTCGTGCGCGTTCGTTTTTCTCTGTCCAAGTGGATTTCCGACTGGCAGCGCTTGGAACGCTTTCTGGCTAGGATACGGGAAAAAGAAACAACGGTCGCTCGCCGCCATCGCTGTGGAAACTAGATGGATTGCAACGCGCTTGCTTGAGAGCAACTTCGGCGGAAAGTTACGTGCATTACGGTACAGTGAATTTTTGTTAGATTCGTAGATTAATTGGAGACTTTTACGTATGTTCAAATATCTTGTTGCGAGGTTTTGTGTACACGTGCAGTGAACTTTGTTTTCATTGACATTTTTTTTTTGTCATTTATCAAGCTGTATCTTCGCATTTGTATATTTCATTGTATTTTCGCATTTCTAATGTACGAGGGCGAGTCAAATGAAAGTGAGCCACCCATCCCGCGCAATAATGGTTCGGTTCATTATCTGCGAGGCATGCGCGTAGCACACAGGCATCTCTCATTTACAAAAGTGACACACAGGTATGAGGATAAATGTTCTTTAATGCTCCCATACACTGCGTTGAACATGGTTGTGCGACATAATGGATGCTCCAAAAGTTTAACAGCTTGGTGTCGTGAGGTTTTTGACAGCTGAAAGCCTTTCCCAAAAAGAAATTAGTCGGCGTAAGGCTGCCGTGTACGTTGAACATCGTATTTCGTTGCCCATTGTGAAGCATTAGAGCCAACGGTTCAAAGAAGGACGTGAAAGTTGCAAATACGATCCAAGACCGGGCCAAAGCCACCGTGCAATCACGCCCAACACAATTCCAAAGGTTGATGAGCTGATTAGACGAGAACGGAGGATAAGCATCGGTGAATTGGCAGAGCATGTGAACATCAGCCACGGTTCTGTTCACACCATAATTCATTACATCTGTGATGCCCAAGATATTGAACCACTGCCAGAAGATGGAGAGTTTTGGCGCTGTCTTGACTCATCTGATCCGGTATCGCAATGAGGGTGACGAGTTCTTGTCTGCGATTGGGACTGGGGGACAAATCATGGTGCCACCACTACAAGCCTGAAACACGACGGCAAAGCTTACATTGGAAACATTGAAATTTACTACTCCAAAAAAAAGCAAAGGTAGTCATTTCTGCCGGAAAGGTGATGTTGACTTTTTTTCGATCGCCAGGCGCCAATACTGATCGAATTTGCTAAGCCTGGAGAGACTATCGATCGTTTCCAATATTGTGAAATGCCGGGTCGGCTACGTGTCGCAATCAAGGAGAAACAACGTGGAAATTTGACGAATGGGGTCATCTTGCCCCACGACAATGCCAGTCCCCACGTCGCTGATCTAGTTAACACAAAAGTGGCAAACTTCAATGGAAAACGGTGCGACATTCGCCATACAGCCCAGACCTGCCGCCTTGCGACTTCCGCATTTTGGGGCAATTGAAGAAACAGCTCAAGGGAACCAGATTCGTGTCGTATGATGATATGAAAGAGTCAGTTATACTTTTTGAAGCAGCAGCCCAAGGGGTTCTATGAGACACGAATCACGCGACTGGTTAGTCAGTGGAACAAATGTCTAAATGGTCATGGCGACTACGTTGAAATAAAGTACGCCGTTTGTCATATATTCGCATTGGCTCACTTTCTTTTGAATCGCCCTCACATATTTTGCAGAACTCCGGCTTTTTTATGTGCTCTTTTGCTACTATAATTTCGGTGGAATTACAATACACGATCGGTGACAGCTGCTCTTGCGCAATACATTCGAACAAAAAACACCATCATCGAGATTTTTCCCTGGCCGTTGTATTTGTACAAAAATATAAAGAAGGTTCTTGAATGACAAAGTTTCATTAAAATATTTCTCTTCAACTTGTTCATTTCATGTCCTTTACATTTTTCATACCAGCGGCATGCTCTGCTTTGCTGATTTCGAACTGATAAAGTTATAAAGTTCGTGTGATATTTTGTTTACCTATTCAATGGACAAAAACACGGAAGCATTGATATCAGTTATTTCGGGTACAATTTTTGGGAGGTACGAGTGTATTATTTCATGAAAAAAATACATATTTTGTTTTTACAGTGCGGAGCGTTCAAATTCGTTTGCAGTATCTTTGGCAATGACAATGTAGTTAGTATTCCTGTATTTGATCCTCGACAAGTTCCATAAGGAGGAGACCGAGTTGCAACGTGAGCCGACCCCCCCCCCCACCCCGTCCTCCCCGACTGAAATTTCTGGCTATGCCACTGGTGCGTGCGTGCGACAACGACACAGTTGCGTCGACCTAGAATATAGATTTGGGAGGGTGTGTGGCAACTAGATGATCTCTGATCACAAATTCCTCCCCAGGATTATTAATGTCAGTATTATCACAAAAAGGTTCAAAGTTCTCAACTGAGCCTGCGTAATTCGCAAATAGTTGAGTCAATAGATGGCGTTGCGAATGTGAGCCTGGCCACTTTGTTTAAACATCAGTAACGTGATTGGAACAGGATTCAGGCGAATTTGATGGTGCATTCCAACTGACCTGCAGTTTACGGGTAGTTATGTTAAAAATCATGGGCGGACATGTTTTTTTAGAAAGTCATATAGGCCACTATATTTCTTTTTATGGAATCTGGACTCGTTGCCAGAGACTGTCAGGAATTTTCATAGAAACAGTCAGATAAAACCTTAAAAAACAAATTGAATTTGAAAATGTCAACACAGTAGACGCCCGGCTTCAGCAATGGAAGTGATGTAAAATAATATTAGAGAGAAATGTTATATTCAGTTCAATTAGTAAACTGAGCTTGTTCAGTAGCGAGACTGTCATTTCTAACATGTAAGGAGGCTTGCAATAAGCCTATTGTTGCGCCCACTCTAGGACGAAGGCCTCTCCCACCGATCTCCAATTACCTGTGCCTGACCACGCGCCGGCTAAGGTTATCCTATGTCCAAAAATTTCCCAAGTTCACCCAACCATCTAATGCTTTGATGTCCTCGATTGCGCTTTCCTTCCATTGGAACCCTTTCTGTATACGCTTCATAGACCACCGGTTATTTGTCCTACGCATCACATTGGCTGCCAAACTGCATTTCTTGTTATTAATATCAGCCAGGATATCGGCTACCCCGTGTAATCTGGCCCTCTGTCTTCTCTCTCAACGTTACGCCTATAATTTTTCGTTCCATAGCGCGTAGCGCGATCCTTAGCTCCTTATGAAGCTTCTTTGTTAATCCCTAAGTTTCTGCCCCACCTGTCAGTGCCGAAAGAATGCAACGATTGTACTTCTTTGGCGAAAGCCTTTACATGGACACTACAAGTGCATTTCTGCCGTTGCCGTAGGCATTGCCGTGAGGTTCTGTATAAAGCACGAGGACAATAACACCGTCGCCGCGCGACTTGCGGTGTATGTGCCAGTGAAAGCGAGCGAGTGGAGCCGACGATCCGCGGCTCAATCTTGCCCTCGCAAAAGGGACGAAAGCGGAGAGGAATTGCGCCGTCTTTCGCGCGCAATGCACCGGGTGGAGGGGAGAGAGAGAGAGAGGTGGCGTTCCACTCCTACTGCAACTAAAGCCCCTTATACTTCGTAAAATAGCGGCACTCTCCTCCTCCGCCTTGACTCCTCCTCGTTTCTCCTTTCTTTCACGCTCTTTCCTCGACCGTGGCGCGCCTACACTGCTCGAGCGTAGCAACGGCGCCAACATGCGCTCCTCGCCACTCCGTAGACTCTTCTCGAGCAAAAATGGCGCTGAAGGCGCGATGGCCCACGTGATGCTATCAGGCCAATAGCGATGCGGCGGCGGCCCCGGCCAGAGCGCACGAGGAGGAGGGTGCATTCTTCAAAGCGTGGCACTACTTTACGAAGTTTAAGGGGTTTTGACTGCAAGTGCGCATGTGGCCGCAGTGCGCTGTCGCATCTTGAGAGCGATCCACGTTGGGGACAGAGTCTAGGCGCGTCGGCGGCTCGTAGCTTTGCGCGTGCTGTGTGTTCTCGGCGCTCACTTTGCTTTTAAGCGATAAACAGCACGATGATGACTTCGCTCACTGCTGTGTCCGCGTTTCCTCGCGCCACATTTTGACAGCGGGTGTCCGCGGTCATCTAGTGTGATTTGTTCATGTTTGCTGTGCGCGCCCGCACTGTGGTTGGTAATTTAGTTTGCAAGCACATATTTACAAGTTGACAGGGCTAATAAACGTACTATTCTTACTTCGCATTGATGTCTGCTAGTTTGCTATCGCAATCACTGCTTCGCGTTTCAGGCGAAACAGCGAGCTTTTTACAATGATAACGGTAATTATCTGCTCATTACTTGGAAACGTATCTGATATGCACACTTCCAATTATGATGTTTTAAAAAATAAATAACTTCTTGAATTATATGTACCGGAAACATTAAATAATTAGGAAACAAGCCATATAAGGGGACTCCGTACTAATTTCGACCGCCTGAAGTTCTGTAGCTTGCACCTAAATGTAAAAAGACGAGTATTCATGCATTTCGCCCCTTATGAAATGTGGCACAATTTCGATCCCGTGACCTCGTGTTTAGAAGTGCAACCCTATAACCACTAAGCAACCGTGGTGAGTATCAGGTTAAGATTTTTTGGAGTAGGATTGCGCTCATCGTGTGAAACATAAGTCAGGTCTACCAGAATTGCGGCAGCAAATCCACGTGACGCACTTCAGGGTGAGAAGCCGGCGAGGCAGTTTGTTGATCAGCTTACGTTTTTGAACGGGAGAAAAAGACCTATGTTTGAAAACTTATGAAAAATGGTTATATTAAAGCTTCAACGTAAAAGTCTGCAGTCGTGCCGATATGTCCACGCAAGAAAATGTTCGTACATATCCTTCATACCGAATGAGCAAGGCAGCATCAAATTGTCGCTGTCATCATCGTCTCTGTCAGTATTGTGTCAGGACATCTAAGCTTGAGCCAGGCAGCATCAAACTGTGACTGCCATCATCGCCTCTGCCAGTATTGTGTCAGCTCATCTAAGCCTGAGCGAGGCAGCATAAAATTGCCACAGTCGTCATCGCCTCTGTCAGTATTCTGTCAGGAAGTCTAAGCCTGAGCAAGCAGCATCAAATTTTCACTGCCATCATCGTTTTATCAGCACTGTGTTAGGAAGCGTAAGCCTCAACGAGACAGCATCACATTTTCAGTGCAATCATCGTCTCTGTCAGTATTGTCTCAGGAAGTCTAAGCCTAGCTGAGCAAGGCAGCATCAAATTTTCACTGCCATCATTGGCTTTGTCAATATTGCGTCAGGAAGGCAGCATCAAGTTGTCACTGCCATCATCGTCTCCGTCAGTATTGTGTCAGGAGATGTCCTGACACATTGACGGTGACGGTGAAGGTATTTATAATTTGAGGATGCCGTGCTCAGACAGCATCAAAGTGAGATAAGAGTGGCCGTGCCGAAATCGCAACGTGCAGGTGGAGGCTCATCTACTCCGGCGTCATATAAGAGCGCTTCGTTCCTCATGTCTAATAGGAAAATTCTCCAAGTGACAGCCCCTGCTTTACCGTAACAGTTTGCGGTAAGCGCTAGCGGCGCTTGTGAACGGGATCGATGCTATGTCGTCTTGCATGATGCATTTGTGTTTCATATCGAATCGGCGGGGGTGAAATGTAAAAACGCTCGTGGTACCTTGGATAGGGTGCGCGTTAAAGAACCCTAGGCGGTCAAAATAATTTGGGAGCCCACCTCTATGGCGTGCCTCACAATCAGATCGTTGTGTTTGCGCGTGAACTCCCAGAATTTTCTTTGTAATTTGGAAGGCGCGACAACTCGCAAATGAAAAACCTTCTTTCTTTCTTTCGCGTTTCTTTTTTTTTAAAGAAAACGTTCGATGACCCAAACGACACCTACCTACGTTGGTCGTGCACAGTTTTCCGCGCCATCCGTCATCATCGCCCTCTCGACCGTCTCGGTTTCATAATATTTTCAGAATTCGCTATCGAACTAACTGCTTTATAGACTCGTGAAAGAAAGACATCAAATAAAATATAAAGGTACGAGCTTCACGCCGCAATGACCGTCTCAGCCACGGCATCGCTGCCACGTGCCGTCACAGCCTGCTGTCGTTGCCCCTTGAACTGTGCCCCTCCGCGCCTCCTTGGCCCTGACGTTTGCTCTGGTCCCGTGTCCCGCCCTCATCATTGCCTGCAAAGCGAATTGTGAGAGAGGGGGAGGACTAGGGGGGAGTACGCGTGCAACTTTCCCACGACTCATGAGTCGCCTGCCGACAACGACGCCACGCGCACGCGCGGAATAATATAATCCCTTCCCCGTCGCTCGGCAATCTTCTCCTCTCTCTTCCTTACCTCCCTCCTCCATTTCGCTTCCTTAATAAGCGTGCACGGCTGCCCGCCTAATTACGGACTCCCAGCGAGCCGACCGTCGCCGAACCGGAGAGGCGCCGTGAGTAAAGGGGAGAGGAGGGTGGCCAGTGCGTCCATTTTGCTGCCTTTTGGAGCCGTTTTCGTTGAGAGGAAATCTTGGAAAAGGGGGAGGGGAAAGGGGAGAGGGAGAAAGAATAAACTTTTATATGGGACGTATGAGTGAGCTGGTGGGCCTCTAATGATGGCTCTGCTTCTGTTGACCACGCTAAAGCAGAAACGGCGAGCTTCCACACGTTGAACGCGAATGCAAATGGCGTCCTCCAGCTTATTCGCCCTCTCCATTCGTGCGCTCCGCGTCTTCGAAGCGGGCGCACGTTCCTGCTTACGAAAAATCGCTCTCGTCAGATCGACGGGGCGTGTTAATGGCGGACGGTGGATGACACCGCGAGGTGCGGTCGCGCGTCCCTGAAAGGGTCCCTCACCATGTCTGACCATTTTGAGCTGACAAGCGCAGTGCATATGATTCGCGCTAACAATCGTGTCTGCTATTGCTTCCCTACGCGCCGCGGAAAGAGCTTAAATTTCAAACCAAATGCCGTTTGCCATTCTGCTTCCGGGCACCGCGCTTCCACCCGGAGAGTCGACGTCAATCGCGCGAGTGCGTCTATGTTCATGGCTGTGCTGTGACGTCACTCATAGTGGCACGTGACTTCGAGAATTATTAAAGGCCGCATCAGTTATCTCTTTAATCTGTTGCTCCAGCGCAGGTATTAAAGTTTAGCGGAATAACAAAACATATAGACCCGAGTGTCTGCCAGTCTTTGTTTTACTTCGTACGGTAGCAAGAGTTTCGTCTGTTCCAACGTCGTGCGGTCGCGCGCGCAGAGAACGAAACTATGTCATTTTCTACCGTATTCCGGCGCCGCGATCACGCTCTTTAGTCCTCTCGCGCCTGCGTCATTGCTCATGACTGTGGCATTGACTTATACCGCTAATCAGCTGCTCTCGTGCAGAGCGCGCGAAGTAGTCTGCTGCGCTAATCGAGACAAACGTAACCGCATGCAATGGTATGCAATGCTTTACTTATAACTCGGATGCTTGTTTGGAGCTTTCTTTTTATTGAAACGTATGCTGTTCTGTGTGTTGCATAGGTGCTTTCAATGAATGAATGACATGTTCGATTCACTTTGCTGAGTGCTTGTAGCGTCTGCCTTACGTGGGTAGAAGCCATCGCATTTTTGCTTGCTTACCGGGGTATGAGCCATGGCACTCGTCTTACGTGGCGGACGGACAGAATTCTCGTTGGGTAGGCATACAAATGCTTATTTATGCACGCAGTTAAAGTTCTTGCGGTTGAACACTCCTTGGAAGATATGTAAAAACTTCAAGCTCATCACCTAAATTTGCTATGTAATCTAGTGAATGACCCTTTAAAGGGCCCCACACCAGTTCTGGCCATCTTGGGCTGACAAGCACAGAACATACTGTCGCGAAGAGAGTGTACCACGGCCCTCTTCGCTGTTTTTCGGGGAATTTTGTGGGGTCCTTGACGCGGGGCAAACCTTTGTACACAAATGACCTCGACGGCGCCGCGGACAGTGCTGCCGCGCGGCCGCCGCGCCTGACGTCACACCTGCACATGTCGCGTCGTCTTCCCACGCTCGGCTGTCAAAAGCCGATTAGTTATGGTCAGAGTGCTTTTGTGTACGGAGTATTGACGCGACCATTTCTTGACCCCTTGAACTCTGCCGCTTATTGGATGATGTCGGCTTGCCTGATTGGTCGGAGTAACGAAGTAGCCCATTGGTGGAGAAAAGTGTCTCTTGGATGCTGGGGAAATTTATTTAAGGAATAGTTTGGGGTAGTTTAGAGTGAGCAAGTAGACAGCAGCAGACGGCGCATCTTCACCAGGGGAGACCAGGCCGGTCAGGCAGGCCGACGACGACGGGTATGACATCGTTTTGCTTGTAGATATTTTGTACAGTTTAAACTTAAGGTAAATACCAAGAGAATAAATCTAGTTGTTCAAATGCTACTCTCGTCGTCGTACCTGCGGATTTGGACTTGCCCCTGCCAGAGCTCATCCCCATTCATCTTCCGTCTCCCTGGTGAGTTGATGCGTCTGATATCTCACGGCTGCGTCACTTTGCTACAATACAATGCGCGCTAACGTTCGTGTTCGCAAAGTATTACATCGCTACGCGCCGTGGAAAGGTCTGAAATTTCAACCCGAACTCCGTTTTCCCTTTCTCTCGCGGCGACCGCGCTTAAATCCGGACGGTGACGTACTCGTGTTCCTGTGCCTACGTACTGGTGTCCACAGTGTGACGTCACTCGTGGTTACACTTGACTTCCAGAATTACTTAAGGCAACATCTGGTATTTGTGGCATCTATTGCTTGAACTAACGAACTGCAGTTTAGAGAAGTAATAAAGCACACAAACGCCATGTCTGCGTATATTTTGTTTTACTTCGCACTGAAGCAAGAGATGTACTTCCGCTTCGTGTGTTTGTTCTTACGGTCTTGCAGTCACGTGCGCAGGTACCGAAACCGTGCCATTTTCTACCGTGTTCCAGAGCGTAATCATGGTATGCGACCGCTTGTTCTGCCGCAGTATTCGTGTAGCATTGAATTATACCGCTAGTCATGTGTCCTTGTGCACAGCTTGCAAAATCGTGCGCTGCGCGAAACAAAACAATCACATCTCGCGCGCAACGCTGTCGGCGAAAGTGCGCAGCGCCGAAAAAAAAAAGCGAGGAGAAAAGCATGAAGGCGGCACGCGTGACGTATGCGTCACGCGATCCTCGATGTCCGGTATGGGAGAACGCAGGGAAGGAATTTCGCATGCGGAGGCTAGCCGGGGCAAGTCAAGAAAGTGGAGAGTTTTAGGTTAAGGGACGCAAGCGGCTTGCGTACGTAAGAACTAGGGGCAACGGCACGGCGCATGCGCAGGCGATGGCGTAGGCGTCTGCGCATGCGCAGTACCGTGGTCCCTAGTTCTTGCGTACGCAAGCCGCTAGCGTCCCCTAATCTAAAGCTCTTTGGTGTCTCGCTATGCAGTGGAGCTCGCCTTCTGAAATCATAGGTTCCTGTCAATAAAATATTTCTATCTCGGCTATTAATGAGCCGATTTGAAAAATTTTTCTTGCAGAACGCTCCCTAGAGAACACGTAACAACTTCCAGTGTATAACAAATATTTGCGATAGGGCCTGGGTAGGAGCCCTTTAAACAATTGGTAGCGTAAGGTCTGGCAGGATATAAAAGCTTTGCGACAGCCCTCGTTCACTGGAGAATAACAACTTCCCGTTCTTAATCACGGTGTCCTTGAGAATCACCCGAACGACGGCACGGTCTTCGTATATAGCCTTACCTGGACAAACTCAAGTAGTTTGTTAGAACCTCGACGGGTTTCGCTTGACGTTCGCAGCTTCGCCGAGCTGGTGGAGAGAGAGCTGAGGGAGAGTGAAAACAAAGTATAAAAATAGCATCGCGTCAGCATAGCGACGCGGCGAAGGTGGGTGGAGCCTAGCGGGGGAGCAGGAGCGACACGGCGGGGATACAGGTTGCGTGCGTCGTTGCTCTCCGACAAAAATTCGCGCACTCGCTTCGGCGGTCCTCTTTCTCCCAGTGGGAAAAAATATTGATGCGTGCCTTTGCTATCGCAAACACCAGACACCAGCGGGGCTGGGGAAGCCCAGCAGAAGTGAAACTAAGTGTGCGGTTTGGCACTACGTTACTGGCCTTACCCCAGTTCCAGTGGTGTCTGGTGTTTGCGATAGCAGAGCCGCGCATCAATTTACTTTTTATGTTCTATGAGTCACGGGCAACCAGAACTAACCAGGGCTGCTCATTATCTCACAGTTCGTATATTACCCGAATATATGCATTTTTTTTATTTAGGCCAATTGAAATGGCTCTGTCGACATAAGGAAGAAACTAGAACATAATTGCGACAAAAGACGCAGTTGATGATCCTAGAGGAATCGTTTATTGAATGCACCAGATGTCTATATTTTTTTTTGCTATCACACCAACATTGAGGGCAAGTGTGCTTTAAGGAATGATGACACTAAAAATTTTAGTACTGCTTTCATTTTTTTAATGTTTGTCGGCTCCATAATTACGGTACGAAGCCTCAATTCCTCGAGATCACCACAAATGCATTTAATTACCGCATATTTTATGCGATCCGTTCAGCGCGCGCGCCATGTGCAGTGGGGCTTACGGCGTGATCAAGGAGGCTGGCGGTCACGTGGTATCACAAACAACACAAGCGCGTGCCAGTCAGCCCTTCTAATTTGGCTGTTTCTCTTGGACACGTACGGGAAACCGCTGTCCGCTCATGGCACGTCGAGGGCTGAATTTACTCCGCATTGCGGTCATAAAGTTCGCGTATGCGTCAGTTGTGTGTTGCACACGACATCTCCACATCAGGTTTCGGTGACGTGAGGAGCCTTCCATTTTTTTCATGTAAGATGCCGTGGTTCACTCGGCGTGCTTTCTTCAACTGATCGCACTAAGGGTAACGTAATTAGGTGTGCCACGCTGGAGTAATTGAAAAGCTATAGCGTATATACGGGATACGATTCTATCGCATAAGAAAATAGAAACGTGGCAGTACTTTTGTGTCGCTGTTCCTTTAATTTCGGCTCATTATCTGGCGGCGTGGCCTGCACAGGTACTGCGACTGTGAGGACGGAGCCGGGCTGACCCCTCCGCTTTTTTTGTGCGAATGAAATATTTCTCTCTCTCTCTCTCTCTTGATAACGAGGCAGTTGACGACAAAACCGCTACGAGTCAACACTGTGGGCAAGCATGCGCGAGGAATGATCTCGGCGGTCTGTTCGGCCTCTTCGCGCAGTCGCCAAAGTAACGTGGCTGCTAGCTACCAAGCGCTGCAAAGTTGGCTTTCTAGTTTTCCTTACAGTCTGCTCACGCCCGCTGCGATCAGCCGGCAGCTACGGCATTGCGCTGCTTACCGCAATGTTCTACAGGGGCACGTTAAAAAAACTCCAGGTAGCAGAAAGTACGGATGGCTGAAAAAGTCCCTGCGCCTGGTATTTTTCATAGTTGAAAGCGCGGCAAACCAGACGTGGACGTGAAACTTTACCAAGCATTTATTTCGACACAGAGAACAACGGGACAACGGTCCGATTTCGGAAAAGAAAGCCTCCCTTCGACGACGCTTCGGGCACGCATGCGCCGTGTGACGGAGGTATTCGCCGTCTATTTCGTTCAATGGCTTCGTTAGGGCGCGCTGCAGGCTATGCCATTCTTGCGGACCGGGCCTTCTTCTCGCGCACAGGCAACACAGAAAAGCCGAGTGTATTTTAGTCCGACGAACATACTCGTGGGCTTCGCTCTTCGTGGTGTTCGATGTCCACGATGCGCACACTGTAAAACAATTTACGCCCTAAAAAGTGAAAAAAGGTGTAAATGTGTCGATAACTTACACCCTTTGGGTGTTATCTATATAATTGACACCCTAAGGGTGTGAGTTATAGAGACATTTACACCCTTTTTAACTTTTTAGGGTTTAAATTATCTTACAGTGCAGCGGCCACTGTCGAGGCAACAACCGCGGCTACACTGCACCACGCTCAGCGGTGTCGAGCTCAAAAGGCCGACAAGAAAGTGAAGTGGATCGTTACAAAATGCGAACCGAGGTGTTCTCGAATGTTCTCTTAGAACTCCTTTCGCTTTTTTTTTTTACTCAGCTTCATTTAGCCAATGGCAGCAATTAAAGTACGTTCACGGTATATTGCCAAGTTCCGGTGATTTTCTTCCCTATATTATCATCTTAGCCCGTGCTCACAGAAATGCTGTTACGCCGAGTCTTCTCGTGCGAGGTGAATCGCAATGAGCCCAGTACGGACAAGTGTATTCGTGAATGCGGCCTCTCTGCGTTGGTAAGAGATGGTGTGGCTTGGGATTCCGGTGCAAGTTAGGTTCGAGTCGTCTTTCCCAGTAGCGTTCTCGCGGCCTCACGATCGCTACGGGCGACCTTCCGCCGTAATGCCTGCGCACAGCCTCAGCCACCCAGGTGCGCATTGCCTGGAGGTCTGTCGCGGCCGCGGGGTTCGGCAAGTGGGGTGCCGCTCAAATTGCGTCTGGCCGCCCATTAGCGAGCCGCCGGGCTGGTAACGCGAGTACCAGCTGCGCTCTTTCGATATCAAACGCTCGCGTAAGTGACATCGGAGCCCCCGCGATGAAAGTGGAGCCTTGCTGCGAACGGGTCGCCGAACCGACACAGTGTGGCCAGCGCCTGTCATATCATTAGCCGCTTGATTTGGTGGAGCGGGCAGGCTCAAGGGAGCGAAAAAAAATGTTTCATCTCGGGTTTTACCTGCTTATTTCGATCTAGTGCGCAGCTAGGCAAATATGACGTCCCATGTGGCTGGAAGAACGAACTGACGATTTTTTTTTTTTTACACGAATGTTACTGAAGGGAGCGCTGGTGATACAGTGTCTATGGGAGCTGAAAGTACGCTGCTTCATATCCAGCATGGCAATGACGGGTAGCAGATGGATTTGCCTCGACTTCGTCCTCCTGGCTTCTAACTGCTTTTCGACTTTGCAAATTTGATCAAATCCCTCCCAGGTAATGCGTTGCAAGTGCGACGGCTCGCAATCACTACCTCACTACCCTTGAGAAATCTTGCGCTTCGTGCGTTTAGAAAACTGTGCTTTCTGGGAAATTCATAAAGAGTCAAGCACGATAAACGACGCCGTTACAGCGTTTGAAGCCACAGCCACGAGATTAGACAAATCCACGAGGTGTGCCCACCGTTCCCGATGCAGCTCACCACTCGCAGCAGCGGAGATTCCTCTAGAGACCTGCTCTTGGAAACTACTCTGTCAATAATTTTTTTATGTACTGCGTGCTTAAAGCATGCAAGAAATGGCCAATTTAAGAGGACGGATCGTGCAGTTAACTAGCGAACTCGAAAGTTAGACAGAACGAAATAAAATTTATGCACATCTCGTTTTTCTCCACTGCACTGCGTACGTCCGCTGACGAACTTGTGGGTTCCAGTAAAACTCTTGCTTGGGCTGGTTGGGTCACGCTTGAAGTAGTAAAGGCAAGGCGCAGAAGACCAGGACTCGAGAAGAAGAACGGAAATGTCGTTTGTGTTCTTCTTCTCGAGTCCTGCAGTCTTCTGCGCCTTGCCTTTAATACTTCAAGCGTGAACCAACTAGCCCAAGCAAGAGTCTTACTTGAGCACATTTCTTCTACATTGGGCCCTTTCTTTCAACAATGCTTTCGCACCGATCCCGCCATTTTGTGCGTCAACCTGATCGCCGTCTCAGCTTGCCAGTCTCGAGTGGCGCCGGTCCTGTCGCTTGTGTTCTTCTTCTCGAGTCCTGGTCTTCTGCGCCTTGCCTTTACTACTTGTGGGTTCCGTTGTCGCCTGCGGCGGACGCTGCCCTCGCCGGCTATCGGCATGAAACTTGACCCACTTCCGGAAAACGCCCGCGTCTAATTTTTTCAGGCGGAAGTGCTGCACGTGTTTCTCCGATCACTGAAGCCTAAATATTCTTGCACGTCTCGCACTCGACGTAAATGTACCCCAGACCTGGCGTGGCTGACGTTTGTCACTGGCACGTGCGGTCGCAACACGCGGCAGCAGAAAGGAGCTTCAAAAGTAAGAGCGTGCAGGTCACGCGCTAAACTATAAACAGTTCGAGGCTCATGGGTGCAACAGAAAGGCAGCATGTTCCTCTCTCCGTTGTTATATTCACAGTCAGTATATTTTAATAATAATAATAATAATAATAATAATAATAATAATAATAATAATAATAATAATAATAATAATAATAATAATAATCAATCAAAGGCGTTTATTAATGTGCCCAGGAACAACCTCGAGGGTCTTGGGGCTGACACACTCGACAAAACAATGCACAGGAAAAAAAAGTGCACGCCCACGCGCACATACACACATAAACACAAATCGGGATTACAGATTTCGCGATAACAATAATAATAATAATAATAATAATAAATTATTACTATAATCAGCATAGGCACAATGGTGAATAATAGCCGAAAAAAGGTGCTCAGATTAACAGCTTGATCAAGTCAGAGGACACCATGCCTTAACTAACGGGAATTTTTTAAAAGACCCACGGAGTGTAAGGAAAGGTACATTCCCTTTTCGGCACGCACAAAGCAACCAGAAGCACGTGATATATATGTATATATATAGATCCCGGCGTGGTCTGTCAATTCCGCTGGCCGTGCGGCTATCACGATGGCGGCACCTTTGGGTAAAGGTCACGCGAAGCATCACTCTGTGTAGCCCGATGACGTTCCCCTTCTGAATGCTGCCTGGTAACAACACTTCAAAAGACACAAAAACGCGGAAATATCCTCAATAAGGTTCTGAGCTCTGTCCCTAAGTTCATGATTTGGCACCGCAGTTTGCTGTCGTTATTACCGGTATCTACGGAATGGGGTGAAGAACGTTTTTTTTTTCATTCTGTCCGCGTATAATTATTATATTACACTACACTTCGCATAGTGGAACACACACCTATCCAGAGTTCTTTCAGCGAATGCCAAGATGACATGCCCTCGTTGGTCGCTTGAACCCGCCTTCCGCCGTTCATGTATAGCGTGCCGGATAATTCAGGTATCGTCTCATATCGACGACGTATTCTCTGTCGCTAGTCAGCGAAAGCGCACAAACAGCGTTGGTATCACACTGCACGAAGCTTTGTTCGTGCTTAGCCATGGGACCTATCTTAGTGTTTCTGCTAAAGCTGGCCTTATATATAAGTACAGCTAAGCTTAGTACGCAAGCTTAATGCACGAGCCTAATATGTGGCGCTGAAGAGACGGCAGTTGGGTTCGTTCTGTCTCCAATCTTGCACTTAGCAGACGCGTAAGGACCCATTAGGCTCTCGATGAAGCGCTCGCACAAAAGAGGAAGAAATCAGTGCAGCCGTAAAAACACTCATTAAACGGAGGAATCCGCCGCTGTTCTTGTACACCGAAGCGCACTTCACTTGACCTCTGCGTTTGTGAAGATCGAGCTGCCGGAAAAAGAAAAAGAAGAACGACAGAAGTAAAGGCCCACATAAAACGTGCTATACCCACTTTCCGCTCAGTCATCAAAGGAAAATCGAAGGAAAACAAATATTGATCCTTCGTTCGTGCGGTGACGCCGCATTAGTGTCATGTTTGCGTCGTTTATTCGCTCGCTGTCTAGCGCAGTTCGCTTTCACGTTGGGCTGTAGCGGTTGCCAGTGAAGTTACTGTTTTCTATTTCATTGATTAAAACTGAAACCAGGAAACGCTTTACAGGCCTCGCTTTCTCTCTCTCTCTCTTACTGGAGGCAACGTAGGACGTCGAGCACGTCCCGGGCAGATCGTGTTTACTTTAACCTAATTGAAATGTTCCAAGCGAAACGATAACGGAGTTAGCTCGGATGTTCGGTCCTGGAAGCTCTTTGCGTGTTCCAACGGGAAGCGAAGGCTCGCACAGCTCGGGGCGAGACCGGGGTTGAGAGTATGACTAGCCGCAGTTAACTTGCGACGCCGGCGGCGGTGCCCAGACGGCAAAGATGAACGGCGACCGGAACGAGCCTGGAATTCGAAACTATAGATAACGAAAAAGTCAAACTAACGGAGAAACGGAAAGGAAGAACTGCCTCGTAGGTTTACACGAATGTGGGATGCCAGGAACCGACACTAACTTGCTGTCCACCCTGGTCGAGCTTCAAAGTTTTCCGGGCGTTGTTTCGCCCCTGGAATAAGGGCTCCACCCGCATACACCACTCAGGTTTATGAGTCAGTAAAGTTGTTGTTCTTCTTGTTCCTCGACTCGCGACTTGCGTTACTAGCACTAAACTTAAACGTGCTACAGAGAGAACAATCAGACACGGCGCTTGATTTCGCGCTAGTAAAACCTGTATCACGAAACGAACAACCAACTAGACCCGTCTAATGGCGCTAGTTCTGCAACGAAGAGCAATTTCTGTGCAGTTTGGCAATTCCGCTTGCATTTGCTTGCGTGTACGTCTTCTACATCACGCACGCTTCAAATTTAGTTCCGGCAGTTCGTCCATTGTTCTCTGCAGTCAAGCTTTTTCGCAGTTCCGGCATTTGAAACTTTTCGAAGAAGAGTCGTCCGGCGATTTTACGGCGTTAGCTGCGGTGCAAATTTTAACCAAAGTGGAATAATAAAGGAATTACGGAGAATTCAAACCACCTGTAATGTACGTTAAGCGGAGTTTTCTTGCACCATATGAATTGACACGAGACGAGTGCCCTTCATTGCTCTTTATTTAAGACTTATGTAATTGTTGGCATTTTCTCTAAACGCGACCGCCTAATTCACATGACGTCATAGTATACTACGTGGACGCAGCGATGACTTGCACGTTAATGCGACAGTTTGCGGGTGGTGAAGGGAATTACCATTGTGTGCCTATCTGTATGCAAAGAATCATAAAACATATATGGAAACGTAAGTGAAACATTCAACCATTTTTATGAAACGAAACATAAACTAAATTACGTTGCGCTGAGTTAGAAGAAATGTACGCATGTCCGATGCTTGAACAAACTTGAAATATAATTCATAGCAGAAACTTCGAAAGCCTTCAATACGCAGCAAAAGATTGTAAAAATGCGATTGCTAGCGTTCTTAATGAAGTAAAAATAAAAGTGGGCGTGCCATTGTAGGCCACATAATTTGTCCACAACTTGCTATCTCGTAATTCAACGCCGCTAAACAAACAGCAAACCTATTAAAATTGGTGTTTCATGAAGCTAGTTGTACTTGCACAGAGCCGCTTATTGTATGTTGCTACTTCACTATTGAGGTCGTCTGATTGTCAGGAACTAGATGTAAGAAGCATAATACCTTAGTGCGTCTTTGAGCGAAGCGAAGGAATTCCTATTCGTACATGACGGCATTGAAGTCGCCGCATATTCACGATATTATTCTGCCGTCACGGGTACGACGAATGGGTTTGTATCTATGAAGTGGCAGCCATGTCCCTGTTCCGTTATTCTCCACGGATGTAATGAAAGTAAGACAGTGTCTTAGAAGATCTCCAGGCCATGTTTACACATATCAAGCGCGGCTCACACGCCGTTGGAAGTTTCAAAACATATTAAACTTCGCCTCCCGACCGGAAAACTGAGATGAATTTAATCCAGCGTGTTATAATCTCAGCCGTCCGCTAGTCGTCCTCCTTAAACGATAACTACGTTTTCTGATTCTTTTTTCCGAACCAGAGTCATATTCTATCTGGACAGTAACTGACGTACCGCATTATTTTTACTCAATGACCGCACCTCCTCTGATCCCTTCTATCCTACCTCGCACCCCGTGCGTGCGTTGAGGATCGCTGTAGTAATCAATCGCGTTCCTGACAAGCTTCTCTTTTGTGCTAGCCGACAAATAGTCATCTCGTCGGGATCGCTGAGTGATTCCGCTATTAAGCGTCATTGCGTGGCAAAGTGTGCTATAAAGGTTGTAAACAGGGCTAAGGTGCCTCAGAAAGGCTGGTACTTTTATCCCTGTTTATAACCTTTATACGACAGTGTGCTATTCCTTCTGTCAGCCCCTTTCGTGATCTTGCATTGCACGGCAAAATTGTTGCAGGAGTACGGTATTTCATGAATTTAATGACCAAAGCTTTTGACCAACTACAACTACGGGCGTCGTGGTACACAAGTTATGGCCTGTTTTGCGCCGTAACACATACTTGAAAACTATTCCTGCAGCTGGTCGGTGTCGTCTGTATATATTTGACGAAATTGCCCCCGTCATCAAAACCCAACTAATCTGCTACCATTGTAGCTATAGTAAGAACAATACCGCTTTAAACAAAAGGCTCAGTTGAGCTTTTTCCTCTTATGCTCTCCGCTTCTTCTTCAAGTAGAAACGAATTGATTGATTGATTGATTGATTGATTGATTGATTGATTGATTGATTGATTGATTGATTTATTTATTTATTTATTTATTTATTGATTGATTGATTGAACTTGATAATGTTCACCTTAACAAGGTTGCTCCCATAGCCATGTGGCCATAAAAGGCTACTGCCTCAAAAAAAAAAATAGCAGAGAGAGGGAAATGATACATAGTAACCGTACAAAAAACAAGAGGTGTAATTTCAAAAAATAAGTGTCGGCAGAATCCTCCGAGGTAACTGTCTCGCTGCATTAAGCGGGGGCGTTATCATCGCAGCAGACGAGATACTAAAAAGAGGATTCATTTCGTGCGTACGTTCTGAAAGAGTAAACACCCGTATGGCATTAGCCCGGTCCTTCAATCTCAGAACAACATTTTCTTGATTCTTTGAAATCTGCCGTGTCGCGCATTTCCAGGTACGGGGGCTTTCCAGCTCCTAAAAATAGCCGCGGTATTTCTATCCGTGTGTCCGCTCGTTAAACTGCTTCTGATCGCGCCCTCGAGCGACGAGATGGAAGACAAATATTTACACTTGTCCGGGTACGCTCGTTCACCTGCGAACCAATTCTGTTTCTCTCTCTCTTTGTCTATGTTAATTTTGCAAGAGTTTCAGGTAACGGTAAGCCGAGAAAGCGCTGAATCCATTCCCTTTTTTGTTCTCGTTTCTGCTTTTTTTTTTACAGAATAGCCAATGCATTATCATTCTCTAACGCTTAAACGGAATAGTACTTTTCGATTTCTTGTACACCTTCTCAATACCGTCTCGTGATTTGTTCTGTTTGCGTCTTCACAACCTCACCACGCGGGTGAGGTTTAAAACAAATTTTTAAAAAGCCCCTCAAGATGTCAAACAACTTCTGTACGTTTCTAATGTTCGGTCAATTCTAGAGTACGCTGCAGTGGTCTTGGACCCGAACACTAAAATTATTTCGAACAAGTTGGAGGCAATACAGAATCGTGCTGTGTGGTTTCTTATCAACAAGTATAGTCATGATGTTAGCGATACAGGTCTAAAGCACACTGTCTCCTCGGACACTCTAAAACTCCGGCGCACCTTTTCTAGGTGTTTATTTTCGAAACAGATTTGTGTGTGAAGAGGTGGCATTAAATCGACATGTGTACCTTCAGCCCCCCACGTACATACCCAGACGAATGGACAACAGCAAAAACAAAAAAATTGGCGGTTATTCATAGCGTGTACATCTGCGTTCCAAGCGTAATATTTTCCCCAAACTATTAAAGAGTGGAACGCCCTTCCTGATACTGTTGTCACCGCCCCTACTGAGATGTTTTCTGCTGCACTCTAGCAGCATTTACGCATGAGTGCGTAACGTAAATTAATTGTAAATGTAATTGTAATAAATTAAATAAGTAATGTAATGTAAGTAATGTAATAAATGTAATAAATTAACGTAAATGTAATTGACGTCATGCGTTTACGCATGACGTCAATTGTTTTCATTGAGTGTGCCGCTGTCACCTGCTGGTTCCACTGTAATCTGTGTCCACTGCTGTACTCACGCCAAACATTTTTCTTATGTCGTGCTTGTAACTTTTCGCGTTTACTCACGTATAACACCTTCCTTCAACAATGCCTCAGGGAAAATGTAGGCATATCAATAAACAAAGTAACATAAAAATAGGAAAAGAAAACCTTAGGCATTGAAACTACAGAGACAAAAAAAAAGAAAACCTGCAACGCCACCTTTTAAGCAAAACGAAGATAGACGCCGCATTAAGAAATCTCTAGCTGCTTTTGCCTCCGCGAAGAACCGTGGCGATATTCCGAACTGATGAGATAACGCAGATCCTGTTTCCATTCCTCGTCCGTCCTTGGTAAACCGCGACACGCGCTCGCTGTCTCCAGCGTGGGTGTTTCCCCGGAGAGAACTGTTATGCACCATATTGATGACGTCAAAGTAGCCATTTCTGTTTTAATGGCCTCGATCTCGCTGACGTCAATACGCATTTCCTTTTTTTTTTTCTCATTTGGATGACTTGTAAGTTAGCGCGTCGCCAATATCTGTCCAAGTTTAAGCGCCCTTGAAAGGTATAGTCTGCAGTCTGCCGCGTCATTAGCGGTGAATCTACAGTTGCAGTAACGCAAGGCATGTGCCCATAGGCTCACCTCTCCAGTAGCCGTTAATAAATCTTGCTCTCTCTCTCTCCCTCTTTCTGCAGACGCTGGGGAATTACTGGCATCGCCAACAACTAAAAGTGGACAAAAAAAAATAAGAATAGATATTTGACCCTTTACGGGCTCCGGGTGAGGCCGACGACTAAAAGGTTTAGCTCAACAGGGAGGACTATTTATAGGGAGTAAAACCAGTAAAGCTGGCCCGAACGGCCAAAACGGGATGTTTTGCCATTCAGGGCGCGTCCACTGCCTTGAGTTAGACGAGAGCAAGATTAGCACGAGCTGCTTCCTCGCTTCACTGTGCGCGTGGGAGACTCTGTGTCGGGTGCTGTTAGACGTGTGTACGAGACGGCAGTATGGGCCAGCCCCAACACACGCTGCCTTGTAATACCTAACGGTGGAACGCGCCTTACAATTAGGCGTCGTTTGCGAATGATTGAAAGGCATTTTACAAACACCACGAGATCGCGCACCGTAGTCGTCACCGTCGTAATCAGACCAAGGCGTTTCCCCGAGAGGAGTTGGCATGCTGAGACTACTAGCTTGTCGAATCACGTCAAGCACTCCCCCGAAAGAGCAAAAGAGTTAAGGCTCGTTCGGCTCTGGTCAGTCACGAATCTGCGAAAATAGCGACTGCGACGCACATTCTTAGACACGCGCATGCTGGGACATACTTTTGAAGCAGCGGCTACAACGTGGGCAAACTGCTCCTCCCGAAAATTTCGAACTGTTGGAGCACGAAAGCCGGAAAAAAAAAAAGAAGGGGAAACGAAAATAGGAGTACAGGACATGCCGGAAGGATTCTTTTGTGCTGTCTTGTGCGTGGACATCTCTACTAACACCAGAGGCGTCTTTGACGGGCACCATGTTTTGCAGTATACAAATTCCGCATTTCTTGCGATGTTTCTCGGAGTTGACCCGGGGTTATTGAAGATTAACATTGCAAAACTTCGCATTCCCCTGATTGTTTTCGTTGTGACCTCCTTGACGAATGCTTTTATTTCGCTCTTTTAACGACAGCTATAGACTATTAAAAGAATATATATTCCTGCACATCATGAGATGTGCCACTAATTTTATTAGTCCAATCTGCTACGAGCTATGAACTAGCTTTTCAGAAATGCGTTGAGAAGTAAATTATATTATGAAGGGCCAGCAAAGAAGCTTTTGAAATCATGCAAAAAGCTGCTGACGCAGAAACAAACCGCGACAAGTGCTTTCGTACTGCGCATTCCCCTCCCATGTACGCTCAACAGAAATTAAGCGTCTATAGTGCACATTGTTTGGATGATCAATAACATTATTGAAGTACTAAACAATACGTTTCTGTTTTTATCAGCAGGCATGCTTTTATAGTATACCATAGAAATAAATAAATAAATAAATATTTATTTATTTATTTATTTATTTATTTTTGCCGGGCTGATTACAAGGCCTTTGGCAGGAGTGGGTGTTACAGAGAGTAAGTGAGTAGAATGTCATCAAGAGAAAAAGAAAAGAAAAGGAAGTATCTCCAAAGATTATTTTACACGCTGCAGTGACATGTTAACATTGCAAGCAACGACCCAAAAAATCAAGCAAGCAAAAAAACAAAGAAATAGCGCAATATCAGTTCTCTATTGACGCAATCTCTTCCCTTGAGTATGTGCTAAACAATGTTTCCCTTTTTCTCTTTCAAATGTTTACGAATGGCCACTGTAAAAGCGTAAACTCAATTGTATTGTAACTATATCACATTAACTAACGCAGGATGTAAAGTAGCTCCCACGGATTGAACACAAAACCTATTTATTTATGCCCGTACTAAAACATTCAAGCACAGTTCTTCTTTTCACGTACAATAGACCTTCGGAATTCTCTACGCGGTTTTACTATCAGTAAAAGATTTTATAGCTACCACTGGTAAGCACTTCGCTAACATGTAAAGCGCTTCTTTTTGATCATTCGACTTTTTGTGTATATCTGTGTTTTCGATGTGTAATGTATAGTAACGTATAATGTTGCCACGCCTGCTATAGCCGTGTATTGGGCTGCAGTATATGTAAATAAATAAATAAATAATTGCCATGGTAATTCTATGAACATTCCAAGCGCATTTTTCCCGTCGGTGTCGGCGTCGCCGTGAGGCTCCGATAAAGTCCAAGGGCGATAAAATCGTCGCCGCGCCCCGTAAGCTGTAAGTGCGAGTGAAAGCGTGCGAGAGTGAGCCGGCGATCGCGGGTCAGTTCGCCTACGCAAGGAAGGAAAGCGGGGAGGAAACGCGCCGTCTTCCGTCGCGCACAAGTCTCCGACAGAGAGTAGGCAATGTGGGGAGGCGTTCTACTGCGGGCGACGCCGCGCGCTCGCGCATGCCCGGGCCACTGTATCTTGAAAGCCATCTGCGACGGGGACAGAGGCCGCCGTGCGCTGTGTTTTCGCAGCTTAGTTGGCGTTGATGCGAGAGTCAGCACAAAGGCGAATTCGCTCGACGCTGCTGCCGCGCTTCTTCACTCCAGCGATTTGACAGACTTTCCATGGTCATCGAGCGAGATGTGTTCATGTATGCTAGTGCACGCTTCACACCATGCTTGGTAATTTAGTTAGTATGTCTATGCCGGCAAATTTAGACGGCGTGTAAAACTGCTATCCTTATTTCGTATAGCGTTCACTAATTTGCTATCGCAATCAATATACTTCGCCTTTCGGGTGAAACTGCGACATTTTTGTTTACGTAAACGTTTAATAACCTGTTTTTAATTACTTCTGATAAAAACGCTTAGGCCGCCGGGGCTATTATGAAAGCTGTTTATCGTGTCGTCGCCATAAAAGCGGCATAGTATTTTTTTGTTCAAGTGGCTAAGCAGAGAGGAGGCGCGAAGACGCCCGCACGGAAATTTTTTTGCAGGACTGTATTCTCTCCGTCATAACTTTGCAGTTATTCAAAGTGATTAAAAATATTACCACATAAGGACGATCCTCTATTTCACTTCAGTAAAGAGGGAGTTATTGACAGGTGTACTTGTTTTTCTTTATCAGATGACCGTGTTTCCCCGTCTAATAAATGTTACCGCTCAGCGCAGGACGCGCCTGCATGTATCGGAAGTTTGTCGAATGTTATCGATGATTCTGCTTGCTGTACCTTGTCACCCAATCTCGTGTAATCTGATTGCATGTATGAGCGACGCGAATTATGTAGTACTTTCTGCAAGGTACGTGGGCACCAGCAATTATTCTAGAACCTTCGATGGCCCATGTGTAAGAGCCGACGCACTTTTCCCCGCACATAAGATTTTCGACGATCGCTGACTGTGTTCGCAGCTGTCGTTGTGCTTTGAGTGTAACTTGCGTTTGTGGGCACAGATTGGCCCAATAAAAAGTTAGTTTCGTCATTCACAGTTTCGCGACTGTGTTTGTGACCGTCACTACCACGTGACAATATAGTCGGCACACTTTGTTTCCTATCCCTGTGTCAGTTTCTGTATCATGGCAGCTTTGAAGCTTTTGTATCGAGGTATGCGATTACCGACGTATTGTTGAAGTTCGCCCGATGCCAGAAAAGGTATCCTTCACTACATTCGACATTTGCGTTTCCAGAAACGAGATTAGTTTCTGTTTACTAATTCTGTAGAAAGCGTTTGTTTTGGATAGCTTTTCTATTAAGCCTATAACGCTCCCTGGTAAGTACTTTGGGGTACGGCCTAGCTACGAAGACTCTAGCCAGCATGCCCAAGTTCTGGCCAGCAGCGCCCTGCCACGACACGAGCGTCTGTCGTCCTCTTCTCCTTCCACCACTAGCCACAATGTCGCGGATCAGGGCAGCATTTGTCGCAGTGCTAATTCAAGGTCATATTATTGCAAACAACGCGAGAACAGAACTAAGACTAAGGAAACACTCGAATCTTAGTATCTGTCCACGCACTGTTTGCATTAGTATGTCTTCATAGCAACAGGCTCGGTGCGCCAAAATTTTGACGTACAATTCTGTGTGCGTTGGCTATGAGTGCGACCAGGTTCGTTACCCTCCCCATAATCTGTGTCTGAGTTATAACAGACGTGCCGCTTTCTGTTATTTTTCATGTTCCATTACTTCTTTTTGTGCATCGTTCATGTCGTATCCTGCCTAATCGTAGCCTTACGTGATACTGAAGTCTATTTTTATTACGATAGGAATTATATGGACACATCAGGCCCATTTCTCCTGTCGGCGTCGCCGTGAGATTCCGTATAAACTCCAAGGGTCACAAAACCGGCGATGCGCGCCGTATGCTGTGTGTGTGAGAAGTTCCAGGCAGAGGGTAGGGACGGGGCCTCGTTCTACTCCGGACCGCAGTATATTGAAAGCCATCTGCGACGGGGTCAGAGGCCGCAGTGCACTGTCTTTGCGGCTTAGTTCGCGTTCGTGCAGAGGGCAGCACGACGGTGAATTCGCTCGCTGCTGCTGCCGCGCTTCCTCAGTCCAGCGTTTTGCCAGCGACTTTCCGCGATCATCGAGTTTTCGGTCATCGGTCACCGGTTTGCTTATGCATGCGTGACAAAATGCTATTTAGTTTTTTCGGCCATCTAAGCTAGTAAACATAGGCATACTACTATCCTTAATTCGTGTATGTGTCCACTAATTTGCTATCGCAATTGATGCTTCGCCATTCAGGCGAAATTGCTTGTTCTTTAGCCAGTTAAATAAAAAGAGCAAAGCAACCGGAACCAGCATGCTAGAAACGTGCTATTGTATCTCTTCAATTTACGTTAGGTGAGAAGCCGAATGAAATCTTTAGGTCTTGCACCTTGTGTTTCTTCGTACAATGTGTCCATTCGGTTTGCTAAGCAACTTGTTTATTTGTTTACGTGCCCCATTACCGCTTCCTAATAATATGTAGTTCTCTTTTGTTTATAACTTGCCTGACATATAGACTGCGGAGGAGGCGACCAGTATTCGCAAAGTCCCGCACTATAAAATTTGCTTCTCGGCTCATAGCGCACATATAAGACATACAACCTTAATATCAAAAAGAAGCGAGGTCAGTGTAGGAACATAAACGGCCGTGATTTTCCGCTGGGTCTTCTTGTGCTTTCGGCGCTAGAAAAGTCTGGAGCGCGAGCACGAGGGCTGTCCTTTTGCGGGCCCTTCCGCCAGTCAGGAAGAGAGCGACGAAAGGCTTGCTTTGTCCCGCAGGGATCAGAATACATCACTTTATTTACTTAGAGACCCCTCTAAGCCGTAATTACATAAGTAATGAGCTTTTCATTAACGCGATATGAATACTGGCACAAATAGTTACGTTATCCGAGAAAGCTGAGGGACAGATGATTACAGTAATTTGGTGAGTAATTAGGACTCATTCTCTGACGCTGAGTGCGGCAAAAACGTAGAAGAGTACTTGCAAAATTTAATTCTGCGGTTTTAAGAGCAAACACCTCCATTTGGTTACGAGGAACCCCGCAGTCTGGAAGTCCAAATTAACTTTGAGCAGCACCGTGGTTTCTTCAACTTGCAGCTGAATTTAACTACACGGGCCTTTTTTTTTTGCATTTCGTCCCCATCGAAAAACGGCAGCCTTGGCTGCGATCAAACCCGTGACCTCGAGCTCGCCAGCGCAACGCCATAGACTGGGTTTGCGCGGCGGCTCTGGGAGGAGACGAAAGCGGTACGAGAACGTTGGCGTGACACTTGAAGTCCATGGCCATGAGATAGGCGCGTCGCCGGCTAAGGCGCGTGGACCAGATTTCTGCAAAGAAAAACATATTGAACGATTAAAGCGTGGCAATGCCACGGTTGTTAAAGCAAGCTTGATAAACCGTTTTACGCCTCTAAAGATGATTACCGATATACTACGAAATAATAATAATAATCAAGTGGCTAATTTCTTCACTACTCCTAGAGTTTGGGAATGTTCAAACTACGGACATCTATTAAAGTTTTGGTTGGATCAGTAAGTTATAATACAATTCTTAGATGCTCAAGAGATTAGGGTATGTACAAGGATCCTAGTTTCTACAGTGCACGCAATGATTTCGTATTGTTATTTTTTGAGAGCGCGGCTCTTAGGCAGCCGTTCCTGTGGCGAACGTCGGCGTCGGCGTCCCTCGTAACCAAGCGAACTAGAAGAGCAAAGGATGAAAGAGCGAACGCGGAGCGCAGTGGGGGATGAAAGAAGGCGATAGCGAAAAGAGCGCGAGGAAGAAAGTGGAGGAGAGTGCAGCGACATCATGAGGCGGAAAGCGGAGGACTACGGTATGGCGAAAGCGTGAGAAGAAAAGCGTAGTGCTGCGCAAGACGGGCACTGCTGCGGCGATGGCGACGACATAGCGCGGGAGTAGCGCGCGTCGTCTGCTAACCTATGACGCCACCGATATAGGGAAACAAAGCGCTGCATGAGCGGAGATATGTCTGCTGCTGTTGCTGTAAATAGCGCCCATGCGTTATCCACGCGCTGCCTCACGCTATCTTCCGATTAGTGAGGCATTCGCTCCACCCTTCGCTCCGTTTGCAACTTGCCACACAAGACACACGGTCCGCGCCAGCCAATATATCGCCAAGTAAAAACACTTATAGAGCTGCACTCAAATTTCACATTAGACAGTATCGCAACCTTCCGTGAATTTTTTCATCAACGTTTAGTGTAAATATCGCAGATTTGCAAGACCATAAAGCTAACAAGCAGCCCAGGCACAGGACGTGAACTCCTCAGACAATGAACACAACAGCGCAGTCTCTCACCCAGCCTCTTAACTATTACCATCACGTATAAAGTTACTCTGAGTACGTCATGAGCTCTCATCCCGCACACTTGTCACGTCGTGCGACGACCTTTTCTACAAACGTCGCCGCCACTCGCCCCCCCCCCTCCCCCTTCTTTTTTAACGAGTTAAACCCTGCGGAGACTTCATTAGAACAATCTCCGCGCGACTCCTTCCGCGACCCTTCTCGAGAGAGAAGGCAGCGCGCCTCCAAACCACCACGCGTGACGCCTCGCGCACGGCAAGTGTGTCTGCGCGTGCGTAGCGTTCGAAATAAGCCACTATTCGCGGGCCAATTTTGCAGGCTGGGAGCCAAACCGCGCGTGCGTCCCTCTAAATTCGGGTTGCCCTCGGGGGAGAGAGAGAGAGAGAGATGGAGGGAGATGGACCATTTTGCGTAATGGGAGCCAATTTGACGTTTCCGCTCGAATATAAACAGCGCTGTTGGGGCAGGAGCTGCGGTCGCAGATGTGGCTGTCACGCTATTAGATACGCAACGATGTCGTGTCGCTGGGAGTCGGCCACGTCGCGATACCGGGGTTCTCTCTCTCTCGCTTACTCGCTTCTTGGCAAAGCTTTACTTTCCTTGCTCGATCTTCTCTATCGCTCTCTACTTTCGTACTTCTGTTTCTCTTTCCTGGCGATAGCGCTGCCCGCGTTCCGTTTAATAACGACAGTCTAGCCGAGAGAACGTGCGCGCGTGTAGCCGCATCGTGTTTCCCTCGCCGCGACAGGAAGCAATTAGCCGCGCGCTGTTGAAGGCGACGCGCGCGCTGTTTCTTGCCCTGAGAGTCTGCTGTTGCTGCAGCGCTATCGTGCGCCGAGGCGTAGCCCGCCATCTTGAGCGTTCGTTCCTTTTTGGCGTCGACCCCGTGGCAGTGGCCACTCTCCCTCTCTGTCTCTTTCTCTCTCTCTCTTTCTTGGTTTTGTCAAGGCCTCTCCGTATCAATGTAGCGTTTCGTGTACGCACATGCGCCGTAGTGTCGTTCCCGGAGATTCCAGTGCTCTCTTCGTTTGGCGAGAACGCCAGAGCGCGCGCAGTCTCGTGCGGGACATCTTTGACGAGACCTTGAACTCGGCTGCGTCAAAGGCGACACCGTCATTAGAGTTGTTTTTCTTTGCCCCTTTATCAGCCCGCAGACAAGAAAAGCTGTTTTCTACTATCGTACTTTCTCTACTATATATGTTTTTTTCACAATTGCGATGTGTGAAAGTGTCCAGAAGCAGCGTGCGGAAGCCTACGCGGAATCTCTCGTTTCTCCTCCCAGGCGTTTTACATGTCAAGATAGGCCTGCCTGTGAGTCTGGGCGTTTTGATAGCAGCGGCACGACGCGATGCAGTATAAATTTCTTAACAGAGATTCTGCTGTTTTACCACGACAGTATCGCGGTAACATTAGGGAATAAGCAATAAACAACCACAACCTAGCTGTAAACGAGAAGAAAGGGGGTTAACCGAGGGGCCCGATTTTTATTAGTCATGTTGGCTTCTTATCATATGACAACCTAGCTATGTCGCACTTCCCGGCATTTCATTTCGCTTGACTTGCCTGTCGTCGCGGAGGGAGAAGGGGCATAGAAATGGGAAAAAGAGTGAGCATTGCTTGTAAGTGGGAGGATGCGCGGGATGACTAAGAACGGCCACGCAGGCCGGTGCAGTTCGAAAATTGCACTACCGCAGGAGTAGCTTCTTGCGCCAGCGAAATATGTGTGGGTCACGATCGCGGATTTTTCGAGAGAGAAAATAGCGTGGACTCCAGCTGGTCTAGAGTTGCCGATGCGACTTTCGGCGCTTTTCTCTGAAGGTGCAGAGAAGGGAGGCTAAGTAAAGTGCGCTGATTACACATGTGTGAATGAGGAACGCTCACTTAAAAGTGGAAGGGTCATTATTGTGGATGGGGGAGTTTAGCAAGTGTTTTCGTTCCGCGCTTTTTCTTAGCAGGAAAGGCCCTGAACGCCGTTTAGACGATCGATTTGGTTTAGCCGTTTCTCATAAAGGGTTGACGTGAGGTGAGTTAGAACCGGCAGGACTAAATAGTGGATGTCGTTAACGATCTTTCGTATTAGGCATTCGGGGTTTTCACGATAAATTAAATAAGCTCAAGCACACAACTGACGATGTGATGCACCGGGATACCACAGTGCGCTGTGTTTCTGCCACTCTGTCCTTTATGCATTTCCCCTTTAGCCATGACAGTGCAGAATACGAACGAGTCTAGTCATAAACTTTATGCAATGAAATGTGCGAAATGTGCGCATGACACTGTGCTTGCTACGATGTCTAAGACGACAGTAACTTTATTTATCTGTTCTGTCAGCAGGCAAAGGTCTGGACAGAAAACGGAAGGAGAACCCGAAGGCTGAGTTAGCCTTCACAGGGGCTCCTTCTCCGTACCCGATTCGGCAGTCGGAGAACATGACATTGATAAAGCAACAGGTGTAGAAATAAGAGTAAAAGTACGAAGAGAATTAAAGCATCGCGCAAGTGGTTGGAAAAAGCACGAAAAAGGTTAAAATAAAGGGAAGTAAAGAAAAAGAAATTAAAGTGATATTCTCTATGCTATGCACTCTTCCATATTTGATTGGAGATCGAAATACGGTATATGAAACCTGCATGGCTTGGATTACATTAGACTATCATGATGCATGCATAATGTCAAACGATAACACAAGTCTACGCGCTAACAAAGTCAAGGTCCACCGCACAAAGCAGCTATACAATAAAGATGAAATCAACTATAACAGGTGTCATTTCGAATTATTAGATTACTAAACGCTTTCTTAGATGTTCTCCTGTTAGAGTCGGGAAACTGATCCACGGTGAAATAAAGGGAGCGCACCCGGTAGTCTAAACGTTCTCCACCATGACGTGTTCTTGTCGAGGGTTGTCGACACCTTCGAAAAGTGTACGCGCAGCGTTTGGCATAATTTAACGTAACATAGTCTCTTGTTTGATTTCTAAGGCCTTACGATAATAAAGCCGAGCACACCCAAGCACTTAATAATTGTGAATGCAAAAGCCTTAATGTTCAGTTGAACGCCGCTGAGCGGTAATTTGAGTTATGAACTCCTGACGTGCAAGTGAGCGCGTTGGGGCGTTTGGCCAACGCCTCCTAGATAGAAGTTGGTTGCACTTCGATCCGTGACGTCATGCTACCTTGTCCGACTGCCATAAAATTCGACGCTGTCAATGCTTTTTTGCGCTATGGGCCGTTTGATGTTTTCGCAACAAAATGTGATTCGCTTTGAGCAGTGAGTGTTTCTTGTGCAAGGAGCTAGGAAGTAAACGTTGAGGGAATCCTGTGCATCCTCAAATACATGAATGATTTTGTTTTGCAGTGTATATTAGTCTTCGATAGTTGTTACCCGAAATTGTGCCCCACGATAAGATGCAGTAAGGTAACCTGGGATAAAGCAGTGTAGTAAACCGATGTTTTTAACCACGGAGGTAGCAGTTTGGCGAGCATGTGTGAGCACCTAACCGCTCTGCTTAAATATCGTGTCGATTTGTAAACATGAGAGCTCCGTGATCAGGTTTCCTGGAACCACACATCCAGGGATGATTGTTCTTTTTTTTACTCGCTCTTGTTTAATTACCTGAAACAGCGTCGTAATGCTGAAATTCCACATTTCCTTTAACGGTCCGAAAACCACATATTTCGTTTTATTGGTGCGAAGCTGGAGTTTACACATACTTAACCAAGCAAGTAGATTTAAATAAGTATTAACGTCTAACTATTCGCGTGTGTTTATCTGTGGCCAACGCTTTGGTGGTACTCAACGTCGGGTACTCAACATTCACGTGGTTCAAAAGTTATTCGACCCCTGCTGGCGGAAAACGAGAAAATGGGCGGTAGAAATTGCGTGACATTTCTTTAATGAGAACACGATCGCGTATATGCCGTTCGTTATCACGGTCGTCCCCTAGGTGCTTTGTAGTACACAAATAGCGAAAAAGAATTCGTCACCCGAGAATTTGGCGTCGACACTCCTTTCACGTTTTCTTTCCTACTCCTGAGCAATCTCACCGCACGTCGTTCGTGTTTCGTGGTATCACAAAGTTTGCTTAGTGATCAACACGTCGCTACAAAGAATCGCTAAAGCACTGCCTTCAGGTATCGCAGCGACCGCTTCATTAATTCAGAACTGCACCAAATGATTTTTTTGTTACTTGCTTAAATCAGAATGTTAATATCATTCTGACGAACGGAGGGCGCGACCATCACACATCGCTCGCTCGACGCGTTTAGTCACAAATTTCATTGCAGCGCGAACGCGACAGGGTCAAAGCCAAATAAGTCTCTACATCGTAGAAAAACGAGTGAATACTACCAATTACGACTGCGAGACAACCAGAGAACAAACAGAGCTTAAAAGACATGTGCGCAGTACGCGCACCTGTAAACAAGTAGCGGCTAGCAGCTGCGACGCCCCCGCCACACTATCGTTGTTCCGCCAGTATCCGCCAGGAGGCCACTCTGCTCGATCACGCGGTCCGTAGCGATGCGTTCGTTCCCTCTGAGAGCGTAGACGGATTACATAGATCCGGCCAAGTGTCGGTCGGTGGTGCTAACATGGTGGTTACGTACGAAACTGACACTCTGGCATTCGGTAAATGGCCAGCTCCTTTTGCAAGAGATTGCAACATGTGCTTTTCTCTCTCTCTCTCTTCCCTCTCCTCCTGAACGCAGAATCCGAGGCGACGCGATGTGCCGAGCCGTGCTGCTGGCCGCACTGGCCGCCTTGGCCGTGCTCGCCGTGGTCAGCGCTAACAGGGACGCGGACATCTTCGCCGAGTCGGACCACGAAATCGTCTACCGCTTTACCCGAGGAGCCAGGAGCGGAGGGTCGAGGAGCAGAGGAGGTGAGCAGTGCACTCCTAGAGCGAGCTTACCACTGCCGGAACGACAGCTTCACGAGCAAAAAAAAAAAAAAAAAAAAGAAAGAAAGAAAGAAAGCTAGAGGCAGAGTGCTAAATCGAGGCCATATCATACAGTACACAAAACGGCCTAGATCTCATTAAGCGAGAAGTACGTGTTGATTCCGGCGCGCTATACGAGCTCACATATTTGCCTACATGCGTATACAGTAAACGCGTGAACAAAGTGCTCGCGCTTGCCCCGCAAGTCATCGCTCACCAATGTGTCAGAACTTAGTGGAGAAATGTAAAACGCGGCCGTAAGGGCCTCGGTCCTGCGTGCGAACATAGTAGGCGGCTTTTCTACTGGCACGTGCCAATTATCCTTATTTTCACCATCTTCGGGAATTTAAAATCTGGACTGGCTTTTTTGGTAGTTATTCTTTAGACCAGATGAACAAGGGAGTAAGCGTCAGAACACTTGCGCCCGCCGCGGTGGCTTAGCGGCTAAGGTGTAGCGCTGCGAAGCACGAGGTCGCGAGATCAAATCCCGGTCGCAGCGGCCGCATTTCGATGGAGGGCGAAATGCAGAAACGCCCGTGTCCCGTGCTTTGGGCCACGTTAAGGATTCCCCCGTGGTCAGAATTATACCGGAGTCCCTCACTACGGCGTGCCTCATAATGAAATCGTGGCTTTGGCACGCGAAATCCCAGAATCCAATCCAACGCTTGAACCAGCATGGTGCGGAATGGCTGCCCTCTTGATACTCAGTTTTCCCTATTTAGTTTTCTTGCTTCAAAAGGACGGCATTTTACTGCCGACTACCTGAGTAGAAACTCACAACTTGTTGCGCAATGCGCACATTTGATTCGAACGCATTTGGCTGCCGTTCTTAGAAGCCACTACTGCTGCGCATTACTAAGGCAGCTTGTTAAGAAAACGAGTTTGTAGGGGGCGTAGACCTTCGTCAAGCCCGTGAGAGGCTCTTTGTCTACGTCTCCGTCATCATCTTAACGACGTTGTAAATAAATGTTTCTGCCTCTTTGCGTCTGAGTCAATCACGTGATGGAAAAAAGTGTTCTGAAAGAAGACTGAGCATGTTCGCGTGTGCTGCCGGGCCGTGTGGAGCTTTCTTTGACGACAACGCTAAATATGGATGTTTTCGTGGAACGAAAATCTTGCCCTGCAGACGCTGCGAAGTCCAAAATCACTGCGAGGATGTGGCGGAGACGTTTCCTCACGCAGTTTCACGGCTCAAAATCCGTTTCACGGAAACACTTGACTGTCCTCATAGCTAAAATAGGAGAGACAAAACACAATAAACGGCTGCTACATTGTTTGCGCCGCCCTGTCCTTGCAAAGAAGGTCGCGTAAACTCTGCTTGCTTTTAGTATAACACTGCATATACCAACTACGTACCTCAGCACTTTCCGGTTCCAGCAAAATTTATATTCTTGTTTGCTGTACGTTCTGATTTTGGCGCGTCACCTAGAACGTGAAAAAAAAGGACAGTCTGTCCTTCCACTGTCTCTCCACTGTTACTCAGTTGCAGTTACTCGAACTAGCCCAAGATGTTCTTTATAAATATATTCAGGCTGCCCCTCAACAGAAATTTATTTTCATCACGAAAGTATGCGGCTTTCAACTTCTTTTACGAGAGATTATTCGCTTTTAAGGATACCGCAAAATCTGGTGCCTAACGAGAGTAACAGGTGTTACTGTCCAGTGTTCTTCCTAGAGGAAAATTCTTTCAAATATAATAAAAGCTTCAAGTGTTGTGACATGTTTACTAGTGTGAACAAGATATTCAAGTTGATGTATCTGTGTTCTCTTGCCTGATGTCTATGCAATTTTCGCTCGCTTGTGCGCTGCGAAGTTTCTTTTGCGTGTGCGTCATGCGGCCACCGGCAGCTCAAGACTGTGTGGTCGCTTCCTACTGGTGTGCAGTGCTCCAACGCAGCCAGCTGCTTGCAATCTGTTCAGCCTTGCAGAATTGCACAACAAACGTTTACTATTGCCAGAAAATAAACTGTATTCTTTCACTTAAGGTTGAGTTGATAGACTGAAAATTTCCTGCGCTGCAAACGTATTTAGCTGATTTATTGAGAGAAACATAAGTCCTTGTATAAATGCAGATTCACTCTAAAATTTGCTTGTAGGTCCATCGCGGCCACTATGTTGCTACGCCTTCCGATGCGCTCTTCGTGCTTCATCTGTTCGCATACTTTTGAGGCAAGGAACCCGGCTTCCACCTGCGCTTGAAATGAAATCACTGCATCAAACACGCCGATGTCAAAGTTTGGATGCTCGAAACCAAGAAGTGTATACGAGCTTGACCGCTTCATGTACTTTGCTATTTCTCTCTGCCATTCTTGCAGTGTGATACTCTCTGGAGCTTGACAGCAGCCTCGCTTGCTTGTCGGCTTCAAACACAGTATACGACAAATTCTCGAACCCTCCTTGCACTCAGATTTCACCACCGTAATGAAGCACAGTGCTCAAACGTCCCTTAAAGTACTACGAAGCTCCCTGCGAAAAGCTGTCGCCTAAAAGGCACCGGACCCTTTTCAATATCTACATGTGCTTCCAGGCTACATTCGACGCTCAGAGCGCCTCACCGTGACCTCATTCAGGTCCTTCTTTCATACAATCGCAAGAAACGATTATCGGCAAATCCCACTTCACATCGATGCCTCGACTGATTTCAGGCGGCGTCGCTTCAGGCGTAATTAAAACTATTTCGAAACTCATTTTGACGGCAGTGTCATAGCCGACGCCGAAAGTTGATCTGAAATAGCCTTTAAAACACGCAAGAGATGTAGTTGTAAGATTTATTTTTCGAAAAGGAATCTGTATTGCTGCGCCATGCAAAGCTCATCATGCTTGCGCCTAGTTGGGGAGACTACTTGTACCGGTGACGTCGTCTCCTTCCTGACTTCGCCTGCTATAGCAAGAAACCATTGCCGTAAGATGCTCCTCCGCTGCTGTGCTTCAACAGCGCTTTCGGTGTGCTAAATGCGCCACGGATGTCAAGATTCAAATATTTCTTTCTTCCCAACCTCACCTGAAGGTTCTAGCTCCTCAACGTCTTCCGGACACTCGTCGAGGCCTTCTGGGAGCCCATCAAGCTCCTCCAAAAGTTCTTCGAGCACCTCTTCTGGTTGGTTTTCGTCACTACTCAAGAAACCGGGAAGTAGCAAGCAACCGTCGAATCCGAAACCCTCTGGACATGCGTACAACACCAGAAAACCGGCTCCGTATCCTACCATGCCGCCTCCAAGAGCAGTACCACAGAACGCACCTTATGCAGGGCATGGGAGCAGACCCGCACCTCCGAGCGCTCCCTTTTATCCGGGACGTGGTATCTCGCATCCTCAAGCTCCCGGTTATCGACCACAGATACCTAGTGCGCCACCAATGGCAGCGGGGAACATAGCTCTACGACAGTTTGGTTCCGCGCAAATACCTGGGAGAGTTCCACATCCTCCGGGCTTCAGACAGGCACTTCCTAGCGCACCTCCGGCGGAACCTAGCAATCCAGCCGGAAGGCCTTCGGTGTCAGGCCACATATCTGCAAGCTATCCAGGTTACCCTAGTGGTCAGCACGCAGGACTCGTTCAGCCTGGTCGCCCTCCAAGCCAGTTTCCTGGTCAAGGCCAACGTGGCTACCCACCGACCCAGTATCCAGCTGCAGGACATGGTCAGTTAGGGTATCCTGGAGCACGTTACCTGCCGCCAGGTCCTGGAACCAATAGGCAAGGTTCGAATCCCATTCCTCCTGAACGTATGTACACACGAAGGCCGTCCCAGGACCCGACTCCAAGGCCGGCTCCATATCCCACTATGCCACCAACGAGATTCGTGCCTCCAGGTGCTCCTTATCCTGGATATGGAAGCAGGCCTGTGCCTTCAAGCTCTCCATATACTGGACAAGGAAGCAGCCCGGTACATCCGAGCTCTTCTTATCCGGGATTTCCATCTTATCCAGGACGCATGGTTTCCTACCCCCAGACACCGGGCCACCGGCCGCAAATGCCAAGCGCACCACCAATGCAACCAGCAAAGGAACCTCCGGGAAGGCTGAATCCTGGAACGCCATCAGGTGGAATTCCGAAACTTCCTCAATTCAAACCAGTGCTTCCCAGTGCTCCTCCTGCGGAGCCCGCTTACCCACACGGCAGACATCAGGGTTACACTAGTAGTGAGTACCAGGGAAGTAGCCAGCCGGGCCACTCCAGGGATCACTATCTGGGACGTGGACAAAACGGCTATCCTGCAAACCAGCATGTCGGTGCAAGACATGGGCAACCAGGAGCCACGGGTCAGTACGATGACGCCAGACACGCTCAACCCGGCTATCCCCACTGACTACTAGGTTAAAGTATGCAAATCACTATTCAATGACTCCGATTCTTAGAAAGGAATCCTGTTAAGAGCCTCCTCCAAACACCACAGGGATTACCTGTATTTTTTTCTTGAAACTTCTCGCAGCATGTGCATGCGTCTATTCATTTTGCCCCATATGCTTGGCAATGTTGTGCAAGAGTGCTTGAGATTTGTTTGCAGTCGCATCCTTAGATGCACACAAGTCGCCTTGGTGCCGTCTTTCTTTCGGAAGTGTGGATTACCCTATGAGTAGCTTCAAAAGGCGGCTGGATACGCTGGATACACGAATAAGTTCCTATTTCTTCGTTTTGTTATATGCTCAAGCACCGTATTCTTTGTTCAGAAAACCAGTGTGTCGGAACGGAATGAAAACAGAAACGAAAAACAAAGGAAAACGTTATTTTTCACGGCACGAAAACGTAACCAAAGTGTTATTTATTATTTGGCTTCGGAGTGAAACCGAAATATTTTGGATCGCTTTTCGGTTCATTTCGTTCGTTCGTTTAAGTTCGTTTTATCGGAACAGCGGTCTCGCATTTCGCCGAGTACACTCAATGACGTGCTGCTTGTGAGATCATGCTCAGTGCCGTGACTCCAGGCACTGACCATGATCTCAGTATTTATGATGGACTCATTTAGAAAAATAAATGCTATGTTTTTATTGTTACTTTGCTTCAAAATTTTTTGCATGCGAACCAAGACGTTATGAATGTTACGAAACATTTCTTTTTTTTTTTGCTCCGGGGAAGACTCGAAACGGAATTTCTTTCAGTGGAACGAACCTATACTAGAACGAAAATTTTCGTTCCGACACCTTGGACAAAACGATCCATCTACCTCTCCCGTCTTGGCGAGGCATCAATTCAAGATGAAGCAAACACCGCTAGTGCTTTTGCAACTAAGGCTGAACTTAAAGACTACTCGCGAACGGTGCAATGTGCAGTCACTTTTCTTACATTGCGCGGCAACATCCTTTGAAGATATACATTGTAGCACGATTGCCTGACAGTGTGACAAGGAAGTCGATTTGAAGTATCTTGCACAGTCATTTGCATATTTGAGTCAAATGTTATAATACCTCACCAACATGACCTTTTTCCCTTCATTCACTTGCACATTTCAAGCCATCTAGTGACTACATATAGCTATACGTTTTCCTAAACCTTAAATTGAGAGGGAAAGTAGCTGCTTTCTCCCCGCTGACGTCCCCTGGCTTGCTGAGCCACGCATAATGTCTGTGTGACCGTTACCGAAATTTGAATAATGACCACAAGTGCCACAGAAAATGCAAGTGGAAACATCAGCATGGTGGGAATTTTATCAATAAGAGCACTGAGAAAATGTCCGCTTTTTCTACGGTACAATACATGAGCACTTCAACTTATGCCATCCTTCCTGCGTGCTACAAGCAAGCTTGATTGCTTGCATACGCCGCGTTATCTTTGCATACCCTTTGAAAGAAGCACATTGTCAGCAAAGCATTTGCTTGCGAAACACTCTTCTGGCTTCTTCGCTTGCCATTTTGCACAGCTGACGTGATGTGACTGCACTGGAAATTTCGAGACACTGCTATTAAACGACCGAACACCACGTATAAGATGGCTTGCACTGAAGTCATCCTAGCAGCATGTTGGTGAACAATCACAGTGAGGAGCTGTGTCCAGGACGTCACATGCAAGCTACCTATAACACAAAAGCTTCTTTTTTTATGAGCTTCGCATTTTCTGGCTCTCGGTCACACTTCCTGAAGCTTCCCAGGACTATAGAACACTTGCTTTCGCCGACGTCAAGGACTTGAGGCCACGACATTCCGAAATGTAAGCGACTTTTGCTTTTGCCACCTGCGTGAGACGCACCCAGTGCTCGCATTGTATGAAGCCTCCTGTGACAAAGCGAATGCTTCGCTATTGGCACGTCTTTCTCAGCGCGCGTACACGCAGTGTACCATCTGTGCCAAGGGCCAGCCACTGTCTTTTCTCAACTTCTGCTCTTGAGATAAACCTTTCGGCTTTACTTCACCGATTCTTGCATACTTCGGCGCCGCTTTCAACGTGCCAAGCACCATCTGCGTCCAGGACTGCAGCATTCTGCTTTATCTACTTCGTCGCTTGCGACAAACCGCTCGCTTCAGCCTACAAGATTTTTTCTCGGCTTCCGTGTTGCGACGCCGCTTTCAACGTGCAGTGCCTTGCTTACCAAGATTCAAGCGTGTTTGTCTTATTTTTGTCTCAAGGTTCCTCATCAAGGTCTTCCGGAAGCTCTTCTAGATCTTCTGGAAGCTCGTCCAGCTCTTCCAGAGGTTCCTCCGGTTCATCTTCGTCTTCCAGCTCCTTGTCTAGTTCTATCTCCTCGTTGTTCAAACGACCAGGAGGCAGCAGAAAGCCGTCAAAGCCGAAGCCCTCAGGACCGATATATGTCACCAGAAGGCCTGCTCCGGCCCCTACTCCGAAGCCTGCCCCATATCCCACGAGGAGACCCGCACCGTACCCTACGCAGCCATCTCCCAGGCCACCTCCCCCAAGTGCCCCATCCTACCCAGGACATAGTGGTTCTTATCCAAACGTACCGGGCCATCGGCCGCAAACTCCGAGCGCGCCACCAATGGAGCCTGGAAAAATAGTTCCTGGACAAGTCAATCCCATACAGCAACCGGGCGGTGGTCAACATCCTCCGGGATTCAAGCCGATGACTCCTAGCGCTCCTCCCGCGGAGCCTGGATACCCGGGCGGAAGTCCTTCAGCACCTGGACGTCCGACCGGGAGCAATCCCGGTTACCCTGGCGGTCAGTATCCGGGCCAGGGTCAGCCAGGCCGCCCTCCGAGTCAGTATCCCGGCCAGACTCAACCCGGTTATCCTGGCACCGGTCAAGGTCAACCTGGGTACCCCGGTGGTCAATATCCGGGCCAGGGACAGCCAGGCCGCCCTCCGAGCCAATATCCTGGACAAAGCCAGCCCAGTTACCCACCAGGTCACTATCCCGGTGCCGGTCAAGGTCAACCAGCGTACCCCAGTGGTCAATATCCGGGCCAGGGTCAGCCAGGCCGCCCTCCAGGCCAATATCCTGGACAAAGCCAGCCCAGTTACCCACCAGGTCATTATCCTGGTGCCGGTCAAGGTCAACCGGGCTACCCCGGTGGTCAGTATCCGGGGCAAGGACAAGCTCAGCCAGGGTATCCCGGTGGACGATATCCTGCACCGGGACACGGCTATCCGTCCGGACAATACCCGGGTCAGGGTTACCCGGGAGGTTATTACCCGGGAGGTCACTACCCTGGTGGGGGAGGCTACCCTGGTGGTCATTATCCAGGTGTCTACCCAGGCGGTTACCCTTCCGCGCCCAAGAAGCCCGGAGGACTTCTAGGACAGCTTCTGGGTGGTAGCAGTGGCCTCGGTGGCAGTAAGAAACGCCCTGGTCACGTGTTTGCACCTACGCACCCTCTCTATGGTGGCATGCCGGTAGCCACAATGTATGGTGTGCAAAAGGGTCTTAAGCACAAAGGCATCAAACAAAAGGATGTCGCCAAGGTGCTCGGGGCTGTACTTCTGTACAAGACGCTGCGTCACCGCAGGAAGAGGTGGAAGCCCAAGTTCTACGGCGGTTACTACGGCTCTAGCTACTACGGCTCTAGCTACTACTACGGCGGACGACGCTATTATGGCTCCTCTTACGACCGCTATCGCAACCGGACCACTCTCGGCAACGCAACCGCTGGTGGGATCGACACCGTCCCCGAGAACGCCACCTACATAGGTAACATGGCTAAAATTACGGGACCCGTCTTTTTGATTTATGTAGTCTGAATAGGTGCACCATATTTTGCCGCTGCGCTTTTTGCACGGCATGGCGAACGAGTGATTACACGGCTACCGCCTGGAACAATACTGTACATTCTTTCTAACGCAGAGTTATGCACGTAGGATGAGCATTAATTTTGTTACCTGGACTGGAGAAAGACTGTAGCGCGCGTTAACTTCGCATTAGAACTTCGACGGTGTATTTCGAAGTACAAAAAGGAAAAGAAGAAAGCAAGGACTCCGCAAAATTTACGACGATTATACGCGACCTAGTAATATACATATAAGTAGAAGTGTGTACTATTTGAAAGGCGTAACTTTTCAGAAGAATCAGTAGCGTTATTCCGAGATTCCTGTCTTCTTATAGCAGGCTTCCAACACGCATATACAGTTGCATATATTCATTTGGCTTGGCTATATGCGCGCTCTGCATAGCTTAAGTGTAGCGAACAATGTAATCGAAACACCGGGATCGCGTTCTCAAAACATCGGCTAACGACGACAAAAAGAAAATGTAAACATTGACATTCGTGGACCCATGAGAGCGTGCATATCACTCCTTGCTGTCATAAAAGTAACCGCAAAAAAAGAAAAAGAAAGAAGAATACAGAACCATCGTTCTGAAACTTAAAAGAAAAAGAAAGCAGCTTCATCTCACGAGACTCCAAACTTTGTTAAAAAGAAAACTGTTGCTCTTTCAGTTCGCATGCTTCTCGTGTACTTTTTATTCTCTATTTTGCTCGTTGTTTGACTCTCTAATTTCTGGTGCTGCTGACGACTGCCACAAACGTCACGGGTCCTAGTGAGAGTCAAATTAACTTCCAGCCTGATTTTATTTTTTACTTCAATAAATAAGCTGCTTAATGTTCGCAGAATGATGGGGCACTATCTGCAGTTGTCAAACCTGGTGCTGTCGGGAAAGTGAACGTCGCTAGTTGTAACTGCTGCGAATTTTGGAGAGCTCTCCGCGCTTTCCCTGAAAAAAAAAAGAAGCGTCGAGGCGAGTATGATAGCCACTATGTTAACTTCACCGTGGAGACGAAACTAAACTGATAGCGGAGGGTCGCAGGCGTTTGTAATACAAGGAAGGACTGCACCGCGTGCTCCTGTTAGGAGGTTTCACCAGAATGTGTGCTCTATACGACCACATTGTAAACCTATGCTGCAACCTGACCTGAAACTAGCCTAAACGCGAGACGTCTGTGCGGTATTGGAAACGCTCGCGTGTATGCGCGATGAACAGTTTACAGTGAATCGAGCACTTTTCAAGGCCCACCGCGGTGGCGTTGTGGCTTTCGCGTCTCGCTGCTAGGCCTCGAGGCGCGGGATCAAGTCTCGACCGCGGCGGTCGCATTTCGGCAGGGGCGAAGCGCAAAAAACGCCCGTGTTTGCTGCATTGGGCGTACGTGAAAGAAACCCAGGTGGTCAAAATACCTGGGTTTCAAATACCGGGGTACCGCACTATGGCGTGCCTCTCGATAATATTGTGGTGTTGGCAGGTCAAATTGCAAGAGAGATAGAGAGAGAGATAGAGACAAAGAGGGAAAGGTAGGGAGGTTAACCAAGGACGCCCCCACTTGGCTACCCTACACTTGGGGATGAGGAAAAGGGAACAGCGGATAAGGAGATAAAGATAGCGATCAGTCATTCCCAGTCAGTCGCAGAGGAATCTCCACTGTCACAAGCGTTCGTACAATCCAGTGTCCTTCAAGAAGCGCAGAAGGGCTTTTGTGGCCGTTTGCATGCAAGAATGCATAGCGCATCATCCAAGGAACCGCAGAATTTAATTTTTAATGAGCACTTTGCAGCACAGCGGAAAAAATTGCACTCAAAGCAATATTATGAGACTCAACGTGTGTGTGTGTGTGTGCGTGCGTGTGTGTGTGTGTGTGTGTGTGTGTGTGTGTGCGTGTGTGTGTGTGTGTGTGTGTGTGTGTGTGTGTGTGTGTGTGTGTGTGTGTGTGTGTGTGTGTGTGTGTGTGTGTGTGTGTGTGTGTGTGTGTGCATTTCTATGATTTTCTGCTTCGACCTCAAGTCAGCAGTTTGTGACAGTTTGAGAAATGCGATGAGCAGAAGAATTGTACCTATAGGTTTAGTCTTTTCTTGTCGAGCAAATTTTATGTGGCGAAAGCCTCAGACGACACATCACAAATCGTGACACAAACGACGAAACGCTAGTCTTCGTAAGGTGAACTACTAAAGAAAACATTACCGAAAACGGAAACAAAAATCAGCTTTGATGTTTACACGGCGTGCTTTTCCGGATGGGAGTGATTCGATTAAAATGACATGAACTATCGTAAAGAAACATGAAAGAAAAAAAAAACCACTAACAAAGGAGATTACGTGCACATAACGGTCAGGGCATTTCCAGGCGCTCGCACTACTTAAACAAAGAGCGAAATATTATGTATATATATACATCAAGGCCATAGAGGTTCGAGTGCCGGCGGCAACCTTCTAGCCTCACGTCTTCGGAAATGTAATTGCTGCTTGAGCTCAACGCATCTACGTATTACTAAACAAATCATTATCGTAGACCTAGCAAACACGAACACAGTAATAATCAGGACGAGGCGCGTTCTAGGCAACATCCCGTCTTCTCTGCTGTGCTCCTGCTTACTTCTTCCGCGCAATATTTTTTTTTAAATAAGCCGAACTATGTTTCACTAGCGCACCAACAAGCTCTACCGAGAGAGAGAGAGAGAGAGAGAGAGAGAGAGAGAGGGAGGGAGGGAGGGAGAAGGCGGGGAGGTTAACTAGATATCAGACTCCGGTTTGATACACTGCACTGGGTTTGGGAGATAGGGGTTAGGGAAGAGGACAGTGAAGAAAGGGGTAAAATACGCACACACAGGCACACACACGAAGGGCGTTCCGCTAGCGTCCGTCATCAGTAAGCTCTACCAAAGCAACTGCATATGTCAACCGCTTCTTTTTCGTGAAACACAAAACAAATCAGTACCCCCCAAAATATGTAGGTTGAATGTTTTCGCTCGATATAGTCTCTGCCAATTCAGCATCAATGTTGACGTGCCGTAAATTGAGACTGAATTTTACAGAGTGAGCCCTACAAGTGTCGACGCCGCGCCATAACCCTCAAAAACAAGGTCAGGTAATTTAGAGAGACCGAGAGAGAGACTTGCACCGTCCTTTGTGTGCCAAAGTGCGTGACGCGAGTGTCTGTGTCCGACACCCTGCTTTCTTGCCCCCTTCGCCGGCCCGCAGAGGAGTGTCGCTACAAGAAGGAGCCGTGGGAAGAGTGCGACCGCTCCACCAACACCCAGAAGCGCAAGCTCATCCTCAAGCGCGGCAGCGGCAAGTGCGAGCCCACCAAGGAGCTCACCAGGAACTGCAAGAAAGGTGAGCTCGCCGACGTCGCCTTCCGCAAATGGGAGAGACGTTCTTTGTCTGTTTCTTTGTTCATAAAATGGAACCGTATCTCTTGCGCGTGCATACCGCGCTTTCTCAAATGGTAAAGGCACCTGTTTCTGTGTTGTTGTTGTTGTTGTTGTTGTTGTTGTTGTTGTTGTTGTTGTTGTTGTTGTTGTTGTTGTTGTTGTTGTTGTTGTTGTTGTTGTTGTTGTTGTTGTTGTTGTTGTTGTTGTTGTTGTTGTTGTTGTTGTTGTTCGTCTGTGTCCTTTCCTAACCGACGTAATGACGGAAGCTCGTACTCGAGGCTCAACGGCGTTGCAACATACAGCGACTCGAGCGCGTAGAACTGCTCTCATGGGCAACCCACCGCAAATTGAAGCATTCTCTTGCGCCTCTTATACAGTGTGCCTTTAGGCTATATAGATGATTTTATTAACAGGCTACTGGCGTGTGAGAACGAGGTATTTTTGAAGATGAGTTGCTATGAGAGGCGGACATGCACTGCAGCTTGTAACGTAAGCTTGAAGAAGCTCATCATCAAAAAATCCGCTAGTTAATTCTTGATTAGAACCTCGGGGGCGATTTCTCGTTTGGCAAATTTGAAAGTAGTCATATTTTGATGGCTCTCCCAGATACCCTGTACAATTTTTGAAACAATATTTATATTCGCGTCTAATTCGAGGCTATTAATTATAGAATTGCAACACTCAATTAACCCAGGCAACGTCAACACCGAGTGTGCCATGCAGGTGCGCCTGAAAAAGCAGCCCCGCTATTACGTCATTTGGAAAGGTCCCATGGCTAAGTGTGTGACGTCATCTCCGGGATCAGTTCAATTTGCTATTGCACTGTCTCCAGGATTGACCCGCTTTACTCGGCAAAAAACTGGCATATTGCGGCAAGTACTGATACGACCCGTAGTACGTGGAAGGCGGTTTAGGTCTGGGGCTATTCACAGCAAGAATTCCGATATACTTGTGCATGCTGCAGAGAACTCAACACAATGACTCAGAGGCCCTGTAGTCGCACATGTCAAAGAGAAACTGTCGTTTTCCACTTGTAGACGCTTTTAGGGCGTCCCTCAGCGCCCGCATATCCACGCGCATGCTGCTTGCTCTACGTGTACTGACGAGATTGGACATCAAAGGGACCCCTGCGCAGGTTCCATGTGATTTTGTCTTCTTGAGTGTCCACGTGACCCTAACCTAACGCTTCCCACGTGTGTCTGCATGTTGCAGTTGCCTTAAAGTACGCGTTACTCTGTTTTCAGATTACTCGGCAAACAGATATGGCGTGATTTCGTTTTCTAGCTTCCCACTACCAACCCAGTTCCACCATTCTTTCTTCGCACCGCCATTTCCAGGAACGCACTGGTTCGTTGTAGTTAACGAAGAAAACTGTGAATTTTAAGACGCATACGACAGCACGTACCGCCGATGAAAATTGAAAATTTAAAAGGGAAAGATAGAACATGTCTTACGTTCAAGGATTGACTGACGGGCTATTTCGTCAAAAACAACGCTTCAAGGCCGGACACAAGGGAAGATACCACACATACGCAGCGCTTACGTACATGCAAATACAGAAATACAGAAAGATTAAAGGTTCGGTTCAGTATGTATATACCTCCTCGCGTTTGAATTAGTGCTGATTCTACATTTACGCTCACCGGCAAAGTCAATAGACCTCGAACTTTTCTTTCCCTTTTTTTTTGCGCTTCTTTCTATCCTACGATAGCACTTATGAAGCCCGATAAACCTTAAGTAGAACGATTACGCAGATCCAACTCGCAGTCTGGAATCCACGCAAAGCGGTCAACTAAATGCAATAAAACTGCTCATCTTTTGCAGAGCTTTCTGCAGCGAGACGATAAAGCTCCTGCCCAGCAAATTAGCACGACGCGGAAACCCCCGCACGTCACCGCCCACGTGATCCACGCGACTGCTGATCGCGCAATCTGCGGCATCGACCCGCTTTCGTACGCGTCATCTCCGGGATTAGCTCAATTTTACTATTTCAGTATCTCCAGGATGGACCCAGCTTACTCGGCAATAAACTCGGCCGAGCTAGTCGATGCACCAAACACCGGGAAAGGAGGCTTAGGAAGTTTCGCTTTAATAAAGAGATCATATGGCTCGAACGCGTGTACTTGTTTATGCCCAGGACATTTAGCTAGTGTTTGTTGCTCCGAAGAACAGCTCCGTAGAGAGAAGACCCGGCAACCGGAAGTGCCGGTTGAGGCGACACAAATTTAGCTATATATAATCCGATTGCCTTGCGAAAGCTGTCGTGTCTACGATCTGTTTGGTAAGAGAGCAGCAGCAGAAGCAGAACAGCAGCCAGTGTCAGCGAAATCCGGGAGGATTCGCCTAGAAAGCGTCCCTTTTGAAAAGAACGCCGGGAGCGCAGCCAAAAAGCGCGCAAGCGCACTGTCGTACACTCAAGTAGTGCAATGTATCACGCTCCGAAAATAAACTGGTGAATTACTGCGTAATCAACCTCGTTTTTTTTCGGGTCACCTATATCGCAGAACTGGCTGTTTGCACTGCACATATCTGTGTATAGGGCGTCACAGCCAACATGGGTCGAGCTATTGACAAAAAAAAAAAACAGGGCACGAAAGCCGCGCACGAGACCCACAGCGCTCTTTCTATCAGCAGGAGCCTTCCGCGAACTGAACAATTTCTTCTGTAATGTGTCATTATCCGAATATTCGACATTATTTCGCCAATTTCCTAATCACATTGGTTACAAGGCCAAACGGTTCTGCGCATTTGAAAAAAAAAAAATTATACTCGATATCTTCGAGCCCGCTACATTTTTTTTTTTCCTTCTATCGCATTTCCAACTTCAGACGCGAAATACGAAATGTATGCAAAGCAAGCGGGCGTCCGCTCTCCATGCGCGCGAGGCGGCAGCGCTTTGAAGCGCGCTGTAAATTGATTATTCCGAAAGGCTGACTTGACGACTGCGTAAAGGTGGCAAGCCGTCGGTGGACTTTTTAGCCGGTGCTATAGGCAAGCAGCCGCGTAACGCGGTGTAAGCTAAGGAGCCGAGTCGCTCTAGCAGTAAGACGTGTCATTGCTCTTAGCAACGGCCAACAGTTAAGCCAGTTAAGCGGACAGGGTGTCACTTTCACGCGGTGGCGACGTCAGCCACTTAAGGAAGTGAGTTTTTTGACACCCCCTTTGAGGAGCCTGGCTGTCGAGTACGCGCGATGCGCTCGAGCCTTTCTTTTTCATTTCTTTTTTAATATTTAGCGCAGCAACTTCGAAATGCAAAAAATCAGTAAGTAGCGAAAACGCAAGGCTTGGCAACTACTGACTGTGACGTTTTCTGTGGGAAGAACAATTAGGCTTTCGGAGTTGCGCCATAATATTAGTAGTTATTAAGCTGACAAATTAATTCCGGCTATTTCCTTAATGTGACATAAATCTGACCGAAAAGGAAAAAAACGCTCTAGTTTGTGAAGACGACTATGCGGACAGGATTGATGGAAAACTATGGCGTACAACCTATGTTGTACGTTTTATATATCATCATCATCATCATCATCATCATCATCATCAGCCTGGTTGCGCCCACTGCAGGGCAAAGGCCTCTCCCATACTTCTCCAACAACCCCGGTCATGTACTAATTGTGGCCATGCCGTCCCTGCAAACTTCTTAATCTCATCCGCCCACCCGACGTTTTGTTAACAAATTAACTGGAACGCCAATGCATTTCTCCGCAAAGTTGGGGAATTTGTATATCGAAACTCGTGCCATCTTGAAAACTCGTTCCAAATGGATTCGCCTTGTGAGCTCCGCGACTATAACTTGTAAATTGCAATATGAGCCATAATGTAATTAGTTGAATATTTTTATTAATTAGTCAATTTTGCATCTTTTTTTTATGCAAGTATTGTTCGCCGCTTCGGGTAGACCAGCTCACGAACTAGAATTTTGATATGTGCCACAGGCAACTTCAAAAGATTTTTTCAAAGTGTTCGCTGAAACACCCTGTATACCAAGATACCAAGACAAAAGCGCCTGCTTTAAAGCATGAAGCCACCACAAGTACGCATTAAAAATTCAAAGGAACCATGACGGCCTCTTTAAGATGAACGAGCGCGCATGTTTGACCTCAGAAAAGGAAGTTCTTTATGTGGTAATGCAATTGAAGGGTTACTAACCGAGTCACCTTCATCGATTGCTGCTGCTTCAATGATAAGCATAGTGTTTTCATTAGGATGCCTCGCTAAGAGACTGGCTTTTTCAAAGACAGCTCGTTCATCTTGAGGAGGCGGTCATGGTTTCTTTGAATTTTGAATGCGTACTCGTAGTGGCTTCATGATTTAGAGGGGGCGCTTTTGTCTTGGTGTCTTGGTACATACGCTTGTTACTCAAAATAAAATTCACTTGGAAGTCAACGCTTGTCTTGGTCGTTGTTTCGGTCCCTCTATGTATGCGCTGTAAGGGATGCTTGCAATGGTATACCAACTAGCTCGCACCCAAACCCTGGTTGTGTAAAGCGGGCAATGGAAGTGACAACTTATGCAAGTGCGAACTGTAAGCAGTGCGTCATTATTTATTAACGCGAGAGCGTTAAGGGCCCTGTGTCGCGGAAACTCCGGCGTCGGAGGTCGCATCGAGAAAAATTTTCGCACCAAATTCTGAATCACGCAAACCCAACCACTTCTCTACAACAAGAGTTGCTCATACCTTGCATTCATTTTTTACAAAGTTATTCCTTGGAATTTTGATAATGGCCACCCACAAGCAAATCTAATGGCAAAAAATACCAACAGCACATATCTTTTATGTTAGCTCTCCTCAGACTGAACTATTAAATGTGCGAAACAATGACAGGAGTTCTACGACGCAAGAGTCCGCGTTTCAACCAGAAAGATGGCCTTCGTGCTAAGCGTTCGCCGCCGGCGTTTCCATGTAAACGTTGCGGTTACAGAAGCTAATATAGGGAAATATAATCCGCGTGTTTTATCTTTATAATTATTAGTCAAGTCTTGCGTTCGAACGGTAGGTAAAAGAAAATTTAAAGTTTTTTCATCAGTTATCTAATCTCGACAAAAAACATGCATTCATACGCCAATCGTTACAAAGAACAGTGGAAGGTGCTCACTGCGCGGGCGAATTATTCTGTGCAAAAAAAAATATCACACGCACTTCCAAGCCCTTAAAACTTATTTAATAAACCATTCTGCGTGAACACTACGCGAACATTTCACCAATCTTTGCTCACGTGATAAATAAAGAGTATTATCGTACCTTCTCTTTTGCATTTTTAACTTCTGTGGCTGTGTCATGCGAAAGTGTATTAGTCTTGAACCTTTTGTATTCTGTATATGTGTACTATCCCGGCCTGCCTGTTGCTCAGTGGCTATGGTGTTGGGCTGCTGAGCACGAGGTCGCGGGATCGAATCCCGGCCACGGCGGCCGCATTTCGATGGGGGCGAAATGCGAAAACACCCGTGTGCTTAGATTTAGGTGCACGTTAAAAAACCCCAGGTGGTCAAAATTTCCGGAGTCCTCCACTACGGCGTGCCTCATAATCAGAAAGTGGTTTTGGCACGTAAAACCCCAAATATTATTAAATTATCCCGGCTTGCCTTGTGGAGATGGCTGCGCTCTTTAATCAAGTTGCTTGTTCCGCAAGCGACTTTTAACCGCAGTCTCCTCCATCGATGATGGACATGCACAAGTTTTATTGTTATTATTATTATTATAGCGCCTGAGTTTGCAAGACGCATTGACACCAGTTTAGAGATATTATTTTGCAAAGTCTGGGGCAAAATACGTGGCCGTTCGTGTTACTTTGGCGATTCAATGCATGAAAGAGACTTTTGTTGAAAAAGTAACTGGAAAAACAGCGCATTTGTACAACAGCGCATGTATGCAAACTGGTCTCATTCTGGAAATTCATTCCAAGTGGACACGCCTTGTAACCTCGCCGGCTGCAATATGTAAACCACAATATGCGCCGCAGTTTATTAGGTTGTTGATTGCTCATTTTTTAAATATTAGGTCAACACGTGTTTCGCTTTCTCATGCAACTCATTTTCGCCTCTCTGGATAAGCCTTGTGAAAGAATAAAAACAGGAGCAGCGCTACACAGGACGAGCGATTAAAGACCACAGGACAGAGCGCTATTCCTGTTTTTATTCCAAAGGTGAACCAACCAGCCCCATTGAACACAGTCCTTGTCAAAGAATAGAACTATGGTTACTACAACAGGCGATATTTTTCTTCAATTCCGTAAAAAATTTAAATGGTTACCCCACATATACTAGAGCCTTTTCTAGTAAAATGCAGCTGCCAGTCAGTGTCCGTGTGCTGTCTTCTGCTTTCCTTCGTCTCCTATGCTGGGCCACCACGTTTCAAGTGTCAAATCTGTTTTTTTTTGTTTTTTAGTATCGGTAACACGGATGCCGACAAAGACAAAACGCAACAACGACCTGACGAAGTCTGCGGCCCCTCTTAGATTACGAGCAGGGTACACATATCTAGATAATGCGGTGCATGAAAATAATATTTACACCGGTGTGGTAAAAAGACAACAATTTCGAGAACGCTTAAGCTTCGCCTGTAAGAGTGGAACGCGATAGCATTTCAAAGATCCCTGACTGATTCTCCCACTTCCCAAGTGCAGCTTATGTAACCGCAATGTTTACCTTCAGACGCTGGCGCCTAAAGCTAGCCAGGAAGGCGAGCTTTCGGGTTCTTTTTTTTCTTTCCCCCGCACGGCGGAGCCCGCCGCTGCTTTGGACGCGGGGAGGCGAGCGCCATGTTGATGGTGTTGCGAGAAACCGAGCGGAACGCGCCGTTCCTCCTAAGACACACCTCAAACGGCAGCTCGAGAATGGGCCGGTATTTGAGTTTACGCGTAGCGTAAATACGTTTTCTCGTATGTTCAAATTACAATCCGACGCTGTCATGTCGGGAGCTTGTGTGTAAGTCGTACTTTACAAAATTTGCGACGCATTTTACTTTGATAAGTTCAGTTACGCTTCAGTAACGCCTATGTGCCGCTCGGAGGACTTGCGTGGTTCGCGATTCGTTGTTCGGGATGATTTTTCTCTCATGGACAACGCCGACGGCGCCGGACGCCGACATAGGATTTCCTGTAACACGGGACCCTTAACGCTATCGCGTTAAAGAAAACAAGGCAACTCCTGCACGTTTCTATGCGTTAACGCCGAAATTATGTCACATACCATAGGTTCTTGTTCAGTTATGTAAAACTAAACTAGAAAGAAATAAAGCCAGATAAAGACTTAACAACATAATTGGAAAACTAGACGACTCTATAAAAGCTCGGGACACACTGTGCGATGCCGCATAGAAACGAGGAAGCAACACAACAGTGCAAGACACACGCACAAAAAAAAAAAGAGAAACACAGTTCAACGGTTCGAGCATACTGCAATAGACATGCCTTGCTAAATAATTCTGCGGTATTACAGGTCTCAAAACCACGATCTGTTTATAAGTTACGCCCTATTTTGTGTAATTTTGCCCGCCTTACATAGTTTTTAGCGCGCACCCAACGAACTGTACACGAGCGTTTTTGGATTCAACTTCCATCGAAATCCAGCTGCACAGGCCGGCATCGAAGCTTCGACCTCATGCTCAGAAGGGCAACACTATATCCACCCAGCTACCGCAGCGGGTGACTGCACATCTTGCTAACACCGACAGCTCTGTTATGTCATTACTCGCGTATTAGTAAAGTATCGATTCATTGTTTTTCGCGTTCAGTTTCATCAAGCTCAGGGTCATCGCTCGCAATCAATTATACGATGGCGAGGACTCGACACTTCCGAAACGCGGGGAGGGGCGGCGGAAGAATACGTCACGTGGGCGGCTACGCCGGATGCGCCAAAGGGGGTCGATTTTCCAATTACATCGCAATCACGATTCCCTCTCGCTCGGCGCGGAACGAACGGGTGGCGCCTTCGCTCTGCTGAGCGAAGCTGTCACGTGACCGCCAGCCACGCAGCGAGCAGGACCGTTGAATTAATGCGGGGGAACGGCGGAGCGAAATTGGGAGTTCCAAGTTTGCGGCGTTCACGTGGCCGGTTTTCCGTCGATAACGCCGTCCTTGCCTGCGCAATTATCTACGCGGTTTGCATAATGCCGCCGCGCGCAGTCTGTAATCCGACCATATAGCCAGCTCGCATGTACTTCCCGAAAGAATATATGTTTGTGTAGCAGATAACGTCGCTGACTTTGTGCTCAAGTGCGTCCTCAAGGACAAGCTAGTACTCGCAAGAGCAGGATTTGATTTCAACTCGCTGCCGATAGGGCTCCTTTCGCTCTCAGTACGCGGAGTCAATCAGATCTTCTTGTTTTGTTTTGTGCGGGTTACTGCCTTTCTGATATCTAACTACATCTCGTGGAGTTGGCGTGCAGAAACTCCTCCCCCCCTGCCGGCCATCCCACTTTCTGTATGTTCACTCTAACAAGGCACACGCGGAATTGGCGTGCGCTATTAGGCATAGAAGGATGAGTAGGAGGGGGGGGGGAGGGGGGGGCTGAAATTGCTCAAATTATGAAATTACTCTCTACTCCCGTACAATATACTTATCAACACCACAACCTCCTTCCCGCTTTCCCTTTAACCAATTAGCCCGAACTGCCATCCATATATAATGAAGCGTTGATTCGCTCAAGGCCAACACTGCGATGTTTCCGGAGTGTTTTTCATTTCAAATAGAATGTGGGGATGAGTTGCGCATGCAATCGGTGACGTATTGAGCGAGATGGTTGCGCTGTTACGGTAAACTAAGAAGAGAGAAAAAAAAAAGAAAGTGGATGTGCCCACACTTCAAAATATATTAAAGGTATTCAGTTCGCTGGTTTCAAAGTGATGTTGTCACCACTAAACGAATGACTCAAAGGGACTTGTTGGTGGGCAAGTTGATTGATACTTCAGGAAGCCAAAGTGTCGTCGTGTTTCGTGTTGTTTGCTACCATTTTATTTAGTTTCTAATGGCGTCCTTAAATACTCCGGTATCTCACGTTTCGTGAAATTCAAGTCATAGCGTGTGGTTAGGAATTGAGGCGTGTATTCTTACGCATCGCTTCTTAACGCTAAAATCCATGCACTCTTGAACGTCTGCTGATAAATATTAAAAATTACCTAAGCTCCATTAGTTTCGCTTTATTGATGGTATATCAAGGAGCTCCATTCGTTGCGTTAATTGTAGACGTCTATTTTGTATGTGAATCGCTATAATGAGCCAACTTAGTCTTTGTATTAGAAATGTAGACTATCAATGTAGAATCCTGTTATCGCAACGAATCTCGTAATCGAGCACTTCAGACCGAGATGACGCGCGTTTTAATCTCCACTCTGTTTACCGTCTGCAGCGAAATGATATCGAGTTACAGTGAAATGTCCATCAGCTGCGTGGCGTTCATGTATACTTTGTTTCACGAAATCGGCGCCATACTTTTTCTCTCACCCGCCGTGGTTGCTCAGTGGCTATGGTGTTGGGCTGCTGAGCACGAGGTCGCGGGATCGAATCCCGGCCACGGCGGCCGCATTTCGATGGGGGCGAAATGCGAAAACACCCGTGTGCTTATGTTTAGGCGCACGTTAAAGAACCCCAGGTGGTCAAAATTTCCGGAGTCCTCCACTACGGCGTGCCTCATAATCAGAAAGTGGTTTTGGCACGTAAAACCCCAAATATTATTATTATTATTATTATACTTTTTCTCGCTGTTACTATAGACGTTGCCTTCTGTGATAGCTCCTAAACGGAGCATTGAAACAATCGCAAAATAAATCACACCGTTTGAACATTTCGACCGAGTGACTTCGGCAGACTGTATCACTTTAGTGAAATTAGTGATCTTTTGATTATAATCTTAGCATTTTTTCTATTTTTTCCTTCCTAACGCTGCTCGCAGTGCCATCATCATGTAAGTATCTTTTGCCGTGTTTCCAAAGTGGTTTCATCTTTACAAATATACATTAAGTAAGAAAAGCATAAGTATTTCCATGCCGAACGGAAAACTAACGTAAAAAAACACACTGCTTTTTTTTTCCAAGTCAGAAAATGGATCTTCATCGAAGCACACAGATTCCTTTGTGCCTATTTGCGGACGAAGAACGAAAAAAATACACAAAAAGCTCGCCAGCGCTGTTTTTTGAAGCCACTCGGTCGGTGCAAAATATGCTCGAATTGCATCACTATTTGGTTAAGGGCTCTATAAAACCCGTTTCGTTCATGCGCTCATCTCGTGTGGCGAACGCGCCTAGGTTTATCTCCGAGTCAATTCCAGCGGCGTCTTCGACCTGTCACATTCGAGTTGTTTTGTGAGCGACAAATAGCTTGCACAGAACTCGTTAATCCGAATGAGGAAATCCATGTCGTGTAAAAGGCCCGTTAGACTTAGGTACGTACTAAAATTCGTGCACATGCTTTAACGTGCGCGAAATACAGGTCCCTTATCGTTACGGTACTTGACCGCGAGCACAGAGCTTTCGCAAAACTTCGGCTTAGTTTTTTTTTTTTTTGCGAATCTATGAACACACTTTATTTTACTTGAAGGGTCGTATATTGCGCATTTAAGTTATTACAGATGATAATTTGGGAAAATTCGACGACAGTAGACCGCCTGCACGCCAACAACTACAGCGCTCGCACCCGGATCAACGTGTAGCCTAGGGTTCGTACCCTACAATAATCTCTACTCGCCGCAGTGGGTTCCTATTGCTCAAGTTACGCATCGGGTGTGTTAATGGCGCGCATCGCATCGCCGTTAGAATGGCTAACTTTCCGCAGATGTCACCGTATGTTGCTGAGCAAATTTCAACAACTTAACCTTCGTCTACGGGGCGAGGCGGACTCCCAGGGCCTTCCCTCGGTATCCGCTAGAGCTCTGAGCAAAGGTTATCAGATACTAGATTCCCGGAACTTAAAAGAGTTGAAGTCAGTTTTACTTCTTCGTACAACAAAAGTACTACTACAAACGGGATTTCTTTTTTTAGGTAAGGAGAACAAACCATGTCACAAAATTAAATTTCCGGTTCCCTGACATACTGAGTAATAATTCCACGTTAACTGATAATATTGAAGAAAGTTAATCTTCCCTCGTGTTCGGGCGGCGATCGAAATTGTAATCTCTAGATCGTGAGTTCTTTCTGTGTCTTTCTCAGCGTACTGTTTCTCACATTCCATTTTCCGAATTCTGTTGTGCTTTTGAAATGTCGTGTTGAACAGTTCTTGCCTGTCCTCTCATGCATATATCGTATGCAATAGCACTGTGTACCAAGGCCTGTACTGGTCATGCCTTGGCAAGGTTCTCCGTGTTACTGACGGCGTTACGCTGTGTTATCGCGGTGCTAGGAGCCAAATTCGGTGCGCTGTTGCCCCAGCTCCATGACAGTAATGTAATTACGTGTATTTTCCTAATCTGCGTAGGATATTAAGGTGAGAGCTTTAACCGTAAAAATTAGCTGCTAGTGCGCGCAGCAGTTTCGAGTTCTATGGGAAGCAGCCTAGCCTCCACGCTTGTCGCCTTCCAAGAGCAGACCATGCAGCACAACATCACAAATTACAACACATGTAATTTTGACGGGAAGGTTTCCCTCATGAGTTTCTATCTGAATTCATGGAAACAAAGTCACCGTTTTTCTCAGTAACCACTGCTGCGGATTTGATGAGGTAGTCTGCATTTGAAGGAAAATGTACAAACCTACCTACCGGCTGTAGGAAGCAGATTCATATACTATTATCAACTGTATGCAAGGAGTTGTCGGTGCCTGCAAGACGGCGTCGGATAATGCTCTTCTCTTAATTCTTAGATCAGGTAAAAACACGTCAAACGAGGAATAGAGAAATGGCAATATTGACAACACTTCAAAAGTTGATACGCGCAACAAAAACTGCTGTTTCTGGGCAGTTTCACAAGCGTTGGAGTGTTTACGTTGGCGTACACATAGCAGCCCTTGTTAGGGGAAAACACAGCCCACTCGCCCACATTTATGGCATCATTTTTCTTTTAATAGAAATTCTTTAAAATTGTAATATTGAAGAAAACTTCAGAGTCATGTTTGCAACTCTGTTCATTGTTCTTGCACGATGAGTTTTACGCTGACGGGGTCAAGAGGAACACTGACTAGAAACGAAGACACGGACTGACATGAAGAAGCGTGTGTCAGTTTGTGTTCTCCTTGCTCTAGTACAAGAACAATACGCTCGCCTATTGGCCCAATGCATCGCTCTGTTACAACCCTGTAACTAGGCAATCAAAAATGACGTAATAATTACGTAAAGTGCGCCTATTCAGACATCTAAAGCGGACAAAATTGGTGTAACAATTGAAATGTACGATTATATTGCAGAATTTTCGTAAAACCCTCGTAAGCATTAAAAAACATTTTTGTGAGCTGACAATATTTTATATCGCGTTTGTCCGCTTTAGATGTTCTAACAGGTACAATTGACAGAACTGCGATATCTGCTTTTGGTGCGTAGTTGCAGACGTCTAAACTTTGTGCTTGCTATTTGTTATTTTTATAGCACACCGATTTCCCGCTCCTTCTATATTAACATCTGAGGCTATAAACAAAATTTCGGCTAAAGACAGTCGGCAGAATTTCGCTGTTTCTTTCAAATGCAACAAATTTCCTACAAATTACTTGAGAGGTCGTACAAAAATATGTGTTTCGGCGTTGTGAGTGAATTTCAATAGAGAAATGAGAATTGACCCAGAGATAAGGCTTTCTTTTAACATTTCTCTAACGCGGAAGCTGCCTCAGATAGCCATCGCAGAAGCGATTTAACCTCAATTTACTGGATCAAAATAAACATTGTTCCATGAGGCAGTGTTGAGAGTGGAATTTGTGTTTTTTTTTTCGGCTCTCAATATGCAGCCAAACCTCAATATTACGAATAGCGATTTCACTGAATTTGTTGCGCTTATCTAAACTAGTACGCCTCACCGCATTGACTGTTCCCAGGAAAATTGCTACGACATGTAGGAGACCTTTCGTTCATGGCCCACCGACCACGAAAAACGTCTGCGAAGTAGATATCAAGAAGCAGATATGCCTTCCAAGCTCACCGGCTGCAATTCTTAAGTTTCCATACGTGCCCTAAAGTAATTACAAAGTTATTTGGTGAATTTTTCTTAATTACTTGAATATGTGTTTGGATTTCTTGCGCTCATAATGTCCGCCTCTTCGAATAATGCAGGTCAAAGGCAAGAATTATGCCATATGCCGCAGGCAATTTATTTTTCAAAATTACGGGAAACTTAAAAATGTTACAATGAAGTGTAACGGTTTGTTTCAGTGCCCTCTGTATTTTCGTGCGTTATAGTCTCGGACTCCCACCCTTTATTTATTTTTTTGCATTCACATACCCCAGTCAAACCATGGGCTGCGCTATGTATAAATAAAAAAAGTACGCGGTACGCGTCTTGATGCTGGAGCTTTTATAAATAGAGGTGCCCTAGTCTAAACGTGGCCTCCAAATACATTGCTTCCAATACAGTCTGCAGCCAATACGTTATGGATTTGCGACTAAGCGGACCCACGGGCCTGGCCAGCAGTCCAAAAGAGTAGTACGCGACAGGTCAGCTTATATGACAGGTCTACATTGTTCTTTTTTTTTTCTAGCGCTGCAATGAGCTCGGTGCCAACGCTTGTCACGCGGATAACTGGTGGACTCGACAACTCGAGTGGCCGCTGATGTGACGATGCTACACCGATGCTGCTGTCGCTACAACTTGAACAAAATTGACAGGTGGTCACGTTATACACTTGCAATCACGGGAAAACATTTCGGAGGCCAGAGATTCCGCAAAGCCGCTCCTCCCGCCGTAGCAAGGATAGAATCACGCCTCTCGACCGCGTCTCCAGTAATGGCCTAGTGTCATTCTCGCTCTTTGTCCCGCGTAGAAGATAAGGCTTCCGTTTCTTAGTGCCCTATTCATTTTCATTGCTGCCATCATCTGTATCACTTACACCTAAATAAAATACACACAATAGCGACACGCCAAAGAGTCCACCCTCTTTCAATTTCCGTTCTCAGCATCGCCTTTTTTTTATTTTTTTACAATGGGCGAAGGTTCGGTATATCTAACGGACATCGCACTTCGATTGCTACTTGATGCTTCACCATCGTCGTCACGTGACCCACAGTCGATCGCAGTTTCCGGCCCCTTTAATACGCGCCATCTATATATAGTGAACAGCCTGCACCCGGCTGCTCATGGGATGCGCTTGAGTGTACACTTATGTGTTCAGAGGAAATCGTGATAAGTTCCGGATCAGCTTTCATTTTGAGCTTCTAGAGCACTATCCTGGTTCCTTCGCTACGCGGGAGCCTTATTGCACTCTTATATCGAACACCCTCCAGGGCCGCGGTAAATTTCAGATATTGATTTACAGAGTTTGCTCGCCGATAATGCGAGCTTTCTGTTTTCGCACCGAAAGGGGAATTGGCCTCGCCTTCCACTGCTGGACGTTTCACTGGCTTCGATCTTTTTAGACCACAGCACTTATCGTAATTCTCCATTCGGTTACCCTGTCGGTGACCGTCTGTATTTTTATCTTTATTCTGGGAGAAATATCAGTGCTGCGTTAGGCGATCATTGCTTCTGACGTCTTGTTAGAAATGAAACGAACTAGGACCGGCCCAAGAAAGAATCGAAGTCAAAAGTGCTTGCGTCAACGGTCCGAAAAAAACCTGACAATCACTACAATTGGGTTGACCACCAGGCCGTCGGATTGGGGACGCACATTTTGTACAACTCAAAGCAAAATTTTACGATCCAAATAAGAGATACTCTCTTTTGATTGTTAGCACACGCGACCACGTTAGACCGCAATGATGTCGCCTGCAGGGGCAAAACCGGCGCATAACAAAACACATTTAAAGACAAACTTTGCAAAAACTGGCTTGGCACTCGTAAAAGTAAAGACCTATGGCAACAATGTCACGAGGAAGGCAATTCTAGTCTGTCGCAGCTCGGGCAAGGAGCCAGGCATGAAATGCTGTTGTTCGTGCACGTTGGTGTTGGATTTACGGCTCGTTCAGTTATGAAGTAGGGTGCTGTGACTTCTTCCGTGGATGGAGGCGCTATGGGTATTGTGCCATTTTGCTGCTAGATCTTGGGTAGGGGCCGCCACTTCCATGAATTCATGTTTTTCACAAGCCGTATCCGCCCCGCTCACCGTGGAACGCACCACAGCTATCAGGAGGACCACTGAAAGTTCCGCCACATATATACGGTGCTTCAATATGGAGAGCTACAAGAAAAAACAAGCGGCACAGGCTGGCGATGCCGCGACGATAAGATGTGGCGTTCTATTGCGCTGCTGCCGCTACACGTATGGCTTGTTGTTAACAGCGGCATTTCATGAAACGCTAGGGACAGCAGCAACAGATAACAATATGTACTGGCTTTCCTATGCCTAGAGCTTTAAATGTGTGAGTATTTCTGTGCTTACTCAACGAGGAAGAACGTCCGTCCGTCACGTAAGACGATCGTTTTCAAGACAGGGCACGCATCAACGAGCGAATTCATCTTCGGGCTCCATCTCGCATCAACGCGAAATAACCGGCGAGAACACAGCGCGCACCAAGCTATCATCACTCGCCACAATGCGCTCCCATCGCAGATCGCTTTCAAGTTAAGGGCCCGCGCGGCCGCGCCCTATGTCGACGCCGCCGGAGTACGCTTATTCGTGGTTTATAATGGCTCCGCGCGGATGAGTAAAGCGCTAGAGGGCGATAACGGCTTATAATGATCGGAATGCCATCAGCGCGCCGCCATCTGCAGTAGTTTGCTTGCCTCGTTAATTCACGTTGTGCCGCCGTCTGCAGCAGTACGTGTAGCTGCAGCGCTGTCGTTTCTACTGGTCGGATCAAGGTTCATTTCATTGATAACGACACTGGACTGCGTGGAAGTGAGAATGTGGCGCAATGCTTACGCATACTTAGGCAATTCCCAGAGCAGCTTCCGAGTGAATTTTTCCAGGAAAATCACATCGGCATACACCGGCGCTCACTTATCCCGTTGTCATGGAAGCATGCAGCTGAAAAACTTAGCGAGCTTACAGGACACCACGCTGTCCTCGTAAAGCGCGCCAAACTTTCAAATGGGACGTGAATATTTAATCTTTTATGCGGAAAAACTGTGATCTCATTAAAAGGCACGCCGTAGCAGTGAATTTTTCATTGGGGTGACTACGAATTAATTTTCACCGCCTGGCGTCCTTTAACGTGCACCTACATCTAAATACGCGAGCATTTTTTTTTTTCATTTCACCCTCATCTTTCGCCGTGGCCGGGATCGAACCCGCGACCTCGCAAGGCCTAAGCCACTCACCAATAGCGGCGGGTTCCAATGGAATTTTACTGCACCGTCTAGGCTATTCGGTCCGCTTTCGAATTCAATCTGGCATCTGATTCGAAGCTGACTTGCGCTGCGATAATAAGGTATGCGACCGGGCTAGCTGGTGTTCGTATATAATTTTGACAGTGCGAACTTTGACAAAGGACGGCGAAAGAGGCGTCAAACGGAGGCTGGAACACTGGCGAACTCCAACGTATTCTCGAATTCGCCATCTCGTCAAGTCTGATTGGCTCGAAGGACTGCTACGACCTCTCCGATTGGCTCAAAACGGCAAAATAGCGGAATACCACAATGCGGTGGTGTTTGACAGTTGCGTGAATGGCATCCCGCTTTTTAGCCAATGGCTGTAGAGGAGTAGCCTGTACGAAGTTTTGGCGTAGTTGTGTGGATGACAACGCTTCGTGTGGCGGACGGCTTTGATCGCTAGGACATCCCTGAGGGCATTCCTGCGACTGTTTTTAATGTGTGTGCAGAGAGGCTCACACGCGACTGCGCTAGCTCGTCTTGAGCTGCTAATCAAGAACTTGATGAGCATTTTGAAGTCACCTCCCCCCCCCCCCTTTGTGAGCAGTGGGTGACGAAGACGCACTGCGCAAGAGCAGCAAACGGCTTTATTTACAAGCGGCTTTAGTGCTGACTATATTAAAGGGACGCTGTTGAATCGGTGAATCAGTTTTGACTTATGAAGTATCTTTGAGAAATACTGCTTTCACTGACTTCGCACTAATAGATCGATTGTTAACTGAGAAAATGACGGCCAAAGCTTCCTTTTTCAGCTTCAGTTCAGTTTATTATTCGTTCATAACAATTGGTTAAAAGAAAGGGTATACCGACAAGGGTCCCAAAGTCAGAGACTGCACCGGGACCCTTGGATTAGAAGTTACATAAAAAAATAAAGTGGAGTACAGAGCCCCCCCCCCCCCCCCCATAGAAATAAAATATGAAATAAGTTCCCTGCCGAAACGCCGGGGCCAGTACGTAAGTGTGACGTCATGAATTCCGATTATCATTTTTCCGCGTGTTGACCATTGTGGCTCTGGAAAACCTTTGGAAAATTTCCAAGTTCGGTCTTTGGCTCTTTTAGAATAAAATGTAGCTCGTTTTTACCGATAAAAGCTTAACTGGGATCGAGCAGACGGCGTCGAAATTCATGACGTCACGCTGCGCTGGTGCAGGAATTCCACGGTGACGTCACCAGCTGTCTTTTGGTCTAGCGTCTTGCTTGCCAAGCGTCTGCTGGCAGTAAGAATGGTTGTTCTTGGTATTGTTGAAAAGTAATTCACTAATGCAGCTCGAATATTTTTTTTATAGTACCCTTTTACGTAGCACCAATTGCTGTGCGAGTGTATGTGTGCGGTGTCTCTCCGCCGAACTTTATGTGTGTTCCTGTCGTACGCGGTATAGGTAGAAAATAGAATGATCTTGTTCTGCTTGACTCCCCCACCTTCCTCCTCTGTTTCATCTCTGTCTCTCTCCCACACCTTTAACGTGTGTAACGTTATGTTGTTCTCTTCCTCGGCAGCGTGCCGTTATGAGAAGGGTGCGTGGAATGCCTGCAACGTCACGGCCAACACGCGTACCCGGGTGGACAAACTCAAACCAAGAAGCGACCCCACATGCGAGCCTAACCGCACCGTCACCAAGAAGTGCAAGTCCGGTGAGTTGAGGATAATGGTGATGATCAGAGACTTTGCTGCATGCCCACACGCGAGGACAGACCAATAATCGGGCGCGTGAGCGAAGAGAACTTGAGTGGTCTTCCTGCCACAAGCGTCTCCTGTGGTTGGCAGAGTGTGTATAAATGATGCCTTGCCCCGTTTCCCACATTTATAAGCGAAGCTTTTCTTTGCATACCTCGCCGGGTTTTGTGACCGCAGCTGCGGTCTGGCTGTTCTCTTGCCGAATAGGCCAACCAACCACAGTGGAGTACGGGTGCCGCTGGGTTCTTTGAACCACCACCAGATGGCGCTCGCCTCCGGGCATCCGCGGTAGTGCGGGGCACAGTAAAAAAAACATTCGCGGAGAAACTCCGCTGGCGTTGTCTGAGGATGCAAAAGCATTGTGCCACTTGTTCATCTCAACGCAGCCAGATGTCATTGTCAACCTTATCAAACTTGAACCGACCAGTATAAACACGTATCAACACTTATTGGGCGATCCGACCTTTATCAACCCTTATCAGCAGTTATCAACCTTATCGAACTCGAACCAACCGTTACCAACCCTTGCCTGTCCATATCGGATATGATCCGGCCCTTACAACTATTATCGGTCTTTTGAACATTATAGGGTATGATCCGACCCTTATCAACCTTATCGGTCCCTATCAACCTTGTCGATTTCCTCTGATAATTGTGCGCTCTTGTCGCTCTTTAGCACCTTATCCCTCCGCGTCAAACCATTATGAACCGTGATGAGACCTATATAACCCCTCATCATTACCTAACATCCTTATCAATGCATTGGCTGCTTCTCTGTCAGTGTTGCTCAACGCGAAGCGCATGAGCCTTCAAAGATCGGTGACGTATCGGTCTGTGAAGGAACGCCGCAACGGAAGGCGCATCCCGCGACCATGGAAATGCATCGGGGTTGTGGCGTGTTTGTCAATAAATTTTTACGAAGTCTGAATTTTCCTGATGTCTACAATGCTCCCAGTCGGCTCTCCACGTGGTCCCAGAGATGTATTTTATTCCACCATCACTAAATTTTTTAACAAAGCCTTCATAGAAATTTTTCTCCTTTGACATTTGTTTAGTACCGCTAGTACAACACATTCATGTGGGTGCGATAGTATATTCACATTGAAAGCATATTTAGCGCTAGCGAACAAGGACAGAAGGGAGACGACACCACAATTGGCCAACTTCAACAACTTTATTTTCAGGAAGCAACCACCTATTCAACCCATTCAAAAAAAGCCGTCTCCTTATCCAACATGTCGACCGAAGGGGCGCTAACACACGTATTACTATTCCGACAGATAGCCTGAGCCTCAATAATCTCTCGCACATCTTTATGTCTGTGCTCCGCAAAAACATCCATTTGTGCTTCGAAGTATATTTACCTTCTGCAAGCGTGGGCGCCTATTTAGCTCAGTGGGTGAGACACTCGGATTATATACGTAGGGCCGTAGGTTCGCAACTCGCCAACGGTTTTACCTTGAAATTTGTTTTATACATCGACAACAATTCATTTTACGGGACGAACGTTTCCTCGTTGGGTCAGCATACAATTGCTTATGCACTTAAAGATAACCAGAAAGCTCACCCTCGCGCATGGGCGGCTACATGGTAATGAGGAAGTGAACGCTTCTTGCGGACAGTATGGTTTCAAGTTGCGCTACGTGCATGTGTGCATGCTGCCCCTGAAACCGTGATGCGCTCAAGGCGCCCGTCGTACTTGCTAGTAGTCTGCAACTCCGCTGAACAAAAAGGTTGGTGCAATTTGTGTGCGCCAACGCTTGTTTGTTTGGGCGTGTAATCGTGTTCCGACTCTTTATACACTCACACAAACTTTCGCTGTATATAGATTCAGGATCGTTGGATCTGCATTTTTATTATTGTTTCTTTTCTAGTCTCAAGAGCACGGCTATGTGTCGAGCGTACGAATGACTTGGAGCGAGCCTTCGACGCGCTTAGTTTCTTTCACTTAACAGGCTAGACACATTTACTGCGACGTTTCGAACGTTAAACTTTCAAGCTACGTCGCATGCGCCTACAGTGCCGCTTGGCGTCTGCAGAACGTGTGGCGAAAAGTGATGCACCCGCCATATAGGCGCAAAAATCAGCATGTGTGAGAAACTGTGGCCTTGCTACTTTCTAATCTTTGCTAGAAATGGCTGAACGTGACTATGTCCATTTGCAGAACAGTACACACCGCGCGGACGCACATATCTACACCAGCACACTCGGAGAACTTTGTTTCTAAACTCACTAAGAAGGACCTCAGAGATTGGGCGCTGCGCACAGCACGATTTCGGGGACCATGCTCTGAGGTCGAAAGGTTCACACTGTCGCTAGTGTATACCTGAGACGCCACTGTGATAGTTAGACCAGCATGATAATAATCGAAAGTTTCTTTTTCCACAACATGCACTATCAGCATGAATGCAAACGCGAACAGGAAATACCTGATCGGAGCGCCTGATGGGTGTAATTACATGGGGAATACGACGTGTAATCGCTCTGCAGCCAGTTTCTAATCATGTGTTAGTCCCGTGTGTACGTTTTGGAGGCTGAATTAAGCCGCTGTCACAAATGCAGGTGAACCGGGAAACGCAACCACGCATTCAATTAGTTTCGGAATTGTTCGTGTTTAAATTGAGCAGCATGGTGGGGCACATCCTGCTTTAGAGCAAGCTTACCACTCTCGGCTCCAGTAAATTTGTTTGTCTAGACTTGGCCCTTCTCGAATCTCAAAAGTAAAATTCCTGCAGCTTATTTCAGTTGCAAGTTCATTTTGCGCTGACAGTGTAATTCAACCTGTAATTTGTTTCAGTTGGCTTTCTTCGTAACGTTACAATGAAAGCAGGATTTGTAAATGTATCAATACCCTTTCTTGATTATCGTCATGTCATGGTGTCGTGGTTTACTGATTCGCTAGAAATTATACGAAATTATATGAACGTAAGACAGGTGAGGACGGTAACCTTGCCCTTTACAACGGGATACCGTAGTTTGACAGTGTGTCCAAACCGGCTTGATCACAAAAGGATCGAAAGAAAACTACTCGCTCATGAAGCAAAAGTTTGTGCACATATTTGGCTGGCCTTAAAAGAAATGTTGCCCACCAAGGCAGCCGCACAATATACATGAACGAATAAAAGAAGATTCAGTGTACTCTAAACACAGAACCTTGCGAAATCGTGCGTATTATTATTTTCGCGATAGCTAATCGACTGGAGCGCCAGATTAGTCTGGTGATTTCAGTGCGGCACCCTGTTTACAGTAGCAGCTGCACGCATCTGTGACACAATGCAGATTCCTTGAGGAAAAATCTACATACCGCCTCCTTTCGGTCGACTCCGTCGCAAGAACTTGGTTTCGTCGTCACGTGATGCTCCGTAGGACCTTCTTTCAGTCGACTGTCCCACTAAGAGTCGTGTGATGACATCACGTGGTGCTCAGCAGCGCTCCTTGTCGGTATTCTCCCGCCCACAGCTCTTCGCCCCAGTCGCGTCACACTACAGGCCTACGTCTCTACGTCGCCGCGCATGCGAAGTTGGCTAACTGTCAGTGGTAAAAGCGGTTTGTGACTCGCTCCTGAGCAAACGGTTTTCGTCTTGCTGAAGACAAACGGGAGAACATTCCGCCTTAGAAACGCTTCGCATGAGATGCAATGCGATAGAGGGTGCCGCATATTCAGTAAACAACGCTACTTCCCCCTTCTTTGGTGTGAACCTCTATCAGTTGTTAACCTGCCTAATTTATCCCAAACTTGATTTTAGTCCGTGGGCCATGGCGCTGAAGACGGGGCATTTGCTGACTGACGCCGAGGCAAAGCCTGTCTTCTACGCTGATGACTTGATGCTTATAGACCGGCTGTTGCTCGCGACTTTCGTTCGTCTGGTTCAGTATGAAGGGAATAAGTCTCCGATTGAACAGACTTTTATCCAAACAACTTGGTATACAAAGTTGCAAGATTACCAAAATTACAGCACTGCGGACGCTCCCAGGCGGCTGTCAAAATGCGCGCTTATAGGAGTAGGCAATTGTACATTTCGTGACGTGCAGTTTTCTTTTTTGCGTGCCCGCTGGAGCGTACGACACGTGAGCAGTGACCTTCTGAAACGCTGCCTAAAACCGCTGCAGGTCTGGGCTGCCGCTACAACCGCAGCGTCAAGTGGAGCGAGTGCGATGCGCAGACGCAGACCCGGACCAAGACCATGCCGCTGGTGAGCGGCAACAGCGCGTCGTGCGAGAGCCACAAGGTGGTCACGAAGCCGTGCCGCAGCAACGGGGACCAGCGCCAGATGAAGCGCAAGCCTAAGCAGGGTGAGGATCTCGTTCATTTACTTTGCTTCTACACTTACTTACTTTGTACTTCTACAGTGGACATTTGTGCGAAGTCCTGTGTGTTTCCTGCCTTTTGTCTTCGTTGTCTTGCGCTGCCCTTTCAGCATGTTCCGGTTCCCTAAATCGACACAAAATTTTCGTCGAAAGCATTGTGTCGGGTGATCGTGCAACTGAGCTGCCCCAAGCGGATTCATTTCTAATTTCCTAAATTGTTCTCCGTAATGAAACTTCTATGTTATCCATAGTTGCGAGTGTGACTGGTCCATCTTTTCAGTTTAATTTTCCTCTTGCTCCTGAACTTTCTTCCATGAGTCCAAGCGCAAATTCTGCTTCTTTCCAATACGTCTTCTGGGCGGCCACCCACTATTTGGACTGATTGCGTCAGTTGGCACGGCCAGTTTTTGGTCCATATCCCCGTACTCGACGCTCCTTGTTCGTTCTCCTACGCCCTACTATTCTCAGGGTTACGTTGCCGTGTGCGCCACCGATGAGAGCGGAGAGTCTAGTCACTGACGCGAAGCTCGGTTCCCTCGAACACCACCAGATGGTCTTCGCCTTCGCCCGCCGGGACATCGGAACCCACCACGAGCCACGAGAGCTTCTTTCTCACGTTTGCCCGACCAAAATAGACCCCAGGGAGAAATCTCGGGACTTTTTGTTGGAGAATGGTCCCTCTCTTGCGCCTGCAAAATGTGCGTTTGCCTAGGTACTACGGAGGACGACGCGCTTTGCTTCGTCGACCACCTAAACTCTGTCCGAACGGGATCATAGCGGCCGATACAGACTGTGTAATGGCGAAGTGCCAGTTTTTATCGTCATTGGTTGGTCCGTGTGACTGATGCACACTTAACATGAAGTTTGCCGCTTGCCGGTTCGTCTTCGGTGCTTCGCCATTGGCGTGCTCGTCGGTGACGGGACAAGTGCGTGTCACATGGGCACGCTTTCCTTGCGCACCGCCCAGCCATGAACGAGAACTTCAGTATAACCCGCAATAGAATATTTTAAACTAAAGGAATTCTCAGCAATAGCGTTTCATTATTAATTGGTCTGCGGCCGCTAAAGCAGCGTCTACGCTTCCCCCCTCCCCCCCTCGCCTCGGCGCGGTTCGCGTAGAGTTACTTCACTCCTCTTGGCAGGAACCCAGCGTGTCAGACCTGGTGGTGAAACGTAGGGTAAGAACATCAGTGCTCAAGCCAAAGTGAAAACTGATGTAATAATGCAGAAACAATAAAGAAAACAAAACACAGAAAGCTTTATCGAATACGCCACCTCCCAATCACGAGCATATCGCCTTGGCGCGGCGCCGCAAAAGACGAACGACCAGCATGCTTATTCCGGGTTATTAATACGCTTAATTACGCTTATTCATACGCTCGGCTAAGTTCAAACCGCACAAAGCGCTTACCCTTCCACGGTGTTGTAATACCTAGGGAAAGGCAGACTCCGAGAAGCGAAAGTCCCGATACGTCTCCCGCCGAGTTCATGCATGCGCGCAACGGTCGGGCAAACTCGAGAAAGAAGGTCTCGTCCACGAAACCGCCGGCTGCGTCAGCTATATCATGGGCGTCTTGCCACAGCGTGGTCCCGCTGTGCCACAGCGCCGCGCCATTCACTTTGTTCGAGTCTTTTTATTGCGATAGCAATTATATGCACACTGCAGGCTAATTTTCGTCTTTATCGTTGTTCTCGCTGTGATGCTCTGTATAAAGTCTAAGTGCGATAACGTCGGGGCCGCACGCTATACGCTGTAAGTACGAGTGAAAGCTTGCGAGGGTGGATGTTTGCTTGGTGGGCGATGTCTTCTGGCGCTCGCAAGGGAGGAAGGCGGGGAAGACGCACGCCGTCTTCCCACGCGCACAAATAGGTGGGGGGGGGGGGGGAAGGGGGGCGTAGCGCTCTTCTGTTTTAGGTGCGAAGGCTGAGCGTGGCCGGGCGCATCCCATCTTGGTGGCAATGGGTTCGAAGGCTAGCCGACCTGCGCTGTGTTCTCGCCCGGGTAGATCGCCTTGAAGCGAGAGGCAGCACGAAGTGGAAATCATCGTGTTTTCGGTGACAATAAACGCGCCATGTGGTCCCAGCTGACAGCGTTTCTGGCGTTGCGCCAACGTCGTTATCTTCGCGCACGCGTACGCGCGCTTTCGGCCGTCTCCTTCGATGCGCCCGGTGCCAATCGAGCCCCGTATTCGAAAGCCATCCTCGACTCGGAAGTTCTTACTCCACTCCAATGGGTGAACACAGCGCCACTTTTCGACTGAAGAAGGCGCTACGTTTCTCAAGAATGGGCGCGGAGTGTCAATTAAGCGCACAGACTTCTTCAGTGGAAGGGCAGAGCTGCCGTCAACTTTCCTGAGTCGAAGTGGAGTGTTGAGTGGAGGGACGCTTTCCAATACGGGGCAAGCCAGGCGAAATTTCGCGAACCTGGTAGTGTCGCCGAAAACGATCGCTCCAGGTATAGGCTGATGAGCTCCACGGGACCCATTCCTCGCCGAAAACCGCTACGTGTTCCTTATCGTGATGCGCCGTTTTGCCCTGCTAGCTCATCAAAGGTTCACTTGCATTCATTTGCCCAGTGTGTGGGATCTTCGTATATTTAAATACTATTTCAGGTTATTGTTAAAGAAATGCCATAGTTACGTAACTTATTCTTCAGGATATGTGGTACTGTACTGTTGGACCTTGTGCTTTTGTTCTTTCTCATGCTAGAGGCCTCGAAACAGTGCACATGCTTACTAGTTCCGTTCTGAAACGACATCGTCACGGTATCCCCCCCCCCCAAAGTGATATTACAACAACAACAAAAAAAAAAGAAAAGTCACAGTTTCGCCCGAAAGGTGAAGCATCGATTGCGATAGCACATTTGTGGACAGCTATCCAAAGTAACGGTAGTAGTTTTATCGGGCGTTAAAACTTGTACACATAGGCGCACTAACTAAATTAACGAGCATGGTGTCACGCGCGCACAAGCAAACATGAACACATCTGGCTCGATGATCGCGGGAACTCGCTGTCAAAACGCTGACGTGTGGAAACGCCGCTGCAGCAGCGAGCGAAGCGGCATTCGTGCTGTCTATCGCTTCAACGCAAAGTAAGCGTCGAGAACACACAGAACGCACAAAGCTACGAGCCCGTCGACAGACCTAGACTCTGCCCACAGCGCAGATCGCTCTCAAGATACGTCCCTAAACCGCGTGCAGCCGCCACATGCGCAGTTTCAGCCGGAGTAAAACTCCGCCCCTCCCCACTCGTACCTACCCCCGGCGCCTCGCAGCGTTGGGTGCTTGGCGCACGACGGAAGACGGCGCGCTTCCTCCCCGCTTTCTTCTCTTTCACATGGGCAAGAGTGAGCCGCGATCGTCGGCTCCCCTCACAAGCCTTCCCCCGTACATGCAGGGTAGGGTGTATGCCCTACGCTGTATGTGCGTAGGGCACATCGGGCGTAGGGCGTAGGGCTGCATAGCGTACGGTGTTACCGCCCTTGGATTTTATACGAAATGGCGAAAATGTGCTTGGAGCGTCCATGTGATTGCTACCGCAATAATAGAAAGAGGTGCGTGCGCCCATACGGGACATCGAGGTCGCACCGTTCTGAAACTCGTCAGACAGCACCACATTTATCGCGTCATCCCAGCGAGCGCCGGTGCGTACATCTGTCTAATGGAATTCTAATTGCGCAGTGAGGTCGTTCGAAATCTCAAAGGAAACTGCTTGGTAATCGTCCACATCACATAAAGAGTGCAGCAAATAGAGGGCACGTCAGCGCTCCATTGCTTAACCCAGAAAAGAAAAGAAGAAGATATTGATTTCGAATCGTTCAGCTCGCGAGACGTGGTATCTGCTGTCTTGAGTGATAGTGTTTCTATGGTATTCTGTATGAAAAAGGAAAGAAGGCTTGCTTCTTTACGGATGTACGCATTTGTAGGCATCAAGTAAAGATGTCTTTTGATGGAATTAAGAGTATAATGGCATTTCAACGCCCGGCGTTTTTGTTCCTTCGAGTACCTTGATGAGAATGGAGCACATTGCATATGCCGTCAGACTATTCGTTCATGTCTGACGTTAGATCTTGATGTGTGTGTGTGTTTCTTATGACATCAAATTACTTTAGTCGGCTATTTTTCATCTACTTATGTGCATCTTAGTTAAGCAACATGTGATCATTGTTTTCAGATGAAGAGGAAGAGGAGGAGGACGAATGAACACCAAAGACACGCGGACGGGCGTTTCAAGCTGTCCTGGCTCCTGAGAGAAGGCAGCCAAGATCTTTCAAAACAGTGTGGGCACAAGGGGGCTGTTTACTCCGCACGACGCGCAGACAACGTCTTCAAGTTCGAGACAGCACGGTGACCTTACGCCGCGAGATGAACGGCACCACCAGATGTATAATGGGGTACATGCGTTGCCTGAGCCCCCCCCCCCCCCCCCCCCCAAAAGGTCGAAAAACATGCGTGCATTCTTGTTTCGTCGTGTCACTCTAAAAATCAGCGCACGGGCAACCTTGTTCAAACCTGATCACGTCAGAATTTAGGCTTGCTGGTTGGACATCGCGAATTTAGGGCAGCGCAATACAAAAAAAAAAAAAGAGAAGCGGTGGAAGTCAGCGCTGTGTGCGTCGTCTTCTGCCCCTCTTCCTTGTTGCGCGGTTCTGAATTCAGGCACTTCAAACTGTGACTCATTTCGCAGCATTAATATCACTGTATGACTGCTCGAGCTGCCTTATGGGGGGCCTTTCGAGGCCTTTTTTACGCGAAGAAAGGTCAACAACCTGTAATGACTTCTACTTGTCTCTGTACTCGCTTCGTTCAGATCGCTCATTAAGCGAAAAAAATGAATGGTACATCTTTCTGTGAAACCGACGGATACTCATGCCAAGAAATACTCAAGCTTCGGACCGTCGCCCTCCTGTTTGTGGTACGATCGTGTTGTAGCACAAGTGGTCGTAATATGGAGGTCAGCGACTCAAGCAGAGCAAATTACAATGATATTAGCAAGCCTGGGAGCCAGCGGCAATGTCAGTGGCCCAGTTTCATCGATGATATCACATCCAAACACGGAGAATCGATGCTTTAAACAATTCTTACCGGCTTAAATTACTTAATCTCGCTTTCATGCATCGCACTCTGCGTTCTCACTATAACCCATAACACATGGTGACTTAAAGGTCATAATCACTTGCTGCATATCGATGTGAATGCGTCATTAGGCTAGAGTGTGACGTGCCGAAAGATATTGAAGCTGCGTCGTAAAGACGAGTGAAATCGCGTCCACTGAAGCATTTAGGGTTAATCGACGATGGGGCCACCTTTTTCAGGAATGATAAAGTCGTGGCAATGCCCAATTTACGAAACGCCATCGTCCTGCTCTTCGCATGATATCTTACAGATGACCAACAGCTAGTCTGTTTTGCATTCTAATGAAGAAAGCCTGCAAGGACGAATACCTATGAGAGCGACCTGGTCAGCCTTTTCTCAATAATGATTACACCAGCCTAACTCTTAAAACACCACAGCCACCGAGTATTGGTCGTAGTTGACAACAGTCTGCTACAAACGACAAAATGTCGCAAAATACCGAACCAAGTCCACCAAGCAGGCGATGCTACCCAAAGTTTCAATAGTTCTGAAGCATTTATTTGTCATCAGCATTCGGTAGTCGGTCGCTTTTCACAAGTACTAAAGGACTGGGCTGCGATTATGTAACGATTCTATTCCGATTATTTTCGTTGACACGCTTCATCATTGGTCACAGTGGCGAGACACGCCTGCGTTATCTCTGGCATCGGTCGGTCTTGTGAAGCGGATGATAAGAAAGGCATAGAATCGAGCGAAAAGAATCGTAACCATATACTGGCCCTGCAACCGGCATTCGTAACTTTGACGACAGGCACAAACCGCAGGACTTTAAACCTTGGCACTATCTCTATTCATCAAGAGCGATCTGCTTTTGCTAAATTTGAATGTCGGCCTAAGAGTGCCTCTCAAATGTTTTGTTGTGCTGTCCGATAATTCTGTAAGCTGTCCGTCATTGCATACGAATATGCTACTTATTTGGATTGTATATTCAGACGACACTGCAACGCGAAATTGTCTTGTGTTGCTACGTAATGCCTAGAAGTTATAGAATTCTTACAAACTATTTAATGTATAATACAACGGAAATAATGGACTGCACAATGTAACCATTCAGCAGGTCCATCGGCTGAAGTCAGTTTACTCACCGAACAGGTAGTCTGCGATTATTCTGGCATAGTTAAGCTTTAGGTCGCCACTCCCGAACCAGGTAAATCACCTTGATCGCAAAGGGTTTTAAAATTTCTCATCTTCCAAGGGAGCGCGACCACTCGTCTTTATCTAGCCAATATCTCACTGTTCTCTCATTGCCGTTGTTCTACGTTAGCTTTAGAACGCAAGCGCGGCGTACTTTTCAACCGCGTAAATCTCGCGGCTGTCTTGCTTCTGCTCTTATCACATTTACTCATTGTGCCAATGAACATTTCAAGGGCATTCCAGGTGGGAGAAGAGGTGTAATGGGTCGATGAATGTGTGACCCGGCCACGTTTTGTGGCTTGTGTAACGTCTTTTCATACTCCAGCTCTTATACTTAATGCATTCGGGGAGGTGGTGCGGGAAGGAGGTGGGTTTCACTAATTAAGCTATCGTTGTTCGACCTATTATCGTTCCCAGCGTGCTTCTGTAGTTGCAGTAAACACTTCCTCTCTGTCCCCTTGTAGATCACGTGCTCCTTGCCACTTTAAGACGGTGTTCCCTTCATTGGACAACGAAGACGTGCGCGAAATGGTGTTCTTTTTTTATTTTTCATGATTTTATTTGCTTCACAGTGTCTTATACTACGAATAAAAGAAATGCCTTCAAAATAATCGTGCATCCTTTGTCGTGCCTAAAACAGGCAGAATCAATATTTCGTGAAACGTTTCACAGACTGCGAAGAGCTTCGTAGCAAGCTCGGTAGCAGGTTCTCTTTTCTTTTTTTTTCACAGAGCACTTATGTTCCAGACACCTGCAGCGACACAACAGGATGCATCGTACTCTCTATGGCTGCAATAATAGACACCTTTCAACCAGAGCTGGAGAATGGTTTAATAATGTGCACACTTAGAGCAAATCGAGTGAACACCGACTTGCATTCTTTAACCTAAATCAGCATTCACATCGCCCTTCTTTGACTAAATCTATCAGTATCGCGTATGAGGCAGATGAGACCTTGTTCAAGCTAACTTGTTCACGTGCAAGTTGGTTAGTGGTTCGGTGAAGTCACTGTAGTGCAAACCAACAAAATGAGCGGCCGCGTTGAACCTGTACGCAAGAGAATTATTCTGTGTCTTCTTTCTGATCAGTTAGGGCGGCGCACTAAATGTATGGTTCAGTGTAGCGCCTATGACGCCCGGTATCCGGTTAGCGCTTCGATGGCTTCGCCATACGTTCCCTGAGCCCTGTTTGCTCGTGGTTTCAACGTGCAAACGCACGTTGAAACCAAGACGATAAATGTACACGTTGCAAATAAACCAGCGAAATTGCACGATCATATCGGGAGAGAACATTCACAGAGCGGTTGGAAAAGCACACCTGAACAAGTGCGCATCAAGTAAAAGCTACCGGGAACCAAGCACACTAGACCGAATCCGCCAAGCGCAGTGTCACGTGTTGGGCCAAACCTTTTGAAAGGCTTTGTGTTCCAATAACCGCCGTAGACGGCATCGTAGAAGGCTAAGCGCACCGCGGCCATCTTAAGTGTGGTTCCAATTCTGGCAAAAACGTCAATGGAGGCACCTTCGCGAAGACAGCATCAAAGTAAAAAAACGATGCAGCTACTTTCTTGTTCAAACGAGATGGAGGCTGTGCAGGACGCTTGGAAAATCAACGGGAAACCCTTCTGCGCAGAATAAAACGTAGTGACGCTTTCATATGCGTTTAAGCGCAAGTCGCGTCATGTTGTTCATAGGTTCGCAGACGCAAACCGTTAAAATACAGACATAATGTTTGCCTTTCACAACTATTTATTGTCACCGCGAGATGGCGCCTTGTAGCAGAGACGTCATTAGGTTTGAAATTTAGGTTTTAAATATAGTGTTAGAAAACCAGGTGTTATGGTATTCAACGAAAACAGTGAACAGACAGCGGAGATACAGGGCCAGGCAATACTTCGGGTAACAGAACATAAATACCTTGGTATATGGATAAACGAAGGCAACAGATATATGGAAACACAGAAAAAAGCAATAACAGTGAAGGGGAAGAGAAATTCAGCCATAATGAAGCACAGAGTGCTATGGGGATACAATAGGTACGAGGTCCTCCGAGGTATGTGGAAAGGTGTAATGGTTCCAGGACTTACTTTTGGAAATGCGCTTGTTTGCTTTAAATTAGGGGCACAATAAGGGCTCGACGGGAACCAAAGGTCAGTGGGTCGCCTCGCATTGGGCGCTCACGGGAAGACTACAACTGAAGCTGTGCAGGGTGATATGGGCTGGACTATTTTTGAAGTGAGGGAAGCTCGCAGTAAAATTGAGTATGAAGAACGGCTGAGGAACATGGAAGAAAGTAAATGGGCTGGGAGGGTGTTAAGGTATCTGTACAGGAAAAACATTGATTCGCAGTGGAGGAAAAGAACTAGGAACCTTACCAGCAAGTATGCGGCCTGTAGGGTGGGCAACAAAGCAACAAATAAAGTCAAGCGGAAAGTCAGAAAGGCTGAAATAATCTCATGGGTGGCGGCAGTGGACAAGAAAGCTGAGATGAGTAAATACTTAAGAGGAAAAAAAGAAATCAGGAAAGAAACAATTTATGATAACTCAAAGGGAAGCTCATTACTTTTTGAAGCGAGATCGGGATGCCTTAGAACACGCACCTATAATGCGAGATATAAGAAGGAAGAAGAAGCATATGCTTGCTGCGGTAAAGCTAGGGAAACTATGGAGCATGTTTTATTATAATGTGAAGACGTCTACCCAGCGGTCGATTTAGGCACCACTGGCCTCCTCGAAGCCCTTGGGTTCAGCGGGAGCAGTGGTAAAGTAAACATGTCCGCAGTAGGTATTAGTAAGAGGCGATTGGAGGATTGGTGGAAGTAGGGAAATGACAAAAGACGGAGACGTACAAAAACACAGTTCGCTCTAGGGGATCAGCAAATTTGGGCGTGGTAGTTCATAGTGTTTTTTTATTGTTTAACCTAGGTAGGACATTAGGCAGTGTAATAGTGACAGCTTGGTGGAGCAACCCACCGCCCCATTCCAAAGGGGACGCTCAAAACATCCATCCATCCATCCGTCTTCCATGCGTCTTCTAGATCATTCGAGGCGCATTCAATTACTTGACTTCGAAACTGCCACCGCTGTCTTTTCAGCTGTCTACGTAGACTGTCTCCGATGCTGGCCAGAAGTGGAACACAACCAGAGAGAATAGCGAACGGTATGAAATCAGGGAAAGCTTCCTTGCGAAGACTGGCTGAGTGATAAAGTGCTCCCGCATAGTATATTTTCTTCTTCCATGCATGCATTATGACTTATGGCAAAACCCTTAATTCAAATAAAATAGCATACAACACCTTTCAAGCAATCCTAAGATCGAGAGAGAGAGAGAGAGCTTCCGTGGAACCTGGAAAGGTAAGTCAAGGCAGGCGAACACTTGGGAACAGCGCAAAAAAGACGTAAAAGGGACCGCCTTAAGGAATGCGCATGAACTCTCGACGTAGGATGAGGGAGCAGGCTAGCCATTCGTGTAAATATCTTGTTGGAGTGGGAAGAGATGGAGGTGGTTCAACGTAAGTGGTAGAGCAAGGAAAGAAAGCAAGCTACAGAAGAGCGTAAGCCAACGTCTAAATAGGGATCATCGAGAAGCCAAAAAGTTGAAATTACATTCCTTAGATGTAACAATAATGAGAAAACAAAGGGGTAGTCATTGAGCTCGGGCAAGCGAAAATTAAATGTACAAGTGAACGACAATTTCATGGAGCAGCTGAAGGAGATGTACAGAGACAACCGAGTATATGCTGCAATGTCGAAAATGCAATGGAGTGGTAGAAATTCACCGAAGATTGAAGCGAGAATTCCCTCTGTTTCAATTGTTGTTCACGCCTTACGTTAAGGGCATAGAAAGACGACTGAAGAACAGTGTAATAGGGTTTATCTTATGTTCGTAATGGACAAACATCGCAACTGAAGATCCCGTGGCTGATGTATGCGGACGACACAGGGCTGCTAACGGACAAATCAAGTGGTCTACTGAGGCTTGGGAATAGGAATAGCAATGCAGCGACGAATCTCGGTCTTCACTTTAGCGCACACGAATCGAGAATTATGACCTTTAATACAGACATGAGTAGTTACGCCGTATCGGTTCAACAGGAAGTCATACTTCTGGCTAAGCATTACGAATACCTGTGTGTATACATCAACGAAAGAAATACTTACTCAAGCACCCACCAAGAGAACCCGAAAATAAAGGAAAAACGCAGTGTAGCAATAATGAAACATAGCGCACTTTGAAGCCACCGTAAATCTGAGGTGGTGAGCGGAATCCGGAAAGGGAGTAATGATGCCAGAGCTAATGCCACCCCGATGCCATTATAAGCTTCAAATCGTATATATTGTCGAAGTTGGAAGTTAACCAAAGATAGGTAGGCCGGTTGGCTTTGGGGGCCCACGTTAAAAACTCAAATGAAGAAATCTATGGTGGCATGGGTCGGGCCCCCTCTAGACTAAGAGTAGCCTAGGGAAAAATTAGTTTTAGGAAAAGACTCGGGAACATGGATCATGATAAATGAGTGGCTAAATTTCACAATTAATTGTACCTCAAAAGCGTGGACGCAGATGTAGGAGACGGTCAAGAAGTTGGAATCCGTGTACAGGGTCACTGAAAGTGTAGGTCGACAACCAGAAGTCATCAGAAAGAAAGAGAAAGAGAGAGAGTGAATTGGATGCAAAGAATGAACACAGAAATAGCAGGGAGATTCGCAAGAATGGCATGAAATAAATGAGAAGGGAAAATTGATGCTGCAACAGAAAGGCCAGTGCCTTGCTATTTGGAGCTTCAACTGGTTGCCTAAAGCAAAAACTTCCCGTAACAAATATTCGGCGCAAGATGAGGCATGTGTGTTCTGCAGCAAAGTTCCGGAGACCACTCAGCGCATCCTAACGCATTGTGAATGTATTCAGCCAGTGCGACCCGTAGGTAACGTACACGTTCTGGAAACGCTAGGATTTAAAGTGGATGCGATAAAATAAGCAAGAAACGTTTAGAGTGTTGGTGGGAAAAAAATGTAGGGAAGAGTTGATACGACAGGATCCGTTACGGGCGCAGATAGCGGTACAAAGTAGATAGAAAAGTTTTGAGGAAGACAAAAAAAAAATTAAGGAGTTGTATACAAATAACCCTACAGCTAGAATAGAACTGGTAGAACTTTCGAAGTTGATCAACAAGCGTAAGAGAGCTGACATAAGGAAGTATAATATGGGTAGAATTGAACATGCTCTAACGAACAGAGGAAGCCTAAAAGCAGTGACGAAGAAACTAGGAATTGGCAAGAATAAGATATATGCGTTAAGAGACAAAGCCGGCAATATCATTACTGATATGGATGAGATAGTTCAAGTGGCTGAGTAGTTCTATAGAGATTTATACACTACCAATGGCAACCACGACGATAATGGAAGAGAGAATTGTCTACAGGAATTCGAAATCCCACAGGTAACGCCGGAAGAAGTAAAGAAAGCCTTGGGAGCTATGCAAAGGGGGAAGGCAGCTGGGGAGGATCAGGTAACAGCAGATTTGTTGAAAGATGGTGGGCAGATTGTTCTAGAGAAACTGGCCACCCTGTATACGCAATGCCTCATGACCTCGAGCGTACTGGAATCTTGGAAGAACGCTAGCATATTCATAATTCATAAGAAAGGGGACGCCAAAGACTTGAAAAATAATAGCCCGATCAGCTTACCGTCAGTTGCCGATAAACTATTTACTAAGGTAATCGCAAATAGAATCAGGAACACCTTAGACTTCTGTCAAGCAAAGGACCAGGCTGGATTCCGTAAAGGCTGCTCAACAATAGACCATATTCACACTATTAATCAGATGATAGAGAAATGCCTGGAATATAACCAACCCTTATATATAGCTTTCATTGATTACGAGAAAGCGTTTCATTCTGTCGAAACCTCAGTAGTCATGGAGGCATTACGGAATCGGGGTGTAGACGAGCCGTATGTAAAAATACTGAAAGATATGTATAGCGGCTCCACAGCCACCGTAGTCCTCCATAAAGAAAGCAACAAAATCCCAATAAAGAAAGGCGTCAGGCAGGGAGATACGATCTCTCCAATGCTATTCACAGCGTGTTTCCAGGAGGTATTCAGAGACTTGGATTGGGAAGAATTGGGGATAAAAGTTAATGGAGAATACCTTAGTAACTTGCGATTCGCTGATGATATTGCCTTGTTTAGTAACTCAGGGGACCAATTTCAATGCATGATCACTGACCTGGAGAGGCAAAGCAGAAGAGGGGGTCTAAAAATTAATCTGCAGAAAACAGTCTCGGATGGGAACAGCAATTTACAATAGGTATCGAGGCACTGGAAGTGGTAAGGGAATACATCTACTTAGGGCAGGTAGTGACGGCGGGATCCGGATCATGAGACGGAAATAATCAGAAGTATAAAAGTGGGCTGGGGTGCGTTTGGCAGGCATTCTCAGATCATGAACAGGAGGTTGCCATTATCCCTCAAGAGAAAAGTGTATAATAACTGTGCCTTACCAATACTCACCTACGGGGCAGAACGAGGAGGCTTACGAAAAGGGTTCTACTTAAATTGAGGACGACGCAAGGAGATATGGAAAGAAGAATGATGGGTGTAACGTTAAGGGATAATAAAAGAACTGATTGGGTGAGGGAACAAACGCGAGTTAATGCCATCTTAGTTGAAATCAAGAAAAAGACATGGGCATGGGCAGGACATGTAATGAGGAGGGAAGATAACCGTTGGTCATTAAGGGTTACGGACTGGATTCCAAGGGAAGGGAAGCGTAACAGGGGGCGGCAGAAAGTTAGGTGGGCGGATGAGATTAAGAAGTTTGCAGGGACGACATGGCCACAATTAGTACATGACCGGGGTTGTTGGAGAAGTACGGGAGAGGCCTTTGCCCTGCAGCGGGCGTAACCAGGATGACGATGATGATGGTGATACAGAATGCTAGAATGGAAGATGTATAACATACCTGAATAAACCAAGCAGTCCAGGTGACTACTCGCCACTTCCACGTTTCAAAGCGGATGCCAATAAATCAACTTCGCCAGCAGGAGCTTCGTATGGAATTGAACCAATATTCAAGCAGTGGAGGTTCTCAATCATTAGGCCCCACAAAGACCACAAAAAAAGGAAAGCGTGAAAACTCTGAACCGCATGCAATTCACAGGAGTGGCCCAACGTGTGTTAGCCCGTCATCGTTTAATCTGCTTGTCAAGCAGTTGTAGTATTAGATCTTTCGTCGTCTGCCCAGGTAACAAGACTGCACCGGCTGTTGTATTGCCTTTTGGTATCGCAAATTACCAAATCTTGCTGCTTGCGCACCTTCAATGAACAGTAGTTGTTCGTGTGCATTCGTGTTGAATTAGTTTTCGCCGTATTTTTACGCGGTTCCCAGGTACTTTTCGTAGTAGTAGCAACAAGATAATTCCCAATCCTATACAACCACATCCTGTACGTGCTGGTCCTGACGAAAAAAATGAGTGGTAATGAAAGCGACACACACATCGCGAAAGCAAATTCACGACAGTTTTAAAGTACTCGCATTTGTACTCAAAACAGTGGAGATCGATTTACACAACGCCCACCCTGCGAGCGACGGTCCACAAAATGCACGACGCTTCTCCCCTTCCTAACGCACAAAGGGGCTACAGCAGATTTCGTCGACTGTCCGACGCGGCGCAGAGAAGGCTCCGGAGTCTGATAGACAACAAACACGGGTTTATAAACCAAAGATACAGCGCCGTGGCTGTCGCACTGCGCTTACGTGCAAAGGCTCAGCGCAAGCCCGATCGAGTGCGCGCGACCCGCTGCGCCAAGCTTGAGAACGAGGATTCGTCGCAGCAAAGTACCTACGTAACTAATTCGTTGCAGGCCTGTGAGCATCCGCATTCTGCCTATATCTGCCGCGCAGATGAAGCGCTCAGTGGGAGAGAGCACGGGTGGACAGGGCGCCCGGGGGCCTCTGCTCGGGAGGTCACTCAGGCCTCCCCAACTACCACATTTCGAACATCATCGTTCTTGTGGAAGCCACGAAAGCCACGGTCATACGCAATAGACCGACAAAAATTTGCCTATGGGCGCAACACGTCGCACAGGCCTAATTGCTTTTCAATTCGTGCTGGTGGACAAGGCGCATGTATTTACTCTGACGCAGCAGGTCGGAAGAGAAAGGCCATTTCGGGAAGAGGATGTCGAAGTATACACTGAAGCCACAAGCGAGAGCTTATTGGCGATATTGAAGTTGCGGCGTTTTACGTGCTAAAAGCACGATATGATTACGAGGCACACAGTAGTGGGAGATTCCAGATTAATTTCGATCCCTTGACGTTCTTTCACGAGCACCTAATATAAGATACACGGGCGTCTCTGCATTTCGCCCCCGTCGAAATGCGGCCGCTGTGGCTGGCATTTTATCCCGCGCCCTCGGGCTAAGCAAAGCCCCCGCCGAAGCCACTACGCAGCCACGTCGGGCGCTGGCAATATCATACACTAATGGAAGCTAGAGCGCTCGAATGTAGGAAAATTTTCGCATCGAACGGAACGTGACTATTTCAATAAACATGAATTTCGTGGATCGACTCGAATATTTTCTAAATTATAAAGGAAGTAATACATTAAGTTTGCATGGATCCCGCTCGGCAAGAGAGTAACTTAAGGCATTTGCCGCATGCGGGTAATGTTGTTCGCCACTGCACGTCGGGCGAACTCGGCAGCTTTTGAATGAGAAACGACTCTCTCAATTCAGTTATCCCGTGCCCCATGTCAAGGATAACAACTGTTGCGTTTCGCCTGCGACACGTGGTTTTGCCGGCGCCAACTGCGGCGGGGCGGCAGACATTTTGGCCCGATCGTCGTCGCCGCAACACTCATCGCCAGGTGTTTCCAGGCGCGTCTGCGGCGATGCGACCGCCTAGGGATCATCCTCGCATTCCAGTCATTGTGCCCGAAACAGGCGATGCCAAAGCAGGGATCTCATTCCAGTTATTGGGCCCGAAACAGGCGATGCCAAAGCAGGGATCTCGTTCCAGTCATTGTGCCCGAAACAGGCGATGCCAAAGCAGGGACCATCTTCTCGTTACAGTCATTGTGTCCGACCGGCAGCGCCACGACAGGGTGCTACGAGATCGTGCGCAGCGCCACGACGGGGTGCTACGAGATCGTGCGCAGCGCCACGACAGGGTGCTACGAGATCGTGCGCAGCGCCACGACAGTGTGCGTCACCATTAGCCCATTGTACATTCACGTGCTCGTCTTTTGAGGGGTTCCTTCTTGCCCTCAACTGCGAGAGTATAAAAACAGCTGCCCCCGGACGCCAAAAGGAGGGCTCCGATTTCTTCTGTTGAGTGAAGTGCTCTCCCGTCTCTCTACTACGGTCAAACCTGACCGCCAACTCTTTGCGATGTTAAAATAAACAAGTTGTTTCGTTGTTACCAGTCGACTCATGCTTTGCCGGGACCTTCGGATGCTTCCAGTTGTACCCCAGGCCGCCAGGCCAACGCTACCCTTGGGGCTTGCGACCCAGGTACAACCACGGGCGTCAGCGCCGAGTTCCCATCCGATCGCGCCAGCAGTCGGATCCCAAACATCTGGTGGCAGCGGTGGGATCGCCTACGACTTCAAACATCTGGTTGCCAGCGGTGAGATCGCCTACGACTTCAAACAACGGTCTGCCAGCGGCGAGATCGCGACAACGGAGGCCAGCAGCAAAGAGATGCAGTTGACAGTATGCTGAGCAGCTCAACGACGATCCGGGAGCAGTGCAACGAGCCCTGTGTGACGACTGGTTGCCTGCAGCGGAACGACTGCGCGGAATTCCTGCCTGCGAGGTTAGGTGAGTGCGGGACTTTCTTCTTCTGAGCTTTGCCAGGCTTTTGTTAGTGTTAGAAACAGAGCTGGTAATTGTGGTTGTCGTTGCTGCCGGGTTAGTTGCGGCAAGACAATATTAGGCAGTAGAGAAAGCAGCATTCAGAGCAGCCATGGATTTGAAGTCGTTGCGCAAACCGAAATTGCTGGAGCTTGCAAGAGAGTTGGGTCTGGATGTCTCGGACAAACTCAGAAAACCAGAACTGCTAAAGGCTATTCTTGAGTTAGAGGCTGAGGATGACGAGCTGTCGGAATGCCTTGAGACTATTGAGGAGAGGTCAAAAAGACAGGAGCGCGAACTTAAAGAGCAAAAAGAGAAACAGGAGCGCGAACTTAAAGAGCAAAAAGAGAAACAGGAGCGCGAACTTAAAGAACAGAAAGAGCGTGAGCAACAAGAGCGTGACCGTCAACACGCTTTGGAAATGAAGCGTCTTGAGGTAGAGATGGAACGCGCTCGTAATGGAAGTCAGGCACACGGTGCAGGAGAACGCGTATTGTTCAAAATGACTGACCTGATGCGGCCGTTTAAGCTTGGAGAGGACATTGGTTTGTTCCTGGTTAACTTTGAGCGAACGTGCGAGAAGCAGGGGTTCTCTCGGGAAACGTGGCCACAGCGCTTGCTCACTTTGTTACCCGGCGAGGCGGCCGACGTAGTCGCTCGCTTGGATAGAGAGGAGGCAGAGGATTTCGACAAAGTAAAATCGAGTCTGCTAAAAAAGTACCGGCTGTCTGCGGAGGCGTTCCGTCGGAAGTTTCGGGAAAATGAGAAAGGCAGAAGTGAGTCATATACAGAGTTTGCGTATAGGCTTATGTCGAACATGCAGGAGTGGCTCAAAGAAGAGAAAGCGTTTGGTGACCACGATAAAGTTCTGCAGTGCTTCGGGCTAGAACAGTTTTATAGTCGGTTACCGGAGAACGTGCGATACTGGGTCTTGGATAGGCCAGACGTTTGTACGGTGGCTAGAGCCGCTGAGCTAGCCGAGGAGTTTGTGACGCGTCGAGCTCGCGGAGCTAAGGACGGTCAAAAGGGTGAATTTGGCTCGAAGTTTGAGAGGCCGAAGTTCACACCCATGAGATTAAAGGGGGACACGCGTAGTGAGGATGCGAGTGAAAGCAGTCCGACCAAACGTAAAGAGACGGCGGCAGCCAAACGCAGAAAGCGGTTCGAGATGAGGCGAGCGCGCTTGTGTTATACGTGCCAGAAGCCGGGTCACTTTTCGGCGCAGTGTCCGGAAACAACACCAAAAGTTGTGTTTTTTTCAATAGGCAGCACTGACGAGAACATGAAGCTTCTCGAGCCTTACATGCGAGACCTCCTCGTGAACGGGAAAGAGTGCCGAGTGCTTCGCGATTCCGCAGCTACGATGGATGTAGTTCACCCATCTTACGTAGAACCCCATATGTTCACGGGCGAGTGCGCGTGGATCAAGCAAGCCGTGGAAGCTCATAGCGTGTGTCTGCCGGTAGCAAAAGTGCTTATTGAAGGACCTTTCGGAGCGCTTGAGACAGAGGCGGCAGTGTCATCTATGCTGCCACCCCAGTACCCGTACCTATTTTCAAACAGGTCCGATCACCTCCTGCGCGAGAAGGGGCTTTTGTTTGGTGAAGCTAGTGTTCAGGCCTTAACCAGGTCGAAGGTTCGGGAGCTCGCTGCAAAGGCGGTAGTTGCGGGGCCGACGTTATCAAACAACGAAAAAGGGTCAGAGGCGCAGCAAGCTGATATTCCGAGCACGCCCGAACTGAATAAAATTGAGTCTGTAGCGTTGAAGGCGCCAGATACTGGAGAGGAACCGCCCGACACGGGAAAGTTAGAAGAGCTATCTACAGATTTGCTCATCGCGCCTACGTCAGACGGACTTGATAGGTTGCTAAAAGTCAGCCGGACGGCTTTGATAGCCGAGCAAAAAAAGGATGGCAGCCTGGAAAACGTGCGCTGCAATGTCAAAGAAGGTATCGCCAGGAAAACTGCGCGTTTTGTGGAAAGAGGTGGAGTCCTGTACCGGAAGTATCTAGACCGAAGAGGAGTGGAGTTCGATCAGCTGGTCGTGCCTCAATGCTATCGTCAGGATCTGTTGCGCTTGTCACATGGGGGTTCGTGGTCCGGACACCTAGGAGTTAAGAAAACTAAGGACCGTCTCTTGCAAGAGTACTATTGGCCAGGGTGTTTTCGGGACGCAGACCATTTCGTGAGGACATGTGACACTTGTCAGCGGGTGGGCAAACCAGGGGACAAATCGAGGGCGCCGTTGAAATTGGTACCTATCATTACGGAGCCTTTTAGACGGCTCGTTATTGATACTGTGGGACCTCTGCCGGTAACAGCCACGGGGTACAGACACATTTTGACTGTGATCTGCCCAGCGACAAAGTTCCCTGAAGCAGTGCCGCTTAAAGAACTCAGCTCAGTTGAGATAGTCAATGCACTACTGTCCATATTTGCGCGAGTTGGTTTTCCTGCAGAAATTCAATCAGATCAGGGCACAGTGTTTACTAGCGCTTTGACGACAACTTTTCTCGAAAGGTGTGGGGTAAAGCTGTTACACAGCTCAGTGTACCACCCACAGTCGAATTCCGTTGAGAAGCTCCACTCCGTCATGAAGCGCGTGTTGAGAGCGTTGTGTTTTGAACATCGAACTGACTGGGAGCTGTGTCTGCCTGGGGTGATGTTTGCTTTAAGGACCGCGCCGCATGCGGCTACGGGGTTTTCGCCAGCTGAACTGGTGTACGGTCGCTCGCTTCGATCTCCGCTTCGCATGCTTCGAGAATCATGGGAAGGTAGGGGCGACGACCCAGTCGTGGTGGAGTACGTACTTAAGCTCCTCGAACGCTTAAGAAGGGCACAGGAGTTGTCAGGTGAAGCAATGACAAAGGCCCAGCAGAGGGCCAAGGTTTATTATGATCGGACAGCCAGGGCCCGTCGTTTTGAGGTTGGCGATGAGGTCATGATATTGCGCACATCGCTAAACAACAAACTAGACGTGCAGTGGGAGGGCCCAGCACGAATTGTTCAGAAACTGTCGGACGTTAACTACGTGGTAAGTCTGCCAGGAAAGCGGAAAGCACAGCAAGTTTACCACTGTAATCTGCTCAAACCTTATAGACAAAGGGAAGCAGTGGTGTGCATGATGGTAAACGTTCCTGAAGAGCTTCCGATCGAGCTTCCGGGACTAGGCTCAGTGACGAACAGGGAAGACACCGGTCAAGTCATTAGTGACCTTATCAGTAAAGCACCGCTGTCGCCCGAGCAGAAAACCGAACTACACCAGCTATTACAAGAGTTTCAAGGTCTGTTCTCTGAGAGGCCTGGTAGGACTTCTGTACTTACTCATGATATAGAACTTACCTCCACAGAGCCAGTACGATCCAAGGCGTATCGGGTGTCACCCCGCCAGAGCGATATTATGGAGGCTGAGGTAAAGAAAATGCTACAGCTCGGTGTTATTGAGGCAGGTGAGAGTGATTATACCTCCCCTTTGATTTTAGTTGAGGTACCGGGCAAGGAACCTCGTCCTTGCGTCGACTACCGCAGGCTTAATTCCATCACTAAGGATCAAATTTATCCGATCCCTAACATCGAGGAGCGCCTTGAGAAAGTTAGTAGCGCTCAGTTTATTTCCACCCTAGATCTTGTCAGGGGTTATTGGCAGGTTCCACTTACAGAAGAGGCTAGTAGGTATGCGGCGTTCATTTCACCAATGGGAACATTCCGTCCTAAAGTGTTGAGTTTTGGTTTGAAGAACGCGCCATACTGTTTTTCAAGTCTCATGGATAAAGTGTTGCGGGGACAGCAAGAATTCGCTTTACCGTATCTAGACGACGTAGCGATATTCTCCGCATCCTGGTCTGAGCATATGACACACTTGCGGGCAGCGCTAACCCGCCTGCGCGAAGCGGGCTTGACAGTCAAGGCTCCTAAGTGCCAGTTAGCACAGGCCGAGGTTGTCTACCTCGGTCACGTGATTGGTCAGGGTCGTCGCCGCCCCTCTGAAATAAAAGTGGCCGCTGTGCGAGACTTTCCGCAACCGCGCACAAAGACCGATATTCGGTCGTTCTTGGGTGTCGCCGGCTACTATCAGAGGTACATCCCTAGGTACTCTGATATCGCGGCTCCCCTGACGGATGCTCTAAGAAAGACAGAGCCTCAAACAGTCGTCTGGGACGAGACAAAGGAAAGAGCTTTTAGCGCCCTAAAGAGTGCCCTAACAAGCCAGCCTGTGCTACGATCGCCAGACTATACAAAAGGGTTCATTGTTCAGTGCGATGCTAGTGAGCGAGGCATGGGCGTTGTACTGTGCCAACGGGAAAATGGAGAAGTAGAACACCCCGTCCTGTATGCTAGTCGTAAGCTGACCAGTCGTGAGCAGGCGTATAGCGCCACCGAGAAAGAGTGTGCGTGTCTCGTGTGGGCCGTTCAGAAATTGTCATGCTATCTAGCCGGCTCGAGGTTTATCATTGAAACGGATCACTGCCCTCTCCAATGGCTGCAGACCATCTCTCCCAAAAATGGCCGCCTCCTGCGCTGGAGCCTCGCTTTACAACAATATTCCTTTGAGGTACGTTACAAAAAGGGGAGTCTCAACGGTAACGCCGATGGCTTAAGTCGAAGCCCCTAACGTAGGAATCAGCCTCAAAATTGTTTGTTACTGATGTTTTTCTTCCTGAGGCAGGATTTTTTTTAACATATTGCTTTTGTTTAGTGTTTCAAAGTGATGATATGCTTTCTAGTGCAATTTTTCAATTTGTGGACGCGTTCTGAGTGATGCTAGACTACTGTAAGGAACTAGGCAGTGGTATAAAAAGGGGAAAGAGCCTGGCAGGGCTTAGTGAGGGTTGTGCCGTGCTTGCTGACTGAGCGGTTGAGTTTTCAGCGTAGTTCTAACGCTTACCGGGAACGAGAACAAAAATGTGAACTCTCCCGAAGTCACTTTGCAGTGTCCCGTGCGAACCTGAACAAGAGAACGAGGCTTTCTCTGTGCGCTGCGCTCAAGAAACGTCGAGGGACGCCCGACTTCGGTTATGAGCATCATCGAGCGACATCCCTCCGGACAGCGGATGCAGTCCCCTGTCCATCGGGATCTCCTTCCCCCGGCGGGGCGGTCTGTTGCGTTTCGCCTGCGACACGTGGTTTTGCCGGCGCCAACTGCGGCGGGGCGGCAGACATTTTGGCCCGATCGTCGTCGCCGCAACACTCATCGCCAGGTGTTTCCAGGCGCGTCTGCGGCGATGCGACCGCCTAGGGATCATCCTCGCATTCCAGTCATTGTGCCCGAAACAGGCGATGCCAAAGCAGGGATCTCATTCCAGTTATTGGGCCCGAAACAGGCGATGCCAAAGCAGGGATCTCGTTCCAGTCATTGTGCCCGAAACAGGCGATGCCAAAGCAGGGACCATCTTCTCGTTACAGTCATTGTGTCCGACCGGCAGCGCCACGACAGGGTGCTACGAGATCGTGCGCAGCGCCACGACGGGGTGCTACGAGATCGTGCGCAGCGCCACGACAGGGTGCTACGAGATCGTGCGCAGCGCCACGACAGTGTGCGTCACCATTAGCCCATTGTACATTCACGTGCTCGTCTTTTGAGGGGTTCCTTCTTGCCCTCAACTGCGAGAGTATAAAAACAGCTGCCCCCGGACGCCAAAAGGAGGGCTCCGATTTCTTCTGTTGAGTGAAGTGCTCTCCCGTCTCTCTACTACGGTCAAACCTGACCGCCAACTCTTTGCGATGTTAAAATAAACAAGTTGTTTCGTTGTTACCAGTCGACTCATGCTTTGCCGGGACCTTCGGATGCTTCCAGTTGTACCCCAGGCCGCCAGGCCAACGCTACCCTTGGGGCTTGCGACCCAGGTACAACCACGGGCGTCAGCGCCGAGTTCCCATCCGATCGCGCCAGCAGTCGGATCCCAAACACAACGAAACAGGCGAACAGCACGTGATCAGACGCAAAAAGCGTGCTCTGTTCGTTGAGTAAGGTACGTGCCATACTGCAGCACGCACGTTGTTTCAATGGGACGCAAACACAAATGGATGCAACAAATTCGTGTATGAGCTGCCTCAAAGCGAGACGTTCTTAATGGATGACCGTAAATTATTGAGCAGAAGTTATCCGCCGAGCGCATAAGCTCAGGGACTGCTTGGCGCCTCTACGCGACGACAATGCATCTCGTGCAGCAGAATCATTCGGAACTGCTCTCGCTTGCGTCGACCTCATCTACTCGATATTCAAAGTGTCGTTACCCTATATATATGAACAGAAACGAATATTCGACAATTTTGAATACATTGATTCTGGAGTCTACTGCTAAGCTAACATGAAGGATTATTCTATTCGTATTCGAATTGTCATTCTCGCACGTCCTAATATTTGACTTAAGGTGGAAAAAAAAGCAATCAAGAAAGGAAGACAAAACAGGACAAGCGCTTCCTGTCTTGTGTTCCTTCTTGTGTCTTCTTTCAAACACTGGACTTCCTTTCTTGCGCCCTTGGTTTTCCTTTTTCGTTTTAAGCCAAATATGAATGCTTACGAATTCGCTCAAATTTCAGTTCCCGTACGCCGCTATAGTTGCGAGCTTATATTTGATGCAGCCGCTTACACAGCAATTTTGACCCATGGGCTGCCCATCGAGAGCTGAAGTCATGCACAGGTAAAGTAGCGGGGCAAAATAGGCACTGCAGGTTTATTATGTTCCATCAGCGCTGCGATAACCCTCTTAGAGTTGCGGTATGTATAAATAAAAAAAAATTAAAAGGAACGGCCAGTATATGACGACGCCCCGCGCAAGGCACTGACAGCTCGCACATATCTCAATGGACGAGGTCCGCGAAGGTATCTTCCAGGTCGGACATCTTGATGTTGTGGTGTCTGGTCACCGAACCCGTGAGGCAGTAGATGGCGTGCACGAGGTGGACGCCGGCCAGCACCACGGCTGTTATCTGCAAATAGACAGCCTATGACGTCACGAAACGCTTTCGTATATAATAAACACCGTGCGAGAGACTGTTCTCGAGACCGAAAAGTATGTAAGCTAGACAGCCGATCAGAATCCCCTTCTTCTGTACGCAGTGTGTCGCAATGACTTGTGCCGAAATTCAAGAATACGCAAGTGCCACGCAGCTGGACGCAATCGATGTACTGTTGTTTGCTGTCGTTTGTAGAAAGTAAAAGTACTTTTTTATGTTTCGCCTACTTACATATGTAGTTACTGTTAACTAACCAAGTTTCCAAACAATATAATCGCACACTCTTGAGAATTTAGCAATTAAGGTTTCTGTTGCGCAACACGCGGTAAATCAAAGGTTTTTTTTTTCGAAACCTGGAAGAAAGCCTCCTGCACAAGCAAGACCACCAAGACAAGCAAGATTCGAAGATTCACGCCACTAGTCGCGCGGCGTTACACGAGGTGCCCAGGGTGTCCTAACTGGACTAATCAAGTCACGATGGTAATCGGTGATCAGGACAAGTCGCTTATTTCCCTTTGCCTGTTTATGGGCAAAGGGAAATAAGCGGTATGTTATGGATTATGCGTAGCCAAAGTTCTAAGTGTGTGGTGTTTATTTCCTGCTTTTGTAATAAATTACTTATACAAGCGCTCCACATGGTTATTACTGCGTTTTAAGAAACAGCCGACAACTTAGCTAGCCATACTGGAAGAACTATAAAAGGGGCCCTCAATCACTTTTGGGACATACTAAGAAAACATTGCCGATTTGCACAATACGCTCCGATAAACACGTGAGCAATATTTTATCGCACTGCATACAGCGGGGAATTTACAATCTGGTGTCGAAAACAGCTAAAAATCACTCGCTCTCGCTTCCCGCAATGTCGTCCTGCAGCGTCATCACAAGGAGCTGGACCCAGAGACAGCTATAGGCTTATTTCGTTATCCCGAGAACATTCGCAGTAATCCATAATCGCTAATTTTGAGTTAGATAAGTGAAACATACTGTCACGATTCACGAGCAGCAGGAACTGATAAAACAGGGCAGGACACTTTAATTACAGGCAAACGGAAAAACGATCCCGCAGGGAACTCGTCTTCGGCAATGCGCGTGATCTTCGTCTTTCTCTACGGGCAGCATATTGGACGTGGCATTTGCCTCCCTCCATGCTCACCTAGCCTGGGAGGATTTGTCAGCCGAGGTGTGGGCGCTTCATTCCGGATAATAGAGTTTCATGCGCACAATGTGCACGACTTCTGGTGGACGCTGCCTCGCCCAGGAGGAAGCAGGACTGTCAGGGATAACTTCATAGTTCAGGTCGCTGAGGCGCCGTACAACCTTGTACGGACCAAAGTACCGCCTGAGGAGCTTTGCTGAAAGCCCTTGCCGACGGATGGGATGGGACTTCAAACCCAGACTTTGTCGCCTGGCTGATATGTGATGTATCGGTGCCGCAGATTGTAGCGTCGAGCATCGTAGTACTGTTGTCGGGTGATTCTGACGCAGGCGAGTTTTCTCGCTTCTTGAGCCCGTTGAGAGAAAGCTTCAGCGTCCGTGGCTGTATGACCGCAGTCATGTGGCAACATCGCATCGAGCATCGTCGTCGCTTCACGGCCATGAAGAAGGCTAAATGGGGTCTTTCGCGTTGTGTCCTGATGAGCAGTGTTGTAAGCGAATGTGATGTACGGTAGAATGTCATCCGAATTCTTGTGTTCCACGTCTACATACATACTCAGCATGTAGGCGATAGTCTTGTTCAAGCATTCTGTTAGGCCGTTCGTTTGCGGGTGATATGATGTGGTCTTTCGGTGAGCCGTGCCGCTGAAGCTAAGCACTGTCTTTAGGTGTGTAGCCGTACAGGCAGTCCCTCTGTCCGTTATTATAACCATTGGCGTACCGAGCCTCAGAACCACGTGTTCAATAAAGAGTCGCACTGCTTAAACTGCGGTGTCGCTTAGACGGGCCTTGGTTTCTACATAGCGTGTCAAATAAGCGGTGGCAAATATTAGCCACTTATTGCCGGTATTGGAAGTCGGGAATAGTCCGAGAAGGTTCATCCCGATTTGGGCAAGCGGGGTCGTGGGCACTTGGACTGGTTGAAGTAGCCCAGCGGTTTTCATACGTGGTCGTTTGCGTCGTTGACAATCGAGGCACGTGCGCATGTAATGTTTCACAAAGGTGGCAATCCTTGGCCAGTAATATTTCTCTTCGACTCGGGCCAGTGTTCGCATGTAGCCGAGGTGGCCAGATGTCGGTTCATCGGGGCAGGCTTGCAAGACCTAATGACGGGGGCACGTTGGGCTGACAAGTAGGCGGCTGCTTCCGCTTCCATACTAGTTCTTCTTGTAAAGAACATCATTACGGAAGCAGAATGATGGCAAGCTTCTTGCAAATTGTTTGGACGCGCTTGGAACCTGGCCTTCAAAAATATCAATAAGCGGAATCAGTTCGCTGTCTTCACGCTGCTGACGAGCAGTGGTGGCAGTGTCTAGGACACCTATAAAAGCAGCGTCTTCGTCATCTTCGGTGACTTCCTGCTCGTTAGGTGACCTTGAAAGGCAGTCGGCGTCGTAGTGCTTCCGTCCGGCCTTCTAAACCACTGTCATATCGAATCCTTAGAGCCTTATGCTCCAACGCGCTAGTCGACCGGACGGATCCTTCAAGTTCGTCAGCCAGCGAATTGAGTGATGATCACTCACAACACTGAAGCAATGGCCATAGAGTTATGGGTGAAACTTCATAACTGCCCCTGCCACCACAAGGTATTCCTTTTCTGTACTTGAGTAATTAGACTCAGCACGTTTTGCTTGCGTATGCAATGACTCCCTCGGCTGAGTCTTGCCACTGCACGAGCACAGCACCTAGCCCTACGTTGCTAGCGTCAGTATGAATCATGGTAGGGGCGTCCTCGTCAAAGTGAGCCAGTACAGGAGGTGCTTGTAGGCGCGATCGGGGATCATTAAACGTTGCTTGTTCTCCTTCACCCCGTACGACGTTAACGCCTTCTCTTGTAAGGTGCGTTAACGATGAAGCTCTATGTGAAAAATTGGCAATAAATCTTTGGTAATACGAGCAGAGATAGGAAACGCCTCCCTGCCTTCTTGTCCGTTGGATTTGGAAACTTTGCGCCAGCCGTGATCTTGTCGAGGTCAGGGCGGACGCCTTGATGACTTACAACATGACCTAGGAACTGGAGTTTCTCGAAATCAAAAGTGACACTTTTCTGCTTTCAGTGTTAAGCCGGCGAACCGTATCGTTTGTAGAACCACCAGCAGCCGTCTCAGGTGGTACTCGAATGTTTCCCAAAAACCTATGACGTCGTCATCGTATACTAGGCATGTCTGCCACTTCACGCCTGACAGAACCATATCCATGAGTCACTGAAAAGTTGCTGGAGCTGAGCATAAACTAAAAGGCAGGACCTTGAATTCGAAAAGCCTATCAGGCGTTACGAAAGCAGTCTTTTCCCTGTCTCTCTCGTCAACCTCGATTTGCCAATAGCCACTTTTGAGGTCCATCGAGGAGAAGTAGCGGGCATGCCTCAGGCTGTCGAGAGAATCGTCGATACGCCGTAATGGGTATACGTCTTTCTTTGTAACCCGGTTCAGCTTACGGTAGTCGACACAAAAACGTAGCTGCCGTCTTTCTTTCTGACTATCACTACCAGCGATGCCACGGGCTTTTTGATGGTTGGATAACGTCGTCGTCGAGCGTGTTCTTCACTTGCTCTCGGATCGCTTCGCTTTCTCTTGGGGTTACAAGGTAAGGGTTTCGTTGGATTGGTCTCGCTGTCTCCTCCGTGATAATCCGGTGTTTCGTCAGTGGCGTCTGACCAACTATGGATGTCGACGAGAAGCAATCGCGAAACCGGTGAAGCAGGTCCACAAGGCGCTGCCTTTCCGCTGGTGACAAGCTCGCACTCACGTCAAGAACAGGTAAGGGTTTCGGAGCGTCTTGCTCTCCTTGTTCTAATAGAAAACATTCGCCGAATTCCGCCATCTCGTCGAGATAAGCAACTGCTGCACCTTTTGCAATGTGTCGTCATTGCTTGAAGTTTGTCAGCAGTATTTCTTTTTGCCCGTGCATTACTGTGACGAGACTTCTGGGTGTGGCAACACCTTGAGCGAGCAAAAGCGCAATTATCTGCTCGGCAATACCTTCCCCATCGTACTCTGTGTCGCACCTGACGGAAACAAGACAGCAAGATAACGGTGATATGGTCACGTCGTCTATGATGCGCAAAGACTTGCTTCGTAGTTCTGAACTTTTGTCCCCAGAAAATGTTATACCTTCTGATATATTGATGACGGTGCCGTACTCGCAAGCAGTCCATAACTAAGATTACATATTTGCAGCAGTCTGGGAGAACAACAAAATTTGCGATGAATGACGAATCCCCTATGTTGACCCTTGCAGTGCACTTGCCAGTCGGTGTCAGTAGCTGGCCTCCAGCACCTCTAATGTGTGGACAGACTTCGTCCGTCTGTCCACACATGCTGTGTGTCCGCCAGTTTTTCAGTTAGATAGAAAAGTCGGCGCCAGTGTCTAGTAGCGCCGTCACGTCGTGGCAGTCAATTGATGCAGTAACATCGGCGCTAACAATCTCGTCTGTCGTCAAATCATCCGGCTGTATCGGCTTCTCGTTCGACGGCAATGGGGCAGTTTCGGCACTTCAACGTGTGGCAACCTTCCCCCTTGAGGTCGCAGCCTTCAGTTTCCCTGGCTTGGGCTGGGAGTTCGCCCTCGGGCCTCATCGGTGAAACTGCGTTTTGCAGCTGGAAACTATGTCCCGGAAAAAGGGAGCGCGACGGGTTTCAAGGAGAATCGGCTTGCCAGCTCGTAGAATTCGCGTCGATGTTCGCTCGACTGCCGTCAAAAGCCCGACGAGAACCAGTGGATGGAAATACTTGGTACCCTTTGACGCGATAAGGGCGATGACGGCAGATGTGGCCCGCTTCCCCACAGTGCAAGCACAAGGGCCTGTAGTCGGCTGTGTGCCAAATGTCGTTTCTGCGAAGCGGTGGTCGCGTCGATTGTTCCCTATGGTACCAAGGTGATGCCGGTGTTGACTGCTGGTGATACTGCGGCGTCAGCATCGGAGGTGGAGGTCAACAGACGACATCTGCGTAGCTGGGCTGCCACGCCTGGCAATTTGGCTCGGGAGCCGCAAAAGCTTGCTTTATTTCTTGGCGCACAACTTGAGCCACCGACGCAGCTGTGCACTCATTTGGCATGGCAGTGAGCTTCTTAATTTCTTCTTGAACAATTTCGCGTACAAGCAGGCGCAAGGAACCCTCGTCTGTGACCGTCCCTTCTTTGGCGCTTGCCGGTCCAGTGCTGGTCAGGGGATCATACTGGCGGCTGCGTAGGTGTAACGCGCGCTCTATGGCCGTCGATTCTTTAATAAATTCATCGACGCTCGTCGGCGGGCTCCGCACAAAACCGGCAAACAGCCGCTTCTTTACGCCACTCATGAGGTGGCTGAGTTTTTATGCCTCTGTAATATCGGGGTCCGCTCGACGACAAAAAATAGCCGTGTCGTTAGCGAACATGGCAACAGTTTCATTCGGCTTTTGAATCCGTGATCCGAGAAGACGCTGCGCGTGGCCTTGGCTTTCGGTGCTGCCGAACGTATGGAGGAACTGGCGGCGGAACTCATCCCAGCTTGGCCAGATTCCCTTGCGATTTACCAACGACGCGCGCGCTCAATCTTCAAGGGAGAAATACACATCGGATAGCTTCGGTCCAGGATGCCACTCATTATACTTCGCTATGCACTCGTACTCCTCGATCCAGTCTTCTGCATCCTCGTAGGCGTTGTCGTGGAAGCTCATGGGAGCTAGAGGAGTAAAAAGAGTCACCGGTGCAGGGCCTGGGTCTGCCGTGACTTGGGCACTCGTGGTAACAGGCAGACTTCCTGGTAGGGGACCAAATTCTGGGCTTAGGCCTAGTAGGCGACGGCTGGCGCGGTGAACGGGTGTTTCGACACGCGGAAGACGTCCTAGGCTTGATGTGGGGCTGTTGACAGGCGTCCCAAGCATTTACCCAGTGCCTCCACCAGTGTCGCGATTCACCAGCAGCAGGAACTGATAAGACAGGGCAGGACACTTTAATCATAGGCAAACTGAAAAACGATCGCGCAGGGACCTCGTCTTCTCTTCTGCAATGAGCGAGATCTTCGTCTTTCCCTACGGTCCGCATATTGGACGTGGCAATATATGTCTGCGATCTAAAAAGACACATAAAGTCACTTCATTTTTACCCTACCGGCTTGAGCACGAGAATTACGCGCAGCTACGCCTGCTACTCGTGGCCTCCGAGATGGCAGCGGCATGCCACGTGGTGCCGCGGCAAGCATTTTGCCGTGAAGCCCGTCTTCGCCACCCAGACACTCAACTTTTGGGCGAGGCTTCGCGCACTTGGCTGCTCCCTTCTGTAGCTTCCGGCGCATTAATGGAGGCGAGATTTTAAGAGAGAGAACGCCGCGTATCGGTGCGACAGCTCGACTTATACTCGAAGGATTCGAAAGGTGCTAGCAGCATGAGATTCGTGAGGCGACGCCGTTTGATAGTGACGCGATTCTATGAATAATTAAAGTTTATGAATAGTTAAAGAGCCGCCGAGATAAAATTTGGGGAAAATAAAGGCAACAATATGGCTAATGTACATGCAACGAAAACGTGTGTTCAAGTACGTCCTTAACAAAAAAACAACTTAAGCAAGTTCTCTAAAGTGTTTGGTTTAGTTACTTGCAATTGAAATACTAAATGCAATTGCGCAAATGGAAGAGGTTAGCTTGAAGTTAAGGTCCGATTGCGCAAAGTCGCACAAATGTGCTTCTTTTTTGCTTTTGCAAGTGCGCTTACCAACGATGTAACCTGGCAAAGAATCACGACTGCTTCGTTACGTCTTCTTCTTTTTGGCAAAGCAACATTAGTGGCACCATATACCATATGTAGGATAACGTACCGTCTTGCTATGTGACCGCCGAGCTCGCGCTATATCTGCCTTCACTTATCGTTGATAATCTCGATCTATACTCGAACCATTGCAAGGCATTGACGCGGCACGGGTATCAAGCTGCACGATATAACGCACGCTCATTATCGGTAGGCTGCACGTCCCTGTCTGGTGGCCCTTCCGATAGCTAGAGTGCGCTGCAGAACACCGAAGCCCAGCCTTCCTGCACTCTAGACAGCCACGCTGAGGTTTGTTCACATGCCGTATAGCGACTAAGAAGGCCGCATGCAGTGCGTACCCCAGCGATGATTCCTCCTGCGCACTCGAGTATGCTCAGGCGCAGGCTGAGGATGCTGCAGAATCCAGGGCCGAAGTAGAACACCATGGCCATGAAGTGGAAGGAGACGTACTGCGCAGACGCAGAGTGCCTCGCGTCACTTCTTGTGGAATCGGCGGCGCCGTTTTGTCAGTACAGGGTTTAAACTCGTCCGTACGTATTACCAGGATCCTTCGATACTTTCTTCATGGTCATGAAACTCCCTCGAAAGTTTCATATTGGGACGGAAGGCGGCGCCAGAGGCGCTGACGTAGGCAGAAGGGCATCAATCTTGCGCCAGCGCCGCGGTAAGTCTATGGTGGGCGCTACATGGAGCGCTGTCATATAGCGTACGCTGGAGTTTCGTGCCCAGAAGAAGACTATAGCATGACCCCGGTATTACGGTGTATGGAATACCGGCTCACCGGAAACGTTGTACAGCAGCAGCAAGGCTAGTAGCGACATCTTGTGACAATTTGTTCAACTGCAACGCGTTAGAAGCGTCGTTGTGTTACGTGGATTTTGTCGTCGAAAAAAAAAATATCTCAACTGTGACGTGAAGACGTGAGGAGACAGCTATGAAAACATAATGAGCAGTGAAGTTTAGACTGTTTCGTGCGGTTTTTGTAAGAGTGAACATTCGCGGATGCGAATAAGCAGTCTCCTTTTGCGAAGCAAAGGAAGTGTGAGTCGTGTTCTTTTGTGAACGTTGCGCCTCTCGGCGAAGTGGAAAAACTCGGCTTTTTTTTCCTCATCTGAAACCAATCGGGACTTGGCGACTGGCCTCTACAGAAGCATCTCTTTAGCTTAGTATTCTTGAATTCGCTAGGCTTGACTCAAATTTACTTTTCGGCTACCACATTAATCGGCCTCCCGCTTTCCCTAAAAAAAGAAAACAAGACAACGTCAGCGCCACTCAGTAAACATGAGAACCTGATCGCTAGATGATTAATGAAGATGATGTGGTGAGTTATAGTGATTACATGTAGAAGGAGAAATCTTAACTTAGGACCACCTCCGCAACTGTGAAGGTGGCGCTCCAGAACACGAAGAAGCCGCGAACGCTAGCTGTATCCTGTACACATGTGTTGAGTGGGTATTAGCCACTCATGCAGCCGCTGGAGCGCTCGCGCTCTTCAGGATCAGTGTTCTCCACTGCTCTAAAATTGGCATAGCGCCTGACAGGTAATGACACTGCAGGATCAATCTGTTGGCCGTAATTAAGTTCGAATGCTCGCAGCACAATGTTGACGTTGCTTTCTTTGTAATTTTTCTGCAAAGGATTTGGTGTTCAAGTCACGAACATGGCCAGGCGAGTGAAGCCATAACGGCTATCGCTGCACAACGGGACTGCGTGACTGCAGCTACGGGGCTGACGGTCATTTTACAGCAGCAGTTTGTCATAATAGGTCTGGCCGCTGCCACGAAGCTACGTTTTATCTGGTTATCCTCTGTGGCACAAGATGGCGCCACCAATATGACTTTTTGCGCTTACGTCTGCGGGTGATCAGTAAACTGCAATACACTTGCGGACAAGACAAAGCTCTCTCTCTACTCGCGGCTATAAGTGACTTAGCCGCTATAGCGTTCCGCTTGCGAGCGCGACGTCGCGAGGTTTGGTTGCCAAACCTCGATCCCACTGCGAGCACATGCGAACCTCGCACAATTCCAGGAGATGCCACTCGTGGCCTAATTTAATTCATAGCCGGCCTCCTCCATGAAGCATGTGGCACGCCTAAGTCAAGTCTTCAGACGTTAAAAACCTGTGTCTGTATTAATCAGCATTATGTAAAAGCTTGAAGACAAGGTGCTATTTATTCAGTTACCAGACAGTGGGGGTAGTGTGCTCTGCCTCCTAGAACCAAGCGTCTGGGTTCCATCTGCCACCCTCATCTTGTTTGTGTCCTATACTACCCAGATATTTTCTCAGTTTACAATGTTGGAAAACTGCCTTGAAAATCGGCGCCTGCGTCATTGACCCACCTTTTTTTAGTTCTCCCGCTTCTGCGCGCTTTGCTGCTTGGTTAGAATACCAACTAGCCCCTTTTAAGGCTATATCGAAGTGACATCTTTCGTACAGTTCCGCGGCTATTAAAATGGACTCGCGCAGAAATGTCGCGACGCAGATACACCTATTGTAAAAGAGTTAAACGAATACGCTGGCATGTCTACTCAGGTCACCTATTTGAGCGCCGCAATTTGCATAAGCTCAGAAAACCAGAGCCACACCTATCATCATCACTAGAGATGAGCGAATACGATCTTTATGGAATACTAATCGAATACGAATAGGAAATATCGAATATCGAATCGGATATCGAATAGCCTAACGACAGACGCAGATATTTACAGCAGGAATATTTATTGCAACAAAATGAGGTATCACGCCTGTACTGATTATTGGAAAAAAGAAGGCTGTGAAGGACAAAGCAACCGTTTTAAACCCAAGATCACTAATTGTCCTTAAAAACTACACGAATGGACTTTCAACATTTTTACAGCATGGTTTCTAAAACGTTTTTCAAGAATGAATGGAAGCAGCTTGACTAACTTTCCATAAACGCTAAACAAATGGCTCTTCACAAATAATTCAGAATGGTTGAAGAACAAAAAAAGATGCTTACGCGCGCGTATACAGCAAAAAATTCTCAATGACTCTTTGCAGAGGAACACGACTTATTACAGCCTACAATATAAACTGCTACATGACTACAGTGCCAAAAGCACAAAATGACTGACTACAACCAAAATTTACCGTTTGTCATGTAGGCCTCCACCGTGAAATTGAAAGGAGTACTTGATTTTACTATTTTGCTTCCAGATAGCTTCGAAACTTTTTGTCCTTGTTTCAATTCTCAAATGTTTCGATTCTTTGTTTATAGCAGACAGAAACAGCGCCCAGACTTAAACAGTCAGTTTCTGCGTAATAGTTGGTTAGCTTCAAACAATCGAATATACAGAATTTTTCCTTTTCGACTACGAATACAAATAGCATGTTCTTTTTTAATTAATATTCGATATTTCAAATATTCACCCAGTCCTAATCATTAATTTCTGAGAAAATTAGCGGTAGTATAGTTTGGTGATTATTGTTTTTTGTCGTAACAGATCTGTCGGACGTCAAGCTCCACAACTTGTCTGCAGGTGCTAAAGTCCTACACTTAACCTCGCATTATAAAAGATCCCTCCATCCGTCATTCAACTGGAGATGTGGACATCCTCCAATTCCACCATATTGCAGAACTGACCATCTTGTCAGCTGTATGGCGTCTCTGGTTGGCTGAAAATGCCGCCACTGCAGCATTTTAGAATATGGCAGAATTTCACACTATCCAGAAAATTACTTTTCCTGACTTCAGTGATGATGATTATAATGTTGCTAGTGATGTTTATTCGCATCCCCTTTCGAAGGGGGCGGCGACTAATAGTATCATAGCCTGACTGATTTATCCAGATTCCACTACATAGATCACCATCTAGCCCTTTGTCTTTCTCGCCTCATTGTTAACTTCCGTTGTTAAAACTTTTATCACTATAGTCGGTGACAACCTAAGAATTGCGAAGAAGCTACACTTATAAAAACGCAGTGCACTTGCTCATCACCTGTGAAAGGGAGCTGAGTCCATCGTAGATTGATCACAGCTTAATGACTCTAATTGACTAATGGAAATGATATACAAATTAGAAAACTCCTAGGGAAATTATGAAATAAAAGCAACTTGTTTCAAGCTGAAATATTACCTATTGCTGAGGAGTGCATCAGGATCACCTATGAAATGTGCCTAGACGTTCAGGTTTCATCTAGAAACCAGTGAGACAGAAGCCGATCTTTACATACTAAGCATTTGGTTCAAATACGAGAAAGGACTCGATGTCCAACACATGAGTGAATCTCATTGGTTGGTACATAAAGGAAAATTTTGTTTTAGTTTGACAGTGTGCATATAACCTTGTAATTCTTCGGTTGATGCCGACTGTATGCTGTACCGTTACCTACGCTGGCAATGGCTCCGGTTCTATAAATCTCTCCCTTGCTATCTTTTTTTCAACAATACCCTAAACATCCCTCATCTAGACTGCTGTGCTGTATATCCTTCCACCCTCTTTCTATCCCAACACTTCTGACAGGTGGAGGTACCCTACCGGTCTCGCTGGACGAATATCTTTCCATTACCACGTGCCAAATATTTTCTGGGCTGTTTTTCTTTCTCACTTTTTTTTTGTAGCACATACATGCCTCATCCTATTTCGCATATTTGCCCCGGTATGTGTCGTGTCTTGGGGAGCCAGCTGTGCCCTCAATTAGCAAGGTAGTGCAATTTTCGTTATTATGCAGTTTTACCCTCCTGACCTTTCCTGTCGATCGTTCTTGTCAATCTCAGTCGGCTCTTTTGTTTTCATACTTTGCATCCAATTTACTCTCTCTGTTCCCCTTTTATTTTGATGACTCCTGGTTGCCTACTTACACTTTCAGTTACCGTGTACTTGGCTGCCAACTTTCTTCAACTCTTCCTCCATTCCGTGTCGAATTGAGGTACATATATTTGTGCACTCTAGCCGGCTATTTCTTTTCAGCCACGTTCTTTAGTGTTCCTTCAAAACTAACTTAGCTGAGCCACTACCCATGTCATCCTGCACTGATAGATTTGTGGTTTTATTGTGAGCCCCAAAGCCAGTCTGCCCACCACCATCTGATTAATCTCCAACTTGGACAATATTTCTTATTTAAAGCACACATTTCCCTTTACGATTGTTAGCTACACTTTTCTAAATTCCTCGCACAACATCGTGCTTATTGTAGCGCCAAAGTGCTCTGCTTAATTACTGCTGCATTCCGCTTCCCTTTCATTTCCACGTTATTTTGGTGGAAGCTTGAGTATGTATTTCCTTCGTATATAAATTCTCCAATGTACTTATATTGCTTGACTATGGGTATGGTGCGTATATTGATAACACGTATTTACTCGCCTGTTCAATAAAGATCATAATACCGGATTTAATTCCTTAACATTAAACGTGAACGACACGGGAGACAGAGGACATCCTGGTTTGAGTCCTCTGTGAATTGCCACCACTTCATTACATTCATTGCAGTTGTTCCACGAAATCGTCATTTATGCCCTCGTACTTAATATTAATCCATAACAAGTCCCTGTCTAGGTTGTCGTAGGCTTCCTTAATATCTAAAAATGCTACCGATATGGGTCTATTCTGAACTACTGAAATCTCCATGCACTTAGTCACTACAAACATATCTTTGATGTTTCGGCCTGGTTTGAACCCATTCTGTAGTTGCCCTAGCACATCATTTGTTTCCGCCCATTTCGACAGTTCTAATTTTATGGCTTCCATTGGCACTTCTATATATCACCGATGATACTGTAACTGACCTGTACGAGCTCGTGTTCTCCTTACCATCTTTGGCTCTAGGATAAGGTTCATCTGGCTTTCACGCCAGGCAAGCGAAAATTTCTTCGTTTTAATAATTTGCCCAGGGCACTAGTCAGTTTTACCTTGCTCTTTAGGCAAGCGTGTTTGATTAGCTGTGGGATTTCATCTGGTTCGGCGGCCATATTCTTTCGGATACCTGCTTTGTCCGAATAAAATGTTGTGGATGGCATCGCCACCGTTAAACTGAATTGGTCGCCGGCCTTTCAATGTCACTTCAGGGTTAGATAAGCGAAAATATTTGTAACCAGGTGCTCTCGACGTGCACTCCAATAGAGCTGCACTTATTTGAGGTGTGTTTCACAAGCAAGTCGTCCTTGGTATCATAAGTAAGCGTTATCACAAAGCTTCAAACACCGGGCGGTGCGCGCTGTTTTTCATACGCGCGCCACCTCATCTCCGAGGCCATGTATATTGAAGTGTAGTATCTTGTTCATTCGATAGGTAGCGCTATGCCCGAGTTGACGGCAAGGCTTTACTCGATGGCGGGAAACATAATGGAGGGAGAGGTCAAGAAAGTTGGCAACCAAGTGCAAGGTAATTGAAAGTGTAACTAGACAACCAGGAGTCATCAGAAAGAAATCTGCGTTCTCTCTTTTTCCCAGTCACAGAGGGCAAATTGGATGCGAAAATGGAAACAAAAAAGACCATGAAGATTTACGAGAATGAGAAGAAAGAAATTAGAAGGGACAATCTGTACGGTAACACAAAGGGAAGTGCCTTGTTATTTGAGGCTCGAGCTGTTTGCCTAAGGACAAAAACATACCGGAGCAAATATTTCCAACAAGATGAAGCATGCGCATGCTGCAGCAAAAATCTGGAGATCACTCAGCCCATCCTTACGGAATGCGAAACGATTCCCCAGCTGAGACCCGTAGGTGACGTACACGTTCCAAAAGCGCTTGGATTTCAAGTGGGCGGCAGCATCAACCAGTCATCAGTCGACATGAGCAAGAGACGTTTAGAGCATTGGTGGAAGAAAAGCAAGGAAGAGATTGATACGAGCGTATCTGTTACAGGTATAGGTAGCGATAAAAGGCACACAGAGAAGACCTGGGGGGAAACATAGACTTACGAGACGTATACAGGCATGCTAGAATGAAAAGCATGTATAGCATCCCTGCTTAAATCAACCAGGCTAGGTGAATATTTGTTATACCACCCCATTTCAAAGGCAATGCCAATAAAACGTGATCATCATCATGGGATCGCGACCGCTCACAAATACGGGTGCAATTGGCGTGTGTCTCACGTAGAACGAGGTTGCGACGCTGATGGTGACGACGGGCGAGAAGAGGCCGCACAGCAGGAAGTGGACGCCCTGCACGGCCATGGCGAACGCGACGGTGGCCAGGCAGCGAAGCGTTGAGTCGCCACCCGCCATCACGTGCACCACCAGGAACAGCGAGGCGGCCAGCACCTGCCGAGACAGAGCGGGGGCGAACAGGATCGGCCGTTCTGGTCCGTACGTCCCTAGTATGCGGACGATTTCATTGCCCGTTCATGGGTACCGCCCCCCACATCGGGCTCTTGCATGCCTATTACCGCCTTGTGCGAAGCGACGTCGAATTAACGTGGTCACTGCTTTGTCGGATTTCGGCTTCGGGAGATAGTTTGTGGTCCTCCTCGCTGCTCAAAATTAATCGTCATCGATATGTCATTTCTGTAATATATACATGGAGCAAGGAAATAGAGGAAGGAAGCGTACACTCTTAGGCAAAGTTACACCCTTTGGCTTGCCCCTTCTGCCACACAACAATAATCGTTATCGGCCTTGATGCGCTTCCTTTCTTTAACGCTGCGAGCCCGGAACTTTCCAGTAACGAACGGCACGCGCGTTATCAGAAGGGGCACTCCAAAGGGTGTAAAGTGTTCTATGCTGATAACGCGTGTGCCGTTCGTTACTGGAAAGTACCGGGCTCGCAGCGTTAAAGAAAGGAAACGCATCAAGGCAGATAACGATTATTGTTGTGTGGCAGAAGGGGCAAGCCAAAGGGTGTAACTTTGCCTAAAAGTGTAGCGGGATAAAGTAAAGCCTGGACATTCAAAGTACAGTGTGTCCCAGCTAACGTCATCCAAGCTGTTTGACAAAGAAGAAGATTAGAAACCGCTGCGAAAGATACAATTTTACGACCTACGTTGTTTGGTCGTCATATCTGTGACAACAATTTTACAATTTTAGCACCAGAGGTGTTAAAATTGTACCTTGCACCGCGTTTTTGAAGCATGTTTTTTGTTGAACATCTTGGCAAACGTAAGCTGAGACAAACGGTATAAAGGAAAGGTTCGCGGGAAATCGGCCCTCAGCCCGTGTAGGCAACGGCAATATCTAGCCTGAAGTAGTAAAGGCAAGGCGCAGAAGACCAGGACTCAGGAAGAAGAACACAAACGACAGGACAGGCGCCTAGCCGCCGAGCGCGGCTAGAAAGGGTACACCGCAAAGCTGGTGGCAAGGACAGATACGAGAAGACAGCGTTGATAGAGGCTACCCCGGGCCAAACAGTGCCTTGAGAGCGTGGAGGAATGTAAAAACTAGGAGGGTAGCATGACGTCACTCAGCCAGCCTCGGCAAGCCCAGCTCACCCGACGTCTAGGCCTCAATGTGCGCGGTGGATTCCGTGTAGGTATAGTCCCCGCAAGGTTGCCAGAGCATTAAAAGTACTGCTTCGATTGTGGTAAGGCTATGCTAGTCACAAGTTGCTGTCCTCCACTGGTTTGTCCTACTGTTCCAAACAGATACATCTATTCGCTTTAAACTTGAGTCATGATGCTTCGAGTGCAAAGTGTTAGTGTCAACCTGGCGCTGCTTCGAGATCGCGTTCTCGGTTTCTTGGCCCATTTAGGCTTAACAAGAGTGGATGTATTAGCTGGGCATGCTAACCCAGATATTACGGTTCCGCGACAAGCCAGATGCGCTCCCAGATCTCGGAGTTCATACATAACGAAAGTTTGCTTCAGCCGCGTCTAGCAAATGCTACCGCTTGCTTGTCACCTGACGATGGCCTACTTCTACTCTATGCTTTTTATGATTATATTTCAGCAATGCCACGTGACACTCCCTCCTAGTTTTTTTTTTCTTCCTTCATACTTGACAGGTCCGGCAACCAAGGAGGGCCTACTCCCAGAAGGTCATCACGCAGATGGGCGCCGTAGAAAAGGAGGCGTGGCCTCATAGGATCGAGGTTGGCTTCTCGAGGCTATAGCGGCCTGACGCCGAGCCTTACCTGAGATTACCGTTGTTGTTATTTTCTTCTAGCATGTATATAATGAAGTGAAGATCAAAATGTACTCTTTTTCTATTGCGAAAGCAATACTGCTCGCACTTTCGGCCCATCCGTGGTCGTGGCGCCTCCTTACACAGCTGCGCGTCACGTGACCGTGTGACGTCACGCCAGACCGAGAGACGGGGCCCCAGCTCGCGGAATTGATGGTGGAGGCGAAGCCTTGCGCGCTGCTGCTGCGGCACTACCGAGAGAGGTTGCTCGCTGGTGTGACGTCACGCCAGACCGAGAGACGGGGCCTCAGCTCTAGCATCGATGGTGAAGGCAAGGCCTTGCGCGCCGGTGCTGCGGCGCTACCGAGAGAGGGCGCTCGCTGGTGTGACGTCACGCTAGGAGGATAAATGGGGCTACAGCTCGGCTCCTCGCAGTGGTCGGCGCGCTGCCTTGCGCTATGTCGGATGATGTATAGCCATAAGTTTAACAAAGGGCAACCACGTCCACACCATCAGCCGAACCAAGGCGCAGCCAAGGGTATTGCTTTCGCAATCTTCCAGGCTTAACCAAGCTAAGCCTTCAGCCATTTTTTTCTCTCGGTTATCGTCCGCCTGTCTCTTCCGTGCCGCTCGGTGCTCCTGCGCCTCGCAAGCCTTTAATCGTCGTTCCTTTCCCGCCTGTCGCTGCATCGCTCACTGCCGACACCACAGTCGCCAAAACCGTGATGTGAAAAACAGCGCAGAAAGCACGGACAAGAATAAGAAGATATCGAATACTAGTGTAAATTTATTTTATAAAACAAGTCCAATTACAAGGTTGTAACCCTTGTTCTAATCCATGGGTTTTTTTCTTTCGCTGTTTTTCACGTGGTGCACTCATACCAGCTAGCCCACCTATCAGTCATAATGGCGTCATGAAAGACCGAACGCATCCGTACAAACATTATCACGCGTACAATTTGATTGTAGTACCGCGTACATTTATTTGCTACAAATTAAACATATCGCAGTTCCACCCGAAAAGCGAAGAGCCGATTGCGATAGCAAATTAGTAGATAGCTGTACGAAGTAAGGTTAGTAATTTCGCTTACTAACAATGATAGAATGCGTAGGCGTGACTCAATGAGGACGTAGAAAGAAACAGACACAAAGAGACAGCGCTATCTTTGTGTGCCTGCTCGTTTCTGCGTCCTTGAGCAGTCGCGCTTGCACATTCTATCATGGATTCATAACAAATAGCCCGTCAACGTGTTTTAACTAAATTAACCAGCACGGTGTCACGCGCGCACAGGTAAACATGAACACATCTCGCTGGATGAGCGCGGAAACTCCCTGTGAAAATTCTGGATTGAGGAATGCGGCACCAGAAAGTCAATTGACCTTCATGAATGGCTCACTTCAGCGTGAAGTAAACGTCGACAGCACAGCGCATACGAAGCTACCGACAATACGCGCACTCTTCAAACATCCCAGATCGTTTTAAAGACGAGGCCCGCGCGGGCGCGCAATTTGGCCACGTCGCAGGTCGCTTTCAAAACAAACGAGCGCCGGCAACCGGCGCTACGGCGTACGCCAAAGCATCTACTTCGGCGTCCGCGATTCGCGCGGCCAACGCCGTAGTAGACGCCGTGGTTGTCTCCGCTCTGTAGGGAGCGCTGAGCGAGGACAACGATGCACCTTAGCAGCCAACACCCTCTTGTCTAGGTGGTGTTGAGCAGCCGCCGGAGAAGAACGCCCCTCCTCCCTCGCCTCACCCCCCTGCCTCACGCGCCACAGTAGAGGACATGCATCCGAGCCGCATTCCTCGCTCGCGCTCGTGAGATTGAACCGCGTTCGCCAGCTCACCATCACACGCTTTCACTTATAAGGAACCTCACGGCGACTACGACGGCGACGGCAGAAATGCGGCTGGAGTGTCCATATAATTGTTATCGCAATAAAAAATCCGCCTCCACTCCACTCTGTAAAAGTGACTATACAGCTAAGCTGTTACCCGCCGTGGTTGCTCAGTGGCTATGGTGTTGGGCTGCTGAGCACGAGGTCGCGGGATCGAATCCCGGCCACGGCGGCCGCATTTCGATGGGGGCGAAATGCGAAAACACCCGTGTGCTTAGATTTAGGTGCACGTTAAAGAACCCCAGGTGGTCAAAATTTCCGGAGTCCTCCACTACGGCGTGCCTCATAATCAGAAAGTGGTTTTGGCACGTAAAACCTCAAATATTATTATTATAGCTAAGCTGTTGCCGACATCGCACACCACCACCACAAGCGACGTACACCACGCCCGCATGCACGTCTCCGCAAGTGTTGCATGTGTCCTCATTCTTCTAGGCACTTGCCAGAGCGAAAGTGGATTATTCAACTAAATGAATATTTGAAAGCAATGTGCGTCAGGAAAATGCGTAAAGTGCGACTTACGCACAAGCTGCAGACAGGATAGCATCGGATTGTAACTCGAACATACGGAAAACATAATTCTGTTACACGGAAACCCGAACACAAACCTTCCAGCTGTCCTTTCTTTCGTGTGAGCAGAGCCGCTCACGCGGTCAGAAAAATATCCCAAGCAACTAGAAGCTAACAGCTTCGTTGTAAAAAAGACGGTAGCGTTAACAGTTCAAAATGGCGGCAACCAAACGCTTGGTTAAAATGCTCCATTGAAGAAAACAGCACGTCAACTGTAAAGCAGCGCGACTGTGACATACCACTTCAATGACGTTGAAGAAGCCGTTCCAGGTGATGACGTAGTCGCTGTTGACCTGGATCTGCGACAACGACTTGTTCCCGCTCAGGAGGTCACGAACAACTTCGTTGAGGCTCTCGTTTCCGGGCAGAGGGATTTCGGGGAACTCGGGCATGTCGGGTGGTACTTAGGCGGTGAATGTTCAGACGCAGTTCGCTCCCAACAAAATGGCGCGCCACCTTCTTGATGGCGATGGGACTGCGGTGGCCGGACGAAGAAGAAAAGTGTTGCGGTGATGATGATGACCGCTATTGGCCTTCACTTTCGGAGTGCTGTCTCGCAGAACGCGCTTATTTTGTTCCGTGGGCCAGTTTGTACGGTGAAACGTTCGTTCTGTGGGTCATTTTCTCCCATAGTTACCATGGGAAACCAATTCATTTGTTCCCGCACTGTGGCCAATCAGGTGAAAACGTGAGAAAATATTAAAAGACGTTAGAAATAAATTAACTTTTGGGATTGCCAACGATGGTCAGTCCTTCCTGTTAAAAAATCATCTCTTTTCGTGCTTTATTTTTACGAAATCGGTAAAATAAGGAACAAGACGGACAACGTACGCTAGTGTTTACACAACACCTTTAGAAACACGTCTTAGCTCAGTCTGAGTCAGACTGCTTCAAATTTAGGGGAGGCGCAAGGCACTTCGTTAGAGCGGAAATTCGGGCTCGTTGGTAATTCATGAACACGTAAAAAGTCGCAGTTCCGGATGAAATGCGAAGCATCGGTTGCGGTAGCAAATTATAGTCGGGTACAACTTTAGAAAAAACGGGGTGTTTGCTCCTCCGAGGCGGATGCACACGAGCATCCACGAATGGGCGCGCACTCTGGACTGACGTCATGAGCTGGACGGCCGGTGGTGTATTTGGAATATCCAGAAAGTACAACGCATGGCAACCGCAGCACCACGCTATTGGCTTACGAGCCTGCGCGATGCCGTGATGTCACTCCTAGCAACGGCGCCAAGCGATAACTCTCGTTCCCGGTGCTCTCCTGCAAGCGTGCGTCTAATTGTCGCACAAAAATCCCTCCCGTGACCTGATCCTAGGTGCCTAGGGACAGGATCGTTTAGGGTTTTTTGAGAAGGCATGATGGTGGCGCCGAGCGACGCCTTGGCGTGTTCGTTCTCGGCGTGATCGTTCTCCGGCTCGCGCGGACCGCGCGTTGTTCAACGTTGCTTATGTGATTGTGCTTGCGTTCCTTGTGTGTTGGTGGTAGGTTTTGTGTTACTTGGCGGAAAGCCGCGAGTAGTGGTGGTGCGGCAGTGTGACTTTCGCCTCGGTGAGCTCTGGCAGTACACAATCTGCGTTGTGTGACCCGTGCTTCCTTGACAATTGAAATGTCGAACTGGCCTAGCGCCTCAGCAGCGAAGTTCTGCGAACCGCGATGTGGCGTCGCCGTGTCCGACTTTGCTTAACGGACATCGGGGGATGTGCTGCTCGCTACAAGTCATGTAAATGCGACTGCGTCGACCGCCCATGCACTGTTCAGCGCTGAATGTGTGTTAGGTGTGCTGTGCTTGAAACGAGTGGTGCAGCCGTGCAGAGGGGGGGGGGGGGTTGGAGGAGCAGAGTGGCATTTGCACGTTCACAGATATGTGCTCCCGTTTTGCTCTCATTAGCGGCTGTCGCGGGATTGTGGTGTGCTTCTTGCCTAGTAGGAAGTTTACGATGCTAACACGCAGCATGTTCACGTTTTTCTGTGCTATATGTCATTTGCATGACGACCGAGTTGAAAACAAGGCATATGTCTGTGTTGTTTGCATTTGTGTGTTGTAAATTACTTCCTATTGTGGAAGTTCTGTCAGTCTTGTTACGCAAGGAGTACGAACGTAAACATATAGGAGGTATTCACGTGACGTCATCCGCAAGGGGCACTAGCGCCCGGCGCGGCGGTCGCCATACTCGTGGTCGCGAGCGCGGGCGCCGCAGTACGACTACCACCAGTGTGCTAGGCTGTGTGTACTGTTTTGATCGTTTTTTGCCAGTGGACGGCGCATTGAGGTGTTCGGAAGATTTGCTTCCATCGTGGTTCGCTCAGTATGCGGTTAAGCGCGTACGCGCGTGGACTGAAAGAGCCTGAAAAGTCGCGCTATGAAGAAAAGGTGCGCCTGTGCGGCAGTGTTGACCCTCTTGACTTGAACGAATCAGAAGTGAAGTGCGACGTTAACCTTTTGTCACGTGTGGATTTCACAGACATCAAGGATTACCTCGTCCATGCAACGAGCTTCATAACTCGAGAGCAGCTGAAATCATACAAGGCTTTGGAAGCTCACAATTATCTGACCAGCGGTTGGGTGCAGGAACCGCGTCTCAAAGCTCTCGCCGACAGCCGAGTGGTCATCGTTGGCAGGGTAAGCTCCTTTGTTTTCTTGTAACACCGTCAAGTGTTATGTATTGAAGCGGTGGCGTGATGTCGAGCGCTGATCTGTTTCGAAATCGTCGCGTTACCAGAACGATTTCATTACTCTGCGTAGCGTCATCGGCGGCAGCGTAAATGTGCGCACTGTTCGATCAAAAATGTGCAATCTCTTCGCATTTCTTCGCTGATTTAAGCGCTTTTACCGCAGCGATCGCGCATTGTCGAGAACTGATCTTGTTTTTTTTTTCCAATTTTCTCGTTACACAAGCGACTTTTGACTGAGCATAGGCAGCGGCGTAAATGTGTCGATTGTTCGATCGCAAAACGAGCAATCTCTAATCATAAAATCTAAATGCCGAGACACTAATATTCATGCATTATGCCAACATGTTCGTTTTAGCATTCCTGATGCATGCGTGCGTACTGTGGGTTTGCTAATGCTCATTGGCAAACAGCCTAGTTCTGGCTGCTGCGGCACAACTGCGATGTTTGCGCGCAAACATGTTTTTTTTTCTGAACGAGCTCTGAGGTAACAATCCTTAAGGAAAAGCTTTCATAACTGTTGTTTTCTCACCAGCTTATTCTCACTTTAATGCAGGTTCTACACTCCCAGTCACTGAGTGAGAAACCACTGCACCCCTGGCTCCTTGTGAAAGAAGATGGACTGGTGCAAGCTGCGCACTGCACATGCAAGGCAGGCTTAGCAGAAGCCTGTTCCCACATTGGCGCTATCCTGTTTTACATACAGGCTGTCGTGCAGAGACGGGATGGACAAGCCTGCACCGATAAAGAAAATGCATGGCTGCCGCCACCTGTACGGTCCCTTGAAGCAAAGCCTGTGTCAGGTGTGAGCTTTTCATCCTCAAAGATGAAGAAGAGAGTAATCGACGGTGAAACACCATGTCGTGGGAAACTGCGCCGGGTGAATGTTCAACCTACCACAGATGAAAAGTGGTCAGAATTTTTATCAGCGTGCCACCAAAGTGGGAGCAGACCAGCACTGTTATCCCTGGAACCAAAATATGCTCATCACTTCATCCCTGCCGCGACAAAATTTCCAAGTGCCATCCTGACCAACATGCAGCAGGATGATCAACCCACCACATGGAGTTCCGTAATGGAGCGATGCTCCCAGCTGGCTGAAAGTCTCACAGTTGAGCCACAGGTAAACTATGACTGTTCATAGTACTTCTATTTTCTATCTAGCATTTCATGCTTGGTTAATAAAGAATAATAGAAAAAAAGCAAATGAAGAGTGTGCATAACCTGTAATAATTTGTTGTATGTTGCAGGTTGCAGAGCTCATCGAGGAAAGCACAAGGGAGCAGGCAAAATGCACAAAATGGTTTGCATTCAGGACAGGCCGCATCACTGCATCTATTGCAAAGACAGTATGCCGAACATCGTTGAGTGATCCTGCAATGTCACTCCTCAGAAAAATTTGTTATCCTGAAAGTACATAGTTTTGGTCACCACAGACTGCTTGGGGAAAAGAACATGAAGGAAAGGCGAGAGATGCCTACAAGGCTATGTCACAGGACATACATATGAATTTTGTCTGCAAGGATTCTGGTCTTCAAATCTCCACCGAGCTGCCATTTCTGGCTGCCTCTCCTGATGGCATTATAAGTTGCACCTGCTGCAAAAGAGGAGTCTTAGAAATAAAATGTCCATTTAATGGCAGAGACGACCATGCACGGGTGCTTGCTACACAAGAGAGCTCCTGTATAACCGTTGTGGATGGGGCTGTGAAGCTCAAGCAGCACCATCCCTATTATTACCAAATACAAATGCAGATGTTTGTGTGTAAGGTGAAGTACTGCGACTTTGTATTGTGGACTTTGAAAGATTTTATTGCAATCAGAGTGTACAAGGATGCACAGTTTTGTGCCAAGATGGTGAAGCGCTGTGAAGAATATTTCAAGTTGATCCTTCTGCCTGAACTTTGCTTCCATTACTGGACTGGCAGGTGCAGTGGAAATCTGCTAGAAACTGCTGAAGACTGCGAGACCTCGCAAGAGGAAGTGTATTGCTTGTGCCAAGGGCCAGAGTCGGGCAAAATGGTCATGTGCGAGAGTGCTGCTTGCAAGTATGTGTGGTTCCACTTCAAATGTGTGAACTTAAAAAAAGCACCTAGAGGAAGTTGGTTCTGCTGCGAGTGTAATGGAAAAACACAAAAAAGATTAGCATGTTTCATGTACAGAACTGTTCTTTATTTTTCCTCACAGGAGCTGTTTTAAGCAATAAACATTTGCAAAAGCTGAATCATCTGCTTTGTCTATCTCTGGGGTCAACCGAATGGAACAGTGGAGTTACTCAAATTGCATAGTGCCGAACAAACAAAGACTATCTTGTCGAGCACAGTGGGTCCATTCTCTTCTGATGCAAGCATCTCCACAGGAAGTGTGTACTTGAGTATTCGGTATTTATTGCGGAGCAGTCCAATCACTCTCTCAACATGAATCCGGACATTTGCAAGCTTTCGCGTCTTTTCTACTTCACAGGCTGCAAGTTGGGGCTTGCCTTTGGTGAAGGCAGGCAAGCTTTGCACAATGAAGTCCAACACTGTCGCCAATAGTGAAGCCCCTATCTGCCAAAACATAGTCCCCAGGCTGGAGATTATTCAGCACGCCACACTTCTCTGTAATGACCTTGTCACTCGAGCGTCCACCCCACCCACGAGAAATAAATGTAATAACGCCCTGTGGAGCGATGCCGATTAGATACTTGACTGTATTGTGATGCTTATAGTTCGACCATGTGTGCGATCTAGGCAGGAAAGACGAAGGTCGCTCTATAAACAACTCAAAACAGTCAAGTATTACAGCTAGTCTTGTCCCGAAGCACTGCCGAAATGCCATAGGCATTGTTCGCTGCAACTCTTCAGGTTCTGGCCACTTCACAGCACGGGAGAGGCGGACAAAGGCCACATCAATCCACTTGTTGACAACCCTAGACACAGTTGACTGGGATACATTGAACCTGCAGGTGACAACAGATATTGTAAACACAATGCAACACTTATCAAGCCAATGTACAAAAGCGAGTACCTGTATGCCAAGTCCTGCAATGGCACATTCAAGCGAAGGCGGATGAGGAATATGAGCATCTCCTGGAAGAAGGTTAGACTGTTTCGGTTTGTACGTGCCATTCCTTCCTTCAGCACTTCAAGAAGGGCCATCAAAAGACTGAAATTTGACAATCCTGTGTAAAACTGCAACATGTCTTCGTTTTCTCTCAGGCAATCTTCAGTCAGCATTTGCTTGTTCAGTTTGTTTCGCACTTCCCCGACCTCCGAGAGCAGGTGCCGATTCTCGTTCTCAAGATGCTCAATTTGCTCCATTGTCAAGTCAGTAACATGTGAAAAGTCAGCCTTCCCTGAAAAAATGCAGCAAACAGTGCGCAACCTGCCTATCAATACTTAGTCAAAAAGAGAGCAGTCTAGCATGATAGTTCAAGAAATGTTTGCACTTTTCATTCAAAGCCATATGAGCACTGTTACAGTACATTAAAAATATGCATAAAATAAAAAACAGTAGCAATCTTAACTCCATGCAAATACGTACCTCCATCAGTGCATTCTTGATCAGGAGTCTCCTGGATATCAGGATCATCATCAAAAAGCGGTTCATCGTCTTCAGAGGTCACTGGTGAATCCGGTACAGCACTGCTTCCTTCGTGTGCATTCTCATGCAGTTGCTTTAGGGGACTTCCCGATCGCTCCGCTCGGCGCCTTTTCTTCGTGTGCCTGGAAGGGAACCCTGCATTCAGCTACTTGAGAAATACAAAATCATCAAACTCCTTTAAAGTGGAGATGTCAAAAGCTTGTGAGAAGTCACCAGTAGCATTTTAAAAGGGCGGACAAGTCATAACCGCGGGCGGTCGTACCGAGATGACGAGGCGTTGCCGTTCATTTCTTTCCCGTGCCCAAGATGAAGCGAGGGCGCCCAGTCCGGATTGGACTCATCCATTAGGTATGCTGGTCGACCTGCGTGAAGTACGAGCAGTTAAGTCGCTGAGAGCTATCGCCCAACCGGCCAACAGTTGTTTACGATCACGTACCGCGGTCGCCAACAAGCGTGGTACTGCGATCTGCGAACGTTTAGGGCTTACCTGAAATGAAATGCTTCCCGCAGACTCTGTAGTGGTTCGCACTGCGGTCCATATTCTTGCGGTTAATACGAGAAAACCATTCCGCCCTCCTCCATGTTGACACTTCATTTGTCCGTGCGCACTGATGCGTGATCACTTTTGGAATGTGAAAAAAACCAACCTCCGCCACATTTTCGTCCTTCGCACTCTTCCGCGAGTGGGCACTGCACCCATACACCGCGCAGTTCACCATAGCGCCAGGAAAAAGTACAGTTGAAAGAGAAAACACGTCCACAATCACCAAACAGCGGCCGCCGAACATCAAACCGTGATATGCCGGACCGCCGAACGACCGCGGCTATGGCGGCCGGATGAGGCACTCGCCGGCGCCGCCTGGCGGGCCGCGCTCAGTGAATACCTCCTATAAACATATTTCTGTGTGTCTGAAATTTTGAATTTCCCATAATAGCCTTTACGTCTGATAAGCGGGCTACACAGCCTATGTGAATCAGCTACCATTTGTTGCGACGCTCTTCCATGTGGTAGACCGATGCATGGTGCGCGTTTATTTTTGTACTGTTGTAAAAACCATTTGTTTATTCACCCATTACAAATGTACTGCTTCTTCGCCGCAGTACATTTTAGTTACGCACTGAAGGATACTAAAAGTGGGAGGGGACCGCTATCACCCAGCATAGTATGTCCACTCAGGCGACCTGAGAGGCGGCGGTTGCGCGAGTGTATAATTAAAGAACTCTTTTTATGTCCAGTGACAGTGGCCCCTTTCCACTTTTAGTATGCTTCACCGCAATACATAGGTGTATTGCAAAAAAGGTAATCTTAAAAAGCTCAATTATGCAACGTTTCTTTCGTAGCTTGCTACACCGCAATACAGAGGTGGAAATAAGCATCGTGTAGTAAAGCATACTAAGAGTGGAAAGGGCACATATGTTTACTCATTATTTTCAATTGTGATATAATTTGCAAGTGCATCTGTGCTCTTGGTATGCTTTATTGACAATTTTTTGTACATTACAAATTCATATTGCCGGGAAGCTTACTAAGGCACATTCGCCATTTTGTAATGCATTATTCACCTTCAATGCAGGAGCACAATGCGGATTCATGCCTATGCTTCTGGCTGGACTGCACATGCTTTATGAGAATTGATTCGTTTTTCATAAGTGCACTGGTACTTACTCTAAACTGGAGGGCTGAAGTTGATATGGATGCACAAATTTTATTAAGGGGACAAGAGGTTGCCAAGGTGGTTGTAGCACAGTTTTTTTTTCTTCCAGCTACCTTTTCTACTAGAAGCTTCCATTGCAGTGTTTCAAGCCTCTTTGAGCCAGCACATAGTGTATATAAAAATCGGACACCGATTGGGAACATCACCTATGCTCTCTGCAGTAAGCTGTGCACAGGATAAGTTCATGCCTATCTATAGCAAAAAAATGTAGCATGACCAGACAAAATAAAAGGCGGTGGGCTGCAGCAATACTAAGTGTTAAATGGTGCCTTATCCTTTCCATTGAGTTTTCTGTTTTGTGCTTTTTGTTATGGATCCTCCACAGTAACCATGAGAGTGCCGAACTTCAGCTTGTTGGTTTCAGATCCCATGGTTGTTACTAACAGAACGGTGTGATAAACGAACAAGGGCTTAAAGGCATCCAGTCACCTTGCTTATCTCATGGTGTTGCTTCATGAGCACCGTGAGCCTTCAGACCAACTAGGAAGGGAAATTTGTTGCAATCACTTCTGAACTGTATTGCAACCAAACGAACAGTGCTCTCAATGACAACTTTTAGACAGTAGAATGCTTGCACCCAGCAAAGTCTAAGAAAGAAGCATTCAGGATGTGCAAGTGGGCCTTTTGAAGCTGGCATCATTGCTGAAGGGGCTTTGCCTGCTGCCCTCTTTATGGATACACAAATATGATTTCCTCTTTGAAAGGGATTGTTTCAGATGTTGTTACATGGCAACAATGCTGGGTGTATAGTAGCAGAGAAGCTTGTCTTTGCCCACTGTCAATATTATGTTCCTTTTCCAGTGCCCCTGTGGAAGTGCCTACTTTTCGGACACAAAGTGATCTCCATGCATGCAAGCATTTTTAGCTTGTAAAGATGTCTATTACCCCTTGCCTCAAGCTGGTCCTTGTTGATGTCACCCAAGAAGGCATTGCGGAGTATGACGATGTGGACTTACAAATCAGTGTTGATGCCAGTGAAACCAGATTAATGGAGCTGCCGTTTATTTCTGTCCACTCCATCTTCATCCAGTTACAATGAGCAGTTCTTTGTCCAAACAGAAGGCATATGTAGTTGGTCATGCATAGCCTGTGCACTAAGACTTGTTGGCGTGCCTGAGAACCTTAGCAGTGTCTATATGCAAAAACATTCTGATGTGTTGATGACTTCCTTCTCTTTATCACACTTCGCCTGATGAAGCCAGCAACTTGGTCAATTAGATGTTCAACAGGCTTCCCATTAGTTTTCCCAGCGTCTCCTTTACCAGGGTGCTGCTCATAGATATCTGTTTTCTTGACCTTGCACTGCACTTAAACCATGGCCACACCTGCTGAACCTATAATATGCGATCAGAAAAGTGCTATACATCACGTTGCTCCAAACTCATGACATGTGCTACAAGGCCCTGAGGAACACCCTCATTAATTTCCCCCCTCATCATACTGTATGAAGCTTCGCATGAGAAGTGCGACAATTAACATCTGCTGGTTTTTCAGTGCTATTCCTGTCCAGCTTGTTGAAAGCTATCCCTAGTGTTTCAAAAGAAGGACTGCTGCCGGACAAGAAGTGCATAAAGCAAGGGTAGCTATAACCATATATGTCACACAAAATGAAGAAGGCCACTGAGTGTACAGGCGGTTTAATTCTCATCCAACAAGCTTGGTTCTCTCTTTGCAAGTGAGTAAACCCAACTTGCCCCAAAGACATGGCCTGTGACAAACTATGTGCCAGATGCTGTGTCCCCTGCAAAGCCGAAGATGTGTACAAGATCCTGACACCCGCAGTGGCTTCTACACTGGGCAAACAGGCTACTATAAGAACGACCGCCTCTACTAATATGCTAATAACATGAAAACGGGCAGAAATTTGGCTATTCGTTGGACCCAACTGCAGGTGCAAGCCACTCTTCCACCAGATGTGTGTTGTTCACAGGAATTGGAGCTACAGAAATGCAGACAAAAACAATGATGTTAGAAAGTAGTAGAGTTGAACTATATTCTGCACAAACAGTGCTACTTGCAGCGCTCGTACCTTATAGCTACAATTCATGGCTGTCCCACCATGCAAAGGCACTATTCTTGAATTATTAACTTCTATTTATATTTATGGTGGCCATATATTGCAAGCACATATCCACATTGTGTGGGATATGGTTAAATGATGTCAACTATGATACCCATTCCTAATCTGAGATGCAACAAAAGAACTAATATAGGCAACAAATTGTAATTCAAAAATACACAACCCGTGCACAGGATAAGTGACAGACTTCCTTTTATTGAACAAAAGTCACACGTGTCACATGTCACCAGCAGTGGGTAGCAAACTTGCAAGCTTGGGTGACAGAGGCAAAACTTAGCAAAATGCTACACTCATACTCAAATCTAAAACGGCCTATGACACAAAAACGACATTATATTGCACTGACTGAAAGGGCAAGACTCCATTCAAGAACACATTATAGCACCACATAATTGACATGGTGTAAAAGATGTTAACACGCCCTCCCCATAAATTAAGAAACACTGAAAACATGCCTGAAAAGGCAATGTGCAGTGTCTGAAAGCAAGAAAAAACAACCCAAAAAAGGTTTCGCTAAGTCTTTCACTGATTAAAATTGTCAAACTGTCTTGTCACTTCTTAATCGATCTGCATTGTGTACTAGGGTGTTCTGATAAGGCAGTTTCAGCAAGTGTATGGGAAAGCAGTGTTCCCAGTCTGTGTCCAATATTTCGAATATAAAGAGGATCAGGCTGTCTTTCAAATATGTACATTTTGGATTATAAAACAGAAAAAGGCAAGCGAAATTACTGTGCTTTATAAATTCACTTAAAGCAGTGCTCTTAAATTATTAGCTTGCACAATGCCATTATAACAGCTTTCCACCTCTAACATGTTCTTTATCCGAGTTGTAGAAAGATGGGAATTTCTTTTTGAACAGAACTTTTTAAACTATATTTAACAGGCGAACCAAATACATCATAAAAGTGGCATTCCGCATCTGCAACAACTTCAATGTACTTGAATTTCAGCATATTGGTACATGGAGGAAGCCATAAAAATGCAATAACGGCCCGAGATAGTTCTCTGCAATTAGGTGAAGAAATTGGCACATACCTGCAACATTTATTGATATCTAGAGTGAACTTTAACATCCAACACAATATAGGCTCTTTCAGGACTGTTTATAACGTTTTGTGCCAGCGCACATCCGTTAAAACACTATTCAGTGCTTTCACGCCGTGTCCATGGATGCCGAATTGCATCAACAGGACGTGAGCAGCACAGTAGTCGCAAGGGCGTTTTGTTTCCTCTTGAGGGCATCGCGCTGCGTATCATTAGTAGTAGTGGTGTTGGAATACGACTCTATCTCACAGGTTCCGATATTGTGGGCATGGGTTTCGCCCAGCGATCCTCGCAGCGTAAACTGTCGCACCGGCGTAGGTCCCGATTCCTATCAATCGGCAGGGCGGAGAGGGCGCTTCGATGGATTGGACGGAAGGTCGCGTCACCCTCGGCTCGCGACCGCGCCAGCACACACTTACGCCAGTTTCACGTAGCCGCGTCTGCGTGCCAGCCACGACAAAATGTTGGCCACGGCGTTGGCCACGACCCACAACAAGCTACGCGAAACCGCTGGTGATGAGAGTACGTTGTTAGGCATGACGCCACGGCGCGTCCCCGCAGCCGGCAGCCAATAGCGTGGCGCTGCGGTTGCCATGCGTTGTCCCTTCTGGATGTTCCAAATACGCCGGCAAGTGACCCAGGCCGACGAAGATGATGGCCGCCCGCGCTTCGAAGTGGGCTAAGTCGCGTCAGCTGTGTGCGTCAGCCCCTCGTCAGAGTGAATTCCCGAACTGGGGTGCTATGCAGGATACACCGAGCTTCTCGTTCACCCGAGTTTCACCCGAGTTGGCCCGACGGCAGTCAGTGAAGCTACAGGCAAAAAAAAAAATGTAGACAAAAACCGCGTATGACAACATGAGCGCACCCTGCGCAGCACGCTGCTTCCACATTTCAAGCGCAGAAGGCTGCACAACGAAACGCGCCAGTGCCGCCTATTGTTATCAACGAACTATCGCAACTTCGCAATACCGTCGCTGTCCCGCTGTCCGTCTGCACACTTGCCGTGAGTCGCTTGCCATACCTTTCTCGGGCGCGTCAAGGCCGTGCCTCCTCTTTCGGGCACTATCTTTCTATTCTCCGTCGAATGCGAACAGGGTACATGCGGTGCATTCTTGCACCTACACTTTCGCTCAACCGAATGCGTTAAAATCCAACAAATAATATGACAAACATTTTTATTTCTTTAAGTATCCGTTTTTCGTTTTCAATGCTAGAAAGTTCTGATGACAAACGCAGATCGAGCAAATTATTAAATTTTGCACTTCTGGCCGCGAGTGGCGACAGTGGGCCGAAAGGTTAGAAGCGGATACATTCAAGAGGGTCGCACACACGAGGGAGTTCATACGGTGAGCAGTCACCTAGGGGCGCTGTTGTTCTATTCTGAATAAAGACAGTCATGACCATTCTTTCTCTGTTGGGGGAATGGAAACGCCGCGCCGCGCTACGGCTGTTCATCGCAGGCGCTTCATTAGGCCATTAAGGCTCCCGCTTTACCAACTAAAAACGACACACTAGTCATAGATACGGGAGCAAGGGCTGTCGCTGCAATGTGCCAGTACGGTATTTTAGGGTCCGTAGTGACGCAGTAGAGTGAAAATGTACCAGTTTATCTTTGTGCGCGAAGCATTGCATGAAGTGCGTGCTCTCTAGCGACACAATTCATCGCTTGTCCAGCGAAGGTGCCTCTGAGCGCATGTACGCAGTATTAACGCGATAGCGTTAAGGAGCTCGTGTCGCAGAGAAGCCGGTGTCGTCGGTGGCGGAGGCGTTGGCCATGAGCGAAAAATCCCGGAAGGCAATTCATAAATAAGAACAACTTGCAAGAAGGGTTGGGTGGGAGTTGAACCAGAATCTCCGGAGCGTGAGACGGAGACGCTACCACTCAGCCGTGAGTTCGATAGTTCAAAGCGGGACAAAAGCACCTCTAGTGAATGCGGTGTTGCCTTAGAAACGTGCTGTAGGAAGTCATACTACGGTGTATATCGGTAATTATGAGCATGTAAATGACAGAAGTCGCAGTTAAACGCGTAGCGAAGTACGTTTCCGCTACATTTCTTCTGCGCTTGCCGCACACGCAGAGCCCTCTCGCGGCAAACACAGAAGACCCCCTCCTCGCAATGTAAGGCGGTGCCCCGACACGTGGAGCGCCATTCGCCCGCTTCTCGCGACCGTGCGGGGACCGGTGCCCGTGGCCCGGCTGTCCCTGCCGATCACGACGTTTGGCTCGCGTAGGTCGTTTCTCCCTTCGAGACACCGAGTTCTTTGGTTCGTTCCGCTTGCTCAGGCGCACGTTTCGTTGCCGCGCCGAACGCAGCGTTCCTCGGCGCTCACCCCGTGATTGGTGGGCGCAAAGTCCGATGCGGGGCACCTCGTAAGTGACCGCTGCGCCGTAGCACGTTGTCTTACAACCCTTGGCGGGTCGATGGGAACGCTGTCGCGTTCCACTATCGCAGGCGAAGCTTAAGCGACCTCCAATTTTTTTTAGTGTGTTGTGCACACCGAGGTGCTTGCGGATTACCTCTGCTGGAGCCAGCAGCGATCGCAGATGGATATCGCAACGACACCGCAGCAATCGCAGGTGAGGGCTCTTGTGTGCGGTTATGAAATGAGACTTCGAACGGACGAAGGTGGTGGAACTGTTGAGTGCGCAGTGCTTGTGATGCAGAAATGTCATTGCATCGTGTCTAGAAAAGCGAGCGATTCGCGGACGCTGGTCGTGTTTACGACGCTGTGACTCCGATACATCACCGATGAAAGAGCAGCCATCTCAAACGACTGCTGCGATACGCCCTCTTCAGCATCGTAGTCCCCCTCGGCGCTTCGACGCCTTGCAAGCAGTTACAATGACGCGCCGATATTTATTTACTATGCGCTACGTCGTCGCCACAATGCAGGCAATGAAACCGTGTTGTGATGCAGGCAAGGAAACCATTTCAGCCCCAAAGATATGTGCATAAGCTAGCGACAGTCAACGTTTTGTTTTTAATAGTGTTGCTCAGTACATCACAGATGACAGTGCGTTATGCGTGTTTTATGTCGTCGGTCAAGATTGTTGATGCCGTTCAGTTCGGCACCGCGTCGCTGTTGCCGAAAAATAAGTTGGGCGTGGCCCAACCGCGGTGGGTGTGCGAACAAGCGTTACATGCCTCGCGCGGGGCGTGACCTCTGGCTTTGATTGGCAGGCGAACTCGTACCTAACTCGTACATCGCAAAACCCCCTTCGAGTTAAACTGGGGAACATGGCGGCGGCAGCAGCAGCCTGTGTCATTGCATCCAGCGGCAGCAAGCGTCAGTATGACCGTCTGGACTCGTTCACATACATGACCGACGCGGAGTTTCAGCGTCATTTTCGCCTGTCGGAGACGTCAGTGCTGGCTGTGTGACGAGCTAGGCGAAGACTCTCGTCTGCGGAGACTGCGTGGCGGGCTTCATTCGCTCACCGTCGAAGAACAAGTTCTCTGCGCCCTCCGTTTCTACGGGACTGACAGTTTTGAGGGAAGTATCGGCGCCGAGCTTTACATTGTACGTCATCAAACTTCTGTGAGCCGCTGTGTCAGAGATGTGGCTGACACGCTTATCGATGTGGCAGTGCGTAAGCAGTGGCTGGCTTTCCTGAAAACTGCGGCTGAGCGGGCGTATGTAAATGAACGCTTCCTACTAGGCGAGAACATTACGAACGTAGTCGGGTGTGTCGACGGAACGTACGTAGGAATTAAGGCGCCTTTAATATCAGGGTTACTGTGATTAGCATTCAAGCTATGTCTAGCACACCATATTGCCAAATTTGTCATTTCTGTGTTGCCGACTTAAATTTTGTATTACCGACATCTCACATGCGACTGCCTATGATACTGACTTTTTCGCTGGTTGCTGACTTTTTGCCGATTGTTCCACTTGTCCGTCAGGGTGCCTTCCAAATGGCTCACTTTCTTAGAAAAGAGGTGAATTAAGTATATATAGATAAATGTATATCACAAATTGTCTGAAGTACCCTATGACTGCTAATCTCATAAAGCACTTGGGGGTTCTTCTTTGCTGAAGTTACTTAGTATGGATAATGCTGAATTTCGGTCATGCGTCATCTATGGGCCGCACTATGAAACAGCGAGGCATTGCACAATTTGCTGCAGCGCGAGATGTGGATGTTGCGCCAAGCCGGTTGTGCCTATGCATTTGTGGCGAAATGAAAATGCATTGAGAATCTTAGTGTGCTGGCTAGCATGAAGAAAATACTTCAGAGTGCTTGCCCTGTGCACTGTTGACGCATGTGCCAGATGTTCAGTGTATTTTTCTTTTTGCGGGGGGCAGCATTATCGTGGACGGACAAATCATATTTTCGTCTCATAATGGGGCTCTAATTTTTAAGCAGTAGAACAATGCAGATCCAATGCTCTGCAGAAATCGGTGTGGGTGACGGTGTCATGAACCATAAAGGCAAATTACACATCGGGAGAAGTGTGGTGCAGATGCCAATGAAAAGTGGGTCTTTAACCCGCCATGATAAAAATAAAAATTGCAGAGCGAGTAGACCTTGTGCACAGCTTTAGAGCAACGATTGCACAAAACGTGATATGCTCAAACGTGTAAAAGGTTGCCGCAATGCCAAAGTATGATGAGCGACATTCAGCATATTTTCTCATTGAACATGTCTTGTAACTGCTATTTTTATTGTAAGCCTCGCTGTCACGGCTTTCCCTCCGGCACTCCCTTTACTGAAACGTGGCACTGTCTTTCCATTGGTGTCATGACGGTGATGGTAACGGTAGCAGTAAGGCTGGTTAATGCTTGCCCCTTTGATTCCTGTGAGTTTAGTGGTAAAGACTATGGCACGTGCATACACCTGTGCTGCAATATTTCACGCTTGTGGTGATTTCTTGGAGAGCTACTTTGTGTTGGGAGATTTCAAAGATGTGGGCCATTGCGGCCTAATAACTAGAGCATTGGTGAGGTTGAAGAACGGTGTACGGGTATAGAAGCTTGAAGTTGAATTGCACAACAATTCGACGAGATACAAAGGAGAGAAATACACACAGCAAAACGCTCTGCTGTGTCTGTTACTCTTCTTTGTGTGCCGTCGAATTGTTGCGCGATCCAACTTCAAATAGAGCATTTGGCTTCTTTGGTGCAGGACCGAGGAAATTTGAGCTCTTCGACAACGTGCCAGTGCCTTGTCACACTATTATGGAAGTCTGAAGGTTTGCAAACAAAGCTCTGCTTTCAAATCCACCTGCTCATGCAATACAAGCACTTACTGAAAAAACCTTCATACATAAATAATGGTGAAATGAATGGCATTTGAAAAGTGTAATTTGTATATTAACACTGTTGACATAATAGGCGCCACACCGGACCCAACAACTGTACTGGACAGAGCAGTTTGTTTCCTATGTGAAGCGCAAGCTTCCATTACATGATGATCAGATAACCAAGCTCAGCTTGTTTTGACGTGGTACACAAGATTCACTGTAATCTGTTTTTGATTCTAAAGAAGTGCGAAATACCATCTCTTTTTCAAGGACGTCATGGGAATATTTGGCAAGACCTTTCTACAGCCCCTCATAATGGAAATGTGGCCAGCCAGCTTTGCTTGGATGCTTTATAGATTTCTGTTCCTCATCATTGTGTGCTATCAAGTTGCTAAAGTCTATGCAACCGGTGCAAGGCATTACGTCAATCTATGGTCGGATACAACTTTAGGAGGCCGCAAAATCTTCAAAGGCAGGTGAATACAAGCCTGCACCAATGGGCACGCACTCTAGACTGATGTCATGCCGCCGGACGCACTACACCTGCTCGTTGGACAGGGACTATTTCTTTAGACGTGGAGGCAATCGGCTGCTGCGCTTTGGTCATCTGGGTGGGGCCTCTCCTGTGTTGTGAAGTTGTATCCGACTTTAGGGGATGCCACTTTTCGTACAACACAAAAGGACAAAGTGTAGAATTATTTGGTCTATGAAACGGATACATCACAAGTGAGCTACCCAAGGGTTTAAGCTGTGTGAAAATTAGTGCATGAAAATATATGATATTGTTAAAGAATATGTGGGATCGAACATGCATGTAGTGCCACATTCGAATCGGGGAATCTTGCATTCATATGCACAGTCTATAGGTGATAGCATTATTAAGCTCCTGCTGTGCTTCCTGTCTTTTCGTTGTGAATTACACACACCGTTCATCTTGTGGCTAATCAACACGCACTGTATTCTTGCACATAGAAAGAACAAACAGCACAATGACGTGTATGCTTCATTAGTCTATTCTTCATTTACATCAAGCAAGGGTGGCACAGGTTACAAAGGCATACGTTATTGCCCATTTTGAAGAGACATTAAGTGTTTGTTAGAAGTGTCCTAATATGCACAGCACAATGTTTACTGCAATAGTTTTATTCAGGCTCTTGAGCAATAAACAAAATAATAAAATGAAAACTCCTTTATAAGATGTCCTCTGGGGGCTCGACTGGAGAGCAGTGAAGGCACCGATACTGCTCACCAGCACCGATACTGCTGTTGCAGAGCAGCCCTCTGGACCTCTGCCACTCTCGCAAGAGCAAGTGCCTGGCGCCCGCCTACTGCCAGCAGGCGGTTGAGTGCCTGCAGCAGCAGAATGTTTTGCTGCAAAAAAGTGGATTGTTGGACTGAATCAACCGCATATAAATCACTATTTACAAAGAAAAATGCTCGTTTCACTATTGATACTAAGCGTCCGTAACTGTGGAAGCCTTTAGTGTAGTACGCAAAATAAAACAAGGTGTTCGGACAACGTTCCTTTATTTTTTCATAACTGGGGTTGGGCGTTTTCAGAGCCAACTGTCATGATTAGTGTGACAGCTGCCGAGGTGCCCCCGCACTTTCATGAGGCTCTACTCTACACTCTACACTCTACACTCTACTCTACAAACCTATTTTTGTTCACTTGAAAGCAAATGCCTCTGCCTACAATCCCGTCTTATGCGGGCTGATTGCATCCTATGCCTACAAACGTCGCATTTTTGTTCCATTACGCAATTTTCTATCATACTCGGCTGCAGTTCTCTCTCCTTGACATTCATTCTGTCACGCTTATGTAATCACCTGTTATGAATTGGCAACAAGTAATTAAAGACGTGCATGGCCTGCCCGCCAACTCCATTTTTTTTTCTTATTCTCAACTAGCATATCAGCTGCCACGGTTTACTACACCGCTGTCTTCCTGCCTTAATGCTATCTCCAACAATCTTTGTTACTTCGCTTTCTGCACAGTCCTCGACTTCTCAAGTTTCTTTGTTAACCTCCAGGTTTATGTCCCATATTGCATAATCGGTAGAATGCAATAATTCTAAACTTTTTTCAAGGATATCGGTAACGTGGCGATCACGATTGGGTAATGCCGTCCATGTGCTGTTCAACGCATGAAATTTTTGTATAAGTTCCCTGTTTTATATCAGTACCTGCTATTGACATTTCACATGGATAAAGATACTCTTCCATAGATTGTGCGAACTGAATGTCACTCGTGAATTTCTGTTATCTCACCAAGTTAGTGAATGTTACCTTTATCTTTTCCATATTATTCAACCTTCCAATGCTCATTCTAGGTCCGCCTAAGTGTAATAGTTCGAATACTTCTAACCGTGCAGAGAATAGCACCTGGGTGATTTTGTCTCCTTGCCTGACCCCTTCTTGTATTGCTATTCCACTTTGCTAGTGGCGAATTAATATAGCTGCATAGTCTCGATATTTTCCAGAGTATTGTGCTTCTTGTGTTCTATGATGTACAACGTTTGTGACTGCATGTGTGTCTAATTAATCCAAATGCCTTTTTGCTATAAATGAAGCCATGAAAAAAGTTTCTTGTGCTCTGCAGATTCTTCAATTACCTGATTGATGACATGAATGTGTTCCATTATAGAAAGCTCATACCTGGAGGCTGTGTCTGTCTGGGTTGGTTTGAATCAAGTGTTGTGCTGACTTTCTTGGAAATCACCTTGGTGAATGTTTTGTACAATATTGAATTGCTCTAATTGTCTTTCAGTGCATACATCTCAATCTTTCCTATGCCAAGTTTCTTCTCGCAGATGTAAGGCTGCTTGTATTATTTACTGTTTCCTTACTCCTTCCAATGCTGCAATTTGATTATCCCGAATAATCTTTCTGTCATTCAACTCTGCCAGTTTGGTGAGTTCTGTTTTATTTCTGAGGCTACACAGCTTCATGTTCATTAATCACAGGCTTTGTTACTTAAGAAAAGTTGTGTACTTGTTGCTCTGGTGCCTTACATGCTCCTTAACTTTCACCTTCGTAGAATTGTAAAGTTCAATTCATTTAATTATGGTTACCATCTCCTCACTCTATCTAGTTTTCTGTTATATCTATAGGTGCGTAATTATTTCTGAAGAGCAGGATATAAACTGTACTCACCCTGACTGCATATACGTTGGTTTATTTTTCCCTTCACTAATTTTCCTCCTCTCTTCAAAATTAATAGGAATTTGAGACCCATGATTACTGCCATTTACCCTATATAACACTTCCACATCTTGTACTATGCTGACATAGGCGTATGTAATGAAAGTTATTTCATTTTTTTTTCCTGCTGGTACTTCTCCAGGTCTACTTCACGTTATTGCACTTCTAGAAGAAAGTATTCGTTATTCAGTCTATTCCTTTCAAATTCTGCCAATCACAGTCACCAATTGCCTGTGCCGCCTGCTTTGGATAGTAAAGACATTGATGTTCATTGGCAAGCACAAGCAATAGCTATGTTTGCAATGTTTACCTCATACGCCAGATTGCCCAAAGTGGTGCGTGTATAAATTCTGAACATTCTCTGCATTGCACCTTTGTGAAATTCCTGTCGCCTTAGTAAACACTACATGTGAATAAACCGATAAGTTAACAGCAAAGGAGCAACTAAGGTTAACACAGGGCCTCTTTCAGAAATACCCATGAAGCCCCTAACCTACATGAAGGCCTTGTCTTATGGTATCAAAAGCCAAGCACTTTGTGTGGTTGCAGAATGGCTTGCAATTAAAGATTAGACATGAATGTGATGTGTCAGCCCGCAGACCCTCCACTGCCACGGCCAGCCTCTTCTGGTCTTCCGCCATTATCTGCACAGTGCCAGCCTTAGGCGGTGTCTGAATGCCTTGTGGCATTGTGTTTGTGTGGGGCACTGTGGTGTATAATGAGGAGAAAAACAAACAAGGAATTTAAACAATACAGTGTGGCATCTTACACGCATGCTTGCGCTAGCTCGTAAAGAAAGAAAAATGGTAAGCTGCAATTGAATAAGTCATATCTAAATGCACCAAAATGCCAATGACACACCGGAAATTGACTGCTGGACTGGGACTACTGGGAGGTCCAGCTGGCTTTTCGAAGGTTGTGACTCCTGTAGAACGATGGTAAAAGAAACGGATAAGTTTCCTAAATAAAATCATGCAAACAAACCCTTCTAAAGTGTGACACTGCTAAACCATACTGTGTGTTATGCAGTTGAGTGCAAGCTCTACAGTTGTGCGCTAATGGAACTTTCTGCACTCCTTACATGGCGTTTGCTGTAGTCGAGTGGAAATGCAAGATTTCATGCAGTCTATGGATTGTACTTTCACCATAGACATTAAACAAATACAATTAAACTGCATATGCAGTACCACACTCACCAGTGGGGTGTTTTTTAGCAACAGTGAAAGCCCCAAGCCCACGGCACATTCAGAGAGAAGTGGTTCTTGAGGGGAAGGAGAGAAGGCTAACGCTATTTTCTGCAACCCATGCGGGAGCACGGCTCAGCGCCAGCAGGGTGGAGGGGATGGGGTTAAAAGAGAGAGGGGGTAGGAGGGAGAAAGGTAGAGGGTCGTAGAGATGGTCGTAGAACATGGGAGCCCCAGGCTTCCATGTTCACGACAGGATATATGGGATATATGGGAGCCCCAGGCGGTGGAACCCTTGCAGAAATCGACCGCGGTGCTGCAGGTGAGCAGGGCAGGCCAGCAGGAGGTGTTCCAGAGTTTCTGGTTCACCAAAGGAGGCACAGGCTGGCGAGGTGGCTTTCCCAAGGCGGTGCCGGCGGGCTTCCGTCCAGTAGCAGCCAACTCGCAGTCGGAGCAGCAACGAGGCATCCCTTCGTAGGAGGCCGTGCTGTGGAAGAGGCCGTGGAGGCCGGCCCAGGGATACCCGTTTGTCCGGGTGGCAGGCGATGATGTGCCGGCGCAGCCTGTGCCTCGAGAAGTCTGGGGCAGTTACAGCAGGGCTGAGGGGGACGCTTGAGTGGGGGGCACTTTTTGCCAGAGTGTCCGCCTCTTCATTGCCCGGGATCCCCACGTGTGTCGGTAGCCAATGCAAAGATACTGAGCATCCTGCATCCTGAAGGGCCGTCAGTCTTGAAGAGAGTAGCGCTACCCCAAGGCTAGCCCTGTCAGGGTTCTGCAGGCAGAACATCGCCGCCTTGGAGTCGAAGAAGATGGCTGCCGGGGTCGCTGGTAGCTCCTCTGCAAGTAGGTCCACAGCAAGGTGGAATCCTGCTAACTCTGCTGTGGTAGAACTTGCGTGCCCCGGGAGACGGCACAGCTTGCTCTTTCGTAGGGCCGGTGCAACGCAGGCTGCTGTGGATGAGCCAGTTTCCGGTATCACGGATCCATCGACGAAGATGTGAAGGTGGTCCCCAAGTCTCTCTTGAAGGAGAGAGGCTGCCGTCTGCTGTAGGCCACATGTTGGGGAACGGTTCTTCTAGACACCTGGCAGCTCCGTCGAGATAGGGATTGGGGGTCGTTGTGGTGGGCGAGGCTGTACAGCGTTTGCAGGAGTGTCCCCTATGACCTCCTTATAGAGGCCACACAGCCGTCCCATGTGTGATGCTGGCCGGGAGCGTAGGCGGGTCAGGAGTGCTTGACCGTCTGCGGCATGGTGTAGGCGATCAATGTGTCGTAGCCCCTGTTGTAGGAAGAGTAATGACAGGGGCAAGGCACCTGCCTCAGCCAAAGTGGCGGCCACTTGTGATGTTCGGAGAACGCCAAGACAGAGCCAATCAACGAAAGAACCCTCCCTCCGAGCCCTGGTAGCTTTTCACCATCTGTGCCACTGAAATAAGCAGGTACGCAGAAAATTTCCAAATGAGAAAGTTACTCGCGAATATATCTGGTCAATAGTTTACAGAAGCGTATTTAACATGATTAAATACTACTAGAAGCCACTGTGACACCGCGGCCCCGCACCTTTAAGTTGGTCAGCATTTAGTCAACTAACGAATAAGTCGACATTTCATTGTGAGCATAACGCAGACCGACAACCGCAGCGCCTTTTTCCTTAGCTAACTATAATACCGCTGCAACTTACGTGGAAGCTTCCGACACAACGACTGCATCTCGCTTGATTTGTGCGACAAGATCTGACCAATACCGCCACCAATTTGTCGCACTCTTCTTTGCGGAGCCATGTTCGTTTAGAAGCGCCGCCAGCTGGGCCCACAATTTTTTACGTTCATGGCCCGTCAAGCGCCCGGACAACTCGCTGCTCGGCCTGGCTAGGTCGGGATGCCTCTCCAAGAAGGCTCCTAATTCTTCTAGCCCCCCGACATAGCCTTTTTTTGCTGCAGGTGGTGCGTGTTCGCTTTCCGCGATGCTTCTGGCTATGGCATATGCCTACTGGGGGGAGTGGCATGGCTTGGAAGCTCGGGCAAACGCGATCACCTTGAAATTTTCGCGGCCCCACGTGCATGTAAAAGCACGAACACTCATTGGTTCTCAATGTCTTTTTTAAAGTGTTGGAAATTCAGTTCATCACTACGAGAGTGACTTAATCCGTGCAGTATCATTAGGATAAATATGAAACAGTCGAAATATACTTAGCTGCCGTTTGTCGGTGTCTTCACTGTGTTGGTTGCGAGATCCATCGTCGGCGCCACCTCCTTGTCGCATCGTAGCAATGTATATAGAAGGGTTGCACGGACGTCACATCCGAGAACTAGAGGACCGGAAACCGCCATGTTTGAGAACACTTGTAACTGTTAGGAATCGTAGTGGGGAGGTTCGAAACGACGAGATCTGTTCTGCGGACGCGTCTCTGGCTTCATAATGACCATTTGCACTATTTTCGGCTGCAGAACAAGAGCTGGAGCTTGTTCTTCTAAAGACAAGGCACAGCCAACCCTTAGAATGTTTAGTTGGCCCGCAATTATCACGAATCTATGCGCGCGAACAAGGCTGTTGTCCGAACAGCGCCGGAACGCTTGGCGGGCGCGCATTAACAGAAAAGACTTGAAAAACGAGAAATGCGCCCGTGTCTGCAGTCATCCTCTTCACAGGTAAGGATATTTTCAAGTTATGTCCGGGTTTAACACGTTTACTGACGCACTTGCGTCGCTTCTCCCATTGCTGCTGAGAGTCATAGCGACGTTCAGACTAGCTTTCCCCCTTAAATAAACGTGCCTTGAATTGTTAACTGTGGCTTAACTGTGCAGCGCACGTGTACGTGTCCTCTTTCAAAAGGGAAATTGAGCATGATCTGTGAAAGACGTTGGTTTTTCAGAATTGAGCTTTCATTAAAAAGCAATATGTCACCAAATGAACTGCTTTATTATTTGAGAGGTCACGGGAGAATCGTTGGCTGCTGCAAACCCACCGGCAAAATTTTGATAGCCCTAATAAGGGCTGTTCTTTCAGACGACTCACAGTGGTCGTCTTTCAGCAGACTACTCACAGCGTTGTAGACGGCACGGGGTTATTTTACTCTCGTGATCCGGCACGTCCTGTATCACATCAGAACTCTACTAAACCAGTCATCAAAGTACAAAAGTCTTTACTTATACCGATCATATCAATAGTAAACTACTAAAAAACACATCAACGACTTCGGCTCATATACTACAATTGATCTTTACCCAGTCTTTGCAATCCGAGGAAGTTCCGGATGATTGCAAAATTGCCCAAATCATCCCAGTCTTTAAATCCGGTGACCGCAAATTAGCCTCTAATTACCGTCCTATTTCCCTAACCAGTGTGCCATCAAAATTACTCGAACACATTATATCCGCAAACCTAATGACACATCTTGAATCTAACAACTTTTTTTATTCGCACCAGCATGGTTTTAGGAAACACCTTTCATGTGAAACCCAGCTTGCAGAGTTCACACACGATTTGCTCGAATCCATGGATGCCAACCTCCAAATAGATGCTATATTCCTCGATTACTCCAAAGCATTTGATCGGGTCCCACACAATCATTTACTACAAAAACTTTCATCACTAGGAATACCCGTCAACCTAATCCGTTGGATCGAAAATTTTCTTTCAGGGCGCAAGCAGTTCACTTCTACAAATGATAGCCACTCTCCTCTTTCCAATGTAACATAGGGAGTCCCCCAGGGCGCCAGCCTGTCACCACTACTATTCCTAATTTACATTAATGACCTCCCTTGCAATATAAAATCGGAATTACGACTTTTTGCCGATGATTGCTTCATATACAGAGTGATTAGGGCAACCAGCGATTCATCTTTTCTTCAGTCCGATCTTGACACTGTCTCCTCTTGGTGCGATAAAGCCCTCCTCTCCTTAAACATTAACAAATGCAAATCCATGTCTTTCACCAGAAAACGCACCATGAATCTGCACCAATACAGTATTGGCTCATTTTCCATTGATTCCACATTATCCTACAGATATCTTGGCCTCCATCTAACACCATCGCTATCATGGGCAACTCACGTTCAAAACATCTGCGCTGCAGCCTCTCGCACACTCGGATAGCTGCACCGTAACTTGAAGGCCGCATCCCCCGACATAAAAAAAAACTAGTATATATAACATTTATTCGCCCAAAACTAGAATATGCCTCATCCATTTGGCACTCATCACAAGCGTACCTCGCCGCTGACCTTGAAGCCGTGCAGAATCGCGCCGTCCGATTTATATCATCATGCTATTCAAGAAAAACCAGTATTACCGCGCTGAAACACTCCCTGGCCATCCCATCACTCGAGTCACGCCGCATTATATCTCGCCTGTGTCTTCTTCATCATTTCTACTATCACTCACGCACGAGACACGAAAAGCTGCAACCCCCGCACAGGACGTGTAGACGCCTAAGCCATGACCATAGCATCGCACGCATCAACTGTCGCACCTTAGCTCTAAAGTCATCATTTTTTCCGGACGCGATAGCACTACATGCCAAATACCATCGCATCATGCACTAACCGCAAATCATTCCGGGATAAACTAAATGACCATTTTTCATGAGGGCAAAAGGTTCCTGTCATATTCAATTCGGCACTCTCAACTGCTGATTATTTTTTATTTTTACTTGTTTTTGCGTGTGATGCCTTACTCACTGTATTTTTCTCGTGTATTAATTGAGTGTTTCATATAGATATCTATATTTTTTTCTCTCGTGTTTCAATCCCGTGAATTTTACTTTGCATTCTAAACGCGTGACAAGAACATTTAACTGTTACATACTCTTTTTTTTTTACTGTTCTCTTTTGTCAAGTTATTCTTTCTCTTTGACCTTGATTTTGCTCCCCCCTTATGTAATGCCTTCGGGCCTTTAAGGGAAAAAATAAATGAAATGAAATGAAATGAATAATAAGAAGCTGTTATGCTTCGTCGAGTGGCTCAATGCCGGACAGCTCGCAGTCAAAGTAGCTTTCTTCAGTGTCATCTTCACCTAGTTGGATGATGACAGGTTGCATGTGATTATTCCAGACGTGTCAAGCTTGAACTTTGCCTCGAGGTCCATCATGTCGTAAATGTTCTTCCTCCAGTCTTCCGCCGTTACGTTCTTGATTTTTTTCCTCAAGACGTCTTCGAACATAGACAGCTTGAAGTCTCTGTTGTCCGCAGCGATGCCATATCTCACCTTTGCCCACACGAATTTGCAGTGGTATGGTGGGAGCTGAGTACAATGCAAGCGGCCCTATCAGCTGCATTGTCCACGATGTAGCTCAGAAAGCTTCACTTTACAGATGCTACCAGTTAAAGCACCTGCTTTTTCACCTTTCGCTGTAGGTGATGTTTTCGCTCTTGAGCCACTCCAAGCTGTCGTCGGCAATTTCTCTTCTCGCCGGCTATGGTAAGGTGCATTGTCCAAAACAATGATGCTACCAGCTGGCAACAGGACGTCGATAAATCATCCCTCGAAGCGATTTCCGTCCACTTCTTGGTTGTAGTCGCCTGCTTTTTCGCCTCGGAATACATCCAAGCAGCCGCCGACGAAGCCATTCTCGCTGCCGATGTGCGTCACAATCAGGCGCTGGCCTTTCCCAGACGGTTGTTTCAGACCCGTCGACAGGCCATTTGCTCGACCGTACAGGCGTCCGCACTTCGCCACCACGGTGTCTGTCCACACGACCGACCGAGTGTGTCCCGCCGTCATCCATGTCTCGTCCAGGAAAAAGATCTTTCGGCTTTCCCTCCGGTAGCGGTCCACGTCACGAATGTAGCGGTTACGCCATTCAGCGATGTCATCCCGGTCGATAAGCAGGGAATCGCGGCTCCTCTTCTCGTGCTTGAATTCTATCTCGACAAGCAGGCGACGCACACTACACCGCTTCAGTGATGGGGGATCCATATGCTTCGAGGACTCGGTTATCTTCTCGACCGTCCGTATCTCGTTGCGGCGAAAGAAATCGTGCACCTCAGCCTCAGCGCGCACAACGTGGAGCTGTCATACTACGTGCTCCGTCTTCTTTTCTCCGCATTTCGTGGGCGCTTTCGCGAGAGCGCCGACATTTTGCCACCAGAAATATGCGATGCTTTGCCCTCCCTCCTCATGTTGAACGCTGTACTTTCGCTGACAACGAGCATCTCGGCGACAAACTTCGTCGTATCCTCCACACTGCGTTCATGCTCCCTGTTACTCCAATACATCTAGCAGTGGAGGAGCATGTTGCGTGAATCGCTATTCAGGATGTGGCCACTCTTGTTCTTCTTGTCGAGGCTCCTTGGTGGTGTGGACATCGAGGCGACACAAGGCACGTTCCGCAACGAGGAATTGCATTCCGATGTCACTCGCTGGGCTCCATGGCGGAAAATTCGCAAGGAATGCCTTGCGCGAAGTGGCGAGATTGCAGGCTTGCAAAAAAAAAGGGGGAAAAGGAAAAAAATTTGCGAAAACACAAAACCAAAAAATATAAATTTTATGCTATTTAAAACCAAGAGTACTTATTCAAAACTATGAACGAAGCATTTTTGTACCTTTCATGACTCGATCGTTTTCCTGCCCCAGGTTTGTAATGGTTTCGATAAGTGCGTTTTTTTTTTATTTCTTAAGTACTTGTTCAATAGCAACCCATTCATCTTAAGCTCGGAAAACGAGTAGTAAACATGGCGTTTACATGTAAACTAGCGCAAAAGCCATGCAGAGCTGCTCGTTCTACTTTTGTCACTTGTAATGAAGCTAACGAGCAGACGACGCACAGCGCTGTGGACGGCGCGGGGTTATTTTACTCTCGCGATCCGGCACGAGCTGTATCACATCAGAGCTCTACTAAACCAGTCATCAAAGTACAAAAGTCTTTACTTATACCGAGAGTTGCGTGTTTCAAAAGCACAATTTTTTGAGCGGGACTATATTAGTCGTGGAGGATATCGGCGGTCGCCCTTCGGTTTCTGGGCGGGGCCTCCCCTTTTTTCTAAAGTTGTACCCGACTATGGTGAACAATTATACGAAGTAAGAACAGTAGTTTAAGCAGCTGTATAAATTTGTAAGCGTTCGCTTACTAACTAAATTAACAAGTATGGTGTCGTCACACTCGATGACAGCGGACACTCGTCGTCGAAACGCTGGCGGGAGGAAGCGCGGCAGCCGCAGCGAGCGAAGTGACGTACTTGCTGCCTATCGCTTTAACACAAGCTGAATGGTGAGAACACAATGCAGACGAAGCTATGTCCTTATCGCAGATAGGTTTTCTAACGCTGCCCCTATCGCAGATCGCTTTCAAAATAGTGCTCGCGCGGCCGCCCCATACACTGTTCCCGCCGGAGTAGAATCCCTTCTCCTCTCCTCCTCCCGGTGCCTTGAGTGCGACGGAAGTCGGCCCGCTTCCTCCCCTAATTTTTTCCCCTTGTGCGCGCGAGATTCGTCGGCTCATCCTTTCACATACAGCACAATACTCGCAACGACGATGTTATCGCCCTTGAATTGTAACGAGACATCACGGCTACATCGACGCCGTTGATGACAGCCGAAATGCACCTCGAGTGCCCATATAATTGCTCGCACAATAAAATCGCACCAGGACTTCGGGCACTCATTCCCACTAGAGCTTTCTTTATATATTACAAAGCTTGTCACTTCATATTTTTCAGTTATTCACAGTCATATTATTCATTGTATCGAAGCCTGAGGCAGCACTTATAATGTCCATCTATCACATCTCCTTAGCCGTCACAAACGAACTATTCGCATTATTTCTTTTGCACGTCGTCAGTCGCACTCTCTCCCTTTCTTTATTACCAAAGGCGCACTACCTTTATCCCGATCTTATTACTGTAATCTTGATCTATCATTTTTCAAAGCTTTTTAACGCTATCTCAACCTCGATATAATTTCATCAGACATGTTGGTTAAGGCAAACTGCACTCGTTTTTCTGTTAAGAGCAATCTACGCTTTCCTAAGGTACACACTAAACTAACGATGGCAGGTAACAGTATATTGTCTGTGAATCCCTGCCCCTACTTCTCGCAATTTCTTAATCGTGATGAAATGATATACCATGACAGTCAAAAAAGGGCACACAAGTTACATGATATTCATCTAATTAAAAAAGTGGCCACGGTGACGACTCGATGCTCTACCCCAACGCCACAGCTACCGCTCCGTAGCCAATCCCCCTAACCACTGCGGCAGCGTGGCAACAGGCGACAGTGATGAATATCTTCGAGGATGTGCACGAGGTTGGGCTCTGCCTGGCGCCTGATTCACTAAATGGCGCATGATAGGAGTGGCGCCACTGTCGGCTTTCGGAGTCTTCATTGTCAGAAGTGGGATCACTCGCGTCTACATCATCGAGCTACCCTCCCCAGCCCCAACCCCCCCGAGCGATGGGAGACCTTGTTGTCCAGCCCCGACCTACCGACCCAGCTCGCGCTGGCAGCTAGGGGCCAGGAACTGCTGGACGCATATGGGACCTGAGAAGAAGGTTCCACCGCATCTGGTGCCAGCGCGCACCAACCGTGACTAAGGGCTCAGCACAAAAGTTGATTCTCTCTCTCATACAGGAAAGCGTAACCGTAGGCGCCAGTTCACTGCTGACGAAGCACGACACCATCGCAAGACAGCGATACTACACAAGGCCATGCTACTATCGATCAACTTAGACCCCCTGCAGACGGCCGTCACCGAAGCCTATTGCCGAGGACAACGATGGCGAATAAGATGCAACGCGCTTCAGGCACCCGTTGTTGGAATCTCAGCGCTGACACCCGTTGTTGCACCTGGGTCGCAAGCCACAAGGGTAGCGTTGACCTGGCGGCCTGGGGCACAACTGGAAGCATCCGAAGGTCCCGGCAAAGCATGAGTCGACTGGTAACAGAACAACTTGTTTATTCTAGCATCGCAAAAGAGCCGGCGGTCAGGTAGACCGAAGTGGAGAGACGGGAGAGCACGTAACTCAATTGAAGAAATCGGAGCCTCTCTCTTGGCGTCCGGGGGCAGCTGCTTTTATACTCTCGCAGTTGAGGGCAAGAAGGAACGCCTCGTCAGAGGCGCACGTGATCCGCCGCTCGGGCACGTTGAGACGAGTAGGTGACGCATCCGCCGGTCCGGCGCCGGTCAGACCTCCTCGCTTCACAGTTGGGGGAGCTCCTCTCCCCGGCTGCCGCGCTTTGACAAGCGTGGGCACCAACATGCACACACACACACACGCGCACACGAAGACACGTGGCATTGAAACATGCCTGGACGCGCTTGGCGGGGAGGCGTATCGGCGGCGCTGAACGGGCCAAAATGTCCGCCGCTTTGAACGAAGCCCCGGCGTCCGTTGCATCCGCGCCGGCTATACCGCGCGTCGTAGGCGAAACGTAACAGACCGCCCCGCCGGGGGAAGGAGATCCCGATGGTCAGGGGACTGCATCCGCTGTCCGGAGGGATGTCGCTCGATAATGCTCATAACCGAAGTCGGGAGTCCTTCGGCGTTTCTTGAGCGCAGCGCACAGAGAAGGCCTCGTTCTCTCGTTCAGGTTCACAAAGGACACTGCAAAGTGACTTCGGGAGAGTTGACATTTTTGTTCTCGTTCCCGGCAAGCGTTAGAACTACGCCGAAACTCAACCGCTCAGTCAGCAAGCACGAAACAACCCTCACCAAGTCCTGCCAGGCTCTTTCCTCTTTTATACCACTGCCTAGTTCCTTACAGTAGTCTAGCAGCACTCAGAACGCGTCCACAAATTGGAAACTTGCACTAGAAAGCACGTCATCACTTTGAAACACTAAACAAAAGCAATATGTTAAAAATCCTGCCTCAGGAAGAAAAACATCAGTAACAAACAACTCTGAGGCTGATTCCTACGTTAGGGGCTTCGACTTAAGCCATCGGCGTTACCGTTGAGACTCCCCTTTTTGTAACGCACCTCGAAGGAATATTGTTGCAAAGCGAGGCTCCAGCGCAGGAGGCGGCCATTTGTGGAAGAGATGGTCTGCAGCCATTGGAGAGGGCAGTGATCGGTCTCGAAGCATGCCAAGCGGAGACCGGAGCGAGCGACCGTACACTAGCTCAGCTGGCGGAAACCCCGTAGCCGCATGTGGCGCGGTCCTTAATGCAAACCTCACCCCAGGCAGACACAGCTCCCAGTCAGTTTGTTGTTCAAACCACAATGCTCTCAACACGCGCTTCATGACAGAGTGGAGCTTCTCAACGGAATTCGACTGTGGGTGGTACACTGAGCTGTGTAACAGCTTTACCCCGCACCTTTCGAGAAAGGCTGTCGTCAAAGCGCTCGTAAACACCGTGCCCTGATCTGACTGGATTTCCGCAGGAAAACCAACTCGCGCAAATATGGACAGTAGTGCATTGACTATCTCAACTGAGCTGAGTTCTTTAAGCGGCACTGCTTCAGGGAACTTTATCGCTGGGCAGATCACAGTCAAAATGTGTCTGTACCCCGTGGCTGTTACCGGCAGAGGTCCCACTGTATCAATAACGAGCCGTCTAAAAGGCTCCGTAATGATAGGTACCAACTTCCACGGCGCCCTCGATTTGTCCCCTGGTTTGCCCACCCGCTGACAGGTGTCACATGTCATCACAAAGTGGTCTGCGTCCCGAAAACACCCTGGCCAATAGTGCTCTTGCAAGAGACGGTCCTTAGTTTTCTTAACTCCTAGGTGTCCGGACCACGAACCCCCATGCGACAAGCGCAACAGATCCTGACGGTAGCACTGAGGCACGATCAGCTGATCGAACTCCACTCCCCTGCGGTCTAGATACTTCCGGTACAGGACCCCACCTCTTTCCACAAAACGAGCATTTTTCTTGGCGATACCTTCCTTGACATTGCAGCGTATGTTTTCTAGGCTGCCATCCTTTCTTTGCTCGGCTATCAAAGCCGACCGGCTGACTTTTAGCAACCTATTAAGTCCGTCTGACGTAGGCGCGATGAGCAAATCTGCAGATAGCTCTTCTAGCTTTCCCGTGTCGGGCATTCCCTCTCCAGTATCTGGTGCCTTCAACGCTACAGGCTCAATTTTATTCAGTTCGGACGTGCTCTGAATATCAGCTTGCTGCGCCTCTGACCCTTTCTCATTGTTCGACAACGTCGGCCCCGCAACTACCGCCTTTGCAGCGAGCTCCCGAACCTTCGATCTGGTTAAGGCCTGAACGCTAGCCTCACCAAACAAAAGCCCCTTCTCGCGCAGGAGGTGATCGGACCTGTTCGAAAATAGGTACGGGTACTGGGGGGGGGGGGGGGGGCAGCATAGATGACACTGCGGCCTCCGTCTCGAGTGCTCCGAAAGGTCCTTCAATAAGCACTTTTGCTACGGGCAGACACACGCTATGAGCTTCCACGGCTTGCTTGATCCATGCGCACTCGCCCGTGAACATATCGGGTTCTACGTAAGAGGGGTGAACTACATCCATCGTAGCTGCGGAATCGCGAAGCACTCGGCACTCTTTCCCGTTCACGAGGAGGTCTCGCATGTAAGGCTCGAGAAGCTTCATGTTCTCGTCAGTGCTGCATAATGACAAAAACACGATTTTTGTTTTTGTTTCCGGACACTGCGCCGAAAAGTGACCCGGCTTCTGGCACGTATAACACACGCGCACTTGCCTCGTCTCGAGCCGCTTTCTGCGTTCGGCTTCGGCTGCCGCCGTCTCCTTACGTTCGGTCGGACTTTCACTCGCATCCGCACTACGTGTGTCCCCTTTTGCTCTCATGGGTGTGAACTTTGGCCTCTCAAACTTGGAGCCAAATTCACCCTTTTGACCGTCCTTAGCTCCGCGAGCCCGACGCGTCACAAACTCCTCAGCTAGCTCGGCGGTTCTAGCCACCGTACTAACGTCTGGCCTATCCAAGACCCAGTACCGCACGTTCTCTGGTAACCGACTATAAAACTGTTCCAGCCCGAAACACTGCAGAACTTTCTCGTGGTCACCAAACGCTTTCTCTTCTTTGAGCCACTCCTGCATGTTTGACATTAGCCTGTAGGCAAACTCTGTATATCACTCACTTCTGCCTTTCTCATTTTCCCGAAACTTCCGACGGAACGCCTCCGCTGACAGCCTGTACTTTTTTAGCAGACTCGATTTTACTTTGTCGAAATCCTCTGCCTCCTCTCTCTTCAAGCGAGCGACTACGTCGGCCGCCTCGCCGGGTAACAAAGTGAGCAAGCGCTGTGGCCACGTTTCCCGAGAGAACCCCTGCTTCTCGCACGTTCGCTCAAAGTTAACCAGGAACAAACCAATGTCCTCTCCAAGCTTAAACGGCCGCATCAGGTCAGTCATTTTGAACAATACGCGTTCTCCTGCACCGTGTGCCTGACTTCCATTACGAGCGCGTTCCATCTCTACCTCGAGACGCTTCATTTCCAAAGCGTGTTGACGGTCGCGCTCTTTTTCTTGTTGCTCTCGCTCTTTTTGTTCTTTAAGTTCGCGCTCCTGCTTATCTTTTTGCTCTTTAAGTTCGCGCTCCTGTCTTTTTGCCCTCTCCTCAATGGTCTCAAGGCATTCCGACAGCTCGTCATCCTCAGCCTCTAACTCAAGAATAGCCCTTAGCAGTTCTGGTTTTCTGAGTTTGTCTGAGACATCCAGACCCAACTCTCTTGCAAGCAACAGCAATTTCGGTTTGCGCAACGACTTCAAATCCATGGCTGCTCTGAATGCTGCTTTCTCTACTGCCTACTATTGTCTTGCCGCAAACTAACCCGGCAGCAACGATAACCACAATTACCAGCTCTGTTTCTGACACTAACAAAAGCCTGGCAAAACTCAGAAGAAGAAAGTCCCGCACTCACCAAACCTCGCAGCCAAGAATTCAGCGCAGTCTTTCCGCTGCAGGCAACCAGTCATCACACAGGGCTCGTTGCACTGCTCCCGGATGGTCGTTGTGCTGCTCAGCATACAGTCAACTGCACATCTTCGCTGCTGGCCTCCGTTGTCGCGATCTCACCGCTGGCAGACAGTTGTTGGAATCTCAGCGCTGACACCCGTTGTTACACCTGGGTCGCAAGCCCCAAGGGTAGCGTTGGCCTGGCGGCCTGGGGCACAACTGGAAGCATCCGAAGGTCCCGGCAAAGCATGAGTCGACTGGTAACAGAACAACTTGTTTATTCTAGCATCGCAAAAGAGCGGGCGGTCAGGTCGACCGAAGTGGAGAGACGGGAGAGCACGTAACTCAACTGAAGAAATCGGAGCCTCTCTTGGCGTCCGGGGGCAGCTGCTTTTATACTCTCGCAGTTGAGGGCAAGAAGGAACGCCTCGTCAGAGGCGCACGTGATGCGCCGCTCGGGCACGTTGAGACGAGTAGGTGACGCATCCGCCGGGCCGGCGCCGGTCAGACCTCCTCGCTTCACAGTTGTGGGAGCTCCTCTCCCCGGCAGCCGCGCTTTGACAAGCGTGGGCACCAACATGCACACACACACACGCGCGCACACGAAGACACGTGGCATTGAAGCATGCCTGGACGCGCTTGGCGGGGAGGCGTATCGGCGGCGCTGAACGGGCCAAAATGTTCGCCGCTTTGAACGAAGCCCCGGCGTCCGTTGCATCCGCGCCGGCTATACCGCGCGTCGTAGGCGAAACGTAACACCGTCGGAAGACGCCGACTACGACAACTTCCCCCCCCCCATCCAGAACATGACGTGGAGCTCGCCTACAAACTCGATGAAGAAGCGCAATGCCAACACCATGGTGCCACTCAGAAAAGTACTGTCATCACTTGGCAATGCGGTGGGGTAATACTAGAAAGCGGTGTCATTGAAAAAGAACACTCAACGCAATGTGCTTGAAAGGATACTTTCTTGAGAACTCCACAATTGAAACTCAACTGACAGATGGCAATATTGCCGGTTTGTCGTCTTGCGTTTGTCACAACCTCATAAGCAGCAACATCTCAAACTGAAACATAACGCGGCTGTACTAAACTCAGTAACATTTCGCCGTAACACTAAACTCCGCGGCATACTCAGCGACACACTCAGCAACAAGTAACGCCGTCGCATTTAGATATCCTAAGAAGTTCTCAGGTACCCCAGTAGTTCTACTCGGGCGGCGGTGGCGCATGGCGCGCCGGCCACGGCCGCGCAGGCGCTGTCTTGAAAGCGATCTGCCATGGGAACAGGGTGCAGCGAGTGCTGATAGTTTCGTGTGCGCTGTGTTCTCGCCGCTTAGTTCGTGTTCAAGCGAGAAAATCAGCGCGAAGGTCAATTCCCTCGCTGCCGCTGCCGTGCGTTCTGTGTGCGCGGTCATCGAGTGCTATGTTTTCATGTTTGCTAGTGCGCGCGTGACAACATGCTTCGTAATTCAGTTAGTAAGCGAATGTTTACAAGATTATACGGCTGATAAAACTGCTATCCTTACTTCGTATAATTCTCTACTCATTTTCGATTGCAGTCGATGCGACGCCTTTTGGTCGCAACTGCAACGTGTTTTTAATCAATTGCGTCATAAAATTAGTCAGCAGTGCCTTGCGCTTTCAACCCAGCTGTTTGATTAGCTGTATTGGAATTGTATCGAGTCCTGCTGCCTTCTTATTAGGAACATCTTCTTCCGCTTAGTCTGCCGCGTGTGCAAAGAGCGAGCGTGCCGAGACGGCGTGGCATCATGTAAGTTGTCTTCTTGGGCGTTTGCTTTGAAGGTTGCGTAATCTAGAGTTTCGTTGACCCGTTGGAGCGAAAGGAAGACCAAGAATTCCCTCCTTGCAACCAGCGCTTTTCATGATAGCGTCGTGCGAGTTCGGGCGACGCTATCAGCCGCGGGGGCGGAGTGCGCGCTAGAGCGTGGCCAGCTGCGCTTAATTCGTACAGGCTATGTGAAGATATCGTCGACATGCCATGAAATTGTATCATTCGTCGCCGACTCCCAAATTCCTCAAAATGAATTCTTTTTTTTTTCAAATTTGCTTTTTCTTTCGATTCCCCGATAATTCGAAAAATTCTGCGGCCCCTTTTCTTGTAAGAAAAGTCAATCGACGACGCCACTTATTTTCATAAAAGGTCACATTTCAATACAACGAAATGTCGATATAACGAAGCAAATTGCCGATTTCACCTACTTCGTTATATCGAGGTTTAACTGTATATACTCCGCATTTAAACAATTTTAGCGCCAGAAAGGTTACGTAAACCTTCCTTGGTTCACCTATAATGCAGTGTACTTCTTCGTTACACTTGGCAGTATGACGCGCTGTCAAAATCCATGGCGTCACGAAAAAGTGGCGTGTTACTTCGAAACGACGTCGCCACTTGTCGTTCGTCTCTTAGTTTTTTGGGACGGGGCTCCAAAAAAACTTATTTATTCATAAAGCTTAATTACCACTACTACTACTACTACTACTACTACTAATAATAATAATAATAATAATAATAATAATAATAATAATAATTATAGTCCGGCAAGAACTGCCGAACTATTCTTTAATAATGTTTCTTCTTCTTAATTTTTTTTCTTGGTTGGCCCTTTTTTAACTGTGCCATCGGATAACTAGATCTAATCAATAGCGTCATTTGCATAGACCTGATAAGTAACTACTGGAAAATGTCCAGTAACTGCTATTTAGCATTCGACAGTTGTACACGGAAGGTTGTCGCTCAAGATCACACAGTAGGTATGCTTAAGAACCAGCCGCTGCCGGTAAAATGAATTTCCATGTGGGATCCATCATGGGAGGCCCAACAAACCTCAACGAGCTGGCCCACTCCAAGGCGCGAGGTCTCGCTTTCCGCGACCATGGAGAACTCCAACGCCGGCCCGCAGTGGTGGAGAACAGAGATCAACCGACCACATACAACGAAATTGCGCAGCACTTTTATCTCGGCAGGAGAGACTTTCCCCTTCCACACAAGAAGTTAAATAGAGCGCAGGCATTGACCCTCAGATTATTGCAAACAGGTTCATATCCCAACCCGGCTTTATTCCACAAAATTTATCCCGACACCTATGCCACTAGTTCTTGCAGGCACTGCAATGACATCGCTAGCCTAGACCATATGCTCTGGCGTTGCCCCTCGTTACGAGGCACGGAACAAATCAATGAGGACAAGTGGCTCTCCGCTATCAAGAGCCCCGATGCCGGGGCGCAACTATGGGCTGTCCAGAGGGCCCACGATGCGGCGGTCGGGCATGGCCTGACTGTCCCAACGTGGGAGCGGCCCGCAGCGCGCTGAGTCGCGTACCTCAGGACCTTATTAAAGTTTTGCATCCATCCATCCATGTCATGCAACACATGAAGATGTTGTTTCTTTTTTTTTTTTTATTGGTGGCGCCGCACACAGCAAGCACACGTTATGGCTTTATTGGAGTTTCTTGTCAAGTTCCGCTGTCTAATCAGTGCATACGCAGTTTGAACGACGGGGTCCGACGCAGGTCCCTGATTTGCGGCCGCTGTCCTGGCAGCTCTTGACGCAGCTGCCGGGAATTGGGCAGCCGCCACCTCGACCTGCAAAATGCAGTTGACGTCGTCATGTCACATCATTCGCGGCCACAGTTTAGAAAACTACGAGGTGCCACCGCTGGCCAGATGGATCTGCGAGAGACTCTCTGGTCCGAGCAGTAGCAGTCAGGTTTGGAGTGAGGAGTACTTATAGTCAGGCAAGTTGCCGCATACCGCAAGTTTAAACACCGCGAAGAGACGACGACGAAAGCTGCAGGTACACACAGGAATAGCACTGGTGAAGTGAGCAAGTGCTCCTTCACCGCGTCTTGACGCGCGGTTTAAACTTTGCAGTATGAGGTTTGGATTACGTGCACTTCACTGCCTAACCGTCAGCACGGTGGCTTCGGAGGCTATGGTTCAAACCCGAGACTTTCATGCAAACCTTACTTCAAGTAACTCTGACATTGCGATCGCTCAGCTACCACGAGAACGTTGCTTAGTGCATGCATGTCTAACCTTCATCTTGTGACCCCTAACTTTTCTGTGACGCACCTACTACGTTCTTGTTTTTTCGAAGTTTCTCATCATTCACGGTTTTCAAAACACAACAAAACAATTTACCTCGTCGCGCATGCGCAATACTTGCAAATTGTTTTGTTTATGGAGTAATCTCTCGTTGAATATGGTTAGGTTGCTAATTCACAAAGCCGTTTAAAGCCAGGAGGACGAGGTTTCGGGAAATTCGTGTGCTGCCCATCGTTCTTATTCTGGCTGAACCATCATTCTTGCAGCTCCCATAGAAAAACAAAAAGAATTCTTCGGCTTTACGTGCCACAAACATTATCCGATAATGAGGCGCGCCGTCAAGGCGGCTCTCGTACATGATCATTTTTGCATCCTCACTCATTTAGAAGGCGACCGCCGCGGCATGAACCGAATCCGTGACCTCGTGCTCAGGAACGCCATGCAACACCACAGCCACACGGCTATCACGGTGGGTACCTCCCCTAGACACTAGCGTCAGAATTGCCCCTAGTGATTTTTGTAGTAACCCCTCTATGCTCCGAACAAGCAATTCTTGCTCTATACCACAGGTACGCGAATTCACCCCCGATTCAGCTCGCTCGCGGCCACTTGGACGGGGAGGCATTCGTGAGTCCGAGTGAGTCCCAGTGAATTCAAGTCCTTGAATCGAAATTCAGTGAGTTTAAGTAGCCTCTGAATCGCATAAGGCTCCATTTCTTTTTAAATAGGCAAGAGTACGGTAAGCATGACCACGAGCCTCCGTATTCTCAAGCACTGTCTACTGCCTTCAGTTAAGCTTCAGTGAGGACATGTGACAAAAGGCCTTGTGCCAAATAAATAAACTTTTATATATGGAAGATGCCAGGTCATATAATGGATTCAGCAGGCACTTCACCGCGTAAAAAAGGTTCGCTACACCAGTATAAAGAAACTGTATTGAATTAATGCATGATTATTGAAGAAGTGTACAGCGCGCCGTCATGCCGCACGCCTGCCAGGAACTTGTCAGAATTACCTTACCCGAACCAAGTACACCTTTGCGTCCTTTCACCATCAACTCCTTACAAGAGTATCGTCGCCGAGAAAAGAACGAAACTGTTTCATCAACGAAACTTTTGGTAAACCTGGATGCAACGTTCGCAAATTCTTAGCACGAGCCCAAATTTGTAAACATTACTGAAACTCCAGGAGACATGCCTTCTGTGCCGTCATCGTGAAGGGACCAGAAAAGATCCACTGTGTATGACTGACTACGTGGCTGCTGAATCCCCCACGCTAGCGACACCTCGTGCGCCATTTCAATAATACTTCAATGCTTTCTCATTGGCTCAACTTAGGCTCCCATAGCGTGTCAGTAGGAGCATTGGGGCTTATATCCACCTGCCCGGCGTTCCGCAAAACGGCAGTACACACAGACACTTCTCTATGATAAAGAGAATCTGCGAAATAAATCACTGACTACAACTTGTAAATGCAAGGGAGCACGGTAAATTATTCATTTAGAAGCCGAATTGTTGACTAGTATTTCTTGTTGAATGGTCAATTATAATTTATTTTTGCCTCTTCCTGTAATCCTGCCGAATAACTACGATTGTGCTATATGGCAGAGGCGATCTTTGAATATTCTGTTCAGTCTAGCAGAAAAAATAAACGGTATATAAGTACAAGCATGCTAACACTCTCCAATGATACTACCTCCCACGGTAGCCTAGTGGCGTGGCAATGCGCTATTGAGCTCAAGGTCGCAAGGCCGATTCCGGCCGCGCTAGTCGTATTTGGATGGGGCAGAAATCCGAAAACACTCGGGTACTTAGATTTAGGTGCATGTTAAAAAATTCATCGACGATTAGGATACTCTCTAACGGGAAATTTCCGCGCAGCTTTATACGTGTTTTTGGTTCGCGAAATAGTAAGCCAAAGTATTTAGAGAGAGACATGTAGCAGAGTCGGCAATCGTCGAGCATCCGATATGTTAGCCGAGTGCGCCGGCTTTTATACATGACTCGTGGAAGGTCCCAGTGTAATCGCTAGTGCCGCTTGGCTTCCAGAAAGTACTACACTACTAGCGTCGTGCATAAAATCAGGTTACAGAACAAACCCAAGCCATGACAATCGAAACAAGCACGAACGAGACCAAACCAAGCACACCAAACAAGCGCGAGCGAGAGCTGCCGCGAGCAGACGATAGCACGAAACTAGCGGTCCTGCTTGGACCAGATAAGAGTACGAATCGAGCGGTCGGGCGGGTCCGCATAAAACTACATGAAACCAGTTTCCCGCGCCCACGTCACTGAAGCGACCGCTCTCATTGGTGTCCGCCGATCGCGGCTCGCGTCTTTCATCTGCCGCTACACGTTCGGTCGTTCACCTTTCACTGTTGTGCTCGTTGGCACGGTTACTCCGCCGCCGCCGTCGTTCGCCGCAGGAACGGGTCGTTAAGAGCTGCTAAAGGTCTAAAAACCACAGGTGGTCCAAATATTCCGGAGTTCCCACTATGCGGCGCGCGTCATATTCATATCATGGTTTGGCTCCATAAAACAACATAATTCAAACTGAAATAATATTCATGTACTTACGGACTCGCAGATGCGGCTGGTGCGTTCCCTCCGCTGTTGTGGAGCAGAAGGCCAGAAAAGCTGCATGCAGGCAAAACACAATGCGCATGCGCGTGACATAAACCCTCCCTATAACGAACTCATCAGTACGAAAACTTTGCTTTGTCGTAAGCGGTATTTCGTGAAATGTGGTAGGCCTGTTATTTACTCATAGTAACGCGGGTCGCACGTTCAAACGGTGTGGAAGTTTCTAACAGATTATAGAAACAACGGCGCATTTTACAGTGGCGAATGACTGTGGCGAAATCATGACGAGGCACATCAATAGCTGCCTCGTCTATTGGTCATCATCACGCGATGATACAGGTTGTAACAAGAAGCTGCTACTATCTAGCAAAGACACGAATAAGGAGAAACTACAATAATTGTACACACAACATTGGGAATGAACCTGAAACTACTCGTAAACTCTAAAAGAGATAACAATTATGAGACAAAAAAATCACATTACCAAAAAACTGGGCATAAGTTGATTTCAGTTTTCTTCAGCAAGGAAGCAGTACTTTGTTGTCACCATCTTTACTTTTGTTATATATCTGCGTTATCCTATCGCCGTCTTCATGGCCTGGTAAATTATACGCGGTGACATTTTCATTTTATTTATCATATATTTAATATTTTAAGAAAAGATCTGCACATATTTATTATATGTGGGTGTTCGTCGTTCTTTATTGTTGTCCTTTTTTGTTCTATCCATTTTCTTTCGCTTTTTTTCATTCCGAGGCCGCAGAACAGTTCAAATGGACTCCTGGACATATTCTAATATTGGTTAGGAAACTTATTCTCTTCTACAGACTCCAATTTTTCTCCTTCGTAGAATAGTAATGAATTTGATCACCTTGATGCCTAGCACATGAGGGTGTATTGATGCACTTGCCTGTTCCTATACTACAGTAAGATCACGTACTACGTGATGCCTGCGGTAAAAGAATATTCCCCATAGACCTACGACAGTGAGGAGCATTGGCTATCACCGCTAGGGCTAATCTTCTACACAGTCACCCGAGCAAATGGACGGTACGGCGGCTGCCGCGCCAGCTGAACTGGAAACACACCGTACGCGTAAGGACGCGGCCTTGGTTCCGAAGCTTCTAATTCTTTCCTTTTTATTTTTTTATATTTTTTAATAAACGTAGCGCCTCATTTCCCTTATGCTGTATCTGGCTTTGTCGTCCGTTTTGCTTCGTATAGTTGCAAATTACTAAAAAAAAATCTGATGACAGAAAAAAAGATTGAGGACGCTTAAGCTTCGCCTTCAAGAGTGGAACGCGATAGCGTTATCGCACCCCCTTCACACCGCCCACTCATGCGCTCGGTATGCTATTGAGTCACACAAAAAGATAGTTTTCATATACAACACTTCTAAGTCCAGAGCACAACTTTTTTCTGATTATTTGTTCCAGGGGTACCACGAAGACGCATGACTCCTCGCCAGCAGCACGGCGCACATCGCAGGGGACGCTTTTCCACCACACGCGCTACGGCGCAGCGATCACGTCAGAGGCGTCTCGCATCGGACGGTGCACCTAGCAATCGCGCTGTGAGCGGAAAGAGAAGCCGCGTGGCCTAAACACGAGGCTTCGAGTGACGCACGCTGGAAGTTGGAAGGGGAGAGAGCGAGAAAACTTATTAAACGCAAGGGTATTGGGGCATCCTCGCACCGCTCCTTGCAAGGCCCCAATGAGCTCAAACGAGACGAAAGGAAAAAGCGGGCGAGTGGCGCCCCACCTGTGGGGGAGCACCGTACATTGCGAGGAGGGGGTCTTCTGTGTTTCCCGCAAGGTGGCTCTGCGTCTGCGCCAAGCGCAGAAGAAATGTAGCGGAAACGTACTTTCTACAGTAAGTTTCTAAGGCAACACCGCATTCGCTAGAGGCGTTGTTGTCTCGCCTTGAACCATCGAACTGATGTCTGAGTGGTAGCGTCTCCGTCTCACACTCCGTAGACCCTGGTTCGATTCCCACCCAGCCCATCTTGCTGTTTTTACTTATAGATTGCCTTCCGGGAATTTTCGCTCGCGTCCAACTCCGCCGACGCCGACGACACCGGCTTTTCTGCGTCGCGAGCTCCTTAACGCTGTCGCGTTAAAACACTTCTGAGTTGTGAATGCGAACGCAATTATGTGCAACTCCGCTGAGCGGTCCTTCCAGTTACGAACTCCTCAGGGGAAAGCGAGCACGTTGAGACGCTTGTCGAGTTTTGATTTAGCCTGAAAGAGGCGCAGTTAGAACGCTAGCGCTGACACGGAAAGTGGCAATAGCGCTAGTTTCCGAGAGCGAGGTGATGTCACGGCGATACCCTCTCCCCTCACGCAATAGGGCGGCTGCAGGTTAAACCTTTCACCCGCTTTGTCCGTCGAGGTCCGAACCAGCAAGCGCAAGCCAGCATCTCAGCCAATGGGAAGTTAGATGTCGTTTCACTGCTAAAACGACGCCGCCGGCTTTTTTCGCTAAATTGGTCATTTGACGCCTTCGCTGCCTGTCGAGCCGTCTTCCGGCCAGTTGTCTTCTAGCTGGGCAGCGTTCATGTGGACCAGTGCACAGTATGACGTGGTGTGGTGTGCTGTGATGTAGAGTAGTGCGATGCGGTGTGGTGGGTGTGCCTTTGCGAACATGCACTACACCCATTTTAAGATCGTGGATAGTATCATGTCCAACGAATCTACTTCGTCGGTTTCCATTGTATGCGTAAATCTACTCTCGATTACAAGAGAGCGAACAATCTTTATTGAGATGATAACTTTCGGATGCCAAAACGAACGCAAGCAATAACACAGAGCAACCATGTGGAAATGTTCGTCAAACCGGTAGCGATCCTACGAAACTGCAAATCTATACGTACTCAATGCGCTTACGATATTGTATTGGGTTGTAAAAAAAAAAATTTGCATTCAACGCTACTATAAGCTTTTTTATGTGGTGTTCACCAGTCGAAATATGGGGAAAGAAGATTGCTTTTCCATATCGAGGCGCTGCTAATGAAATGGTCGACAAGCGCACATAGACGCAGAAAAGAAACGGGCGAATTCAGGGGAAAATCACGCAATCATCTCTTAGTCCATCACATGTGAGCAGGCAACATTCAGCTAAATTGATTGAAATAATAATGTTCGTCCAACTCACCCAGCACGAGACCAAGAAGGAAGGTTACGGAGAAGAACCGCATGTTGGTATTGCGCTGACCTTGCTGATCTGGCAGCGAAATAAAATTCCATTCGCAATGAGTCACATGCCGCCACGCCAACCATTATTCACCCCACTCACTCCTGTGTAACTCCAAATTTAACCTCGTTATGGCGGTTCAATGCGCGAGGAGGTCTGGATTGACAGGCTATAAGCGCGTTTGTTTAACGCACGTCAGCGCTAATATCGATCTTACATTGCTTACGTTACTGACCCTCCCACACGAATAAAATTGGTATTCACTCTACTAAAGTTAAACACGAACATCGGAAAGCCGGATAAAGCAAATTTTTCTCTACCCAAAACGCCTAAAATTTGTTTATCGACGCTCATGTAGCATAATTCCGTTCATATAACGAAATCATACATCGAATTCTCGAGGAACACACTGCAGAGATCAGCTAGTCTGCACAATCTCTTGTGTTTCGATCTATCAATCTGATATATCGAGTGTTTATACGAAAACTGATATATGACAGACAGACAGACAGACAGACAGACAGACAGACAGACAGACAGACAGACAGACAGACAGACAGACAGACAGACAGACAGACAGACAGACAGACAGACAGACAGACAGACAGACAGACAGACAGACAGACAGACAGACAGACAGACAGACAGACAGACAGACAGACAGACAGACAGACAGACAGACAGACAGATAGATAGATAGATAGATAGATAGATAGATAGATAGATAGATAGATAGATAGATAGATAGATAGATAGATAGATAGATAGATAGATAGATAGATAGATAGATAGATAGATAGATAGATAGATAGATAGATACATAGATTTTCTCTCTACCTTTTATTCCTGGTTAGAATGGCAAGATAGATCATTCTAGCTCAGGCCGACCTCCTTGCCCTTCCTCTAATTCCCCTCTCCTTTTCTGTATGCTTTACAGGGACTCAATTACGCAAACATTCGTTCGCGAGTGACATGCGGAAAATAATTAATTTCTGTCGATTTCAAGACATTTGTCAATGTGTTGTCGTCTCAGAGAGCTAAGGCAGGTAAAGTCAACAAAGACAATACAAAGGGAGCGCTGAAGCATTGTCACCACACGGTGGCGGTTCACAATTCATGGTTCCATGGAAAAAAATCCATGGTTAAATTTGCTCTGCGTGAAAAAAATTCGGACTGTTTCACGCATCGGTAGCAACAGCAACCATTGTTAAGATGACATATCAGCGGCTAACTGCAGGTCGAAGGCCACATCAAAATGTTTCTAGTAAACCGTGCCTTCGGCAAACTGGCCTAATACTACACCTGCTGGTTGCCCAACCTGATTGCTCCGACAAATCCTCTGCTGTCCTCTTGTGCGTTTTACTTCCATCCACACCAAGTGTTACTCTAGCACAGCAGTTATCTTTTCTACGCAATACATTATAAGCTGTCTTATTCTCCTCTTTGCCTTTAATCCCTACTACAACATCATCCTATCCGTATTACACTTGTATTCTTGATACTCATACTACGTCCTAATGCTGCCCCTGTTATTTTCCTTTCCATCGGATTCGTGGAATTCTTTGTTTCAACATTCTAAGCCACAGATCCTCACAGATTAGTATGGCAACAGTACGTTGTATTCACAAGCATATCGGTAAGCCGCCCATCACGAACCACTTCTATCTCGTTCGCACAAAACAAACCGGCATTGCCTATCCTCGAGGCAGGAGATGTTACATCCGCGTCTCCTACAGGGCAGACAACGCTACACGAATGCTGGAGGGACTTTTCTCACTGAACCTATTCGCGACGAATAAATAGAGAGTCAAATAGGAAGGAAAGTTATAGCTATGGGTCGTGTACTTTGATGTAAGATTGTCGGACACTATTTATGTCGTCGCAAGTGCAAACATGCGTCTCTTGCGCCCGAACCAGTCTATGAACAAGGTTACAGCGACAAAGCGTGATTGGCGAGACTTTATCGGATCTTTGAAGCAGGTTCAGCGAGACTCTGCGATATCGGCCAGAGTGTAACCGAGACCTGGTCAACAACGTGATTTTCGTCCCGCAATGCGATCTTAACAACTAGAGAAAGGAAATTCATCGTCATTTACCGTGTAACTAAGGAGTCGAAAGCAGCTTCGTTCCAGAAGATCGGGGTTACCTGGGGCGATGCTCAGCTCGATTGAAATGCGGCGGCTTGTTACTCGCACGCTTTTAAATATTACAGCGGCTGGCCGCTGAAGCGAAATTTGCCTGTGTGTTTTGGCCTTGACACGTGTCACGTTTCCGTTAGTCGACGCGGGATATTGCAGGTTATTGTCTCTACCGTTTAATGTCATTGCAAAGTACAGGTATAGCTGCGCGTGGCGGGTAAGACGGCTGTGACGTGAGAGATATGAACCATTATGAATGGGAGATAGACATGCAAATGAGAAACGCGAGAGTTGTCGGGGATGCTAAAATAAAGCTACGATAAGAACAACGATTTGACGACCCTTTCCTTTCTAAGTTAAACCACTCTGTATGCATCCTTTCTGACATATTGTCGAGTAACCGGTCGTCGATCCGGACTGCAGCGTGTGCGTTGCCATTGCAAAAAAACATAAAGAAAGGAATAAAGAAGCAAAAGCAGAAACGATTTGATGAACTCCTTATTACTTGTCATGGTGAACTTGATTTTTGTTATTATTTACGTGGAGCTGGTACTGTTCGTGTGTGTCTGAATTTTACTGTCTCGTCCTCTGCGGGCTATTCACTGCTATTCAATTTATGTGTTTGAAAATAAAACAAGCACAGCAACAATGCCTTGGTTTGGGCGAGTTGGTCCACCATGACAGTTTTCATAAGAACGCGCTAAATACAAAGACGCTCGAAGACGCAAGTAGATTGCGCCAGTTTGGTTTGGTTTGGTGCCTACGGATATGGCTTAATCCACTACGGGGGATCAGCAATGAATCGGGTGGCAGTAGTCATGAAGGGAAGAATACATAAATAGAGTTTTGTAATTTATAAATGATATTACATAAATACTAATCGTCATCAACAATTTTCAGGATGTGTTGTTTTAAAATTTGAAGTTAATATTTTTTGTTCGTATTGACGAAAATAAAATAATGAAATTGACATGGCAGTCTCCTTTTTTATTTACAAAATTAAATATGGCATCATATACGTTCCTATTGTAGTGTCCTAGTGCCGACGCCCCAAAAGAAAGAATCACGGGGAGCGCAATGGGCCCAATCCGAGTTGGTGAAGGGGACCCTCCAGACATCGTTTTCTGCGCACGTCGAACCTACGACACTCTATAGTTCCACAGTTTCAAGTTTGTTGCAATAAAAACAATGAGGGGAAGAGGCTGAACCAGACCTGCGGGAATAAAAATTAAGCATTAGTATTCGACAACGAATTCTAGTGAATGAAACTTCAAATTTTCTTGTTTAACACCACTTGCTGTACCAAGGTAATCTAAGGTGCTGGAAATCATTTTTATTTGATACACATGATTTATCATGCTCTTATTGAACACAAAATTTTGTAAATCTTGCAGCCGTGATGTATGCCGAAGGTTTCAGGATCTTCAGTACAAGGCCTCTAAGATGCCGCCGCAAGTGCGTCTCCTGACTACTTTAAAGTGAGTCCCATGTGCCCTGGTAGTCACACCAAATGGATGAGGAGCAAATGTTCGGAGATGGATGAATGAAATTCTCGAAGAACCGTCGATGAATTTGGCACCGTTACAGCAGAACAAACGGCTAAGGAGTCAGGTATGATTGCGGCTGAATAAATAAATGAAGGGAGTTTTCATAGAGCTAGAATGATAGCCAATAACTCGTGAGCCAATTGGCGTAAACTTGGGCAATCGAAGAGAGAAGGACGAATTTAACTAAGGCAAAAAGATGCCGACTCCTGCCTTCTCTTCACTGACAAAAGAACCTGTGGCTATTATTGTATATATAGCGAGGCTCTCAAGGTGGTCATCGAACGGATCTTTTAGGTATCTAATAAGCAGAAGCTTAGCGTTATTGGGAAATATAATACCGAATTCAACGCTTAATGTGGCAGTAGGTAAATTTGGGAAAACCAAATCACGGATTGATAATTGCAATAGTTCGAATAGCTTCGGCACGAAAATTACCTGGGAACTATACAGTCGAGACCATGGATTTGCAAAGAATGCAGTCGTCTCTCGAATGAACATATAGGACGAGCGTCTCTGGGGAGAATATAGATATTCAGTAATGTCTGGACTGTCGGTATCCGAAATAGAGTTTGAAGAGATGTCAGGTGAGTTTCATGATAAAGGATATTATTCGCTACAGATTTTTGACGGCCCAGACATCGACGTAATTATTGACGTTATAAAAGAACGAGACGGCGTAATTTATAAGCAGGATCTCCAGAAAATTATACGCAACGAAACTCTAAAATGAGGCGGACATACAAAGAATGAATCATCAGCAGAGTCTCCCTGCGCATTCCAAATTGACTGTTGCTGACTCATTTTAATAAACCAACAGCCCGTGCTCCTTTAGATGCGATGTATTATATGTGTGCTTTTCTGTGTGAATCATTCCCATATGTTTTATTGATTGTACCAGTGGAATTATCTCGTGATCATGCTTCAGTGTTATCCGGACGGTAAAAGCAAAGGGAAAACTATGATGGCACTTTTGTAGACATTTAGCGACATTTGTATTCCCTTATGCCACATTTCGATTTGATTGAAATATGATTGCAATGCTTTCATAAGGCTATGTATATCGCTTGACGCCGAAAAAGTGCAATATCATCAGCGTATACGTATACCTACACATCAAGGTGTAGAGGAATATGACCCAGTAAAATATTAAATAAAATGGGAGAGAGTACTACGCCTTGAGGAACACCCCTTGTCTGTAACGTTGTGAAGAAACACCGTTTTGATAGCAATAAAATGTATGTCCGCTCAGGAAATTACGAATCCATGCAATTATATACTGTGAGAGATTCACACTTTCAAGACTGTCGATCAAGATGGCGTGGTCGATACTGTCATACGCCATCGCAATGTCCAATTTCACTAAGGTCGCCTACGGGTTGTTGCGGCGAGCGAGTTGAATTCGAGTCTTCAAATCAACATGTGCACACTAAATTGAGAACCCAGGCCTGAATCCTATTTGAGAGTCACTTAATATTTGGTTGTCGCCTATCCACCTTTCGGTATGACCACACAATACTCTCTTGATTAACTTTACAAGATTCGAAGTGAAAGAAATAGACCTAATGTTATCTATTGTGTATCCATCACCCGGCTTTTCAAGTAGCGGAATTTGGCAACTTTCCAATCTGGATAAATCCATGCCTTCTGAATTGAAAAAGTTATAAATTTATGCAAACCCTGGAGAGATAATTCGAACATTATTTTTATCATTGCTCTAGCTATGCCATCAGGACCTGGAGATGACGTTGGCAGTGACTTTACCACTTTCATTAATCCTTCTAATGTGGCTGTTGTGAATTCACCAGCTTGTTCAGGTGCCGGCATATGATAGGTAGAAGTGACTTAAATCGACTCTCTAAGCCTTTTGCAATCTCCTCCAGTCACTGCACAAATCCCGTGGCAGTTAAACTAACAGATTCTGTATTTGTTGGTGCTGAAACAATCTTTTTAGACCGTAGAAACCTAAATAGGGCTTTTTTTATTACTAGACTGTTGTAGATAACGGTAATATATTGCGCTATAATATTATTTCGCTTTGTCAGCTGTCTGCCTGAATGTAGCTGAACAAATCTATAGTCAATCAAATTACTTAGACACTGTTTATACAGTAACTTTTTCCACGCTGCTTTTCTTCTTCTGTATCCGTGCTCACAGTCAGGATTCCACCAGGGGGAACAAGTACCACCTTTGGTCGACTGCATACTGAATCTCGATTTTTGTATAACTGTGACTTATAACGAGGCAAAAATTAAGTGCCATTAATTCGTCACTTGGGCCTCCCTGTTTGTTTAAATTTGATCGCAATGAATCTTGAAATTTGCCATATTTAGTATAGGTGCTGGCATGCTTATTGAGCAAATTAGTTTGGCAGTCCTGTCGTATGTGTTCCTTTCGCCTTCGTCTTTAGCGTGTTTTTATGAAAACTGTAAAGCAAAATAAAACCCACTGATAAAGACATCCGATCATTTTGCACCGCAGGTAAGCGTTAGCACAACCAAGAACAACAATAATTACATTATTATAAGGCCCGCTTATTTTTCCAGGAACAAGAGATTAATGGCCGAAATTACTTATGCGAGATAGCAATTCCATGAAGCAAAAAATAATCATTCAAGAAAATGAAATCTTACCTAATTCATTTAAAAATATTTGTTAATGTACCTAAATTTTCAATGAGCTTCCCATTTTGACAGCGAAGCTGTTAAGGTCTACTTTCTCCCCTATCGTGTCGGCGTGGAGAAAAAATACTCGAAGATAGTGCAACGCCGAGCCGACCCGCGGTGGAGGTGACGCAGGCGTTAAGCGCTGCTCATACGTGGGCCGATCCCGAAGATCGTGAAACTCCAGGCCGACCCGCGGCTAAGGTACCGTTCGCCATGAAGGGGCCCATATACACAGCTTCGCTGGTCATCTTTTTCCACAGATTGGCAGGGTACTGAGCTTTTACAGCGACAACTGCATATGACTAACCTTCCGTGCTTTTTCGGCGTCCGGTAACAGAAAAAATCATCATGTGGGCCGATCCTGGTGATAGTTGAGAAAGCGTCCAAGCTCAATGGCACATACCCCTATGGTTATGTGCCACAAGGGTCGGGGTATGAGCCATTGATGAAAGAGGTGTGTGAGAGAGAGAGAGAGCTCTTTATTTGAAAAACAGAGAATTTTGCCGGCGCGTATATAACCGCTGGCATGCTACTCTGTATAGGGATGGGGAATGGGATTAAAAGATTCCAGAAGAGAGTGGGAGAAAAAGAGGAGAAAAATAAATATGAAATGTCCGAGTGGACCTGATACTAATATATACAGGTGACCTGGCGGGTAAATTTAGGCTTTTGTTATGAAGGGTGCAATTTTTAAAGCTTTCCGATTAGACCAATTTCTGATAGGTATTTGAACAATAAATCCAAAACCCGTCGCTGTTTTGAAAGGCCGGGCATTGGACCTAAGATGCTCGGTAATGTTAACGGTTCGTGGCAAATCATGTCAATTTGTTGCTCAAAAAATTGTCTCTCGTCGCGGTACGCGGGGCATTCTAGTAATATGTGCTCAATTGTCTCTAGGTTGCGACAGTTATCACAGTATGGGTTAGTGGTAAGCCCTATGCGGTACAGATAATTGTTCGTGTACGCCACGTTCAGTCGAAGACGATGGTACAACGTCTCTAAGTGTCGAGGAAGTGGTCGTGGAATTTTTGGTCTCATTTCTGGGTGTGAGCCATCCAACAGCTGCGTTATCCATGGGGCGGAAAAATGTAGTTCGTACAGCCATAGAACAACATGCGTACGAGGAGCGCCGGAGGGAGCAACAACGTGAATGTAAACGGCGCCAGCACGAAACGACCACCGACGAAGAACTGTCCCACGCTGCTCAACGAAAACTACATTCGCGAGCCCGGGAACCTCCGAACGAGCAACGACGCCAGACTCGGAACGCGATACGGCGGCAGAGGTGCCGAATGGACCGAGGGAACGACTTCAAAGGTGCGGTTGCCAAGTTTCGACGATACTTTCTAGATAAACATTTTGTGCTGTAGAAACGGAAGAAAGAATCGTGATCTCAACCTGCTTGGCAGCTAGGTATATGCACTTGGTCGAGATGCCGTCGTGGTCATTCATTATCATTCCAGCCTCGTGATCTTGCTATCGTTATGTCATCGTCGTGAAGCCAAGTACCCCGACCCAGTAGCCCAGGATGACTAATGTCTTGGGCCAACAGGTATGGGCTCGTGATCCTGATGCTGTCTTGGTCATTGCATCGCCGTCATTCCAGCTTACTCATCCGACACTCGTGAGGCCATCGTCAGCAAGCCATTGCTGTCACACAGTTGTCAAGCATTCGTTGTGACACCGCCATATGCTTGCCTTTGTTATCGTTCAGTTGTCGTCGTTCCAGCTTCATGATCAGACTTTCGTCTCGTCATCGTCATGCCTTCTGCACCAACCCAGTGGTTCAGATAGCCTGGGTCATTTGCTATGTATTCGGTGTTCTGATGCCATCGTTTTCATTGCATCTTTGCCATGCAGCTTTGTCATCTGACTCTCGTCATGCCGTCGTCGTCGTGCCAACGTTGCCACAGAGTCGTCACGATGTCTATTTATCGTTAGCATCGCTTCAGTAGCAGCATCCCATCGTCTGCATGCTATGGTCGTCATACCGCCTTCGTCGTTCCATTGACGTCAATTTCTCTTCGTCATTTTATTGTAATAATATATACTGCTGTCGTTAAATCGCGATTATGGCGTCCTTGTCGTGTCATCATCGTAAATCGCTATCATGCCTCCATTGTCAGGCTGTCGTCGTGATGCCATCGTGCTCATATCAAAAGTCCTTCCTGCTACGTCATCCCACGCTCGTCATGCCGTCGTCGTCAAGCCGTCGTCATTTTATCAGTTTCTAGACGCAGTGATGGTCACGCCGCTGTCATCCTACAATCGTCGTCATCCCATTGTCCTCATGCCATTGTCTTGCCATCGCACTCACTCCATCATCGCCATACAGTCGTCGTCATGTATTGGTCGTCATACCGTTATCATCGCGCCATCGTCTTCACGCTGTCGTTTCACCATCATCCTCACATCAGTATCGTCATCCCATCGTCGTCATGCAGTCGTCGTAAAGCCATCGTCATTTCACCAGTTTCGAGACGCAGTGATGGTCACGCAGTTGTCATCCTACAATCGTCGTCATCCCATTGTCCTCATGTCATTGTCTTGCAATCGCACTCACTCCATCATCACCATACAGTCGTCGTCATGTATTGGTCTTCATACCGCTATCGTCATACCATCGTCTTCACGCTGTCGTTTCACCATTATCCTCGCATCAATATCGTCATTCCATTGTCGTCATGCCGTCGTCGTCCAGCCATCGTCATTTCACCAGTTTCGAGACGCAGTGACGGTCACGCCGTTGTCCTACAATCGTCTCCATCCCATTGTCCTCATGCCGTTGTCTTGCCATCGCACTCGCTTCATCATCACCATACAGTCGTCGTCATGTACTAGTTGTCATACCGTTATCGTCGTGCCATCAGGGCCGGATTAAAAAAAAATGGGTGCCTTGGGCTAATGCGGATGGAGGCCCCCTTTCCCTAACTGACCCCTCCACCCTGTCGCCTGCTATGCTACTGGAAATATGCCATGTTTCGTTTTAATTCCACCAAATTAAAAAGCACGTAGTGCGATCAACTGTATTATTATTATTGTTATTATTATTATAAGGAAAACAACAAAGCTTGCTTGAAACGCGTGCTGTTGTAAACACCAACACATATGTTCACTTACTTATTATTCTGCATTCTGTTTTAAGCAAAAGCTAGGCTTTAATGAAACGTTTAGAGCACTCAAGACGACCAAGAACGTAGAAAAGACGACACAGCTCAGATGTCGATCCTGCTGAAGCTAGGCTTTGTTTGCATCACTAAGTTTAATCCCGTGAAGAGACACATGGTTGTATCCAAAACATTCTTTATTAAAATTCAAGCAACAGACTGCAGTAATCGTCATACACGTCACTCTATAAATATGCAATAGATGCAATACTTAACGCAATACAAACACCATAAACATGCACTAGAATACAGATCAAAATTACCAACTGTAATTGGAAAACATTATTTGAAAATATTTTTGTTAAAGGTAAGACGAGCAAGGACGACACAAAATAAACGTGGCACTATCAAACACATCAAAAATACAGTTCTTTATAAGCACGCTAAATATCACAAGAACAAACAAGAGAAGAACAACGAAGAGTCGCACATCTTGAATTACACTACTCAGCGTTTCAATGGCAATGTGGAGGCTGGGAGGCGACGCAACGAACACTCATGTATAGCGCAAACAGTCCTATTTTCAAATGGCATCTTTCGCGCCTTCGTTTTGGCGAAACCAGATATAGTTGTTTGGGTGATGATGATGAACTTTATTTATCGCTCTTTAAAGTCTGTTCGAAGGATAGATCGCGGAAGAAGTCACTTTCAATGGACATAATAGCAAGCGAGTTCACCTTGTCGTCAAGGAGGCTCGAACGAAGGTGACTTTTTATCAGCGACAACTTGGAAAACGATCGTTCGGTCTCACAGTTTGCCAGGGGTATGCTTAAGTACATTCGCAAAGCAATGGAAAGGTTCGGAAACACAACAATAAGATTTCTTTGGTGCAGCAACTTCTTTATTCCCAGGTAACTCGTGTCCTGGCTCACACAGTTGTGCAGAAAGTTTGCAAACTGAACGATTTCATCGGAAAATGCTGGCTCCAAATCATTTTTGTAGGTTTTCACCAACTTCTCAGCCTGCTGTGCCATATAGGCCTCGCTCCCAGCTTTTGTCAGCAATTTTAAGAATCCGAACCTTTCGCAGAGTTCAGTGTAGGCAGCCTTCCGCACTCGCAAAGCAGAGCCCAGACTGTCAAGTACAACATTGTAGGTCCCTATGATAAACTTTTTTCCGCCTTGTAGTGCACCATCGCTTTTTTCCGTCCGGGTGCTTACTCAAAAAGATGCGTTCGCCCTCATCCTGATAACATTGATTGGTACTTAGCCGTCGTGCTCGCTCTTCTAAAGTATCAAAGAGAAGTCGCAAAGAAATAACAAATACTTCTAGAGAGCTCAGCAGGTCTTCAGCAGTTGAAATGTCTAGGCCTGGTTTCTGAAGTGCTACGCTCGTTTTGTCAAAGCGCTCCAAGATTTCACTCATGAAATCACCATGAATGAAGTCTCTAGTTTTGTCATTTTCTTGAAGAGAGAGTGCGCTTCGTTCCTAGTGTGACCGTTTTGTTCCTCATTCTTTGACATAGCTTCAAGGCAACACAAGACTGCATTGAAATTTTTCACAATGACCTTACATGATTCAGCGTGTCTTGACCACCTGGTCTCAGAGAGACTTTTCAAAACAAGCTGCTGGCCAGTTACGCCCATGCCGTCCAAAAGATACCTTCATCGCTTAGGTGAGGCAGCAAAGAACACATACAATCTCTGAATTAGAGTGAAAAATTTGACTGCCTCAAGCAACTGTCAACGCTACACGCGCCACCTAAGTTCACTGAATGACCTGCACACGGGACGTAGACTGCCAATTCATTCAAGTGTTTGATTTGAGCTTGTAGCCCTTTGTATTTTCTTGACATATTACTCGCATTATCATAGGCTTGGCCCTTACAATCATCAATTGAGATGCCATTGGTCGTCAAGAGAGACATCACGGTATCGAAAAGGTACAAGCCGGTATGCGATTCAATTGGAACAAACCCAAGAAGGCGTTCGTACACTTTCCCATTTATATAGTATCGTAAAACAACTGACAGCTGATCAACGTGAGTAAGGTCTGGAGTCAAATGAACAATTAAAGAGAAGTATTTTGAGCGTTTCCCTTCGTCAACGAGACGTTCCTTGAGAGCCTTTGCCATAGGCTCGATAAATTCATCACAAATGGTTTTTGACAGATATGATGGGTGACCTTTTCCTTTGTTCCCGTAGCGTTTGATGTGCTCCTCTAGAAAGGGATCAAACTTGGCAATGGCCTCAAGCACTCCCATATAACTGCCATTTGTCGGTGAACCAAAAATCTCCTCACTGCCCCTAAACGCTAGGTTGCGCTCAGCTAGAAGCTTAAATACAAAGACTACGCGCTTCCACACCTCTGTCCAGTAAGCGGTCTCAGTGACAAGATGCTTAACCAGCTCCTTGGCAATTGTGCTGCTCGAGTTAGAGCGGGCGAGCCATGATGCCACGTAGTTCCGGTGCTCGACGCTATTTTCATGTGCGCAAACGTTTTCTTCTGCTCTTTTCCAATCAGAAAAGCCGTGCGTGGTGAAAGCACTGGGGTTGCTTGCAATCGAAAATTGTTGACACATGAAACACTAAACGGAACCTTTGGACTCCGAGTACATTAAGCAGTGTCGCTCGTAAGCCTCGCCATTTACAGCCTTTCGCACGAAAAAATTAATACTCGAAAGAACGTCCTGGCTATTGACGTGCACAACCGAAGCGCAATCAATGCTTTGATGGCAGTAAAGCTCCTGGGCAACATCAATATCCACTACCTCATTCCGCAAGACAACGAAACCACGGCTGGTGTTGCTTATGACATTGACACATCCATTAACGACAGCGACCTGCCAATTTTAATCAAACCTGCGACAGATGGTGTTGCCTTACTACAAGCTCGGCGCCTTGGCAAGTCGACCTGTGTAAGGCTCGTGTTTAAAGGTGACTGCCTACCATCACATGTAAAGGTCAGCCACTTTCGGCATGTGGTACGAGCTTTCGTACCCAAACCACTTCAGTGCAGAAGGTGTCAAAGGAATTGGACATGTGAGTGCTGTCTGCCGAAATACAACGATATGCCCACGATGTTCCGAAGAACACGACACTGACACTTGCCGTGCAACAGAGCTCAAGTGCCCAAATTGTCAAGGATCGCACGCTGCATCCTCAAAAGACTGTCCACGCCTAAAGAAAGAGCAGAAAATCTTGGTAAAAATGGCCAGAGACGGATCGTCACACAGAGATGCTTCTGAAGCGATAAGGCGACATCGCTCCCGGAAACGAAAGTCTATGAAATCCTCTTCCGGTTCAAAGAAAATGTGTCGTCCGGCAACGCCGCCTCCTGTTCCGGAACATCTGTCTCCAATAAGATCACGAATGTCAACACGAAAGAAGTGGCCATGCTTCATCAAGTGAGGCGTGGCCGGCACTGCCGAGGACATGCCACGCGCCAGAGCCACAGCAAATGACTCGCCACTTAAAGTCAAATGTTACTACAGTTGACCAAGTGCAAGACAAGGACTCACAAGTGATTGCCATGCTCAAATCGCTCACGAATGTCATGCGTCTACTACTGACGAACATGGACACTCCGGCTGCTCGTAGCGCACTGCAAGTATTGGACGCGCTGACTCCAGTACATGAAAGCATCGCATAGCACCATGGCCCGCCCCTCGCTGCCCTTCCACAAGGAAGTCAAGAAAGCCTCTTTACTGCAGTGGGATGCCCGTGGTCTCAAATCAAGAATTTCAGATTTTAGAGATTTTGTCTTCGAAAACCGTTTGCCCATCCTCGTAATTTGCGAACCGAACGCGCAGAATGTTATACGCATTTCTGGCTATGAGGCATTCATGTCCTCTACCTGTGGTGATGTGAGTAAGATAACGTTATATATTAGATGTGATCTGACTTACGTGTTGCACCCAGTCCCGCCTCACGACGATAACCAGTACGTTTGTTTAATCGTGAAAATGAATAAGCTTACGTTCACACTCGTCGCTGTGTACATTGCTCCTTCAAGTGGATTCGACTCTAAACGACTGCACGACGTGCTATCAGCGACACCCGGCCCTACGATCCTCACAGGAGATTTTAATGCTCACCATCCGCTTTGGGGGAGCCTGAAGATGGACTCCAGGGAAGGCGACTGGCATCCTTTGCCACACAGCACGACCTTTACTGCCTCAACGATGGTAGTCCGACATATTTACGCGGGCCTACGTACAGCAGCTGCCTAGACTTGACCCTGGTTTCTCGGCGTCTTGAAAGAAACGTGCAATGGTTTACAGACGTCGAATCACGTGGAAACGACCACATTCCGACGTACCTGAAGATCAAGGGACTATCGAAATGCTCCTCCATGACCCTCCGGCGAATTGACTGGTCGGCGTTTCGGTCGCGCATGGAAGGAGTATGTCAGCAAGGGAACCATTCAAGTCTGGAACACGAAATTCAAAAAGCCATGCAAGAGGCTACGCGTAGTTTCCAGCCTTTCCCGAAATATGAAGAATTTGAAGCAGAACTGCAGCGACTACGAGCAATTCGCCGGCGGGCTGAAAGAAGATACAGGAGGACTAAATCCATCCATGATCTCTGAGAGGCAAGGCGGATGCAAAAGAAGATTCAACGTCGCATCGATGCACTACAATCTCAAAGATGTTTCTGTGAGTCGTTGGATCCATGTCAGCGATTATCTCAAATATGGAGAACCGTGCGTGGGCTTCGCGTATCACCACAACAGCGTGTTCCTTCCAAATCCCTCGCTTTGCACCAAGGTTGCAGCGAAATTGACATTGCTGAAGAATATTGCTCAAGACTTTCTAGCTTGCAGTTCCAACGCGCAATTACACAATGTGCCACTCCTGTGCCACGGGATTCCCGCATGGATGTAATTTTTTCGCTGGAGCAGCTTGAAGCGGCGCTGGCGGCTTGCCGGCGCTCTTCGTCACCTGGCCCGGACAGGGTTACCTATGCGGCGCTCGCCAATCTTGGGCAGAAAGCACGACTCATGCTGCTAAACCATTACAACGAGTCTTGGCGCAACGGTTTGGTTCCACGTGAATGGAAATGCAGCCGCTTGGTTCCACTTCTCAAACCTGGTAAATCACCGTTAAAGTTGTCATCGTACCGCCCCATCGCTCTGGCCAGCTGCATAGGGAAAATAATGGAAAGAATGATTTTGACGCGCCTGGAATGGTACCTGGAAAATTACAACGTGTACTCAGATGCTGTCTCTGGCTTCCGGCATGGGCGCTCGTCCATAGATAATGTCATCGATTTGGTTACGTTTGTTCAGCATCAAAAACGCCGGAAACTACTCACTGCTGCCTTATTCCTAGACATAAAAGGCGCCTATGATAATATGGCACATTATGCCATTATAGATGCTCTGATTGAAGCCGGAATCGGTGGCCGCATTTTTCAGTGGCTGTGCAGTTATTTGACCGACAGGCATTGCTTCGTGATGACCGAGGATGGCGCCACGACTCAACACCAAACGTGCCGTGAAGTACGGCAAGGTTGAGCCCGACGCTATTCAACCTAGTGCTCGTTGGCCTAGTCCGATGCTTGCCCAACACAGTTCAGGTATCAATATATGCCGACAATATCTGCATTTGGGCGTCTCCTGTAACACGACAGCAGGTACGAGCACGGCTACAAAAGGCAGCTACGCTAACATCACTGTACTTGCGAAAACAGAACTTAGAACTGTCTTCAGAGAAATGCTGCCTTGTTACATTCACTCGGAAGGAAATGAAGCGTTACGTTGTAAAGGTCAATGGGCAAGCAGTAGCAAATGCACGGAAACACCGCTTTTTAGGGGTAATTATTGACCGCGACCTGTCATGGAGCCCGCATGTTTCCTACCTGAAGAAGAGATTATTGACAATAATACATCTCCTCAAATTTCTCGCCGGAAAGTCATGGGGCACTTCGGTGCGGTCAATGCTGCAGCTTTATAACGCCTTCTTCCTCGGTTTCGCAAGATACAGCCTCCCTGTGCTTGGGAACACCTGCAAAACAAACCTGCGTGTACTCCAGGGACTACAAGCTAAAGCCCTAAGGACGTGTCTCGGTCTTCCGAGGTGTGCGTCTACAGCGGCAACGAGTGTCATAGCTCGAGATCATCCAATATCAACGTACTTGGCAACCGACGCTCTCAGGGCGCATATTCGGCACGTTGCCCGATTACCTTCTCACCATCTTGCCGCTCTACCCGCAGAAAGGCCACACACAACTTTCAGTCGTATAATTGATGCCAATCGTACCTCATTGCCATCGAATTACATGCATGCAGCAAGACCATCCTCACCTTTATGGTGCCTGCACAGACCTGACATACGCCTCACCATCCCAGGAATCATGAAGAAAGCCAACATGCCGTCGTTTGCCCTTAAGCAGGCCACATTAGAACTTTTACATGAGGTGCACAGTGGCCGCGTACACGTTTACATCGATGGTTCAGTCACATCTGCAAGCGCAGCTGACGCTGTGCTGATACCAAGAAGATCCGTCAAAATACAGCTAAAGACGTCACATGTATCACCAACGACAGCTGCTGAACTGGCAGCCCTGCGTGCGGCTCTTCATTTCATTAAGGAGGAACCAACCCATGCATGTTCAGTCTTCTGTGATTCCAAGGCAGCCCTACAGAGTGTACTCTCAGCACTGAGCCATGGATCAGATGGGCAGCTCGTCGCAGAGATCAGAGAAGTCCACCACCGACTAGTTGACGAAGGACATGATATAATATATCAGTGGTTGCCTAGTCACTGTGGCATACATGGCAATGATCGAGCAGACGCAGCTGCCTGATCTGCCCATGACGGTGTCAACTGCGTTGCCATTCCTCTTTCGAGAGCCGACGCAGCGAAAATACTTTCCGCACTTGCGCGTGACCTGACATTAGCCCAATGAAATTCATCCGATTTCACAAGTGCACGCCTCTATACCCTGGATCCTAATTACACAGCTCCATCTTCCGCCCGAGCTTCCACGACGTGACTGCACCCTTCTTGTCCGTCTATGGCTTGGAGTAGCATTTTCAAATGCCTACTCTTTCCTTATCGGAATGGCCAACAGCCCACTGTGTGACTTCTGCGGCTGCAACGAAACGATCGAGCATATTCTTTGTCAGTGCACTCGTTTTAACCCACAAAGAGCAGTCCTCTTAGCCACCTTAGACAAACTGGACAAGCGCCCAATGACAGAAAACAAGATCCTTGGAACCTGGCCTACGCGAACAATCAGCACGATCCGGTATGAAGTCGCTGCTGCATACTTGAAAGACACGGGACTTTCTGACAAATTGTGACTGTACACTGTGTGAGAGAGAGAGAGAGAGAGAGAAGGGAAGACGGAAAGGCAGGGAGGTTAACTAGACTGAGTCCAGTTTGCTACAGTACAGTTTGCACAGTGTACAGTCACTGTGTGACTGCACACTGTGACTGTACGGTGACACTGCGTAAGACTAGGAACGCTCTTGCGGGCTGCGTGACAGTGCCCACAGAAATAGTTCGTGTGTACGTGCGTGTGTGTGCTTAGGTTTTTTTTTCCTTTTTTTATCCTTCTTTCTTCCTCATCTATTGCATCCCCTTGCCCCTCCCCCAGTACAGGGTAGCCAACCGGTGATAATCTCTGATTAACCTCCCTGTCTTTCCTTCGCCTTTCTCTCTCTCTCTTGCTTGTTCAGCGAATAAATTTACGCATCCCCGAGGGATGATTGGTTGTTTTACAACTAGCGCCAGCGCTAGCGATGCACTCTACGAGTGCGTTGGTCCCCGTAGAATTCCTGCTCAAGGTATCGAGCCAGAACTGAACTGAAAACCGAAAATCTAAAAAAAGCTAATATAGTTGGACGAACCGAAACTGAAGCGAAACACTACGATTTTTTTTTTTTTTGTCGCTCCGGACTGAAACCGAAAGGCAAAAATAACAATTTTCAGTTCCGGCTTGCCACCTTTTTTTTTTTTGGCGCTTTTCATCCTTGCATTGTCTGCACTTGTGACTCAACTATGCCATACCTCATATGTGAATACACATCATCTTTCCATGCTTTTGGAAGTAGCAGCACCATTAGTGCGGTTCTCAGTGTATACGGCATAGGGGGAGGGGAGGCGTGGAGCGGGGTAGACATGTCAGTAATGTACGCATTCAGAAAAGCACATGGTTACTTTATTAAAGCAGAGTTTTATATGCCTTCTTTCCCGCTTATAGGCACTTCCACTTGATTGGCTTCTTGCCAAGTGTGGAGGACCGAAACTAGATATATATAGTGCAATATAAGATTGTGCTGATCCCTCAGCTAATCCCGGGCCGATCTCGGAGAAGAGGCTGACCCCGGAGTTGTGTAATCCGCCGCCACGTGGACTGCGTGATGGGGATTTGCGCGTCTTCATCATTTACCGGGCAAGGACGTAGTCGCTATTTTACATAACGCATTGCAAGAGGCCCGCATGATTAGTTCACTTGTACCTACCAACCGATTTCTTGTCGTACTCCTCCATTACGCTTTTGAGGCACAGATAATAGTACCATATAGGGGCCAATTTCTTAGCATTCCTGTTCCTCCAAACGAATATTGCTGGGCACTTATGACTTCAACACGTCACAGTCTACTGCCTTTAGTCCAGACTGCCTACTATGATCCCTAAGCATATTTAATATAAGCACCTTAGTTTTACCTAGGCCACCCATTGCCAATTATCAGCATATTGGCTCAATTCCTAAGCTGACACGATCTGTGTACAGTGCGGCATTTGCAAATGTTAAGGCTGTAACCATTATTCATTTGCTCATATCTCGCTCCATTTCATATTCGCCGCACCCCAAAGTTCCCTTAGTTTCACTAAAGTAGCTTTGCCTTCCTCTTCAGTTGTTCTAGAGGGGTGTTTGAGATTTTCTTTGTTTTGCTATACACCCAACAATTTCCTGGCATACCCGTAGGTGGCATGCCCAACTTCTTGTGGAATCGACCCCAGTTAAATACTCGTTTTTCCTTCAAAGGACCATAATCTGCTATTTGCCTATTTATTACACTAGGGTGCAGATATGTAACTTCATGGTCACACGTATGAAAAAGCCTCCGAAAATTGCCTGCATAACGTTGTCTGCATAAATATTTATCAATCTAGTTATTTAATTTATTTCTTAATGGAGACGATCTCATCACAGATTAGAGCAGACACGGGCCATCAATTCTGTGTTTAACCATGTTGCCTATACGTACAAAAACCTATTAGTATAACATCGTCTAGCGCAACTAATATCAACAATAATCCCATAAGTAATAATAAATACAACCATGAAAACATTGCTGTAGCTACCAAAAAAAAATAACGTCACAGCAACCAAGTAGGAACACAAATAAATCAAGCACATGAAAAAAAAAACCTTTGATAGCCGACAAGACACAAACGCGGCACATTTATTTGTTATTTTGCGGGTGCAAAATGAGCCGGGAAGATAGAAAAAATAATGATTTAACACACTTGTGCACTAACTATGAAGAAGACTTCTGCATCATAATTGAAATGCTGAATTACCCAAGGGAAAATTGATAGTACCAGTTAACGTTGACGACGTAACGTTAGGTGAAAGCCGAATTTACTGTTTTTCTTTCGCTCGTTTACTATATTATCGAAAATTGTGAACCACAATGGAAAACGGAGGGCATCCAGGCAATGAGTCGTCGCCATATTTCACCGCATACAGCGAGAGCGTTCCGAAAAATCAGTTTATTGAAAAAAAAATACATTCATTTGTCCAGTGTTAGTTTACCAAAAGAAAATTCTTTACTAATACGGTTCCATAAAGTACATAGTGCGCTTTTGATAACGCTTGTTTTGAAGGAAAATTGGGCTTTGTGCTTATGATTCTGCCATCTACCTCCCAATAAACAATCTTTCTTACACAACCCTTATGCATCATTATGCAAGGTTATGCAACGCTTGAATCACGTTTATTGGTGGTCGTAAAAGTGGGCCATAGATTTGAATGCCTCAAAATGTCAATGTGTATAATATACAGGCACGCGTTCTCCCATTCTAGCTACGCACAGCTTAGATCAAATGCCACTTACGAGTGCTTCAGTTTATAAATACATCCGTCTTTAGTTTTCGCCTCGGCATACTTGGAACAACCAGATTGAATAAGTTTAATGTTGAACTTCATGAAATGCAACTTACGCAAACCACGACTTAAAGTGAAAGAGAAGCTTTCTTATCTTAGTTTCAAACTTGTACTGTAGTACGCTTGCGAAATCTGGGAGGGCCCTCAACCTGCAACTTTACGCGCTATCCTTGAACGTGTTCGAAATAAGGCTACCAGGTTTATTTCAAATGACCATGGGCCCTAAACGTAAAACTATTCCAATACGCTTTTATTCCAATCTCCTGACGTTAAATTTGCGTAACCACCGACGTAAGCATCAGGCGATGACCCGCAGGGTTGTCTGAATGAAACGTTCTCCTCATTCATAGGAGGTCACTTTTGTTTGCTTCAAAAACGAATAACATTGCCCACACTGAGCGGCTTGTCTTTTCTAATTGGCTGACAAGAGGCGATGAGCACGCTCAAGTGGACAGCGATTCGATGGGGCCGTACCACTGCACTGAAAATCGATAACCAGATGAAAAGGGTGGTGCCGGCGTCTGTGATTGGTCCGCCTTCCCTGACTTAGCTTTCGGTGGCTGGTCGAAAATTTCGTCGGCATGAAACGGAAGCTTAAGAATGACGCTAAAACGGATCCTCAGCAAAGCAGAGCTGGAAGAAGAAAGTCGTAAACGTGCCGAAAGTGCTCGAAAACGTTACACGGCCACGCAAAAAGTTCTATTACACGCAAATAAACCCATTCTGTCCGGCAGGTGCGAGTAGCCAGTGCCTGAGCTATTGGCCGCCGCCATCTTTTATTCGTTTCGGAAAGGGGTAGCCTGCGGCTATTCATAAGAACATTCAGTTTTGTTCGGCATATGAATACATATTTAATGCGTACACTTCCCTTTGACTCGGCGAGTTTTCGAGGTTTTGTGACGTAATATGACAGGCAGATGAAGTCGGTGCAGCCCGAAAACTTTTGACCAATAGCCGAGGGCTAATGGAGAAAGGCGTCGAATGAGATATAGCTATTTTTCTTTTGTTGGGTCAAATTACACATAATCATTGTGTACACATCATATTAGATGGGGAGCTATCGCGGTTTTCGTGAGGTGATGTTGGGGTGGTACAAAAAGGTTTTTGAGCAATCGTGGAGGACTAATTGCAGAATTGGAATAGTTTTACGTTATAACGCCCTATTTCTTTCGCAGTCTACATCAACAAACGCTATATTAGGCTGGGCTCCTTTGGGCGAACGGCTACTCAGGGAAAAATCGCTCGATTTTAATTCGGAAAGATCGGGATGTAGAAAGAAAGATTCGTACCTTTGCGACTTGACGTCACGACCATGCCTGAAAGGTCCGTGAAATGCAGTGCTGCATCAATGTCGCTAAATTCCCATTTTCCCCGCACGAGAAGAAAGGATGTTAACCGAGGGGCCCGATTTTTTTTATTAGTCATATCATAAGAAGCCAACAAACACTGACACCAAGGACAACAGGGGAAACTTGCTTTGATTAATTATTTGATTATATTAAATTAATCATTATTCTTATTCTTAAAAATTATTTTCTCCGCACGTCATTTATACATGGAACAATCTCCCTAAGACGGTAACTAATTGAAATTCTGACTCCACGCTACGGCGCCTTTCTTTCCTAGTACAACATTTATGTGCTCTAATGCTACGTGTCCTTGCCTGCTTTCCTCTGCTTTATTCTTGCTTCATTTTTGGTCATTTCCAACACCTACCATATTCCGCCCTGCAATAAGGCCTCGTTGCCACTGCATAAAATTTTGAACAAATAATAGTAGAAAAATTACGGAATGCAGCGCCCTGCTTTTTCCGATGTTTGCACGGCAACGAGTCCTGCTATGGCAAACTGAATCACAGTGCAAACTTTACGTAGAGATTATAGGGAACGTCTTATGACACAGACGTTGTTCGATAGTCTAGTGAAGGCTGTGAGCTGTCGTGAGCGAACTACAAAGCCCAAGAGCGACGGCTAATTTTTGGTTAGGCGGGATGTTCGAGTGCCACTACGTTCCCGGGGCGACACTAGTTTTCGCGTGTGCTCGCTATTTAGACGTGTCGGAGTTTTGAGTCGAACATAAATAATGAAAAATAAACTGTGTGTAATTATTCTGCATATACACTGACCACACACAACTGCCGACACATATCACACTCGCTATTTTACGAGCAGCGATCAAATGCGGGAGACCTCATCTGGCCGAGATCTCAAACGTGCACTTCGGAATTTTGCAGTGCTTGCTGCGTTGCGAGCCTCAAGTTCTGCGCGAACACAGAGGACGCCCTGCGCAGCTCCCCGATGCGTATCCTTTGAGGGACACTTGCTGGAACAAGGGTCAAGGATGGTTTCGAGATTGACCTGGTTGATCGTTCGCGCCATTCTGGTTATGTTATCTTGGAGAACGCGTTTACGGCGAAGGATAACGTCGCAAGTGTCACGCCCTAAAGAAGCGTGCTACAAGTGCGACCTTTGAGCGGAGCCTTGTAGGTCTTTTTTTTTCCTTTTGTCGTTTCTCTGCCTGATCAATGGCAGTCAGGTGGCCTTGGAATACGTGAGACGTTACGCAAGGAACACGAAAGACACCAGGCTGGTGATGTACCGCGCATTATCCACCATCGGTGGCTGTGCGTACGAACAGATCCTTTTTCGCGATGCCTAGACAACATGCCATTGTTGTGACAACTGCGGCGGCACCATGGAATCTCTTGAACGCATCTTGGTTGAGTGCCCTGCATACAGAGAGGAGCGAGGACTGTATCTGATGAACATGCAAAAAGCTCGGTCAAGGACCCTCGACCTTGGCACGAATACTGGCTGGGTCGTTGCCCAAGGAAACAGCAAACAGCACAAAGCCCATAACTTGTTTTTTTTTTTTACTGAACCAACCGGGTTGCACTCCAAATTCGGACCCACTTACATGATACCATCAGGAATGTGATCTCTTTTTATTAATTCATCAAGTTTTACGACGATTACCCGCCTTCATCGCCTAGGACACTTTCTTTACTGCCGGTAAGATCACATGACTTGAACGTTCTTTGGTTGTACTTTTGATTTTTTCTATTCAGCTGCCGACCTAATTCTACTGCTTCGATTCCCCTTCGTCCCATTCCCTTCAGACCAGCATGTAGGCGAATATACCCCGGCTAATCTGCTTTTCAATAGAGAGCTCTCCTTCTCTCTCTCTCTGTTAATTCAGACACATAGAGAGCTGGCACAGCGCTGGTTTGCAAACTAACCCTTGCATTAAATGATACGCAAGTGTACGCTAAACAGGGTAAACGGAAACAAAAGAAAAGCCTAGAAAAACAATTTGCAGGAACCGTCAACGATGATTGTGAATGTAAGCAAATATCACGGAGAAGTGGGCGAGTGAAAAGACTAGCACGAAAGCGAGGGAGAGAGAGAACCAGAGAGAGGTTAGCGATCGACCAAACTTTTTTCTTCCAGGGTCCGGCTAACGACCATCGAACATGAACCAACCACGAAAACGGTCGAAAACGCCAAAGAAGTTTAAGATGTTCGTTTCAACAAGGGATAACTTGACTAAACCGAAACAACTATGCGATATCAGTGTACAGCTGGGGAGCAGATGAAAAATAGATAGTGAGGCTTGGCAAATTTTCTCACTACGTGTGCCAAAGTATCCTTTCAGCACATAATGCCTTATAGTAGGCTAGAGTCATTCCGTTCCAGTGCAGATACACAAGCGAACAATATTTAGCTATTTTCGGGTGAAGGTCTCATTATCATCTGCGCTTATGCCGCTTATCATGTGTACAATTTGTAAGTAGCAGCGCAGACTATAGTTGTGTTTCCGTCTGATCAGCATATCCTGTAACCCTGAACAACGTCACATCACAAGCCTTATTCTCATATGATGGATCGGTGTCCTTGCGTTCGAAGACGCAGAACGACACAGACACAGACACAGATATGTGGAGAGACGACTACAGGTGCCTCCTTCTATCTTTCGACATCCAAAAGTGCCACACGGAAACGCGGCACATGAACACATCTTATTGTCACGTAGTAGTGACGGTGAAAAACAATAGCAAAACTGCGAATAACTCGCCTAGCTTTTTAATCGGCCAACCTGTGCCCACAAGCGCAAGGTACACTCAAAGCACAACGATTGCGGCGAACACAGTCGGCGATCATTGAAATCTGATCTGCCTGTCAAGAGCGTCAGCTTTCATACATGAATCATCGAAGGTTCCAGAGTAATCGCTCGTGCTCGCGTGTTTTCCAGAAAGTTCTACACCATTCGAGTCGCGTATACAATAAGATTATACGTGCTTCGGTGACAACAAGCATCGCACAGAAGCGTCGATAACATTCCAGTAAGTTGTAATCATGCAGGCGCGTCTTGAACTGAGCGATCAGTTTAAGTTGTTTGCGGACGAAGGGCAGTCTCCGAGAAAGTACAAGTGTCATTATTTAGAGCTAATAAATCAGGCACAGTGATGAGAAATCCGGAATAACGAACCATAATAACAATGCGCTTTCATTTCACTCTTGCAGGGCCAGGATTTCGGTGGGAAATTCGGAACGTGAAGCTTCGACCTTCATTTCCACTTGTAATGATCAACACTTTATCGTAATATTAAAGAAAGAAAAGTTTTCGAAGAATGTGTTATAGATCTAAGCTGATTATGATTGCCGCTATCGCCACTGCTAATATTTCAGCCGAGGTGGGGGATCCCGCTGTGGCCGACGCGGTAATTTGCTGTTGGTAGATCGTGCTCACGACTTCCAGGGCGTACCTCCTTTGGTAGCGCTGCCCGGTCGCCTCTGCATACATACCTGCGTCCGTGTAGTACGTGTTGTACCTATGGTTATTAGAGTACGCTGATTGAATGAGTTGTGCGCGTGCTTTGCGCCTGTCTTTCTTGTACTCGGCATGCATATTCTTTGGAATTGTGGCTACTGTAATTTTGGATCTCATCGAAGGAGGGAGAGGTACGGCCTGCTCTGCGAGGTAAATGGGGTATGCTGGGATATTGAGTCTAGCCAATGTAGCCCTACCAGTTCTTGTGAAGCTGAACTCTGTCGTATCAGGGTGGCCTGCCTCAGTTCGTCGAAAGCATTGTGCACTCCCAAAGCTAGCATGCGCTGCGTTTAAGTGCACTTAGGCAGGCCCAGAGCAGCTTTGAAAGCGGTTCGGATTATTGTGTTAACCTGCTTTTCCTCCTCCCTGTTCAGGATTTGGTACGGTAAGCCATACGTGATTCGACTAACCACTAAGGCCTGTACGAGCCTTAGGGTATCGTCTTCTCGCAGTCCCACTTTTCGATACGTCACGCGACGTATCATTTGGGCTATGTTGGGGGCTGCGGATTTGAGGGTCTTGAATGTCTGTACTGGTCTCCCGTCGCTCTGAAGCCCCAAACCCAGGACTCGCATCGTAGGTACCTCTCGGACTGATTGACCCTCAACCACGATGTTAACTGATCCTCTGGATTTGTAGCCTTTCGCGTGTATCCGGATCACCTCAGATTTTTCGGGTGCGCACTACAGGCCACTCCATGTAGAAAATTTCTCCACCGCTACTACTGCGCTTTGGAGCGTATATTCCTTATCCCCTAGTGAACCTCTGTTCGTCCACAGCTTGATGTCGTCTGCATAGAGCGTGTAACCTAGGTCGGGTATCCGATCCAGATCGCGCGCGAGGCGACACATCGCCATGTTGAAGAGAAGAGGAGATAATATAGCTAATTGAGGTGTTCCTTTGTCAGGTATTTTAAATAAATCCGAAGTGATTTGGCCAATAGTGATGCTCGCCTCGCGGTTGGAAAGAAACGCTCTTAAGTAATTGTATGTGCGCTCACCATAACTCGCGAGTTCGAGTTCCTCTAATATTGCGGCGTGAGAGACGTTGTCGAAGGCTCGTTTGAGGTCTAGTGCTAGGACTAGTCGCTCGTCGCCGTGCGGTATATTAGTTAGAATTTCGTCTCTAAGTAGGAGGAACGCGTCCTGGCAAGATAAACCCGTGCGAAATCCTATCATGGAGTCCGGGAACCAGCTGCGCTCTTCCAGGTATCGCTGCAATCTGCTATGGATAACCCTTTCATAGAGCTTACCCAGGCAGGACGTGAGCGACACCGGCCGTAGTGTATCAATCGAGGGATTCTTTTTTGGTTTGGGGGTCATGGTTATTTTAGCCAATTTCCACTATTGGGGCAAGTCTCCCTTGGCCCCAGCACTCGCTATTGAAAATCTATTTTATTTTCGCGAGGGCTACCGAATCCATGTTTTGAATCATTGTATTTGTGATCGGGTCTGGGCCCGGTGCCGAGTTTTTAACTGCCGATTGGTATACCGAACTGAAGTTGTAGTATAGGTAATGCTAGGCCTTCATGACTTGTCGAGAACTATTGTACGAATAATGCAACTGCTGTTAAGCGAGCGGTTGGATGGAGATTGCAGGCTGTAGTACTTATAGTAAGTAAGCCATAATGTTTGCAATGGCAAGTTATGAAATGACAATTCAGCTAGAAGCAGCGCACATACAGAGTGGCCACTCTGGAGATTCCCAGTGCACACTTCCAGTCGCCTCTGCGGCGCGTCATTTCAGCTTGCACTGTCACCGGGATCGGCGCACGATAGCGGTGAAATAAGCTTCCTCTTCATCGAACTCGGTCCGCCAAAAGAGCGAAACGCCCCGACCGCCCACCCGCGAAAAGGTGGTTGCCCTTTGAGAATAATACTTGGCATCAGCACAGAAGAATGCATATCTAATGATCGATTACAATGGAATGACCCCGTTCGTTGACACAAAGAACCGGGGAATCTTTCAAGACTCTTCAACGGACATTTTGAAAGATGGAGGCCAAGGCAACAACCGCCCTCTGAGATGAATAGAACATGCGATGCCACGAAGTGGCCCCGCGTACGGCGACGCTTGGCGTTCAAGGCTAAGCCGACACCACGGCGGGAGGAGCGATTCGAAGCGGCGATACGCGTTGTGCCGGAAGCGGCGTTTCTCGGTCACTGGCGCGTGCGCGGGCGCTCTTGAAAGCGCGACAGCCGATTCCGAATGCTGGCGAACTGCTAAGCCAATGATCGAATGCTCGCTCATGTTAGATATTCTGTCCCCTGCAGGCACCGCAGACACATATGTGCACGCCAAGGTAAAGTATCAAAAGCCAGATCACTAATCGACATAATGATGTCGACAACTATTCGGAACACATTGAAAAGCTTATATTGGGGCGCAAGTTTCAGTATTAGAGGTAAAGTGCTTTAGGGAAAAATGAATTAAGAAGGCTCGCTGTTTATTCTTGGTGCAAGCGTATGTCGTTTTGCAAGCGGTTCACTTCTTTCATTGTTTTCGACAATGTTTTTTGTCGAAGGCATGTTTTTCCGTCACTGGGCGGGTGCTGTTCGAATACCCCACGGATGACATTGGCGATCTTCTCTTGTGTGACGTTTCTCCAGAGAGTTCTCGCATTCTGTAAAATTGACGAAACTCATTGAAGAATGAAACATTTTTAATCCTGCAAGCTGCTGGGCGCTTGCAATGATACTCAAGGTCCAATAATACGGTAATAATAAAACTTAACATTTAAGTGGTAGTGTTACTCGGCATCCTAAAGATCTAATAAGGACCTTCCGAGTCGGTGTGTGTGTGTGTGTGTGTGAAGCCACATGTGAGTTACTATGGGCCTAAGCAGGCAAGGTCGAAGTGAGGTTTAAATGTGCTTTTTTCCTCAAGTCAAAGGAGACACATCTTGTGCTGGTCGTTTGACAAGCGCGTCTGAAACTTGATAGTTAGAAGAGGGCCTTGCCCAGTACGTCATGCGAATAAGTTCTCTCCATGTGCGGTTGGAGTAGTTTTACGCATTACCATTGTCACACACTGAAGTGTCCATGAAAAGGAACAGGAAGACTCGTTAACAGAAGTTAAAATGAGCATTGCATGTCTTTAAAGGGAACTTCTAACTTGTCCGTGGCTTTACAATTGAAAAAATTCGGCTGCACAGTTTATTGCGGAACTAGATCTAGAACCATCTAAAATTTGTAAAATCTATTCTTGGTCTAGTTTATAAAATTTTCTGTAGATGTGGGAAAACATGCGTCGGCTAGATGCGGGCTAGATGTGGCGTCGGCTAGATATGTCAAGTTGTCTCAAAGACACCTTTTTCACAAAGAAGTTGGCATACTACTGCTTGTACTTCATGAGAAGCCTTTTTTCTAATAATGCTGCCATACAATTCCTCAGTGTTGCCTCTGTTGTTCTGTGCCAAAGAAAATTTTGCTGCTTAGATTGTTTTATACGGTATAGATCTTTTATATGCCTGACGTCGTTATGGCTTCTCCACTAGAGAGAAGTTTCTAAGTACGGGACCTCCTTCTTAATATACTGATCATGTAATTATACCCGTTTTTATTATGAATAAACTGATTCTGATTCTTTGCATACTCCTTACCTCTCGGTTCTGATAAGTAGGTGTGTGACGTAATAAATAAACCATTCGAGCGTATCGCCTTATAAGGTTTCTTTTTCGTGTATCTTTCTTTTAGGTTTATTACGACTACACACCAACTAGGCCGCCAATGCATTCTGCTGAGCTAAGAAACCTATGCGCCTGATCACTGTTTCTCCTTGTATAAAAATGCGCCAGTCGGAGCCTTTCCGTATGGCATTAGCTTGTTTATGTTGATAATGGTCGATTACCGTTCAGTAAGCAGCTGCGACAGAAAAAGAAAAGTAGCTGCGTTGAGTGCAGTACACCACAACGAAGGACTTGCCGGGCCCGTTCGTTATGTAAGCGAGTCGGGCGAACGTGATGCCCTTGTAGCTACCCTTGCCTCCTTTCGCGGTGGGTTCCCCTCTCCGATGGGGCAAATAAATTGGCTCTTCTCAACCGCACCGCGGATCAGAGACGCGTCCCGGGCCTACACGATGTTGTCTTCCCTGTGGGGACACCCCCTGATGAAGCAGCTCATTCTAGAACGGGACCCACGCACTGTCGGCTGGCCGATGGTCGGCAACCAGGTGTTTCTGGCCTCCCTGTTTACCACGTATATATACGTGGTGAAAATCGGAGGTCCGCGCTTCATGAAGAACGGCAAGCCGTACGAAGGCATAAAGCAGCTAATCGCCGCCTAAAACGCCAGCATGGTTCTGCTGAACTGCTACTTTACAGTGCCTCAAGAGATCGTAAATCTTCCTCAAGAGATCGTACCTGGGCGGCGGCTACAGCCTTCTCTGCCAGGGCGTTGACTACGAGGTTTGCGACGAGGTCACGATGGGGTTGATGAACCTGTGCTGGTGGTACCTGCTCGTCAGGATGGCCGACTTCCTGGATACAGTGTTCTTCATGCTGCGCAAGCAGGACTCGCACGCCTCTTTTCTGCACATTGCGCACCACATTCTCATCGTGTTCAACGGCAGCTTCGGCCTGGCCTATGGTTCTGACGGTCAGATCACCCTAGGAGTCATACTCAACAGCTTTGTGCACGTGGTGATGTACTCCTACTATCTACTGTCGCTGCTGGGACCGGCCGTGCGCAAGCATCTCTGGTGGAAGCGGTACCTGACTCAGCTCCAGCTGGCGCAGTTCATCATTGCGGTCACGCACAACCTGCTGCCGCTGTGCATCAGCTGCGGATATCCGCGGCCACACACCTACATCGTGGTCTGTGAGGTCATTTTCTTCTTCACCATGTTCATCCGCTTCTACTTCCAGGCCTACGACAAAAAGAAAGCGTGAACTTCGAACCCGTGGTCTGGCGTCAGTACGAGCGTTCTGTGCTCTAGCGTCCATTCGGATGTGCATTTGCGAGCCGTTGAGACACGATGCGCTACTTTCGTACGTTGCAACCTGCACGGACTGTCGAAGGAAGAGTGCCGAAAGTGGACTACCGGAAATAGAATGCCAAAATCTGAAGGCTTCAAGCGGACTGGTCTCCTTTACTGCGGTAGCACGCGATATTATGTTGGCGTGGAGCAGTGTGGCGCAATCATTTGAAAGAACGAGTTGGCGTTGGCTCGGTAGACATATGCGTGCGATTGATGCCGTATGGTTAGGGCATCGGACTGCTGTGGTGGGAGGCAGAGGTTCGATCCCACCACCGGAAACGTAATTCAGTTTTTTTCAGGCGTGAACAATTCTGCAAGACAGGACCCAGGAGCACCAGGAGCACGGTCAGGAAAGTCTGGGAGGGTTCGCAAAGAAAACCTTACTTTGAGAACATGTTGGGTATATTTAGACTGCACCGCAGACCCCAATGACACGCACAAACATAGTGACACACACGCACAACACTGAACTTGTACATTGGCAGCAAACCGAAAATTCCTCATTTACAAAAACACCAAAGAGCTGTTCGAGCGGCTGTATTCTGACCTTGGTGCCCTAGCGCAACAGCCTGAAGCCTCAATCACTAGGCCAACACATTAAGGCGAAAGCCTGAAGTGGCATGTACCCCCGATGACCTTGAAAAAAAAAAGCGTAGTCCTGTCCAGTGATGCAAAAGCTATCATCATCAGCAGTGAGTGGGCGCGTTTTTTCCTTTAAAATGAAAATTTTCCGGCAGCTGCCTTGCCAGAAAATTTATGTAAAGCACTGTTTTCTATTTATAATTTTTCTATTATTTAACACGTTTTTCTGTTTTCCATCAGCAGAAATTTTGTGTTTAAAGACAATTATCTGTTTCTTATTAAAAAAAAAGCTTTGTTTACTGTATAAATTTTTCTGTTATTTTAATAATATTTCGTTTTATTTTAGAGAAAAACTAGTGTACAACAATTATTCATTTTGAGGTACAGAAAAAGTTCCTTTTTCTGTTTACATTTTTTTGTTACTTCAGATTTTTTTTTTCTGTTACATTGTACAGAAATATCATGTGTGAAGACTTCTTTATCGTGACGAAGAATGGGTGCACCTGGACTGTCGCTTAAGCGAGCGCGCTGAAAGAACATTTCTCTTCGTGAGGGCAGTGGCCACCCTCACGAAGAGCATTTTATTTGTCGAAACGTTGACTGCGGCCGATATTGCTTTTTCGGTCACAGTTTACCCCTATACCGGCCTCCGTTTTCATTTGAAGTTCTGTCCTGTTTGAGTTTTCTATCGTGAGTCCCATATCTCGTTATAAAATAACAAATATCATGTAAATATGCAGCTGGACTCATCGAAAATTAGCCTCTCTTTTGAAAGCTGGAGATAATCCACTGTATCGCAAAAAGGCAAAGGTCACACATAACGAGCGTGTGTGTCTGAGTTTTAACTTTGCTAAGTTTTGTCGCAGTTAGATATGGTCAACAATTTTTGTCTCAGTGGCTCTGAGCAATAATTTGCAATTGAAGACTTTGTATAAGAAAATGACTTTTGTTTTATTATACATCAAAAGACCACTGGAGAGATAAATATGAAGACAGGAATATTAATAAAAGTGACTATGCGCACTAGATTCAGAAAACAAGCAGCATCGGTTTCCCTCCAGGTGTTATAACAGCTTAGAAGTCAATTTTCCAGGCTATAGGCAAGCTTCCGCTTGCCTCGGATCGCACGCACGCGTAAAAAAGGAAGAACCGGAAAAACTAGATGCCCTTTCAAAGCAAAGCAAACGAAGTAGATAAATACGTACATCTTTATGTAATAGGCAGTGATGGCCAAATTACGAAATTCCCCGAGCCTGTAAGTAAATTTGTTTTGAACTAGTCACGCCGTGTATTCATACAAAAATTTCAAGATGGAGGGGCCGTGTGTATGAGGCGTCATGGCAGGTGCGCAGTATGCCCCACTGTCGATATTGTGAAGTGCACATTGAAGACGTGCGTATTTTGAAAATGCAGATACACTCGGTATGCTTTTCTGATGTAAAGAGCAGCTGTTGTGCAAAATCAGATCTTGGTTTAACCATCGTAGCTGACTGGCGAAAGTGCAAAACTATTCTTACCAGAAAATTGTCTAATGTAATTTTACTCTACCACTTGTTCTTTTTTTCTGTGAATTGATTCTTTGATGTTCCGCGCCAAAACCACGATATTATTATGAGGCACGCTGTAGCGGGGGATTCCAGATTACTTTTTATTGTTCAAGATCGGCAGCGGATCTTTGACGTGCCCCTTATGCACGGCACATGGGCGTTTTTGCATCTCGCCCCATCAAAATGCGGAAGCCGCGGCCAGTATGCGACCCTTGCGACCTCATGCTCAGCAGAGCAACATCATAGCCTCTTATCCACCGCGGCGAGGGAGTGTGTGTGTGTGTTTGTATGTGTGTGTGTGTTAGAATTAAATTATGGGGTTTTACGTGCCAAAGCCACTTTCTGATTATGAAACACGCCGTAGTGGAGGACTGCGAGAAGTTTGACCACCTGGGGTTCTTTAACGTGCAACTAAATCTATGTACACGGGTTTTTTCGCTTTTCGCCCCCATATAAATGCGGCCGCCGTGGCCGGAATTCGATCCCGCGACCTCGTGCTCAGTAGCCCAACACCATAGCCACTGAGCATCCACGGCGGGTATGAGTGTGTGTGTTTATATAAATCAAGGAACTAGATATTTCTTGGAGCCATGCGTGACAAAGAGCAGGTGGCAGCGCTAACATTGTGGTAAATGATATTGCAAAGAATAGCCAGGCTAGAGCTTGTTTCGTACAAAAATAGAAAAGTGTTTTCTTTTAAGGCAACAAAAAGAGACGGCTAAATAAACCATATGAAAACAAAACAGAAACAGCGAACTTCTTCCTACAGTGCAAGAGAACCAGCTTATGACACCACAATGGCGCTGAAAAGAAAGTCAGAGTGACCTCGGCATTACGTTGTTCAAGACTTCTTTAAAACTCAATCATGAAGACACCTCATTATGGAGACAACTTTTGCTGCAAGTCCATGCTGCTTGCTTGGGCGCTGGACCTTGGCTCCTTTATCAGGGCGTCATGCTACGACTGACCTGAAAAACAACAGTGGTGCTTTAATATACATATGACAGTAGCACGATTGTCCAGAGCTCAGTGAAGCACTTTAGCGCAAGGTTTTTTGGGGGGTAGTGTGGCCAACAAAGCCCTGAAGTGTGTGCGTATCTGAGTACTGTATGGGAGGCCACTGCCAAATAGTGTTTGTACCAGCCAGACGACTTTTTCGTTTCAGGTAACTGCAGAATATTAGTACGTGGCCAGTCAGTGGCACCATACACACTTTGAGACAAACAGTACTTATAATGGGACAAAATGTACGCCCGCCCCAATACACACTACACAAACGCACACAAGTGCAAAACACACACGCACAACCTGTACACAACACACATGCAGACACACAGACGCAACACATACACAGCGCACAAACACGCACACATACACACTACATAGACGCCACTCCATGTTAGTGGTCCCTGTTTGTATAGACATGACACGCATACACAACGCACACACAGGCACACATACACACTACACAGACGCCACTCCATGTTGGTGGTCGCTGTTTAAAAATGTAGAAGCCTATACAAAGCATTGCACTGACAACCTTCATTTTATTGTTGCATATATGCACTAAGCTGATCTGTGAACCTTAGGTTAATTGAAGCGTGTGCGGTTTTCTTTTTCAATTACAGTTAAGCGTACAAAACGAGGCACATCCAGAACGACTATTGCTTCATTTTAAAGGAACAACAGTCGATGAATGCAAAGAAAGAAAAAGATTTTAGGTTGGGCTCCACCGGTTCAGCTGAAGTTGTAAGTACCACCTTCCCACTATATTGGTTGTTTAGTTGGTTTCTTTCTTACGCTTGTCACCTTGATTCATGACAATGTTAACATACCGTCTGTGCAACTATAGTTAAAACATTTTTGAAACCATGAAGCCAGTTAGAATGCGATATAAGGAACGAATATGTACATTCTCTCATGACTCCCTATGTTATAACTCTTCTAAACTGATCTTACCCTTCACTTGAGGGCACATGTTGAGATTGCGGAATCGAAGCCAATCAGTGGAGAAGCGACGCAATGACTCGATTACTTCTTGGCCTCAATTTCGGAATCTGTACATATGCTTAAAATAGAATGCTTACTACCTTATTCTATCGGCGGAGACTTCTCACTTTTCCGAGCGGGGGCTAGGTCCGACCAGCTTTCCGAACTTCATATATATATATATATATATATATGTGTGTGTGTGCAGTCATATTATAAGAAGCCAACAAGCACTGACGCCAAGGGCAACATAGGGAAATTACTCGTGCTTCGTAAATAAAATAAATAATAAATAAATGAAAATGAAAGCGGATAAAACAAACAACTTGCCATAGGTGGGGAACGATCCCACAACCTTCGCATTTCGCGTGCGATGCTCTACCAATTGAGCTGCCGTGGCACCGTTACCCCATCCACTTTCTTGGGTATTTGTGTTTCCTAGTAGAACCCTGGGAGCGTTAGCGAGAGCCACCGCTCACCGGCACCCACACCCAAAAAGATCACGTTCTCGTGACGCCTGCAGCAGAAAGGATGTTCCACATCCGCTGCCCAGGTCTATGAGTGGTGGCGCTGGCTAATGATATTGTAACGATGTTAATAACACAACAATGTTTATTAAAGGTTAACTTGTGCCCACAAGTAAAAGTAACTGCGGTCGTGAAGAAAATCCCTGGCAGTCGCGTTCTCAAACTGACCTCGAACCGTCTTCTTCTTTCTCCTGGCGTGACACCTCGTGCGCGTGGCGCATGCGGGCCGGGTCCAAAGGGCTACCAGTGCCACGAAGATCGATGCCTGTTGTTGCTGAACGACACCTCGGTACAGCGTGCACGGTGTCCAATAGGAAGGGCGCGCAAATTGAATGGGACCTCGTCGCGGCATTGTCCCGCTCCTTACCGCATCGGTCCGATACGTGAGAGGAAGTAGGGGTTCCTGTGCGCTCCAATCTTTTTTCTTTTTGATCACGACCTCTCCTGGCAGGGGTTCATGCGGACAACACGCACAACTTCCGTGGATTTGCACCGTCTTGGGCTCTGGTGTCCAGCGGATTTCACTTCATAAGTGACGTCGCTTATACAACGAAGGATTTCGTAAGGGCCGAAGTGTCGGCACAGAAGCTTTTCAGACAGTCCACGGCGCCGCACTGGGGTCCATACCCACAGCTTGCCGCCGTGCTGATAATCAGCTTTACTACGGCGCGGATTGCGGTGGCGACTGACACGCGGCGATCATCGCAAGGACCTAGTTGCGTTGACACGATTGAAGTGCACGCGTGATTTCGGCCAGAAGCTAGAGCAGCGATTTGCTATACGCTTCAGGGCCGTGGTTCGAATCTCACCGCCGGACGCGGTTCCTTTATTTAAGTGAATAAGCATCTACTCAACGGCAACTCCACCAGCGACCAAGAGACAGGGTGACCGACCCAGACGAATCCACACAATGGTAGACGAATAAACTTCGCTTTAGAAATGATCACGACACTTATTCTCCAGGAAGAGTCTTCTCGCACTCATTCAATGAACTGAGTGGCGTCGGCTGGTGGTAGTTGTTTGATCGCATAAGCGAATTGCACTCAATGAATAACGCGCGTTCCTTCGTGACAATCGAGCGAAGCCTATGAATGACTTTCGTAACGACGAACCGGTCCTTACTTTAGGATTCTCTGAAAGTTAAACAAAGCACAGCAAAATATGCATACCTATTCGCATTGCAAGATCGAACACAACGCGCTTGGGCGGATAGTATATGATGTCCTGCGCCGTCGTGTTTGCGCGAAGTGAGGTAAACATGGAAGAATATATTTTGGTATACCCAACTGTAGGTGACATATAGGTAATGCGAAGCATTCATGATTGCTCTAGAACTGTTGCATGAATAATGCAACTGCTGTTTAGCGAGCGGTTCGATGGAGATTGCAGGCTGTAGTACGTATTTTATAGTAAGTAAGCCAGAATGCTTGCAATGGCAGGTATGAAATAAAAATCCAGCTAGGAGCAGTGGCACATACCGAATGGCCACTGTGGAGATTCCTAGTGCATGTACCTCTGTGGCACATAATTCTAGCCTGCACTACAACTGGGATCGGCGCACGAAAACCATGAACTATGCTGCGTTTTCATCGAACTCGGTCCATCAAAAACAACGAATTGCCCCAACCGCGCACCCGCGAGAAAGTGGTCGCTCTCGGAGAGTATTACTTCGCATCGAAACAGAAGAGTACGTCTCTAATGATCGACTACAGCGGAAAGACCCCGTTCGCTCACGCAAGGAATCGGGGAATCTTTAAAGATTCTTTCATGGACATATTGAAAGAGGGAGGCCAACGCAAACACCGCCTTCTGAGAGGAATAGAACATGCGGTCCCGCAAAGCGGCCCTGCGTACGAAGATGCTTGGCGTCCAAGGCTAAGCCCCGGCGGGCGGAGCGATTCAAAGCGGCGATTCGCGCTGTGCCAGAAGCGGCGTTTCTCGGTCACTGGCATTTGCGCGGGCGCTCTTGAAAGGGCAACAACCGATTCCACCGCCACCTGCCGGCGACGGTGGCACAAGGTGACAGGAAGACGCAAGCAAACTGCTGCAGGTGGCGGCTCCAAGTGCGCCGATGACGTTCCGATCATCATAAGCCGTTATCGCTGTTTTAGCGCCTGATCTATCCGCGATCCATCCGTGAACCGTGATCAACCACATTCCAGCGACGGCTGTGTCTGACGCGGTTGCGAGGGCCGTATCTTGAAAGCGATATGCGATGGTGACCGTGAAGGCAGACTGCAAGCAGCCTCGTGTGCTGGGTGTTCTCGCGCTTGAGCTTGAGGTGAAGCGAGAGGCAGCCCGAAGGACAATTCGCTCGCTGCTGCGGGCACATCCAACCTTACGGACGGGTTTCCTCGTTGGGTATAGGCATAGAAATCTCTAGGCATTTAAGAGGCAGAAGAAAACAGACCGCAAGCCACAACGCCGTAGACTTGGAAGTAAAATCGCACGTACACTGCAGCCGCCTCGGCGGGAAAATACAGCCATAGCTCAGCCACTAAACCATACGACTCGCATGATAGCGATTATCAGTGTATGTATATTCAGTATCACGCGACATCGGTGAGCTCTGGCAGACGCATGCCAGAAAAAGAAAGAAGCTTGCTTAGTTGTGGTGCAGATTGGTCCCTCCTCTTACACGAAATTGTGCACTTGTTAAGCTCTGGTGTGCGCCGCATTTCTGACAATGTGAAGCCACATGTGAGTTACCATGGTCCTAAGAACGCAAGGTCGAGGTGTGGTGTAAACGTGCTTTTCTTCCTGAAGTCAAAGAATACACGTCATGCGCTCGAAATTTGACAAACGCGCCGGAAACTCGGCAGTTAGAAGAGTGCCTTGCCCAGTACGCCATGCGAATACGTTCGCCTCATGCGCTTTTGGAGAAGTTTTACGAAATAACATTATCACACAATGAAGTGTTCGTGAGACATACAGGAAGACTCGTTAACAGAAGTTAAAATGAGCATTGCATGTCTTTAAAGGGTACTTCTAACTTGTCCGTCGCTTTACAATTGAACAAATTCGGCTGCACAGTGTATTGCGGAACTAGATCTAGAACCATCTAAAATTTGTAAAATCTGTTCTTGGTCTAGTTTATAAAATTTTTCTGTAGATGTGGGAAAACATGCGTCGGCTAGATGTGGCGCTAGATTAAGCAGCAACTGAAAGAGCATTAACTGTCTTTATCGGCACGAACCGATTCCCATGTAGCGCAACATTGCTAGATTTGTGCGTGTCAAGTTTTTCTCAAATACACCTTTTTCACAAAGAAATTGGCATACTACTGCCTGTAATTCATGAGAAGCCTTTTTTCTAATAATGCTGCCATACAATTGCTCAGTGTTGCCTCTGTTGTTCTGTACCACAGAAAATTTTGCTTGTTAGATTGTTTTATACGGCATAGGTTTTTTATATGCCTGACGTCATTATGGTCTCTCTAATACATAGAAGTTTCTAAATGCGGAACATCCTTATGTATATACTTATCATGCAATTATCCCCATTTTTATTACGAATAAACTGATTATGATTCCTTGCTTACTCCTTAGTTCCTATTTCTTATAAGTTGCCGTGTGACGTAATGGACAAACCATTCGAGAGTATCGCCTTATAGGATTTCCTTCTCGTGCGTTTTTCGTAAGGTTTATTACGACTACACACCTACTAGCCCACCAATGCATTCTGTCGCGCTAAAGAAATCTATACGCCTCGATCATCCCTGCCTCTCCTTGTATAAAAACGCGCCACTCGGGACCTTTCCGTATGGCATTAATTTGTTTATGTTGATAATGGTTGATTACCGTTCAGTAAGCAGCTGCGACAGAAAAAGAAAAGTAGCTGCGTTGAGTGCAGTACACCGCAACGAAGGACTTGCCGGGCCCGTTCGTTATGTCAGCGAGTCGGGCGAACGAGATATCCTTGGCCCTAGCCTTGCCTCCTTTCGCGGCGGGTTACCCTCTCCGATGGGGCAAATAAATTGGCTCTTCTCGACCGCACCGCGGATCAGACGCGCGTCCCGGGCCTGCACGATGTTGTCTTCCCTGTGGGGACACCCCCTGATGAAGGAGCTCATTCTAGAACGGGACCCACGCACTGTCGGCTGGCCGATGGTCGGGAACCAGCTGTTTCTGGCCTCCCTGTTCACCGCGTATATATACGTGGTGAAAGTCGGAGGGCCGCGCTTCATGAAGAACCGCAAGCCGTACGAGGGCATAAAGCCGCTAATCATCGCGTACAATGCCAGCATGGTTCTGCTCAACTGCTACTTTACGGTGGCCTTCCTCAAGAGATCGTACCTGGGCGGCGGCTACAGCCTCCTCTGCAAAGGTGTTGACTACGAGGTTCGCGACGACGTCACGATGGGCTTGCTGAACCTGTGCTGGTGGTACCTGCTCGTCAGGATCGCCGATTTCCTGGATACCGTGTTCTTCATGCTGCGCAAGAAGGACTCGCACGCCTCCTTCCTGCACGTGTCGCACCACATTCTCATCGTGTTCAACGGCAGCTTCGGCCTCGCATACGGTTCTGACGGCCAGAGTACTCTCGGACTCGTCCTGAACAGCTTTGTGCACGTGGTGATGTACTCCTACTATCTACTGTCGCTGCTGGGACCGGCCGTGAGCAAGCATCTATGGTGGAAGCGGTACCTGACTCAGCTCCAGCTGGCGCAGTTCATCATTGTGGTCACGCACAACCTGCTGCCGCTGTTCATCAACTGCGGATATCCGCGACCACACACCTATATCGTGATCTGTGAGGCCATTTTCTTCTTCACCATGTTCATCCGCTTCTACTTCCAGGCCTACAACAAAAAGAAAGCGTGAACTTCGAACCCGTGGTCTGGCGTCAGTGCGAGCGTTCTGTGCTCTAGCGTCCGCTCGGATGTGCATTTGCGAGCCGTTGAGACACGATGCGCTACTTTTGTACGTTGCAACCTGCACGGACTGTCGAAGGAAGAGTGCCGAAAGTGGACTACCGGAAATAGAAGACCGAAACCTGAAGGCTTCATGTGGACTGTTGTCCATTACTGCAGTAGCACGCGATATTATCTTGGTATGTAGCAGTTTGCTGACGCATTCATTGTTCTGTTAAATTTTCATTATGAGCTCCTGCTCTACCTTCACCATCGCCGTGCTATGCTTTCTTCAGATAAGTTGCACTTGCGAGTATTTGTGGGACCGTCCCTCATAACATTTCTGAACCAAGACATGTCATTCACATCAGGCCATTTTCGTTGATGTGCGTTGATATAAGGTATCCGTCTTCCATCAATATAGTTGACAGTCAGCGCTTGTGTCTCTTCCTTGTTACTTTGTGGTTGCGTGTGTTTGCGCTGTTACAATTTTTATGTCAGGTATGCACCAACTCGCCCAGAAAGAAGCTTTAATGAGGTACAACAGACAGGCTGAAATTTAACCGAAGTTTTGGCAAAGCGGTTAATAAATGCTTGACAACTAACGATAAGTCACGTAAGCTTGTTTACTTTCAACTTATGCTATGCGTAATCTCGTGCGATGTTGATGTTCACCCACCCCAACGGTCACAACTTTACTCTTATTCAATTTGTATGTTTATGCTCTGCATCGTTAAATACGTACGCCGAAACGCAAGCTCTAAATCAGGCGGCAGCACAGTGTGAGTCACCTACGCAGTGATGCCTCAAGGACGAAGGCGATGTGTGATGCTTGTCGAGGGAATGATGGCGATGGCAGGCGTATGCCCAGAAATGTAGGACACGCATCAAGCAACTTTAAGGAATTTTGTCAATCTGGTGTCACAGAGGGACATTCCCATTCTGAACCATTGGCCAAGAGCGGGAGCACAGCACCAGTGACTCATACCGAATGAATAAATCAGACAAGGCTATGTAAACCTAATAATCCGGTAAATACTGCCACATCTGCCCTGTGCAGGCGGCAAAAAACACCGACGGGCAGTTTTAGTGGACTCAGTCTCGTAGTCTGGAAAATCCGAAGACGAAGCGACGGCTGCACGCATGGTCTCTTCACAGGCTGTGTTTGTAAGACGGGCCCTATTTCCTGCTCTTGGTGCGTCTTGACAACATAATTTCCCATTTCATTAAGCGGTCGATGTGTTTTAGATGTGCCCGTGAGCCCACCTAATATGCTCGGGTTTTACGTAGATATTTTTTTTTGTAGCACAGAACAGAAGCGCACACGCTTGTACTTTATATAAGCCCTTTCGCGGGTAGTTTCATAAAGCGCACGAATAAGCTTTTCATACATCCACGTATATAGCCACCTACATACTAAGTGGCCTGTCCAGTCGACACGCCGAACCCGGGAGAGTTCGAAAAGAAAGCTTCGCTTTAAAACACGTGTCAGAGGGTGTAAGGCCGTTTCGCTCAATTTCCCGAAAGAGATGGTGTGCCTATTCTGGGGAAACATTGGCGTAGGATGGTGTGGAGGGGCAGGTTGTTTACTTACACGTAGTGTAACTTTGAGCGCCAACGCTGTCTTGTCTGTTTGGTCGTACTCTCATTGCTATTTGCAGAGCGAATAGTGTTTTGTCTATTGGGCTGCCCTCTCCTTGTGGTGGAAATAGCACCGTATCACCATAAGTTTTCCTATCCAGGCCTAGCTATTCTTGTTAATAGAAGTACATATAGTTAATTCGCTACCAATACCTCTTTCTCTGCCATGTATCTAAGCATATTGTTTTTGGCGTCGTACTATAGGTGATACATAACTGCTAAGCGTATTAAACTCGAATGTTCCCGTATTTCCTGAATTTTGTGCTATTCTCCTCATGTTACCATACATGTTTGAGCCCAGACAAATGACCTGTATGCTCTATGCACGGTAGAACGAAAGCTTTCTTTCTACTTTAATGGGAAAGCAGTATATGGCCTCACGAAGCAGGACATTCGGAGTTGGCGACGTGACCAAAATATTCTACGAAAAGGCTACGAACCATCGACCTTTAGTGGGAGCCATACCCACGACCTTTGGTGGTAATAAAGTGAAGGCAATTAAGGTAGTGTTAATTAAGGCCCTCGAACACACTACCTTTGGTGGGAGTTGAAGCTACGACTTTTGGTGTTAAATAATGAGAAGTAATGCAGAGTTATTTAAGGCAGAGTTAATTAAGGCCCTGGAACCCTCGATCGTCGGTGGAAGTCGAACACACGACCTTGCGTTGTGCGCACGTTGTGACGAACACCGTTGCTCACGCTGGTTCTGCAGACGTGGCCGCAATGTTTTCGCATTCATCAACGTACGGGTAACTAAGTGCCTCTTGAATTATTTTATTGTGGAAGCTTTATTGGAAACTTTGATTTGCCCATCCACCTTTTTAAGTCATCGTCCACATCACCCATTCTCATATACTTAAACTGCCATACAGCAGACTAGTACATGTTGTGTCAGAAGTTGCCTGGTTAAAGTGAAAACAACATGCTTTCTATTGCTGGAGATGGACATATTTCGCCTTTGGATGGGAATTACGATTTTAAATAGCCATTGAACTTCGTGAGAAAGTGCATGCCGCGGCACCTTATTAACAATCTAGGTACTAGGACCCGCCGTGGTTACTTAGTGGCTATGGTGTTGGGCTGCAAAGCAAGAGGTCGCCGGATGGAATCCCGGCCACTGCGGCCGCATTTCGATGGGGTCGAAATGCGAAAAACACCCGTGTACTTACATTTATGTGCACATTAAGGAACCCCAGGTGTTGCAAATTTCCGGAGTCCCCCACAACGGTGTGCCTCATAATCAGAAAGTGGCTTTGGCACGTAAAACCCCATGATTTAATTTTAAGCCGGATACTAGGGTTGGAACCTCATCAGATAACCTCTCATTCATGTAGCCAAATTAGCTGTTAATAAGGTCAACAGAACTTTTTCTTAAAAGGCTATTCGTTATATTTATTAGGCGCTTGCGCTATTCTCCGTGTATAATACGGAGTAAGGAGTGCTCACGTATACCAGCGTCGCTTAATCGCTCCCATAGTGCATGTCGATGAGCGCTGTGAGCTGCTGGAATTTCGATTTTTTTTTTTATTTCTGAAGGAACGCCAACATCGACGGAAAAGCACTGCTGCTATTTCTCGCCACTTGTATACCGCGGGAAAAGGTACACCGCTGACGCAATGCACGCGTAGAAGCGTCGTTTCGTTTTCGTAACCGCGACCTGGCTTCTCTCGTGCGTTGACTTAGAAATTACCGGAACAGCTAGAGAGAGAGAGAGAGAGAAATTTATTTACAGAAAGGCAGAGAGGTCGGCCTGAGCTATAACTTGCTCTGGCCTGCTACTCTACTCTGGGGAAAAGGGACGGGGAGGGAAAGGGCTGATGAATGATGATGGTATAAGGAAGAGATGCGTATATACAAATTCACAGAGTTGTGGTATCTCTAAAGGCGTGCGTCCAGCCCAGTGGCTTGGAGAAAAGCTACAGCGGCTCTTGTGACCAGGGCTGCGCTGGTTGCATTAGGCCAAGGACCTAAAAGAAACTCGTCCGATAGCGGTCTCTCATGGATGTTTGCTATGGAAGAGACAAGTTGCTGTCGTTCTTGCGCGTACGCGGGACACACGCAAAATATATGTTCAAGTGTTTCTGGCACCTCACAGCATTCACAGTTTGGGCTAGTATCACTGGCACCTATCATATTTCTATAACGGTTGGTGAATGCGACACCAAGGCGAATCCGGTGCACCATGCTCGTGTGGTTTCTATTGAACTTGTGAGGCATACGAAATCTCATTTCTTGGTCCCATTTGTGTAATCGCTTGTGTCGTCGATCTGGTTGGGCCCAGTGTTCCAACGTAGAGTTGCGGTTTACGCGACGAAGTAGGGCGTTTGTGTCTGTTCGTGAGAACGGAATGCGTACTTCACAAGCATTATCTAAAGCAGTTTTTGCTTCAGCGTCTGCCTGTTCGTTCCCTATCACGCCACAGTGTGATGGTATCCACTGAAAGGTGACATTGTGGCCATTTCTTGTTGCGTGGTCGAGATACTCTGTAATTTCTATAGCCATAGAATAATACGGGCCCCGTCTGAGGACACAGTCAATCGTTTGCAGAGCTGGCTTGCAATCGCAGAATATCGTCCATGCGCGAGGACGCTCCTCGGAGAGAAATCGAAGTGCTTCCCGGATAGCAACAAGTTCTGCGGCAGTTGATGTTGAGCTATGGTCTAGTTTAAACCGGCGAGCGATGATCATATGTGGAATGACGAAGGCCGCAGTGGAGGCATATGGTGTGACAGAGCCATCGGTATACACATGTACAGTATCTCCGTACTCTGTAGAAATGTGCAACAGGGTGAGTTGCCTGAGGCCAATAGATGGAACGAAAGACTTTTTAGTAATTCCAGGGATCTGCAATGTAACGACAGGTTTAGGCAGAACCCACGGGGGTGTTCTCGGAATACAGTCGGGAGAGAATCTTGTCGGCAAAACACTCTGATGCCGCGTTATAGTCGTTGAAAAGCTGGAATCTGGGTGTGTGGTAGGGAGCGATGACAGAGGATGGTGCCTGTGTCGGGTCAACACGCGGAGGTACATTCGAAGAGGCTCGCAGAGCAAGTACACCCGAATAGGACAAGCACGAGCTTCCGCTATAGTTCCATTGGTTGACGTGCATCGTGGGAGGCCCAAACATGTGCGCAATGCTTGAGCTTGAATGCTCTCCAGCGCGCGCACACAACTAAGTCCCATGCTTGAGAGCGCCGGCATGCTGTACCGTATATACCCTACGAATAGTGCTCGGTACAATTGGAGTAATGACGACTCCGAAGGGCCCCATCTTGTTGCTGCCACGACGCGAAGGACGTGAACAAAACTCTTCAGCTTTGACTTCAGTGCGGCGACGTGTCTTGACCAAGATAATCCCCGGTCTATGACTAAGCCAAGGAATCTGTGGTGTGTAACCGTAGGTATCGCTACGCCGTCAACAATGATCGGATACATGCTCATTCGTTTTCGCGTGAACGTAATCACAGAACATTTTTCAGTTGAGAGTCGGAGGCCTTGACGCCGAAGATACTTAGCTGCGATTGTCACTGCACGTTGAAGCCTAGCACGCAGTTGGGGACGGGTGGCTCCAGATGCCCATATGCATATGTCGTCGGCATATGTGCTAATCTTTACCGTGCTAGGAAGTTCGGATGCAAGGCCAATCAATGCAACATTGAAAAGAGTTGGACTGAGAACTCCCCCTTGTGGAACACCTCGATGTATATGGTACTGTCCGGTGTCGCCATCACTTGTCGACATATACACCGTGCGGCCACTGAGGTAGCTAACAACCCATGTATATAGTCGGCCACCGATGTCTAAATCTTCCAGTGCATCAAGGATTGCATAATGGAGTACATTGTCGTATGCACCCTTAATATCCAGAAAGACAGCTCCAACTAACCGACGTCGACTTCTTTCCTGTTCAACAGTGGAGACCAAGTCGATAACTCCGTCAATCGAAGAACGGCCTCTTCTAAATCCGTGCATAAAATCAGGAAAGCAATTATTTCTCTCTAGATACCATTCCAGTCTTGACAAAACCATTCTTTCCATTACTTTGCCGACGCAACTGGCTAAGGCGATCGGTCTGTAGGAGGAAAGCTCGTTGGGGCACTTTCCCGGTTTAAGCAGCGCTACAACGCGACTGCATTTCCAACCATCTGGAACATTTCCTTTCTCCCACGTCGCATTATAAAAAGATAGGAGAAGACGTCGTGATTCGGTGCCAAGATGGCAGAGTGCAGCGTACGTGATTCCGTCTGGTCCTGGTGCCGAGGAGCGTCGAGAAACTGAAAGCGCAGCGTCAAGCTCTTGCATCGTAAACGGTACTTCGAGCCGCTCATCAGGTGACGGGGGTGCGATGGTGACAAGGGATGAAGTCACTGCATTAGATGCGTCCACAATCAGTTTACAGTAGTCCTCTGCTACCTCTAATTCGGTCCGGCGTTGATGTAGGGCCACCGCATGGAATGGGTGTCTTTGTTGTGGAGTTGCCTGGAGACTTCGTATGACCCGCCATATCTTAGATAGAGGCTGTCTTGGATCTAGGGATGTTCTTTCGAGCGTTTATACGTATTTCTTCTACTTGACCATGGGCAGTTCGTTCAAAATATTCCGACAGGCTCTGCCTGTTCAGTGAGTTGAGGTTGTCTGTTGTCGTTGTTGGTACATATGCAATGGTGTATGATTGCTTGCCACTTGCCTTTTTCGTCGCCTGGCGACTGGTCGGTGATGTTCTTCGTATCTTTCTCTTCAGACGTCGGCTTGACACCACGGTAAAATCGCTGTCCGAGCCCATCTCATCAGTAGAGGAGCCATCAGATGACTCAATCGGGACCATGCTGGGGTCGAAGCGGTCACTCACGTCACCGGCATAATGAACTGGCCGTTCAGGACGAAACTGCTGGGCGGGGTTTGGGTCCCCCATTGCAGAGGACGACGTCCCCCAGTTTTCTTGTCACTGATTGCAGAGATCACAGAAAATAAAATAGAAAATGCAGAGAGCTCGAAGCTGAAGCTGCTCGCTACGATCACTTCTTCTTCTTCCTCCGGAACAGCTAGAGAGAAAACGACAAAAGCATGCACGTATTACTGAAGAAATAGTGCACCAATTCAAGAAGCTCGAACCACATGAAGATCCCTCCCCCCCTCACTGATAAACGTCATAATATTATATATATATATATATATATATATATATATATATATATATATATATATATATATATATATATATATTTTTTTTTTTTGCGAATGTAGCGGGACTTGTCTTCGACGTCTGCCTCTTGTCTACGTACAAACGCTATAGTACTTATTGTTGTTTCCACCACGGGTCTTCATAAATGCGATAGCGCAGCCGTACAAAGTAGCTTTTCATGTGATGCCCCATTTCTCGCCTACGCATATGATGGGGCGGCAAACATTATAGAAGAATTGGGAAGCGGGCAACTTGCAAATTATCCATTTTAAGCAGCATACAACGTTGAGCAAAGGAGACATGACCTAAAGTCCCATGATCAACAAAATGAGTCGTCAGTAAGAGTAATTATTTTTTCTTATCAGCCTTACCGAAGCCCCGTTGGTACAATATGAAACGCTACAGTGAAACGCTACAGGCGTTTCACATTGGTGGTGATGCTGGTGTTGCTGATCGCGATGCCTCGAGAACCGACGTGCGGTTAAAAGGTGGCGCAGAACCACATTGGCGACACTGATAAACTACCAGGTTCTCCGAACTATACAAACGATTGAGCGATTGGCCTGGCCGATATATATTTTGCCCCACGTTGAACGAAAGTTGCATGCAGTCACCAAGCTACATTCTATTGAAAGGCTGCAACATCAATATTGTTTCTTGTGTCTATAATATCCTTGGCAGTTTATGTGGAGCTGTCGACAAGGGACTGAAAACAGGAGTAGGTAAGAGCTTTCCGTCGTCTCCCACTCAACCATGCCAACGGGTATGCTCGCTGTGACTCTTGAGTTCTGTCCCTTTAAACCGCGGCGAAATATATAACGGACAGTCGGGTCGGTGCGTCTATGGCAGGTTAACAGAACGTGCTGATTCGTCAAGCACAGAACCTGCTTCTCTATACTGTCGAGTGATTGTCGGCAGTGTGGTTACGTGCCGTTTGTTATAGCACATAAGCAATCACGAGGCATCGCAACCTTAAATTAGGGCGGAGCTGTTGACGGCAGATTGTCACCAACCTGCTCAATTTGCAGTTCTGTTAAAGCAGTGTGTGGCGCCATCTTGCGGTTACGTCGCCATTCTTTTTGCGATGCTTTTCAACCCGAAAAACAGTTTCCGACAGCCACTGAAACGTCGTTCTCGGTGAGCAAAAAAAAAGAAGAAATAATGGATGTTCGACTGATAAATTGAGGACGCGTGCTCGGCTAGCTGACAATGAGAATTACAGATTTCCGCCTGGAAAAGACGTCCACGCAACGGCGCCGTAGTTCGCTAGAAGTCAGATACTGAATTGAGCGCCAGCGGGACACATCTGGATGCAGTTGGGAGGCTGAATTTATTCAATGTACCTTTGGGTCGTGCGAAGGTGCAGACGCGGTGCGCGTGGGTACTCAGCCTACTTACGCCACTACAGATTGAATGATGTCATCAGCCATACAGTGTGCCGCCACGTCGCTTGAATGCTGACCCCGCTAACTGCGACGGACGTCATGAGATGGGGTCTGCCGGTACCGGTAGATGGGGTCTGCCGGTGTCCGCTGCTGCACTTTTCGTTGAAATAAAATATATTTGCGTTTTTTTTCGCTCAATTTCGATACGATATTCGAATTCGGAGGGTTGAAAACCATTATGTACACATGCTCACTAATTTTTTCTGGAAAACCTTTCAGCTTCCCTTTAATGATTAGGATAATATATTAAGGCGACAGCCTGAAGTTGCTTATATCCCCTACGACCTTGAAAAAAAAGGCGTCGTCCGGGCCAGTATGGTATGAGCAACTTTATTTTGGTCCTGAGGGATCAGTCTGGGACTGATGCGGGCCGCTCCCACTTGGGTGCACAGAGCCCGAGCCCCTCTGCCGTCACACGGGCCTTCTGGACAGCCCTCAGTTCGTCCGCCAGCACTTCACTGTGCAGCATCCGCTGCCACCACTGTTCACCTCTGAACCATCACCGGCCAACGCCAAGCAGCGCCAAAGCATGTGTTATAAATCGAGCAAACCCCCACACTTACTACAATAGACTGAAACCCCGCAGTCCGGATTAATTTTATTCATGATGACCGGCTTAGGGTACGTTCATATCTGCAGAAGCCTTAATGTAACCGCCTGTGGCCTATTTAATTTAGAATGTGGCAGGGGGAATGCCCTGCACCCTAAGTAATAGTGCTTGATTATTTCGTTGTAGGTAGGTAAGGGATTTTGCTTTCTTGACATTAGAGACAACCCAATCAAGATTACGTCTTAACAGGAAGTGAACCGCACGTTACTTAACTGCTGATGACTCAAGTTTTACTGGCTGTAAATTCTTTTCCATGGCTGAAATCGCTTTTTCTGAAAACGTGTCATCTGGCATAATTACGAAATAACCTTACTTGTAAGATATTAGTGGTCCAAGTTTATGCTCCACAAGGTAATTAACGGTCGGACAGGGTCAGAAGTCTTGAAATTAAAATTTGATAAATGCTTGCATTGCAATCTGAAATACAGCGCGAGCGTTCTTCCAGGACGAACATGGTTATGCAGCGCGGTATGCTTAAAACGTCAACGGGTTTTATGTTAGGCTTTTAAAACTGCGCTTGGGACCTAAGACAAGGGTTTTTCTATGGGTATCACTTACGATGGCATCTCCAAGAACCGGTACGTTATTTGACGGTGAATTATCAGTACGTTATGACAGTGAATTAGGCACAAGAATGAACATACGCATCTTATGGTAGAGGCATGGCATATCTATAATAGTGGAAGTGCGTGCGTGAGTCAGCCTTCCATTACTTTACATAAGGAAGTGATTATGTGCCTTAACAGCTATCTCTCACGTAGACCGGCACATGTACCCGACTGACACGTGGCGATACCATTTCAGAGCTTGCGCAGATGAGTTTTGCGTCTTTCGTTTCGCCTAAGTGCTCCCTTTAGTTGATAGTCGGCGCTCGTGTTGTCCACTTCTCTTCTCTTGTGTCCTGTCTGCACGCCTTACCTTTTTGCATAATGAATCCTTACCAACTAGCTCAGCTTTCTGTCGTACTAGTATGAACATTTCCCGATTTACACAAGGCCCTAGGGTATGTGTTGCCTTACGTGTTTGGCTGGAATGCAAATAATGTCATTCCAATTATCTAGCCAACCACACTGGTTACACTTGCAGTCTGCAAGTACAACCAGCACGAAGCATGCTGGTTGGCATCGGCTTCCAGCTAGGCCCATCGAAGTGTGACACGATTGAATTCTTATTAAAAATGTCCACAATCAAGAGAAAAATCTTTCAAATTGAATAACATTTATTTCACACCTTTGAGAATTGAGCAGAACATGACTATTTCATACACAGAGCGTAATAGCAGCTAAACATGAAAAATTGGGTTTTACGTGCCAAAACCACTTTCTTATTATGAGACACGCCATAGTGGAGGACTCCGAAAATTTTGACCACCTGAGGTTCTTTCGGCTACAAGCTTCTTCATTTAGAGCGTGTTTTTCTACACAGTTCATTTGTGAATGGTGACTCCTATCTTCAGCAATGGGTAAGCAACGCTTGAACCATTGCTACGCCCCTGGATGTAGCACTGGATACAGTCGAGCGGACGCTACAAAGAAGCCCTCGTTTTTCAAGACACCTGCGGACCCTGAATGACGGAGCCTGTGGCAGCGGAACTTGCACAGAGCGGGTAAACAACTTACGGAGGATTGTGCAGTTTGTGAACTACACTTTGAGCCGCACTGTGTTGTCAGGGACTATGTGCATGTAATCAACGGCGAAGAAGTTCGTCTACCACGAGGAAAGCCTACGCTTTCGTCAGACGCCATGCCAACAATCTTACCAAATGCCCCGGCGTATTTAAGCAAGTGCGTGGTGCCGAGAAGGAATGAGAGAAAACGCAAGGCTGAAGAGATCAACAGATCAACTAAAAAGGTACTGTTCTCGAGTGCTGCAGAGCGTCGGACTGTAGACGAGCCTACCGATGTTTGTGAGACAGTTTGTGTGTACGAGCACGAAAATGATGTAAATTCTGTCGTGACTGTCGCCACGCTTAAGAATGTAACCCTGCCTAATAAGCGCTGGGTTCTGCATGGGATGCATGACGTGGAAGGAATTTGTTTCACTTCATTCACCTTTAACGCCGTCACAGATGAAGTGAGAGTCGAAAGGGCTGTATTTTGCACAGAGGATAGCTCTGGTGGTTTTCGTGTGAAGACATTTTTGCGTGGTAAGCTGGTGACAGAGTCATCGCTGACAACAATGCAGGACGCAATGAATGCTTTGGAACAAGCCAATGAGATGTATCTGTGTAAGGGTGCTGCTGCGACCGACGAGGTCCTTTTGATGAGCAGTCTTACAGACCCCTTGCATAACCAAGCAGAAAACAAGTGGAAAGCCGCTTTCAGCATAAATTGCCTTGGTAGAACGACCAAGGATGGAACACCGTGCGTTGCGTGCAAATATTTGAGAAAAGCGCTTCTGACCCGCCGGTCACGTCTCCTAAGTCGGAAGTCGCCAAAATGTGCGCCTAAGAAAACATCGCAGAAGTTGCAAGCATGCACGCGCAAGAACAAGCGCCTTACATCAAAGATAATGAAGCTCAGCGAAGATCTTAGTAAGATGAAAGCCAATAGTGATGCGACCAAAGAAGTGCTTGCCGAGAAGGTTAAGCATCTCTTATCGAAGCAGCAGCTTGCTGTTCGGCAGTGTTTTGAAGCTTCAAAAAGCAAAAGTCCACGTGGGACGATCTACGAGAAAGAGTGGATTTTGGAGTGCGTACTACCTGAAATGCGTAGCCCAAAACTTTACAAATACATGTCAAAAGCAGACAATTTTAACCCTGCAAAGTGAAACGATTATAAGGAAATACACAGCTGAATACAGGGGTGGTTACGGATTTAATGAACAAATGCTGATCGCACTAAAAAAGAAAACGGTGCCACTAGATGAACTTCACAGGCATGGAGGCATTATCAATGATGAAATGAAGCTCTCTGAGCACCTTTCAGTTACCACAGGAGGAAAAATTGAAGGTTTTGTCGACCTTGTAGCGTACACACCCAAGGATCAAAAGACCTTGCCATGCAATCATGGCCTTGCTGTAATGTTTGTGCCCCTTGTAGACAATTGGACGCAGGTGCTTTGCGTCTTTGGTAGCCACAAAAATGTCAAGGGTGAATTGCTTGGGAAAATTCGGCTTGAGGCCACAGTACTCGCAGAAAAAGCTGGGCTTCTTATCGACTATATAACCTGTGATGCAGCCTCTTGGAATAGGAAGACGTGGAGAGTCTTTAATGTAAAGGCATCAATGAAAGAAGTTATCTGCAAGAAGCAACACCCAGTCGACAGTAGTCGGTTCCTTTATTTTTTTTTTTTCTGACTTCCCTCATCTTGTCAAGAATATTCGCAACCGGCTTCTAGGCACGACTTTCAAGACAACGGATGGACAAGTGTGCATACAGTTTGTGAAGGAAGCCCTCACACTTGACGACACTGCACTTGCATTGAGGGCAATGCCTGCTATATCAAGTGCTCATGTTGCACCGAACTTTGAAAAAATGAGAGCGAGTTATGCTTTTCAGCTCTTTGGACAGGGACCTCTGCAATCATTCTCTCTTTATCAGACACAACTGGAGAGAAGCTGTGGCAGCATAGATGCTACTGCGAAATTCTTTTCAAGAATGAAGTCACTGATTGCTGTAATGACTTCTAGGTATCCAGCAGAAGCTCTAGCACCCAATTCTACCAGTGTACAAAAGATCCAAGATATGCTTGAATTTCTGAACACATGGGAGTGTCACACTGACAAGAGGCATTTTCTCAGTGACTCAACTGCAGAAGGACTAAGGGTAACACTGACAAGTACGCTCGAGCTTCTTGACTACTTGAACAAAAAAGTGGGATTAAAATATTTGCTAACTTCAAGGCATAGTCAGGATAAAGCTGAGAACCTTTTCGGTATAGTGAGACTTTCGTCAGGCTGCAACAGTCATCCAATGCCGCGGCAGTTTCTACTGACTGTTCACTGTCTTTCTTTTTACAACTTGGCACGAACCATCACGGGCAGCAATGTGGAGGATGATGTGATCAACTCTCTTCTAGAGGCAACCGACAGAGAAGAGGGTACCACTAAGGGAAAGTTTTTGGAAATAGTGAAGTTGTACACAGAGGAAAATACAGAGGTTCTGACTACATCTTTGCCAGCAGAAACTTATGAACATGTGTATCATGTGAAGAGAAGCGAGTCAAGATTAACACATTACATTTCAGGCTATGTGCATGCGTGCTACCAACCAAATGTTCTGATTGCATTGCCCACCTCTTGCTGTCAACTGAGCAAGGGCGCTTGTTGGCTGCTTCTGCCTCTGTGCAGTTCAAAGATCAGGGTGGTTTGTTGTACCCTTCAGTTGAACTTTTTACCCTTATTACACGCCTAGAGGATGTTTTCACTAGTTGTTTATCTACTAATAACGCGCACAGTGAGAGTGTAATGGATAACCTGGAGATGATTCATCTGCCAGGCCCTTGAGTATTGGTTGCAAAGCGCATGCAGAATGCTTGACACCCCATGTTGTCGGCTTTTATCACACCCGGCTCCACTTTTTTGTAAAAGGGCTGAACAAAGCCAGCGCCTCCAAGCGCAAGTCATCTAAGCACTTGAAGTTAAGCAAGCTGAATTGAATGCATATTTAACCATTAATTTGACTGGTATGCCCGCATTCCTGAATGATAGCTGCAGTTTAATTAACCTTTGTATTGTGTCTACAGCACAGTTGCTTATCTGTATTGCGAATTTTTTTAAATCCTTCAGTGGGTGTCGCTTTTTATGTATTTGTACTTATTTAACCATGGCATTGCTAAACATGTTTTTTTCTATTGTGCATTTTTGTATTAAGTTCTCAATTTTGTCATACCATGGAAAACCCCTTAATGCATTTCTAATATCACTATATATTTATGTTAGTAACTTCTGCATTGTCTTGACCTGGAACATGTTGTATATTTGTGTTGTGCATTCTAATAGTATGTGAATTCTTGGCATCCTCATGCCACGGAAGTGTGCAATAAAACTTTGAATATAGTCATTATCTGTTGCAGTTTTTTTATTTATTTCGTCTCATCTATTCATACAAGTAAACACTGCGCACGGCGTGTACCGTCATTTGCAATCGGTGCAAACAAGCATCTTTGCATCGCGGTTTTGGCCAAAATAGAGAGTAAATTTCGAACGCCAGAAAAATTTGTTTCGCTTACTGGGCGCGTCCTGGGTGCGAATGAATGAAAAGTTGCGGAAGTAGCCTTTAGAATCCACATGCCGCGTAGGCTTCGACGCGCGCCTCCCCGTAGTCGCCAATCACAGTGCCGCCGCTACTTTCACAGCCGCCATAGTCCCCCAAGGAGCACGGTCATTCCACTGCCTATTCTAGTACACTGTACCCCAAGTAAACACCACCTTCGAGGTTTACCACTTCCGTCAAGCCAAGCAAATGGAAAACGAGATACCCGATGCGTTTTAGGCCAGACTACGACAGCTTGTTAGGCACTGTGCTTTCACCGATGATGACACCGAAATCAAGAATCAAATATTGCTGTTTACAACGGCGACATGTCTATGCCAATATGCCATGCAGCATGACCTCAACTTGCGAGGAATTCTCAAACAAGGCAGGTTGTTTGAAGAGGTCGAGCACGACATCTCCGTGATTGAGCAAGAACGCCAGCAGTGTAAGAAAAACGGAGCACCCGCGTCTACACTTGCAGTAAACTCCAAACACACCTTGCGACCTCATCAGCCAAAGCACCACGGGAAAGAGCCGTCATGGACTCGTGAGCCTCCGTGCCATCAACGGGCAAACGCGGCATGCTATAACTGCGGAAAACCATGGCCTCACAGTAAGGGACGCTCCAGTTGCCCCGCTCTTGGCAAATGGTGTACTGCATGTCACAAAACTGGACACTTTGCTAGTGTGTGTCATTCAGCACACGAAGCCGTACACAGTCCTGCGGGACAGCAGCCCCGACAGTAATGAACACGTTTTCATGACCTCCTCTCACTGTCACGCAGTCACAGGATCTCCATAGGTGGACGTCAAACTTGATGGCAAGGCCGTCCATTTTGTGATTGATACTGGCGCTATCGTGTCTGTCGTTGGTTCGAAGAGCTTAAAAAATCATTTGAGCAAGGAAACGCTGTCCAAGACATCAAAGAAAGTATATGCTTATGGGGTGAATTTCCTTTACCGCTTCTTGAAAAGCTTGACGTCATGACCTACAAGGAGAGCAGCAGCCATGAAACTCTCTACGTTGCGTCTGGAGACTGCACCCCTGCTCAGTTTCTCTGCAGCTTCCCGTCTAGGACTAATCCAGATCACGTATAGTGTGGAAGAGGTGACCAACAGACTGGTTCCGAGGATGGCCTACCCAGACCTCTTCAAGGGAGTGAGCTGTCAAAAGGACTTCCAGGTGCACCTCCATGCTGACCCCAGTGTTCAACCAGTAGCCCAACCTCACAGACGCATCCCCTTCTCTATGCGAAAGCCACTGGAAAAAGAGCTTGAAAGGCTACAGTCCCTCGGCATAATCGAAGACTCAGGGACCAACCCCCTGGGTATCATCAATTGTGGCAGTACCAGAACCACAGGACCCCGAGCACATTCGAATGTGTTTTGACATACGCTGCACCAACCAAGCTACCCAGCATGAGAGATGTCACACCCACAGCGGACAAGGTAACTACCGTGCCAAAGCGGCACGGTAGTTACCATATTTACTCGCATAATAGGCAGGTAAACAGGGCAGTGTGTGAAATACTTGCGGATGTCTTACTAGTAGCGTTACAGTAGCGTACAGCAGGTATATTCAAAAAGGGTAAACAGTAGGAGCACAGTGTGAACGATAAAGAAGTACAAGGTAAAGAAACTTCTCCAACTTTGTGAGGAGTTGGGCATTGAGTTGGGCTCAACAAAAAGAAAGAATGCGATCCTTGAGGTCATAAGGACTGGGGACGTAATGGCTAAGGAAGCCGGAGAGGCCTGGGCAGATATCAATGAACGTCGGGAGCAGAGGGAGAAGGAACGTTGCAAGGAGGAAAGGAAAGAGAAGGAACGTCACGAGCACAAGCTTAAAATGAAAGAGTTGGAGACCCGAAATAGCTCGCCGGCGCCTAGTCTCACTTCTAACGGTCCCAGAATACGCGGTCAACTTCCACCCTTTGTCGTCAGAGAGGATATGGCCAAATACCTCGTGAAATTTGAGCACATGTACAAACGGAATGGCATTGAGCACAGAATCTCTGGGCACAGAATCTGTTAGCCTTGCTTCCTGGGGAGGCATCGGACGTAATAACTTGCTTATCGAAAGAGGCGTTTGAGAGCTACAGTGATGTGAAGGAAGCGCTACTGCGGAAGTACAAATTGTCGCCCGAAGCTTTCCGGCAGAGGTTCCGCTATGCAAAAAAGGGCAGGGAGTCGAATATTGACTTCGCGTTTCGTCTAAAAGTCAACCTGGTGAAATGGCTGAAGGGCGAAGAGGTTTACGACGGTCGTGACAAAATGGTCAAATGCATCGCTTTGGAGCAGTTTTACCGTTGCATTAAAAATGATGTCAGGTTCTGGCTGCAAGATACGCTAAAGGAGGTTAAGCTAAACAAGGCAGCAGAGTTAGCAGAAGAGTATTACACCCGCTGCAGCTTGGACAGCAAGGCTGTGCACGTAGAAAAAGCAGATGGGAGAGATGGTTTTTCCAGGAAGCCCGACGAACGGAACCAAATCGCGTGTCGCGAGTTTCGGGAAGACGAGTGCCTTACCAAAGAAACTGTAAGGGAAGGACAGAATGCATCTCATAATGCTAATGATGGTCCCAAGCAGTGAAACGATACGACGCGCTCTTTTTGAAAAACGGAAACCGTTAACGTGCTACACTTGCAAAAAGCACGGACACATCGCTGCGAACTGCCAAGAGAAAATTGCTTTTGCAACAATACAGGAAACTCACAAGAACAAACGACTATTCGAGCCAAATATGCAGGAAATTAAGGTAAACGGCAAGAAGTGCCGAGCACTTCGGGACTCTGCAGCAACTATGGACGTTGTCTACCCGTATTCCGTCGCCTCGAGTGGTTTTACGGGAGTGCGCTTGGATACGGCAAGTGGCCGAAGAGGAGAGCGTGTGTTTACCGATCGCAACGGTTATCATTGAAGGAGAGTTTGGGAAACTTAACACAGAAGCCGCTGTGTTTGTCGCCCTCCCGGAGCACTTTCCCTACTCCTTCTCAAATAGCTCGGAGCAGCTGCGAAGGATCAGGGCAAATCATTCTTTGCCGACGTGGCGTACATAGCCCTCAGGTGATACAAAGTGCGCCAGCTGTCGAAGGAACTTGACTTTGTGTCGGTGAGCAAACAGTGGTGCGGCACACGGACTGTTCAATGTAACTTGAGTGATGAGCAGGCACGGGAGAGGCAGAGCTCGGAGGCTGGCCTGGGCGAGCGTGTCCTAGAAGTGACTGGGAGTGACACGTGAAGTGCTAGCCGCGATATGGACACGTCGCCGCAGTTAGGAGATGTGGGCTCCACACTCACTCCGGTTTCTGCCAGCTGGCAGGAGCAGGCTGCAGTTGAAAGGGAAAAAAAGAGGGTTTCATTTTACGAGGAATCTGGCTTATTGTACCGCCGCTACACGGATAAGTAGGGTCGCAAATATGAGCAGCTTCTGATTACTTGAAAAAATCACCAAAAAAATATCACCCTCACTATGAGGCCAGACGGAATGACACCCAAAGAAAAGCATACAACAAGCAGTATGTCGACGCTCGGAGACATACGAGTAACAACCAGCTGTGTGTGGGACAAGTCTGCAAACGGGACAGGTAAAACAAGTTCTCGTCTTGCTATGACCCACACGCATACACAATCACCAAAGTCAATGGCTCCAAAATCACAGAGATGGAGTGTCGATTTGTCGCAACTTAAGTTTCTTCAAAAGAGTTCAAGTGGAACGACACCAGGAGCAGATTGACATGCCGTATCTGGACGATGCAGCTGCACCAAGTAACAATAACCTTCCAACCCCCAGCACAGCTACTCCTAGCCAAGCCATACCAGCAGCTATTAAGACCGTTTCACAGCGGTGCCCCCAACAATCCAGGCAACGACCTAGGCACCTGAAAGACTTTGTGTTGTTTCAGCAAAACAGATTCTTCCTTCCCTGAGGGGATGATTTAGTGTCCATGTATAGCATTCTTTTGAATGTAGGAAGGCAACCTGGAGTTCAGGGGGCTTCCAAGATGGCTGCAGTGCGATAGAAATAAACATGTGTGCGTTCCTGACAGAATCAGCCATAATCAGTCTTAGTGCTCAAACTACCATACGTTGCAGACATTTGTGGTGAAACACAGCTGAAGCTGTGTGGGGAAAGGATATTCTCGAGAAGAAGAGCGTCACAGGCATCGTGGCACCATGCAAAAGATGCCCGGGTGAATTGGCAAAAGACCCACTTACACATCAAAAGGCTGCTGCTGTTCCAGGTGAATTGATAAGAAAGATATTTAGAAAATGTCAAACTGTTGCTAAGCTGCAATGTATTGACGGCTGCCACAAACAGTGCCAGCGCATGCACTAGCTCAATTGCAGCTTCCATTCAAGCTTCTTCTGAGTTGTGCTGTGGCAGCTGTCACTGGAGCTTTTTAATCTGTCTACATTTGCTCTTTTCACAGCCATGCTGAAGCACTGGGGCGCTGTAAAGAAAAGGGATGTATAATTCACAGTACAGAACATCGGCCGCCTGCTGTCGGAGAAAATTCAACACGTTTTGAAGTCAAAGCACCCACTCAAACTGTAATCAGAATAAAACCTGGCAAACTGGACATTGTCTATAATGCATCTATTGATATATTGAGGCCTGTAGCCAGTTGGCTGCTGTTGCTGCCAGCCTGGCACCAACAGCTAGGCCTACGTGCCTACTGGTCCTAGAACATGCTGGGAATTGGCTAATAAACCATTAGAACTGGAACCTGTAGCATCCCAGTTGCGAGTTTTCACCTGGGTGGATTACAGATATCTTTGTTCTAAGCATACGGCATCAATGTTTATAGATCTATAAACGTTGTTCAGCGTGACTATGCGAACTAGTATTGCGGCATTAGCCCGTTTCCTCTTCTTTTTTTTTTCGAGAAAAATGATGATAACAAAATTTTTTTTTCCCCGGTTGTGTTCATTCCATTCTCTATGATGCACTCACACATATTACGGAAATTTTGTCCTCAAAAGTAGCCATCACATTCTTTTTATGCGATCCCTCTCATATATTATGGCTTTACAGGACAAAACGGCAATGCTGAAGCACATAGCTTATATATGTATCATGCTGGATCACCAACCACAGTGATCGTTGTGTTGAGCAGCGCCATCGGCCTCATGCAAGAAAGCTAGCGTAGACATATAGTGCTAGACTTGAAATGCGTGAGAATGACGCCGGTGTATCACAAATATTTGATAGCACCTGCCTCTTAGATGTTTCGTCGTTGCCATAGGTTGACCGTGCATGAGCACACGCTCTTATGTTTTAGTCCCTACGCCAAGCGATCAGAGAGTGAACAGATTTACCATGTCATGCTGGTAATACAGAAGCACCGGTTCTCTTCGTTGAATTAAAGCCGATATACGCAAAATAGTTCACAACACATAAATACGCCGCGGCTGATAATGCGCGTCACATGTTTACGCCCCCAAGAGACATTTCCGTGTACTGTATGTGCTGATGCACCAAAAGGCTTCCCTGACGACCTTATGTGAACGTGCATTGCGTAAATTTCACAAAGTCCGACCTAAAGCATCTCGAAATCGTTCCGCAGCACGCGACAGCAATACTTTCAAGCAGCGCAGCACCGAATCGCACAAGCCAGAGAGGAGAAAAGGCTCGGCGAGCGCCCTTTCCTTCTCACCCAATGAAAAGGTCTATAGTTAGAGGAGGCGTTGCCTAGGCTAATTGTGTAGAGCGCAATCGACCGCGCGCTCCCAGCTGACGAAGTCAGTGCGGCCTAGGCAACTGAACATCGCTCTGAATAATGATCCCCGATTGCACCCTTGGTTCATTTATTTATTTGCAGAAGTTTTTGACGCTGTGAAGAACTACTCACAAAGTATGGAACGCAAGAGCAGACGACATTGCGGCTGTCCTCAACTAGAGGAAAAGGCAAGGGAGGCTCGTGCAGCGAATGAAAAAGGGGCTCGTGCAGAGGTGATCGTTGGAACGCCGGCACGACTACGGCCGCACGGCCTACGGAACCCACATCTACGAGTAACGTTCACTTGACCGGGCGTCTGTCTTCGGGAAAGAGAACGCGTCGGGTCGTGGCACGGCATGAGACCTCGGAGCGGCCTGCTGCAGCCTCGAACCCGCATCTATGTGCGAGGTTTGGGAGAGCGAGCATCCGTCATCAAGAACTAGGAGCGCCTCAGACGTCGCCTTGCACGAGGCCTCAGGTCGGCCTGCTAATATCTCGGAACACGCTTCTATGCGCAAGGTTCTGGGGACCGGGCGTCCGTCATCGAAACGAGCGCCGTGGGTCGTCTTCTTGCTCGAGACTTCGGAGTGGCCTGTTCCCGTCTACGGAGCTGTGGGCCGTCCGCCTTTTCCTGCCCCGTGCTGCTGCGTCTGCTCTTCCACACCGGTCATCACTCTACCAGCGAGTGTTCCACCTCAAAGACTCAACGAGTCTCACCATGCTCCAGACTTCAACCACAACCTCGTGAACTACATTTTTTTTCCCCTGTTTCAGACAGCCTGACATGTGTGGTTCTAGTTAAAGGTATTCTTTATGTTTACGTACCGTCTAATATAATTGTCGTGTGTTTGCTAATCATGCACCGTCTCCTCCATTTTCCTCGCATTACACGCCTTGCGACGTGACGATCCTAACCATCACAGACGCATTTTCTACGTGATTTTCTATATCAAACTTTTTCGCAACCACCGTGCTGTTGGATATATCGAGGTTCGACTGTATTTACATTCCAAAACGATATTCTGATAGGCTGCCCATTGTCACCTGGTGTCACATGACATGTTCCAGTGCAAATGTTTTTCTTGTTGTAAAGCCGGTTTAACGTCAACGTATACCAATGGGAACGAAATGCACCACAAACAGAGCTCAATGGCACATATCGGCGACAAGCTTGAGGACATACTTGGAGTATGGTACAGTTTAGCTGGACTGAATATTTATAATTTCATAATAATTACAATTTATGATAAGAACTTATAATGATTTTATATTTATAGTGATTCATAATAAAAGCTTTAGTGGATAAGACCACGCAGATACAATAACATTTCTTTCGCCTAAACAAATGCATGCACACACAAATTCCAAGGGAAACGTGAATCGTATGACAGTTGAAGACAGATGAACAGACACTGCAATAAATACACGACAACCAATTTCGCATTCATGGTCAGATCTGTAAATGTTATATGCACTGGTGCACTGAAAGATTTCACTATCACATATTTTGATTGAAAGCCATGTTTAAGCCAAGATAACATCAGCACCACAGTCAATCAGAGAACAATAAATATGTGAAAAAATTGCTCAATCAACTTTGCAAATACTGTTCAAGACCTATAGCAACACTTTACCTGGTAGACATGACATTTGGTGAGTACACCACTGACTTAGGAGTGAAGCATATCGGCAGCGCAGGGAATGATCCTAGGCATAGCGTCTGGGTTTTGAATGACAGCTGTGCAATGTCTATCAAAAGTCGACCATTCAAGACAATGACACCGAGCTTGTGGTACACAACTGCTTCTGTAAAGATAACAATCGCCATAAAATGCAGCAATGCTACAAGCATACAAGGGCCAGTTGTCTGGTAGCAATACTTTGTAATCTTGAGCCTAGTAGGGAAAGAAAGTGCATACTGGGGCCAAGCCAATCCTTGTGAGGCAGTTCGTCATGCAGACGCTGATGGTACGGCCCTTCATGCCCATTATAAGACCTGTAAATACAGATACAGATAAAAGGCATACGCATCACAAGTGCACTGAACAGGAATGCAGGCCATTTCAGATACTGTGGCCAGCGTTTAACAAGCATGGTCTTAATCCCGATTATGTTATATCCATACATAACTAAATGCTATGAGCCTCAACTCTGCGACATAACTGTGACTTTATACTCCTACAATTCAGGTCTGGTGTTCTACTTGGTTTACTATTGCAGTCCAAAACCAAGAGGAAGCATAGACATGGGAGAAATGAAAAGTTGCAGCAGAACACATCTCACAATGACTGTCGACATTAATGTGGTTAGTATTCAAGTACACACTGTAATGCAGCGCTTTTATTTACAACTAGTAGTGGGTGAAGCAGTCTAACAATGCTATCGAATTCAAATTAAACTAACATTCAAGAAGACAAACAGAAACTGAAGTCTATGAATGGTTTACCCAGCAAGGGCATGTACACAAGAGCAATCTGAATTTTCACAGTACTAGCCAAAGTCATAATATCACAAACGCTCAGACTAAGTGCTACATCATCCTCTGCCATCGCAACGCAGAAATATAAATGACTGCAAATTGCTTGGATTTATCCACGAGAGATGCACAACCAGCCATTCTCAAAAGGTGTCCCAATTTCTTTCGCAGCCCTGTATGTTGAAACACAATTTGTAATGCCGAAGTCATCAATACATCTCAAACTGAAGACAAGCTTCTAAATCCGGTATTTCTATTCCGCAAATTTTAAAGGGACCGACGACCATGCTGCATGTGTTATGAGATGATGGAAACAAAAAGGCCACAACTTATAGTGGTAGAATTGAGTGTGCCGTATGTGACTTAAGTAAGAATTGTAAGTTTAAATGGGCACGGAAAGTACCAACGAGATTGCAGAGAAACCTTGGTACTTGAGATGCATGCGATGTGTTCACACTAACAAATGGTGCTGCCTTTGAGGCAAGTGGAACGGCAGACCTATGCCGAAACATGGCCACCCTAATTGCATGATGCTACAGGGTACTTTTGTACATGCACAAGTTTGCTAGCGAGTACACCAAGTTCTGTGGCCTCTCAATACAAAATGACTAATTGTACCATAGATGGGTGCTGGTACTACATGAACAGCCACTACTGGTGTAAAAGCGTCATTTGCTTTTAAAAACTTGGCTTGGTGACCAAAGATTGAAAAATTTTCCAATCAGTTTTCCACATTACCACTGTGCGATTGGTGACTGACCAGCAAGGTTCTTGCTGCATTAAAAAAATGGGAGTATCATAAAAATTAGATGTCGGTCCCTTTAAAAACTGTCACATGGGACACACAAATTCGTGCATATTTCCAACTGAAAAGCAGTCAGTACTGAGTACTGATGTTTTTATTGGACTGGTGATAATGGCATGGTAGAATCATTGCTTCTAATAGTCATTAAAGCTAAAGCTAGCTGCATGTAACAATGCCAGTCATTACAATATTTGTACTCAACTTATGTTAAAGATTTCTGCCAGGTTATTTATTCTCATATTGTAAAGTTTCGAACATCTGCTAGTTTTTTCAATCCTAATAAATACGGTTTCCAGAAAGGCATGTCCTGCGAGACTCAACTAGCTTTCTTTGTTAATGACATAAGCTCATATCTTAATCAAAAAGCACCTACAGATGTCCTCTTTCTAGATTTCCAAAAGGTGCTCGACAAGGTTCTTCATGAACCCCCCACACTCTTCCTAAAGCTATCGCATCTCAATCGTAACCTTTTCATTCTCCAACGACTATGCAGCTTTCTAACTGCCAACAGTTCGTTTATGCTAACCAATGTTCATCTCATTTATCACCCGTTATCTCCGGTGTGCCACAAGGCACTGTCCTGGGGCCACTACTGTTCTTAATATACATTAACGACTTACCAAGCGGTTGTGCGGCAATATGTTTACTTGCTGATATTGTTTATTTGTTTATCTTTTGTTTCTGTGTTTTTGCTTTTTTTTATAAGAATGATCTATTATCCTATTACTAACAATGCTGATTCTCGTGCTTCCCAGTCCGACCTTAACATCATTGAAACCTAGTGTAATAATTGGCCAAAGTCTCTCAACGTCAAAAAACATTCCTATTTACTTTTCATCGCTGCTAACCATTTGTTCCAGCTAGACACGTTACTGCTGGTTCATAGATACGTGCCGTCACTTCTTATAAGTACTTGGGTGTTACAGTGTCCAGCAACCTCAGCAACACATTTGCAGCTTTAGCAATGATGCCAATCGTGTTCTATGCTACCTGTGCTGTAATCTATGCCTTGTTTCCCCTTCAGTAAAACTACTAGCATATTTAACGCTTGTTTAACCCAAACTGGAATACAGATGCTCAGTGTGGGACCCACACCAATCTGACCTGGCAACAGCACTGGAATCTATACAGAATCGTACAGCAAGGTTTATTCACTCCGACTACTCTTACCACTCTAGCGTCACTAAACTTAAGTCCTGTCTGAACCTTCCAACCCTCCAGCACTGACACAAAACACCAAGGCTATGTCTCTTTGATAAGGTATTATCATTCGCTTCCCCAGACTGACATAACGCCTGCACATCGCATTTCATGTCACAATAGCCATTCAAAGGCTATTTGCACCCCTCCAGCTCGCACCACTGCTCATCTTAACTCTTTCTGCCTTCAAACAGCGAAAGACTGGAATCGTTTACCTGCTGAAGTGGTGCACCATTCCAGTCATTCAATGTTTAAGGCATTCATAAAAAATACAACCTGCTAGATATTCCCACCCCTAATGGGGAAACCCCCCCCTTGAGGTATCACCAAAAAATATAACAAATAAATTTATATTGGGTATTTTCCACACATACCTTTGGCAACATGCCAGCTGTCTAGCTCATGGTTGACATCATTCTCATGGTCACGCAGGTATTTGCTGATCCCTAGATGTCGGTCAGTCGTTAGTGAGGCAACCTTCAGATCAATGTGCTTCAGATAAGCAAAGCCCTTCATCAAGCCTGCTGGTTCCATGTGTGGGCTTGTTTTCACATCTGTTGACTAACATGCCACAACGTAACCCGCTTCAGTATTCTCAAAGCAACAGACCACATAGCATGAAATGTCATAGAACTCATACATAATCATCTCTTACCTCTCCAACCTGCACATGCACAAAGCGGATTATCATTGTCGTCTCATCGTCCATCAAGATTTAGGTCAGGTACTTGGCTGAATGCCCAGGCGAATAATGCCTCCCTTCTCCAAGCAGACAAAGGTCCCGGCCTTGTTATGCTTTAATAAGGGCAACCTCTTCTGTTGTCCAAACCTGCACACGTGACAATATCATTCCTGCCTTGCCTGGGAACATATTTTGTTACCTTCTTTAAGGCTGGCAGGAGACAGCCCTTTTGGTTAGACATCATAGGCTGTCTTTGAGAAAACCTGAATGTTTGATAATTCTAGGAGGCGCAGTACTTTGCTTGTGCTAGCGCAACTGCATAAGATGGCCCTCACAAAGCAGGATGTTACCCGCTGCCATGCCATTGGTGGAGGGTTGACTGCGCCATAAAATTTTGCGGTCAAGTTCGCACACAGCAGTTACAGCTCGCATTGTCTCGTGAATGTGCACTGAAATCTTGCATTCTCTCACCACGCACACTGCAAGCCTAGAAAAGCTGCGATAGACAACTTTTGAATGCCATGTATTTTCTCTCATACTGCAGTGTGGGTCGCAAGTCATTGACAAAAACAGTCATTTCGTGAATCTAATGCTGCTACCAAATCAGCAATGCACTTACACTTCCATGCTGCTGTCCGATGCTGGCAGGCAGCTGTGGTCATTTAAGTCCACGATAGGGCTGGCTTCTACAGAGTCATCCAAGATTTCGTACGCGTCACTTTTCTGTTGTTGTGGGCAGTAAAGCTATACAATTTTGCATCACCTCCTTTGCCACACCAAAAGCTCTGTTTGGGTGGCAAAATCTCTTTTTTCGGGTGATACAAGCAGGTTGGCCTGGGTGCCTGAAATCAGGAAAACGTATTTGTAATATTTTCAATGGCTACATTACATGAGGATGCTTGGAATAAAAAAGGAGCAGAAAAGAAAAAGGAATCGCAGATGTCCAGATGTCAGCAAAGACAAACGTGTTAAGTAGATGTTTTCCGCATCGCAACTCACTTGCAGGGACAAATCTTGGAGCAAACAACCTAGACGCATAAGCGTGTTCCTCATGTGGCTCACTCTGAAAGCAAACAGAAATACGAGACTGTTTATATGCCACTTAGTGAAGCATGCCGAAGTTTCTTCTCTACTCGAGTGATTAGAAATGCACAGGCTCAAATTTAGAAATGTGTTATTTCTTCATTGTTTCACGACTTACCAGCACAGGAGCATTGATTGCAGTACTGATCATTCTGCTATCCTCTGTGTTTGTTGCCACTTCACTGGTTGAAATGTGCTGCTGCTCTGATGCACCATTATATGGAGCCTGCACGGTGCAGTACTATGCCTAGTACACCCAATGCCATTAACAACATGCTCAGCTATAACTGGTAATCACGGAAAGGTGACTAAACCATTAAGACTATGCACCAAAGGAACTACTCATCTGACTGCCCTTTCCTGGGCCTATGATGACTTGCAATATTCAGAAGCAACATACTAACAACCATGGCACTGCTGAACTGATGAGTGTGATAGAGCTGCACCAATGGCTTAGAATGGTTTTAGGTGCAAAATAAGACACTGACAGGCGCACACTCGCAAGTGGTATTGATTTCACCCGATGCTTCGCTTCACATGCCCTCAGACATGTGCACAAGAATGTAAACAAATGAGTTTACACGAGATACCAGGCTTAATCACATCTTATCAGCAAGAAAACTAAACTCATTCTTGTAAAGCAACAATGCTGGAACCCTGATATGCTGGTCTCCAAATTTTCTTATATACCTAGCCTCTGCTAGTTCCCGTGCCACCGCATCTCTTCTTTTCTGTAATATGTATGTGTTTTCCAGCAGAGGCTCACGCATGCACACTTTGCAAAGGTATGGCAAACGTGAGCCTGTCCCATTTCCGACTGATAATGTGTGCTCTCGCAAGTGATCTCTCGTACATCAAACACTTTGGCCGAGGCATACCCAGCAACAGCTTACAAGAATCTTATAAACCCTGGCCAAACATTTCAAAAACACTTTGCGTGCTTCTTGATACACTCAGCACTTTTTAAAGATGACAGACAAATGCAAAAAAAGTTTCTGAGGAGCCGAAAACATTACCAGAACAGCATACCTAGAAGCCACATTCTTTAATTAATGAGGCACTCTGCGTACATACGGAATGACAACAGTATGCGCTTTCTTTTTCCTTTCTTTCGAAGCATTGCTAGGCGGCTCAAGCCGAAATTTCTTCAACAAAGCTTCGCCCACCCAAGCTAACAAAAAAGTTCAGAAGCCTGCCGATACAGGCCTAGAATTCTGCAAGTTGAAGTTTTCCTGAATGATGTAGGGACAAGACCTAGTTCATGCCAACTGTAAGCTTGTACTGGCAATAGCTCTTTCGACTGTTTTGGAAGAGGTGGAATGAAACAGCAAGAACAAACATGGTTTCCACGAAGCATGAGATGAAGATCTAAAAATTGCAGCTTGTCAATATAAGGAAGCTCATGGGTAAACTTGAGCCCTTCTCCAAGTACTTTAAGGGTGTCTAATATGTCCATGTGCACGTACTGTCCTGTGGCTTGTTCAAAACAATAAAAAAATCATCAGCATACCGAAACACCTGCAAAATCTTGTCCTTTAACAAAGCCTGAGATGCTGTTAGGTGCATTGTCAGCGAAAACAACTTACGGCAGTTATTTGTCAGTCGGTATCTGTTGAAGCACTTTAATAGGCTGGTATTGGACGACCAGTTCTTAGTAAAAGAATTCCTGTGACATAACTGCGTTCCTTCAGGGCAATTACTCTGTTGTGTATAATTTTTCAATTGATGCTGAAGACCTTATTTTACACAACAAAGGGAGTTATTTATAGCTGTGCAGTTTTGTATTGAAAGAAATAGGGATGTGTCTTTCCAGAACAATGCTGAAGTTCCGGTAGAAAGTTTTCTAGCACTTCTGAAATCTTATTTTTGGGCAATGTTCATTTTCTTTTTTATGAGTTTTTTGTGCAGAAGAATGGCATATGTATAAGGGACATGTGTCGCACCTGTGTTATGCAACATTTTCCTTGCAAAAATTCACAACCACCTGGAAACTGCTTTGTTAAACGACAAGGTTATGCAGGTGTTTAGGTATGTAGACAATATTTTTATGTATGTAGACAACTCATTTATTTTGAAGAAGCAAGGGGACAGGGCCTACACTGAGCGTGTTCCAGGCCTTTTAGACAACATTAAAGTTTTTGGACAAGGGTGCAAGTTTACACATGAGCTTCCTGTTATCGACAAGCTTCAATTTTCAGATCATCTCACGCTTCGTGAAAACCATGTGTATTGGATGTATGGCCCGTGCACAGAAAGAATTCTTGCTGTTTCATTCCGCCCCTTTGAAAACAGTAAAAACTGCTTTTGTAAGTACAAACTTACAGTTGGCACGAACTAGGTAGGTCTTGTCCCCATGTTATTCAGGAAAGCTTCAATTTGTAGATTTCTAGGCCTGTATCGGCGGGCTTCCCAACATTTCTGTTATCTTCGGTGGACAAAGCTTTGTTGAAGAAATTTCGACACAAGCCCAACAATGCTTCAGAATAAAGCGAAAAGAAAATGCATCTTGTTGACATTCTGTATGTATACAGCGGGCTCATCTGTTAAAGAATGTGGCCCCTACGTATGTTCTTCTGGTAACATTTTTGCCTCCTCAGAAACTTTTTTCCATTTGCATTCGCCTGTCATCCATAAAAAGTGCCAAATGTGTGAAGAAGCATGCAAAGTGTCTTTAGAAATGTTCAGCCAGGGTTGCTTATAAGATTCCTTTAAGCTGCGGCAACGTGTACATCGACCACACTGGCTGTTGTTTGAATGATCACTTGCGAGAACACGCATTATCAATCAGAAATGGGATAGGCTCGCATTTTCCGTACCATTGCAAAGTGTGCACGTGTGAGCCTTTGCTGGAAAACACATGCATATTATGGAAAAGAAGAGATATGGTGGCACGGGAACTAGCAGAGGTTATGTATATAAGAAAATTTGGCGACCAGCGTATTAGCATTCCGTCGTCGTTTCTTTACAAGAATGCACTTAGTTTTCTTGCTGATAGGATCTGATTGAGCTTGGTATTTATCTCGTGTAAACTCATTTGTTTACGTTTTTGTGCACATGTCTGGGGGTATATGAAGCGAAGCATCACGTAAAATAAAAATCAGTTACGAGTGTGTGCCTGTTCATGTCTATTCCCTTGTCCGTGTCTAACTTTGCACCTAAAACCATTTCTAGCCATGTACCGATTAGCCTGACAGCAGACGTTACTAAACCATAATGCTTAATTTTGTAATACTTTCTGCACTTACCAGCTCAGAAGCTTCAGTAGCACAACTAGTTGTGCTGACCTCTGCATATGCCCCCACTTCAGCTGTGGCAATGCTGCCCACGAACACATCACGGTGAAACTGCACAGTTCAATCATGCACATCCAATGTCACTGACAAACATATTGCTAACAGTGGTTAACACACGTGACTAAATCATTGGACATTCCATGCTAAATCAACACACATTTGGCCCTTTTCTGTACTTGAAAATGTGTTGGTTGTGTAAAGGTGGCACAGTACTAGGAAGCGATGGGGGTGACGGCTTCTGTGCCAAGGCTACACATGAATCACACTCAAGTTCAGTAATAGTCTCCTACCTAGTTTGACCACCAACTTTGAGCATCTAGCGTTTTCATGTGTACTGAATTCTTACCGTGTTGAATTTGACCGCGACCAAAACACATTCGCACCACACGCATGAACTTTAATATTGTTATTTTACTCCATAATCGACGCACAACTTAGCAGTTTGGTGCTGTGCCTCGCAGCCGACGATCAGCACTACTACGGCAGTCCTAGTATGCAGTTCTGCACGAAATCGCGACGCATCACTGCGGTGCGAACGTCTGTCGGCCTGCTTCAGCTGCCTCTCAGATCAAATATGTTATACTGGAATCATGCTTCCGATTTGCTAACGAACCAAGTGGTACAGCCATCCAAAGACACAGACGCAAGCGGGTCGCTCTGCTTCAGCAAGTTAATGAAAATCAAACAACAGAAAACTCCCCACCGTGAGTCCGTCGGTGCACACGAACGTAAACGGCACGCCTGGGCTTGGGAGCCGTCCTCGTACCGTGCGCTTCCTGGTACGCACGAAGAGAGATGGCACAGCTGTCCTTTTAAGACGTCTTCGCTTATAATGCTTCGACAACGGCAGGTAGTCCGAGGCACAGAAGTGCGCAGAGCAGACCCGAGCATAAGGCGGCAACGAGCGACCAGTAGCCTCTTCCCATAGCTTTTTCCTGTTTGCGTCGACGGGTAGCAAGTGGTACGATATGCCAGTAGTACTCATACTGTAGTGCTGGCACCCATCTACGGCACAACGCGTCGAGGGCATGTTGTACCACATGGAGATCCCAAAATTCTGGGTACTTACGAACTCTGGCTATACTCGCGCGTAAAACTGCATGTGCACCGGATGGATGAATTGATAAGGCTGAAGCTGAACACATAGCCTCCTATATAAAGAATACAGGAGGCTATGGCTGAGCATGGCTGAGCCCTTTAAATCGGGCGGTGGCACACGCCACCTAGCCGTGACAAATGTGGGGCGCAGAGAAAAAAACTGGAGGCTTTTGCTCCTTGAATATAGGTGTATATGTGTGTTCTGTGAAAGGACATTAAAATTAGAATTCCTACATAAATCCCGAACAGCGTGCTGGACTCTATTACTTATGGTCTTGCAAAATATGGCTGCACTGCTGGGATGGAGACTCAGGGCAGGCAACTGAGTACCGCTAACCATAGAGTTTCCTACAAAATTACTAGAGGGAACTCTGGCGCTGCAGTCGTTGTCCTACCATGGGAATGATGGGAAGTACATGGATTTGTCTGATCTTCGTGCTTGTGGATTCAAACGTTCTTGTGGCTTTGTATATTACGCTATATAAATCTTATTGTCGTATATTTCAGCGCAATCTATATTCTTCGAAGTGTAGAAGACGCCGGAGAACGCGTACAATTGCTATTAATTGCAATGATTGAGCTTGTTTATGTGCCCAAATCGAAACGCACCAAGCGTCTCAAAGCACTGGCATGCCCGCGATAAATTCATAAGTGCGTTTCATTCGCTTGTCGATACATGCATCCGTGGCTTAATGGTTTCAATATCAGGCTTCTGTACTAGAGTCCCTGTGTTCGAATCCTGCAGTCGGGCAATTTTAATGATGTTTATTTAATTATTTATTACGCAATAAACTGTTGAAAATGACGAGTTTACTAAGTCACAAAGCCGTTTGAAGCCAAAAAGGACGAAGTTTAGGCAAATCCATGTACTTCCCATAATTCCCATGCTGGGACAACCGCTCCCATTGTAGCTCACGTAGACACTAGCGCCAGAGTTCCCTCTAGTAATTTTGTAGGAAACTCTATGCCGCTAACAATGCAAAATGAGGAAGCTAATAAAAAAAAATTACACGTGTGCTTAAGTGTAAAAAAACACGTACAGACCTGAGCTTATAATACGTTGTGGAGTTTCGGTTCTTGAACATAAGCGCGTTGGTGCTGGCAGAAACTATCTTCTGTAAAAAGCTGACATATCGTGGCGCACATACAGGGTCCTGAATATCTCGCTGCGCGTGTTCGAAAAAAGGTTTTACGCGCACCACTGCACTGTTCTTTCTTAAATTTTGCAGAAAGATCACATTTTGGCGTCGACTTCGTTTAATATAGCACTTGGCAATGTCAATTTCTGGTTTTTAAGAAAAAAACGTGCAAATTTGCCTGCGCTTATGGGCATGCCAGCCGCTGCCGCGACGGCGCAAGCACAAACTTGTGTCACCGCCTGCCGTCACCTACAGAAAGCAGCGTTTCAGAGAGGGCTGCCGCGTCTTACTCTCTCCTGCAACAGGCGAATGCCCCACTAGCGCTTTGTTTCCATATATGGTATCGGGTGACGCGCTCGCCGCATGCCTGCTTGCCGCCGTGAAGCACGTCTCGTCTTGTGCGGCACTCCGCTTTCCTCCTCACCCCCTACGCCATACTCTCCTCCTCCTATTTCGTCCTCATACGTCCCCTGCGCCCTCCTCCACTTTCCTCCTCGCGCTCTCCTCGCTATCGCATTCTTTCATCCCCCGCTGTGCTCATTCGCTCAGTTACACCGACACTCAACACAGGAACAGGAGCTCAAAAGCTGCTCCAAAATTAAATTCTGGGGGTGTTTATGGGCAAAAACCCCGATATGATTAGGAGACACGCCGTAGTGGGGGACTCCGGATCAATTTCGACATCTGATGTTCCTTAACGTGCTCCCAATGTATACGGTATACACAGTCGTTTCTTCATTGCGCCCTCATCGAAATGTGGCCTCCGCGGCCAAGAATTTCCAACCCGCGACCTCATACTTACCAGCGCCATGCCACGACCATGAAGCCACTGGTAATGATCTTGCTTACGCTAGTCCAGTACCTACGCAGAACCCAATAGTGGATACGCCGCAAAATCGGCACCCAACTGCAGCAGCAGCGTAGGATCGTTGTCTTGCTGCTGTGTTCTCACGCACGCCCGTATCTCAAGCACACAACTGCTCGTCTCATGCACAAACACGTTGGGCTACCTGGTAATGCTTTTCAGAACCCCAAATGACGACGCTAGATAGCTACCTGCAATATGCTTCGCATGCAACATCGGTTTCAACAGTGCATGGGATCTATACCTCATCTGAGTCATTCAAGGCTTCCTAAATCATCCTGCTCAGTCAGTTTGAGCACGCTATGTCCTGCGTAATTATTCAGCGCTTTATACACATGGCACGCAGAACATGAAAATTACTGTGCGACTGCGTGCCCGTGCGCCATGACACCAGTGGTCCCTAAATTTTTCGTGGCGGTCCTTAGGCACCACAAGGAGAGCTCCCAGCACAGGGATCGCTCGCAAGAGTGTGGACAAAATTAAAGACGACCCTACGACATTGACTTCATTGCATGTAGGAACATAAAGAAATTGAAACCGAGACGTAGTGAACCCTTATCTGTCTAGAGGAAATCGTAAGACTAGCGCCACTTTCGAGACATCCTTCCCCACTAAAGTATGCAAGCGAAAATGCCAATATGTTTTGCAACGCATTTTGAAGACGCAGTCGTCAAAGCGATAGAGACGACATAAAGAGAGAAAGGGCGAAGTCAAAATTGGTGCTACTCTTTATTTCCGCTAAGCAAGCGCATTACTTTACTGCTCAATTTCACTAGTTCAACATGAAACATACAGCGAATTAGGAAGGTAATTAGCGACTATTTTCAATGATAGCTACCTGGATATTGCGATTTACCATCCATGTTCTTTTTAATAGTTTGTGAATAGACGGAATTCATTGTTCTTTCAAGGCAATCCTAAAGCTTCTCCACGTAAGCAGAAAATTACAGGATCTCTGATCTCTCTGAAGAGGTGAACGGCAAAAGCTTACTTTTCCTCCTCTTGTGATTTTCCTCTTCTTTTAGTCATTACTGATCACTACTAAGCATTTTTAGTGATTTGTATGTAATCAACTGTGCTCATTGCAAGCCATTGTTAGACATGTTGGTCATATCATAGTCATTAGTAGTCATATCAGTCACTACGAAGAATTTTAGTAATTTCCAATCAATTGTAGTCATTAGACATGTTGGTAATTTCGTAGTCATGATAGTATTTATTACGAGTCATTTCAGTCATCACTAATCAATTGCAGTCATTACAAGTTGTCGTTAGATATATTGGTCATTTCAGTCATTACTGCTCACTAGTAAGCATATTTAGTCATTTGTAATCAATTGTGGTCATTACAAGCCATCGTCAGACATATTGGTCATTTTGGAGTCATTAGTAATCATTAACCTCTACCAATCTCTATTATAACATTATCATTCATTAACTGTCACTATCAATCATTTCTCATTCTTTAATCTGTGTTCATATGGCTTGACGACGCTTCGGCAAACACACCGGCAGTCAGGTCTGCCGACAAAAACTTCACCACAAGCCCAGAAAGGCTTTCGCCTTAATAAATCAATAAAACATGGTTTATTACAAACGCGCCAGAATTTTAGCTTCGTATGCAGCTTCATGTCCGAAGGTGTCTCAAAATATGGCAGCCGCGAGTGTAGATGTCAAACCTGTGCACTCACTTTTGTTGGCGAGGCAGTTCACTTTGCCGAGTGCCATGCAGTCGCTGCAAACAACTCTGCATTGATTTGGCTCCCAGCCGCATCTTTAGTTGCCCGCCCCTGATGACGCAGCGCCGATTAGACTTAATGGCCAAGGCAGTGTACTTCAGACGAAAATTTTGCCAGCTCGCCGACCCCAGATGCAGCAGCGCCGATTAGGCTTAAGGCCTAGGCAGTATGCTCAGGACACAAAATTTGCCACTGGCAAGCTTATCTTCGTGTGGGCTCATCGGTTCCTAGACCACATGTACAGATTAGACTGACAACCATTGCAACAGCGTTGGGGTTTGCCGACGACCAGCCAGAACTTAGTGCGAGCAGGTGTAGCAGAAAACTCCGAACTGCGTGCATCAGTGCATGCACACACGTACCCTCTACGATTTGTGCGCCTTCCGGCAGCTAATTGGCCTGATCTTCGTACATGCTTTCGTGATTTTTCATACCCACTGCTTTTGTTGCTGTTCCCTTGGTCTGCTTTGTGACTGGGACGAACCTTGAACCGACATTGACTGTGCGCCTTGGAATGGCTAGAGCGTGCATCAAGACCAGCACCAAAGCAGCGCCTTTCACCAAATAGCAGATATTCGATTTGCAAATTTAATTACTTGAACGTTCACTATCCGATTTGTATGTTTGAGTATTTGCACACGCCTAATTTAACAGAGTCAGAAAACACTCACAGGCTTTTGATATTTTTCCTTTATTCTTCTCTTGTGGGCACCACACATGAATATCCACAAACATTACATAAAAAAGAATTTGGGAAGGGTGGAGAGGTTGGCATGCTAGAGGTGCCATCCTCAGCACCTGGGGACGAGGATAAGAAATGGGAAGGGGGAGCAAGGAGGGATGAATTTGAAGCATGCCAAAATGAGTCGACACCAGTGTTCGGCAGCCCGCAACTGAACGAACCACAGTGCTGGCTGTTAAATTGAAGTCTAAGATACAAGTATCACAGAGGTTAGGAGTAATTCACTCCTTGCACAAATAGTTTTCATTTCCCCCTCTACAACAGTAACTAGCAAGAACATGTAGAGCAGCAACCAGAACGTCTGTGTTTACAGCATACTTCTGATGCAATAGCATCCAGCATAGGTGCATCTAATTCACGTTGGGCAATGCCTGCACGGTAGTTGGGGCCAAGATACATTGTGTTATTATATAAGGCAGATGTGCTTAGAAGCGTTGGCTGTTGGGTCAGTTGGTGCAGTATGTGGTGTCCTTGAACAGAAATAAGGGCTGAAAGAATGCCTATCCTCTCCACATCCTATCTGCCCACCCTTATTTCTGCTCAACAACACGACAGATGAGATTAGTATGCATCTTGGCAATGTTAACAGTGTGATTGCCATGTTTCGTGAGATGGATGCATCAATGCTAAGATAATGTCATGACGTGATGTTCCCTGCGATTATCATGAAGATATGAAGCAATGAAATGAAAAACAGTAATTCAGAGGCGTACGCTTTGTCATGAACAAGCAGTCTTATTTAAGCATCTGCCACACCCAGCCATTCTCAGCCTTTTCTTTTTTTCTCACGTAATTGGCATCAACAATAAGGACCATTAGCACTAAATGAAAAAAGCACACACTATGTACAGATATACAATTATTTGCTACAAAAATAACAGTAACTAAATTGATAACACTAAATAAAGAAGCTACACTTTTTATGACCCGACCAGGACACCAGTGTGGTTAACTTAAACAAAAATGATTTTCTGGGTGAAATTCCAGCAGGGAAATTGAAAACAAAAGATTTCAGTGATACCCCTCTGTAGTACTAAATTTCTCATAGAAAAAGAAACAAGTAAAAAAATCAACAATAAGAACCCCTGCAAAATACTAGGCATGCTGCCACTTCATAAGCATTAGTAGATAGAACAAGCCAGCAAATTGCAAGGTTTCAGATTAGAAATATATTAACAACCTATAAATATTGTGGCTGGCAGCAGTGCCCAAGTGCTTAAATAAAGCTGCTTGTCTAGCACTGCTCAGTGCCTTTTTTTGAACTAGAAAAAAAAGAAAAGAAACGAGATAGTGAAAAAGATATAACAGCCTTCATAAAAACAAAATACAGAACTGTCCCCTTGACACACCAACACAACATGAAAAGAAGCAATCAAAAGACGCCACAGTAAAAGCCTGCCACTTTGTTAGCCACAAAGCATGCTGCTGCTTTGCCACCATCGCAATAGGACCCATTTTACTACATACGAAACTCTGCGAAACAGACGAGCCACTTTTTGCACTGCCAATGCCTGAAAAATGCACCCTGCACTCTATTGCCCATTGTAACGCACCTGTTGTGTGTAGCACTGCTTATGTCTGCACATGATGGATGCCTATGCTCGTGCAGAGAGGCCCCCAGGTACCACTAGTAACTGCAGTAACGTGGCCAAGCAAGCTTGGTGGTACATGTTGGAGAGCAGGCAGTGCAAGACAACTGACAGAACTGCAGAGGAACAAAATTCTGGACAGAACAACTCTGAACAAACAAGCTGTGAAGAGCACAGAGCAAAACACAAGTACAACTTCTGCTCTCAAAGAGCAGAAGTTGTCACTTCTGATAGCAGAAGTTGACACTTCTGCTCTCAAAGAGCAGAAGTGTTAAAAGCAGAATTGTGACTTCTCACGATGATGATGATGATGAAAACTTGCTCTCCACGGATGGAAGACATAAGCCAATGGATGTTGGATGGGCAGTTTGCACTGCACACTATTCCATTTCCATGCACATCCTTTCAACGGAAAATGAGTTATGGGCTATCTGAACCAACTGCACGCCTGGCAAGACCATGCAACCAAGAACTGCCACAGAATGTTACCATATTTTAAATTTAGCACCGGCAGAGGAAACAGATCAGTCTGGCAGTCCTAAAAAATAAGTACCATGGCTCTTTGCATTTCTTTTCTGGCTGTGACAAGAGTGGGCAAAGGCAAAACTGGTTAAACAGTGTTGCCGTGCCAACCGCGATGCACAAGATGTAGCACGGTACCATGCCATGAGAGCAGGCCTTCCAAGTGGCAACATGCCAGGCCCAAAGTGACAAACCTTTACTGCACTGAAGAATTAAGGGACACAAAGCAAACACACTAGGCCCAGGAAGCACTTGAAAATTAGAACGGATGTGAAGCTGCCGCTCGCGTCCTCGAATTTCAAGCTACTTTAGAACAGCACAAGCAGCAAACAAAAGCCACAGAATAACTAACCATAGACACAAACATTCTAGCTGACAAAGTCAAAGCCACAAAAGCCCACAAAACTGAGAACACTGACTGCCACAACCACATTAAAACAGTGAATGTTATATATAAAAAGAAAGGCTAACATACATTTTACACGAGACAAATGCTTTCTCAACAAGCAAACTGCTTTCAAATGACATCGACATGGTCAATATAGAAAGAGTGCAACAACCACACAAAACGAGAACACTACATGCCGATGACAAAAAGTCAAAACGAAAGCCCAACCCCGATTAACATATACGTTAATGCGCCACACAAATCTAAGACAGTTTCACATGAATGCAGACACACACCTTGAAACTTTGGTGATGGAGTCACTTTTGTTACGTGTAACTAAGGGCACAAACCCTGGCATTGCAAAAAAAAAAAAAAAAAAGACTGAAAAGGCTAAGACAGAAGTACCTTCCACTGCCAAACGATCATGCCTCAAAAGAAACTGGTTAGGTAACAAGATGTGTTAATAAAATAAATTACTAAAACTATGTAAGCTTCTTTTTTCTTAAGCTATGAGGCCGGCTATATGATCCTTAGGCGCTGGTAACTGTGCAAAGTACAAGCTGTCCAGCTATTACAGTGCACAAATATAATCTCTTACACAGATAAAACTATGGGTTACACATGTGTCATCCTGGCTTCTGCTGCATAAACTCGAACTTGAGAGTGCTTGTTAGGAGCACGTTCCTCAACCAAGGCATTCAGGGCATGCACACTGGCACGCACATCATAGACACAAACGCATCATTTAAACTGTCACAACGATGCCAAAAATACTGGTTGGTAGATTTGGCTTTGTCTGGGATACAGTGGTGCGACAAACTCGTGCAAAATGTAAAAGAACTTCATGCTGTACAAAATTACACCTACGCAAAAGATCGAGCTCCAGAGCATTACAAGTATCCAGCTATTGGGACCAGAGAGAGAGAGAGAGCTCAGCAGTGAATGCACTGTACAAAATGTATCAGTTCGTGGGTCCAACACATTCAGTATTTTGTACACTGTAAAAAAACACACGCACACAGATCTCGCAGCTCAAAGGCATCTAAGGTATCCAGCTATGAGGCACTAGGACACAAGCACATCACCGCTTGCACCAATAAATGATTGAAAACGCAGCTGTGCACATTCTTCCCCACAACGTGGTCACATTTGCATACTGCTCGCAACTGCGTTGCTCACTCCCAACAAAAAGTGCGCACTTTCGCACAGCAAGTGTGAGTATACCGTTCACGTACACTGCAGCATATGCCACACGTAATCGCAGCTGACTTTAAGCCAGTGCTCCAAAACTACAATGCTCGAGAAATTTCGTCATCGGCTCGAGAGCTCAGATGTCTGGAGAGTAGCATGCACCTCTGGAACAGAGCACAAGTCAACTTCCACAACATACGACATGGCCCACGCATTGGGCAAGAAAACTAGGTTAACTGACGATTATGGCTATACATCGTGATTGACTGTCTGTAAATGCAGACAAAACATAGAAAGAACTCCTTAGGGACAAACGCTAGATTTACGACTGCATGAAACCGTTTTCCCGGCGTACTTCTTCCTACATCACATTCCCATTTAGGTAGTATCAGGGTTCCTATCAGTTTTTCACGAGTAAAAAAAATAAAAGGCTTTTTTAACAACTAATGCCTATGCCAAGGCATTGTCAGGAAGCAGCACAGCATCAAGTTGACAGCAAAGTACTGCCTTCAACAAAAGGCCTTGACAATGGCGTTTCGATACTCGCAAGGTTTCCATGGGCCACCAAGTGATTTGCAACACTGGTTAATCGTGGTGCACAATGGCAAGTACAGCTGTGACAACACTGAGCCCCCATTTACAGTAAGGTTGCTGGCCACTGATTGGCTCCTGCTAAAGCACGCTTAGGACACATGTTCCGGTGAGATCGACGTGCAGAGGCATCCATAAAGCATAGAAACGAAAAGCCGTGCCTTTTCTCACACTCTTTCAAGTTTTACATTTTTTTCTTTTCGTTACACAAAACATCGGATGCTACCTGGCTGCCATTACGCAAATTGCCAGACACAAGAACATGGAGTGGCAACTGCTTGCTTCAACGACTGCCTTTCCATTGCATAACAAAACACACTCCAGACGTTGGCGCCTGGACGTGGAGAGAGATGCAAATCCGCACAAAAAAACTCGTATCACAAAAAGAAAATGTCAGTTGCATTGGCAAACGCATTAAGTTTATACAGTCTTACATTATTACCACTGCCAACTTTAAATAGAATGTGTTAAGCCTAACATGCATACACGCGACACTTTATATTTGACACTTTATAAAAGAGCAACACAAGCTTTCCAAATACAGCAAGCAGGCAAATTAGGTTACACAAAGTAACACAGCAAACGAAATACAGATGGCAAGCTTTTCTGCTCTCAGCACATAAATGTGCTGTAACTAATTGTTGCTGAATTACAGAAAGAAATAACGCGCATCTCATTAGTATAACAGTTAGTGTGTGTTATTGCACGTATGAAACATTTATTAAATGAGAAATGTATGAATGTACAGCACTGCACAAGGCATTTGCATATGTAAACTCGCAGAGCAGTGATCACTCGTAAGAGTAAGAATTAAATTAAAGATGACGTTTACTTAATTGCTCATATGAACATGAAAAAAGAACCTTAACAAGAAACACAGTTGTTCCTAGTGACAGCAATTTTTTTTTTCTGGGGGCAAGAAAACTTCATTGCAGCCTAAGCAAAAATAATTCGAAACGAATACATTATTAAAATATCCAACTACATTTTTCTGAAGTGTAGCTCTTGCGGGTGAAAGCTATTTCCCTTTGCCTGAAAGGAATGCTCCTTGAAAAAATGCTTTACTAAAGCAGCCAGTTTCAAGCTCAGTCGAAGCCAGAGCAATGAATTCAAATAAGTCGCAGAAATGAGCCTCTGAACCAAAGTCCACGAGGTGTAAGTAGAGAGAATTGCTTCTGCAGTGACATGTAATGAAAATGGGCAGATAAGCGTGCAGATGGCTAAAGAACTCACGATTCCAGTTTGAGGTGTGCTTAGGTAACAAGCCTGACCTCTCTCCTATTAGTTACTAGAGCTATTTACAAGAGCTGCAAGCCTCGGTACGAGACAAGTGCAAAGCGAAATGCACAGACGGAGGCTCAATGCTCCGGGCTGAAATCTGCTCAGACCATACGCTCGGATGCCCCTGCTACTAGACAGATATTTACAGCCTAGGTTGCAGTTTCGCGGATGGCGAAACGCGTAGTTGAAGGTTCAGAGCTCCATTTCAATATTTACACATATGGTGAGCTTAGTCATCCCTGCCCCTCACCGTAGAAACCTTAAGGAAGGTGCGTGTTTTCACATTCAATAATGACAGTCGTGCTGGCGTTGAGGTCAGGCAATGTCAACGAAAATAAAATTTACAGAAGTAATTCAGAGGTAACTGCCGTGTCCCACTGGGTGTTCTAATAGCGCAACGCGTGGCAGTTCACTGACCTAGAAGTTGCTCGTTTAAATGGCACCCTTGATGTTACCTCTAGACCTAACGAAAAAGAACTAGGACATCACACCAGCATAGCTGTTATCATATCTGTGCAAATGTGCGACTTTGAAAAGGTTACAGCGATAAGAACAGCTAAGAGCTATGGCGAACGAACTAAACTTGAAGGAGGAAGTGTACACCGGAACCCTTCTACCGAGTAATAACTCGAAAGCATGTTTCGAACCACCATTTAGTCCCTTGCCAAAGCCACCCCAAATAAAGCGTACAAGCCGAAACCGTTGCCAACATCACGCGAGATGTTGAAAGCGGAAATGAAAGAATGCGTTCTGCTAAGTCCCAACTGACTACTTTATGTACATATATATATATATATATATATTAACTTAGTACTTTGAAACAGTTTATTTGAGAATGCACTATAGTACCGAAGAACAGCAGTGAAGTTGGCGCGCCACTAGTACAGTTGAATCCCAGAACCACAAGTGCCGCGTCATTGTCATCTCCACCACAACGTTTGTTTCATTCCATCAGCGTCCAGTAGAATACAATTCACCAAAATTATCTCTCCAACAATATGGTGTTCACGATCACATTTCTGCAACAGCTGATAAGCTTCTGCACAGCAAGCCTAATGATACTGCTTTGTCCATGGCTTCAAGAAATTATACTAGTATTTAAGGTTCCTCGGAGCAGGCAACGGCAACAGGAGCAAAAGGATTCAGGATTCAAGGATTCAGTCAGAGCTTACGAAGCATCATGTGACACCACCACCATGTGACACTACTATCAAGTGATATCAATGTGATGGTAGAGCCCTATGACAAATTTGGCAACGAAGTTGCAGTGAACAAGACAAGGATTGTCACATGCAAGTCCACAAGGTCAATCTCAAAGCACCCCAGCTGCTTCACAGCGCAGGCTAATGACTGACTAATGTATAAGAAGGAAACCACTAGTTCCTAAACAGAAGAATCTACACTTTGTTTCATTTGAAGAAAAAGTGTGTGTTACCAAACCTGATCCTCGAAGATTAAAAGCCAGCATCCACGACACTGAATAAGCGAAAACACAGAGCCAAGTGACATGCCCGAGAGACGTGCATCCCAAGAAAGCAAAGTGGTTGGCACACGAAATGCTACGCAAACCAATGTGCACATGGCTTGTGAAGACGTGTGCCTATGACCCCGAGATGACATGGCGCAGAAAACAAACTGAAAGATAGGATGCATTCCAAGCACCGAGGACATCGTCGAGGCCTGACCACGACGGATGAAGAGAATCAACATTAGCTTTCTTGAATAAAGTGTCGCGCGGGAGGACCGCCTCGGCTGATGACACCAATTCTCGGGTTGGCAGTCAAAATGTTTCTGGCATCTCGAAGGACCATGCTTCACCTAATATTTACAATGCAGACAGTGTATTTCCTTTACGGGGCACTTCTTGCCACAGTGCCGCAGCACTCTTACGAGATGATTCTGAATGGAACTCTCTGGTCCGAGAGGCAGCGTTATAATGGAAGTGAACGCAGTGAAAGGAAAAAAGAACGGATGTGTGCTTCCATTCTTTTTGGAGGAAACAGAGGAGACAGACAAGCACACCCCTTTAGACATTCTGAACAGTACACGGCCTAGCTGTTTTAATATAAATCGAAGCCTTCCAGTAAAACATGTTGCAGACGGTTTGTTCAAAAATTGGCCACAATGTCTGAAAACTGAAGAACTGAAACCAAGTTTCGGGCACCTTTATTCAGGCAACGCTGCCCAAATGCAAAAACCTACTTTGGAATCCCTGACGTCCCGCTGACGTACCAGTGCTGGGGTTCCGGCGCAAAATTCAAATACTGATACTTGGACCTTCATTTTCTCATCTAATAATGAAACTATTTTTTTTTTTAAATGACTGCCTGCAGGGTTCTCAAACAATGCTTTATTCTAAACTGATTTATTGTTTCGCTTTAGTGTCCCCTTAGTGTCCCCTTTAGTGTCCCCTTTAGTGTCCTTTAGGGTCCAAGTAACAGATTTTTGCCTTTTAGACTACTGGTCACATGTCACATGCTCAGTTGAGAATTTCCCAACTAAGATATTTTCTGCAATAATTTGTTTATAGATGTTATAGATTTCATGGTTTGGGGATTCAACTGCACTAGTACTATAAAGTGGGACCAGCTTTTCAGGGGGGATGAGGCACCTTAAATTACTTTCCCATTTTCTTTTTGTTATGACTAAGTTTCACAACCTATAACTTTGGTTCAAAATGGCCTAAAACAATAATTTATAGCTTACAATACACTACAAACATTCAGAATCGATTCCTTGTGGTCTAAGTTTCTGTTAATTAGCTAATTAGGTCCTACACAAAGGACATCCTGCTTTGGATATCATAAAAAATATTTATCATAAAATATATAATTTTATTCTTGAGATCACCTGGTGAAAATACATTAAGTGGGCAAATTTTATTCAAATTGCTTAAAAAATTGTCTTTCTTTTGAAGCACTTCATCCCCCCTTAAGAGATCAATAATGATAAAACAACAAGACTTGATTCTTTATTTGAACCAAACCAACAGGAGCACTAGCAAATTTAATACACGAGGGTGTGGGAGCTTTTCTGAGGAAGAAATGCAAACATGCTACTAATTGCAGTTGCACCATGTTGCATTGATCGAAAAAAAAAAAAAGCAACGGAAAAAAAATTCACTAGAACATTTTTCAGCCGCACACTTGCGTTTTGCAATGTGAGAGTTCGCGGAGTGCGAAAAGAGAAGAAAAGCCAGAACACCTGACGAGAAAACAGTCGTGCGCAACAACCAAATCACCAAAAAGGGCACTCCTGGCCAAAGTGTTGAAGTTGCGCACTTTTCGCCAGCTCCTGGCGGCACGTTGCCCACGAGTGGAGGACTTCAGTGTCCCCAGCGAGCTGACGAGAGAGCGCAGCACAAGACGAACGCCAATGCATCAGGCGTCAAAGTTGCGCACGACGCGCTGGATCCGGCGTCGGCACACCGGGCACGGCTGGTTTCGCTTCTGCAGCTGCAACGCGCACTTGTAGCAGGTGAGGCGGTGACTCGTCCGACCGTGCACCAGAATGCCGCACTTGGGGCGCGCCATGCAGATGGTGCACAGGTCTGCCACTGCCGAAGTACGGAGCGCCAGCGTATCGCCGTCCTGCTTATCGGTGCTGCAACCGGGCTGGGACCAGTCGTCCGGTGCCTCTTGGCTCGCACCGGTCGTCGCCGCGCTGAAGCCGTCTCCCTCGTCGCCGTCGTCGATGTGCTGTTCGCGTGAACGACAGTGCATCAGTCGGTTATCGAGACCCGTCACCGTTCCACCAGGCAGTGGTCACACAAATGTGCCAAGTTTGGCGTAGATTCAGTAGAAGCTCGTCAATGCAAACTCCAAGAGGAGTGGAAATTTATTCAAATAAAGTTGAGTCCGAACTAAGGAAAGCCCCTTTGAATATTATGCCCAATCAATTGTGCGGTACAGCACGCAAAACCGCAACCATGACTGGGCTCGCATTGAAAAAGTTCAACGGCCTGCATCAGCATGCAAGGACCTGTGCCCCAGAAGAAGCCTAGGTTCCGTATAAAGTCCAAGTGCAATAAGAATGCGCCCTGTATGCCACTTTCTGTGGGTGCGAGGGAAAGTGCGAGGGGGAGCAGAGAAGGATAGTGGCTTGATGCGCACAGTCCTCCCGCGTGCCCAATGTTGCAGGTCACATGACGAAACATGTGCCAAGGGAAGGGGGGTTAATTTGAATGTCAAAATAGCGACACGATCCCAGGCAACTTCAAGCAGCTTCAAATAGCACCAACTCCACTCTCAATGTCAGCAACAACAAGGGTGGTGATTGTGTGAGTGAAGTGCCAGACGATGACTGTTGCAAAAACGGTTTAACACATAAAACTCAATAATAATGACTCGCACAAAATCGCACATTAGGGACGACCGCCTAAGATGTTCGTTGTATGCAAAGAAAATGGGGACGCACTCACCGACAGCCCCTCTGAAGTGCTCCCACCACAACTCTCTTGTGATCCATTGGTGTTCTGCAATATGAGAAGACACTTTTCAGGCTCCCAGGTGTTAAAAAACAAAACAAGACACAGACACTGCATCAAGAATACAATGGATTCTTGATGTTGATTCTTGATTCGGTAGTGTCTTGGATGGACACTACCGACAAACATGAAATCGACGCGTAAGGAAAACATTACGTCGAGCTAGATTGAAAAATTAGCCTTCGGCAATAACAAATTCAGAGTGAAAACAGAGTTTTCGTAAGCAAGAAAATGATGAAAACGGAAAACTAGGGAGTGGCATCACGTATTTCGGACCATTATACCTGTGATGTGACGTCAGCACTGTCCGATTCACACAGAGCAGTAGGGAGGGTGATCACATGGGAATTAGGTCAACATGTCCATTTTGGTGCAAGCAGTTGAGAAGCAACAGTGGCACCTTCGGCAGCAATTTTCTACATAACAATGTCATATATTGGCATATAGAAAACCATCCTAGACTTCTAGATGAATAATCCATCGACCTAGCTCGACATAATATTTTCCTCGGTGTTCTTTTAAAACAACTTGACAGAAAAATATTCTGACACACTTTTTTTTTTTTGCTTTCTTAACCCTTTGAAGGTCAATGACGTAAATATACGGCGGCGGCGTCTGTACGTTTAAAAGGTGCGCCAATTTCCTAACTTTTTATTTTCTGTCATGTACTGCCACTGCGTGGGAATACAAGGAATTTTTTTCGCGTGCCTCCCTCTCTCGGTTTTTGTTGCATGGTTTATTTTAGAGCTAGTTTAATCCCGTGCGTCTATATACTACCGCTCGCGCGCGCGGGCAGGCGGCAGTTTGGGTTCTGTTCCGCAGGCGGTTTTGGCTTCTTGTGCTTGCAAAACTGATGGCTATCTCGTTACTAATCGCTCAAAGGGCGACCGTATGTTTCTTGCTCGTGTAGTGCTCACGGGGGTGTGCATAGGAAGGATGCCGCCGTGCATGCGTTTCCGTTTCTTTCTTTTTTTTTGACACTTGCGAAAACTAGTTGCCTCTGGTTGGCGATAAGATGAAGATTAGCGGAAGTTTGACACCCGTTGTGCTTTTTTGACGGGCACACAAACACACAGTTTTCTTGAGTGCGCGCACCTATGCAGTTTGATTACACTATGGATGTACCTATTAGATATTAGTGTAAGAGCAGGAACATTTGAGTCTTGCGTGTTATTCTCGTGTGCGCATTTTCAAGGCCTTGAACGATGTGTATAAAAATGCATCAAATTTTTAATTCTTATAAGTTTATTTCCTTTCTTATTGTTGTTATTCATGAATAAACAGTACATATATACCAACACAAAATATTCTTTTTCTGACTTTACGGTCACCGTAGAAAAATTACGGCAAATTTTTTTCGAAATAGGTCCCTCTGAAGAATTCAAATCTGCAATAAACAAAAAAAATCGACCCCGGGCAGTCGCATATGGCGAAAAGAATGGACCCCAAAAGGGTTAAAATTTTGGAATACTTCAGTTCTCTAGTGAAATCGTGAAGTCTTTATTATCTTCTCAAATATCTCGCGTGCCCTGCAGCGCTACTGATACTATTGCCGTCGGAGTGCCAAGCAGCACCACAGAAAGTGTGCGCGCGACCCCTACCGCACTGCAGCGAACGCCATCCGCGACTGAAAAGCCTTGGCCCCGCATCACTCACAGAGTTGCTGCCAGGTCCTTCCGAGTGCAGCTTCACGCTGTCATTGCAGGACGACCCCGACCGGCTTTCCTCGCCAGCACTATTCAGCCGGTGCCGGTCCGAGCTCCCACCAACACTGCCCAGTGTGCTCGACACGCGGCAGATGCTCGCCCTGAGGCTGTTGCGGCGCTGGACCCGGCGGCGCTTCTTCTGCGGTGGGTGTCGCTCCTCCCGGTCTGGCAGCCATCCGAAGCGGTCCTTCCAGCAGGTGGTGCAGTACCGTTGCACGGCCGACAAACCGTGGGGCTCGCACCGCGTGCCACAAAGCCGGCACTGCCACAGGTCCTGTCCCCCCCCAGTTATCGCCACATGTTACGAAGCGTGTTGCACACATACCTGGCAGCATGCGAACTTTCAGATTTGTAAAGAATCTCGCGGACACAACACTAGAGCACTCGACAGGCACGGGTCAGTCCTAAAGCGCAAGCCAGGCCGGGTGAAGCATTCTTTTGGTGAGACCGGGACGCCCTCGGGCATGTTCACCGATGGATCTAGGTCCGGTCTTCCGAGCACAAATGGGCCTTCTGCATAGATCCTAAGCATCTGTGCGAAGCTAAAGTGACAAGTTGGAAAAACTGGTGCTCACTTAGCAAAATAAACAACCCAAGCAGAAGCAATCGACAATGATAGCAAATGTAGCCCAAACAAAAACACAGAAGAGTGGGCGAAAAAGAGGGCAAGAAGAGAGAGAGAGCAAAAGAGCGAATGAATAGACGTGTTTCTTGCAGAGTGGGACCACCAAGCACGATTAAGACAGTTGAAGTGTCTTTTTTTTTCTTTTTACAAAATCAAACTTTCCTCCACTGGAAGAGGAAAAAGAAGAATTAAAGAAATGATACTAAAAGGCGCTCGTGACATGATCCGACTGTTACTGCTTTCAACACGGTCATTTTATTGCATTCCTGCTATTTTGCCACATTTTATTCATTGCACCACATTGAAGATTGCTTAATTGTCACCGCAGTGTACACATTGATGTCTTCTGCTTTAATTGCATTCACAACGTCCTTCGTGGGCCTTAAATGCGTATAAGAGAAGTGCTGCGTCGTGGGTTCAGAGGGGTCGGTGGGTCAGCTCTCCTTTGCCACCCACACGTGATAGCTGTGCATGATGTTCAGGAAATTTGCCGCCCTTAATTTCAAATGATAGAAGACGAAGTGCTATTACTTATGAGAGCCTGAATATAACGACAAAGCTTGATTGCAGTTGCAGGATCACTGCTACCTTCATTATTTTCCTTCTCAAGTCAGAATATAGACGTTTGAAATTTCAGCTGTTGTTGCTTGCTGTACACGTAATACAATTATGTTATTTTTTTAAAGCTTTTTTTTCTTTTCTTTAAAGCACGTCCCAAGCATATGCCTCTTGTGTGTACACATGCATTTATTAAGGATTTACCTGTAGACACAACACAAGCACAACAGCAAACTTGGAACCACAGAGAACGAGAAGCAATGCATTGTTTTCCGATTACAGTGGCTTTTTCAGTGACATTGCTGTTGTTGCTTTTGCTGTGTCGGAAGATTCTCTACAAACTTGCTCGAAGCAAGCACTCCTCTTGCATCCTTCCACCAACAGAAGACTCCCAACAGAAAGTTGGCAGAACGACCAGCAGAACTTTCTGCTAACAGAACTTACTTTTCATAAACATTAATGCAATGTTCATGAAATCATAGACCGAGCTCAAATACTTAAATTTTACGAACAACTCGGGAAAGCTGGCACACATGGCATTCGCATTTATAGACCTACTATCGACCGTTTCATAGGCGAGGCGGAACGTAGCCTCAAACCAGCGCACCTTCCTCCTTGCACCGATGCATGACGATCGCCATTTCTCCCATAGGCAGCTCGGAACAGTAGCAGTGTCTTTTCAAATTAGTGCGATTCTAACATGTTCTGCCTGTGATTGCTGCAATGTCAGACGACTCAAGGCCAATAGGCTGCCACTGTGCTGTATTCGGAAGCGAACATGAAGTGAATCTTCAGCCACGGCAGCTTCGTGGACACCACCACTGTGTTTGCAGACAAGCGTTCGCTTTGGATTGCAAGCACAAACAGAAAGAACTTGATGCCACCAGCTTAGTATCAGTGAGCGCGCTGCGGCAAACTGGGCACCCATGATCAAACTCCGATATGAATGAAAGGTGCGGATTCGACTCAGTCAACTATTGCGAATGGCCGAAGTCAACTAGTGCTTCGATTGCGCACATTAAGTTATTCTGTTCTAATATGTTTCAAGATTATCATGCATGGCAACCAACGTTTTTGAGCGAGGACCTAATATGAAAACAGTATGTACCGACTAAGAAAATCGAGGTGTGTTTTGTTTCTTTCTGTAACCAAAGCCACGCCTACCGTGAGCCGGCCACCCTTAGTTGACAGAGACCGTCCCGTGCTTCCTTATGTTGCCGGCAAGGTGTCTGGCTGACGTCGCGCATTGCAGGCTGTATTACCTTAGAAAATGAAGTTGCTGCTACGAAAAGTAGTTGCTCGTTTTACAGCTTTCGCGGGTTGGTGAGGTGCCCTCACATAGGAACCATTCAATATTGAAGAGTGTGCATAAGCTTTCAACACGTTGCGTGGGCCTGGTTGATCGCGGCATACTGCAGCCACTGTTATCAGGTCGTTTTACGCATGTTAACAGCTCTTCCAGTCAAGTTATTTTACAGTTCTTTATTCTTTAAAGTTTGACGCCCGGATGCCAGGTAAACGATACAGGATGCCAGGATGCTCCTGTATTTAACAAAAGAAAAATGAGACATCCACCCAAACGTAGCTAAGTGCTATGTTTGGGTGGATGTAGCATTTGTAGCACTTACATACATTTAGGTGGATGTCTCATTCTCTCTTTATTAATTACTTCTCTCCACCCTACGGGTTTCCACAGAACTATTACATCAGACACTCCTGTATGTATCGCAAGTCCCTACTGACACTGGTGTCACATTGCAATTCTGGCAAACAGCTTCGTAACACGGGGAATACGAAAATACATTGCCAACTGTTCTGAGCGAACAGTCATTGTGTAAGATGCTATCTTTAAGCGGGTCAGCAGATGTTTCACAGCTGCTAGATAAAGTCTCCTACTGCAAAGACATACGCACAAGAGATGATTCGTCAATCAAAGGCACGTTTTCCATGCTTCTCCATAGAAAATATGCTGCATCTTGAAGTTGTTTTCTGTGTTTTGCATACTTAAAGGGTCCCTGAAACAGTTTTTGTTGCATGCTCAGACACAGAGGGTCTCTCTCAAGAGATGCTTTCTCACAAGGTTCATGTCAGTGCCTTATAATAGAGGTACAAATGGTTAAATACTATCCACCCTTGCAGCTGCGATGTTTCCCTCAACTTTCACACCACGTGACCATTGCTACCGCATGGACTCATGTAAGGGCCACACCCCCAACCTGGGAGCCCGAAACTTCTTAAAGAAATTTCCAACAAAGAAGCAGTTGCGTTCGGTGCCCCAATGCTGCATGTAGGCATCGGCAAATTTTTGCACGCTGCATAGTTCCACATGCTGCTACTAGATGGCGAGAGCTGTGCGTTGAGCTCTGATGCAATGGATACGGGGTGCGCACAGCTGCGCTGGGACCATTTAACCCTTCGGCCCCATGTAATGACAGCACCATTGTCAAAATTCTCTAAAAAAAAAAAAAAGTTTGGCCCTTACAAGAGTCTATACAATATGTATTGCCTCCTCCAAGCGGTGACACAAGTGTTGTCTACTTCCTGTTGATCTGAACCAAGTGAAGTGCCGCGTCTCTTTCCTACGCAGCTCTTCTCTCTAATTTTGGGTTACATGGAGCGATATCTGAAGAGGGACTGCTCGTGGTGGATGAAGACATGGTGGCAGTATGCACAATGTTCACCACTGCCTTGCACTACACGAAACAAAAAAAGAGACGAATGCCGCCGTGGGCGTTCTCTGTATTGCGAGAAGCATATATGTAATGTAGAGACTACAAGGTAGCTGCTTCTAAAATCGGCTGATAGCATGTAAATATCTAATAACATGTACATTCACGATGATCTCTATGTTGCACTAGCAAGATTTCTTTATAGCCATCAGGGGAAAAAGAAAGCGCTGCTGCTAACTTGTGAATGTGGTGAAACGAACTATTTATACCGTTTCCTCTACTCTGGAATTGAAAAAAGAATATTAAGAGTAAAAAAGAAAGTACACCAACATCAGGAATCGAACCCACCCTTTCAGTGTGGGAAGTGGACACGGCACCACTACAACAAGGTCTAACTCAAGATGGGGACTTTCGGACAGACGTTCTGCCACGCTGTAAACCGCAATCAATTGCCTCTGCAATGCTTTCCTTCCGGATCTCGGCTTGTTAGAATAAGTTCCTGCCATCCTAACAAAGTTTATGGCTATTTCAAGCATGTACATGGGGCCTCTGTGGCTGGTAAACCTAGCAACAAACTAGAAAAATGTTAGGCGAGGCAAAAATCTTCATTTGCTCGCATTCTTCCGTATGAAAAGTTTGGGCAACAGAAACATCGTCGTGCAAACCAGGTAATCGGATTCCTCGAAGAGCGGTATCCCCCCAAGGATAAGGTCCCTAGATAAGTTTCAAGATAGCACCATTCCCCCTCCTCCTCGAATATTCCTCCTGCATGGAACGTGGAATGCCGCTAGTGCCCTTAAGTGTACTAAAGCTTGTAACGCGCGTGCAGAAACAAGCAGCTTTATGTTTGTGTCAAGCTACATTTATTATTACTACAGTCAAACCCACTTATAACGAGATGGTTTTAACAATGTATCAGTTACAACAATAGAAAAGCTGCTGCACCATCAACTTCTGTATGTTTTCTATGAAGAAATAACCTGCTTACTACAACGTCACTATGCTGCATTATCTGTTATAACGATGAAGTCTGGGTGCTGGGTGTCAATGCCGAAAGGTAATGAAATGTGAAATCCTTGTAAAGGAAAACGAAAATGTGACATGCGAGCCACTGCATTATCGCCCGCCACCCCAACTGCCGCCGTGTGCTTCTCTCCGCGAGAAATGCCACACAAACCTTGCGCGCATCTCTGCTGTCACCCTTCCACCCCTCCGAACACGAATGGACCGCGCCAAGCGCACTGCCGGCGCTGCTCCCAGATTGCTCACTGGAGCCTCATTCTGCGCAATTCAGCAAATGAATTAAGTCACTTGTGCTTGTCTTTATTCGTTACGTCGAATTAATTCTTGGATACATGTTTTCTCAGCCTCGTTTCACTCGGTGGCAAAACGGAACATGCACGAAGTTGCCAGTGAAAAGAAAGCGCACTGCTATAGATTTGGAAACGAAGTGCTTCTAACCGATGAGGCGATCGTCGCGAATGTGCTTGCATCGGATAGCGACAGTGAAGGCCACGATGGCAGCACTGACGCGGTACGGCAGGTTGCCCCAACACTGTCCCCACGGGAGGTCCTGTAGATGATACAGTCCCTCATGGGCTCATTGTTGCGAGGGACCTTCTACTTCCCTATGTGAATCACTTGGATGCCTCGGAAAAGGATGTTGGCCAGCTTTGCGTAAGGAGAGCAAGGCTGACGAACACGCAGTTTTCTCATGCAAGCCAGTGGGAAGTACATGGCGAATGCTGGTGGCGATCTCCCAGCGTTTCTTCTGGATTTCTCAGGCTGAGATGTTGCCGCGGCAACCTTCCAGTGTTTTTTAAAGGTCGCCTTTTGGGTGACGCCTCGGTGGGGCTCTTATGTCGCTTGCCGCCCGTGACCCCTCTTTGCAGTTGATATAGCAGTGCTATTCTTGAATGCCGAGAGCAGCGGCGTATTAACAACATGCAATCGGAGTGCGCAGGAAGCAGAGTTAAATAGTTTAACGAGTCAACACAATCAGAAGCCATATGGAGGAAAGTGGTAGGGATGATAACCATTACAGTATTTTTCAAAACAGCTGCACCATCCCCATTATGATGTTTTTTATGCCACCCAGTTATAAGAATTATCTATTATAACAATAGAATTTTTGTGGCACCTGAATGCTGTTATAAGTGGGTTTGACTGTAGTTGTTTTATAGAGTGTACTCCAAGAGAGTGAGTAAAAAGTTGCATAGGGGAAAGAGGTGCTATTTCTGCGTCCCTGTAGGGAGCACGCTTCAGTGTCTATAAGGGAGACGAGAAGGAGAGAACAAAAGGATTGACCGTTGGCAGCACCGTGCTGCAGGGCAGTACTTAGCAAGGCAGGACACTAGTGAAACCACTCCAGCCTGGTTGCTTCCAGGAGCTCTAGGAGTGCTCTGCCAACTAGGATGTGGTGACTTTTGGGTGAAAACCAGGTCAGCAGGACAGGCAACAGGCAGGCTCCACCCAGTTGTCGCCCCCGAGTGGTCTCTCGTGCAGTGGGGCAGATGGTACAGCCGGGAGAACAGGGCAGCTGATGACCTCCTCATGCACGTGGCATAAGTTCGCCATGCGTGAGGCCGGCAGGCTCCGGAGGCAGGACAGGCAGGCAGACCTATCAAGGGTACGGGCCAGCCAGTCAATATGCGTGAGGCCGTGCTGCAGGAGAAGCTATGATAGGGGCCGTGCTTCAGTCTCAGCAAACGTTGCTGCCACCCAGGAGGACCGAGGAAGGCCAAGACACATCCAGACTGTGTCCCCGAGGTTTCAAACGCTGCAACTGTGGTGGGGCCAGGGACCCAACTGACAATGTGTACAGTAGCTGGGAAGTCACCACAGCTCGATACAGGTGGAGAGGTCATGTCGATGTGCAGCCGCGGCCCTGCAGAAGGATTCAGCCTACCTCCTGCTGGACCCTCTTCGTGTGGGCAGTGAGGGACACGAATGCCAGAACCCGTGAGTAGGTGGTCGATCAGCAACCTAGGTAGGCAACCACAGTTTCCAGGTGATCCAGGTGACCATGATAGCCTGGATCCATCGAAGGCAAGCAGGAGGGCCCTGCGGCGAGTTGCTGCATTCAGTTGTATTGGCACGAAAGATGGAGAGTTCCATTGATGTGAAGGAAAAGACGAAGGCATCCACAAAGTGCTGAAGGCTGGTCCAGACGAGACAGAGGTTTCTTTTCAGTCCACTCGTCCCAGAGTGTGATGTCATCCACATAAATCAAGCAGTGGACGGGGAACCGGTGATCAGCAGGGATGACAGACGGGAGGTGCGAGACAGCCATGTTGAAAAACAAGGGGCTCAACAAAGATCCTTGGGGTGCACCAGCTGTGGCAGACCTCAGATACTCGGTGAGCATCCCACCCAAACTCGGATGGAAAGGCCTGTCAGAAATGCCAGGGCAAATCGTTGTGGTCATTCCCTTACACTCCTCCAATGTAGAGATAACATCTGAGATGGAACAGTGCTGCCAGGAGCCCGTCTGCCGCTCGGGGAAGAAGCCAGGCATCCGGCAACCCACTCAAGACGGCCCAGCGCCATGGCCTTCATCAACTTGCAGGCAGTTGAGGTCGTGATACAGGCCTGTAGGATCAAAGTGTCGTTGCGGACTTCCTCACCTTCAGGACAGGTACAATGATGGCCGTGAGCTAAGCCTCGGGCAGCCAGCCAGAGCTCCAGACATCATTCAAGCACTCCACGAGCAGTGTCTTTTCAACGTCCGCCAGGTTGTGAAGCATCACGAAGTCATGCCTTTAGCTACCGGGGCGCCGCTAGCCTAGTGCAACCCAGAGCAGCCGTGAGTATGTGAAGCTCGAAAGGTTCACTGCAGGGGGCTGCTGTCTGCGCCATAGTCCAGTCTGGGAGGAGGCAGGAGAAGGGTGGAGTTGTCCCTGTGGTCATGGTTACCAGGGTCAGAGGGAGCCACCATGCCGCAATAAGCATCAAAGGATTTGCCAAGTCCAACTCGAAAATATGCATCCTGATTGACACAGCTAAGATGGGCTGCTGTACTTTATGCCCCTGCAAGAGCGACCAGAGGAGGTGCCAGGCAGGAGAACTGCAACAGGAGCTTGAGATGGAAGGGCAGATGCCTCGTCAGCTGTGCCTTTTGGCGAAAGCTATAGTGCTGCCGGCACATCGCGTCAATCTCTTGTTTTGGTCCGGTTGGCCGTCGCTCAGCTCGTCTCCTGGTTGCACACAAGAAGTTGCCCGCGATCAGGTACCAGAGAGCCTGCTTGTACATAGGACTTGACAGTGGCTGCGACGGTGTTGATGTACTTTGGCTGGAGCTGCGGCACAATGCTTCCTGAACACGTCCCAATGAACATTGTTGTACAACAGAGCCATGACCCGGCGGTTTGGCTGGACACTGAACAATTGGGTCTGAGCCCCAGCTGTCCGAAACAGTGGCCCAGGCACAGGCACTGTGTTCAGCCACTAGGTTGAGGCCCATGGCACTGCTGACACTTCGCTGCACTAAGGCTGGCTGCCCCGTCTTCAGCAGCCGAAGCTGCTCGTAGAGTGACGTACGCAATGGCCCATCCATGGGTGCAGCAGTTTCTGCTAACCCCAGAGGAGCAAAATCACTGAAGTTTCTGTACACCAGGAACTCCTGGCCCAGCTGGGGAAATAGTGGCAGCAGGCTAGGTGCATTCCAGGCACGAGCAGGCCGGATGTATGTGCTGGCTATCATGATGTCGCAGGGGCTCAGCCGGATGGTGGTAGCACGGCACTCCATGGGGCCACCAGCAAGGTCCTCCATGGGTACCTTGATGTGGGGAATGGCCACTGCAGACAAAATTAGTGCAATAGCCAGCCAGACACTCCCTGCCTCCAGGACGTTCTGGAGGCAGGCAGTGTCTGTGAAGCCGTCCACCAAGCAGTAAGGTGCACTGGGCTTTCTCGATTTTCTTTCTGGCTACCGCAGGCTAGCAGAGCGCAGAGCCAGACATTGTTTTTTCTAGTGTTGCTCCGCCTATTGCACAGTGCACTTCCGCTGCATTTAGTTTTTTTTCTTGGGCTGGGCGGTTCTGGCGACCCACGGCAGGCCAGAACCAGTTGAAATGGTGGAACTCTGCCTACACCACTGCCTAAGCCGAAGGACGGCAAAAATGATGAAAGCGTCTACACTGAAATAAATAATAAATAAATGGTTTCACACAGTAATCATACAACCAAGTGACACAGCGCATTGCTGCCTGCTGTCCTCTGGATGCTGGTTGCCGAGATATGGCAGTTCACCCACACTAGAACATATGAACACCTCTGCAAAGGCAAGATCCACAGCCACCGCAACGGTGGGGAGCTGGCCGGCCAGCTCTTTACCGTACCGACCGCCCGACCCCTGCACGATGCTGCCACCAGAGACACAAGCGTCAGCTACTGTTTCGTTTTTCACACAAAACTGTGGAATTCTACCTTTCGGAAAAAGTGACGACCACTGTCAAAACCTGTAGCATGAACGAGACTTGCGGTGCCGGGCAAGTTCAGCTCTGAGCCCGCATCTGGCAGCCACTGCACAGCATGCAAGACTGCTCAGCCGCATCACATGCTTCGGGGTCTGGACGCTGCGAATAGCAGTCCATCTTCTTTTTGGTGTGAATTGAAGCAACGAGAAATAAATCGTTCTCAATATGATGCATTTCGAGAACGTCGTCACTTTTTTTTGTTTTCTGAAGCACCGTATGCTATGGCTTCGCTTTAGCGGCACTTCGGCAGTGTTGATCCACTTGCGTGGTCGACCTGAAAGACTATTCGTTACCCAGCAGGGTGTTGCGCAGGGCATGCCATTGCGGGAAGCTTGTTGCTAGTGTGTTCATTTTTGAAGAAAAAGTGGATTTTCTAGAGGCGTGAATATCCAAAATTCGTAATACGAATCAAATGTTTTCCTTATTCAAGGCGCATTTGATTCTAAATGTGCTTATTTGGAAGCTCCCAAATATTCGACCAAGCTGCGAATATTTGTGCAATTAACAAATTATGTGTGTGCCAAGAATTCTCTTATGTTTATTCCCTGAGAATTTGCATGATGCGTGCATTATCTGTGTGCTCCATTTCAGTCTACCATATTTGCAGGATTCCATCGCGGAACTTTCTTTAATAAAAGAAAGTGCGTTCGAATTTGCATGCACTTTACAATCGTAAGCAATTCTCATAATCAAAAACGAAGCCGAATCTCATTAAAAAATAAAAAGCTCCATGCAGGGTAGCTAGCCACACTGGCATTAAACGGATGTCGTTTGTTTACGCATGGAGGAAGGAAAAAAAGACAGGAGGGAGCATCGCACAAAGCGACTGAAGCCAAGCCAAGCTACAGGCAAAGTGTGACCAGAGATACAGGCAGAGCAGCCGAACAGCTGCTGGCCCCCAACACGCATCGATTAAGAACTACCCACAGAATGAAGAGCCGACTACTGGGCATCAAATGTCTCGGCGAATCTCGATTTCCGTGATCTCGATGCGAGAGGTCACGTGTTGGGCCGACACTGAGCAATGCACTGAAGCAAAGGGACTGGGGCCACGGTAGTGTTCGGTTGCCAAGGCTGGCTGCGTGACATAGTGCCCTTTCCTATCTTGTTGCTTCCTCCACGGGCTTTCGCCTTGGTTTCCAGTCACCATTTTCCAGTTTGCATGGCGATTCTGCTCAACTGCCTTTTTGTTGAGGCAGTTCAGTGGCAGGATGGGGAGGGGAGACATTTGCTTGCCTTTGTATGTTCCATAAAAGCGTTTCAACACGGTACGCGCTGATTCAGGTTTCGTTACTTGATGCGCATGGTAGAATCGACACCAGGTTATTTTTTTTTATATCTGAGTGGTAATACAACTGCACGTTACCATAGGGGACGCGGTAAAATCGTGCAAATATGGTATATGCCGCATGCCCGTGAGAAAGAAGCAGTTTGAGCTTCTTTCTCGCCAAGCTTTATTCTGTCTGTTTTAGAACAATGTATAGTGAAACCTTGTTACCACGAACACCACACTAACGAACTTTTCAGATTAACAAACTTTTCAGAAATCACCTGCTGACTTCTTATGGTTTCAATGTAAAAATATTTCAGCACTACAAACTTCACAATACTTAACTTTTTAGAATAACAATCGTTCAGTTTCTGTGTCATGTTAACAACGCCTCAGTACTACTAACTAATATTCAGAAATGTGGGGATTTTTAGATTTCCGTGTAAACAGCAGGCCAGCAGACGACAAGGTGCAAAAAGCAGATGCAGCAGTGCACGAGCTTGGAAAACCCGAGACGGTGCTCAATAATATTTAAAAAAAAAGGCGGGGGAGAATTTTTTTTAATCTATTGTGGAGGCGACAATGCATTGGTTTCGCAAGCGCATGCTCTACCCAGGCCAGTGTCGCCTAGCAACAAAGGCGCATCTCTTCCTTTTTCCTGCACACACCTCTTTCTTTTGTGCTTCTTTCTACGGCAGTACTAGCTATGGGCACGGAAAAATGTAACCTCCGTACTTACGAGGATGCCACACGGTTGTACTTTGCAGTTTCTGGATGGTGTCATTTACATGCACTTGCGCCTTCGAATAGTCCAGGTGTCCGCCTCAAGTGAGACAACTGTGGTGTCCATGGCAAGGAATATGAAAAACTAACCAGAAAAAATTGCACTTGGTAGGCAACATGGGGCTTCCTTTTTGACGGTAGTTTTCTCGGCGTCTGCTTTGCGCTCGTCATTCTTACTCTACACTGCTTCGGCGGTGCGTGGCATCGGAATCTATGGAAAATAGCAACAGCATGGGCCAAGAGCAACGTTTTCCTGGATAGCTCAAACGGTGACAACTTATGTACTGATGGCCGGAATGGTTAATTTTGGAGCTTTCACTACAATGCCCCTTTCAAGATAACGAATAATTTTCAGCAGTCCCGTGTGATTCGTTATATCGAGATTTGACTGTACTTTGTACTTTCACGTTCTGTAGATAGATACAATAAAATGAGCCTATCTCAAGAATGTTAACTAAACCATTCTTAAGTGTCTGGTAATTAAAAAGAGAGAAGGCTATGTGCAAGCAGAACGTTGCATTGCCATCAACGACTCCAGCCATTCCTGCGCTTCCAAGACGGTCACCATCTCTTTCTGGGCAACTAGTATGTGCTGCTGCTTTTTGAGGCAAACGCAAACCATGCTAACTGCACCACTGCACTTTTGCAATTCTCTCAGCACTGATACAGTCTTCGCTCGAGCCAATTTGACAGAACAGTACAAAAAAAGAAAGGTGCTAACAGATCGTCGAAGAGCCATCAGACACTGGATGATATACATAGGCAGAGAAAGCAGCTCATTGTCCTAGAAAAGAACACGCACTTCACCAGAAAGTGGCAGAGATAGTTGCCTTAGATCTTTGGCCTTACAGCTTTGTAGGAAACCGAGGGTTCTAACACTTATGAAAGCAGCTGCGCCGGTTTACAGTCTGCCATCTCGAACAAAAGTGTCGCACGCACCCATCCTGCACCCGTACGACAACACATTAACAAAGCTATGATACGAACTGTGAATCTCACTTGAAGATGAAACAAGCATTCTCACTTTTACAAGCGATATCAGCACCTTGCATGCCAACAAGGGCTTTTCATAAGCCTCATGTTTCATTTTCTTAAGCATATCATAAGAAGCCAACAAACACTGACACCAAGGACAACATAGGGGAAATTACTTGTGCTTAATAAATGAAATAAAGAAACCATAAATTAATGGAAGTGAAAGTGGACGAAAAAACAACTTGCTGCAGGTGGGGAATGATCCCACAACCTTCGCATTTCATGTGCAATGCTGTGATGGTCATTTCCAATAATTTATCATTTCTTTATTTTATTTATTAAGCACAAGTAATTTTCCCTGAGTTGTCCTTGGTGTCGGTGTTTGTTGGCTTCCTATGATATGACTAATAAAAATTGGGCCCCTCAGTTAATCCTCTTTCTTCTTGTTTATTTTCTTAAGCATGAAATTCGAGATGAAAAAGTTCAATTTGAACATGAGACATGCGCCGCAGAGTAACACGGCCATGAACACTGTTCCTTCATTGGAGCAGCTATGTGCCGACTGGGAGATACCAACTGACTTTGAAGTGCATCGTGACGGACAACAATCGCAATATTCGAACAGCTGCCAGGAGACTGCCATGGTTCCAGTCAGCCTGTTTCAGGCACACACTGCAAGGTTGTGATTAGAGACGCGATTTCATGCATACCCTGGCGTTCAACAAACTCTGCAAGGCAGAGGCGATTGTAGGACTCTAGTGCACAGAAAAGACTGGACAATCTGCATGGGAGCTGAACAAGGACGTGCTCCAGGTTTGGCAAGACGTTGACACAAGATGAAACCTCGTGCTGTCGAGGCTTCTGAACTCAAAGATGCGATCACACTTTAGCTCGCAACTTTGGACATAAGAACAGATGCCTCTAACCCATTCGCTGCCAAAGCCGGCGAATCACTGGGCAGCCATATTTTGAACTTTTCGAAGCTACTAATACAGCAGCAGTTGCAGAGTTATCTGAGCATGGTTAGATATGTTACTGCTAGATGGCAACAGTACGTGTGTTGCTTGAATGCACTTTTGTATGTTTTTGGTTGTTCTTGATCGTCTCAAGCAGCAGGAGATATGGTGGCGTCGAGCGGCTGGTGTGCCCTCTCCGAGCGTGAGACATCCGACATTCTCATTGACAGTGCCAGTGGTGACAAGCTTTCACAACAGCCTTTTTTTTTTTAGCCTTCTTTTTGGAGAAGAAAGTGAATCTGATGGCAGGCGTGACTTGGCCGGGTTCACCAGAGGACGACGACAACCCATGCCAGAGTGCTTAGAACTTTTTCGCACATTAAGATGGCTGTGGTTCCAAAAACTGCACAGAGTAAGATCTGAACGATTCCCAGATGTGAATAAATGCATGTTTCAAAATTTCCCCACCAAACGTTAGACCTAGGCGCTCGTGGCGCAAAGACAAACGATCATGTAGCAGACTACTGCTTTAGGTAAAAAAAACTCACAATGCGCAAGGCCCACACACGTGTGGCAGGTGACGAAAAATGGGTTAACACTGCAGAGGGGAGAAATGCGGTGCAGTTTGTGGAGGCAGTGAAGCCCTCATATGGCGCAACTGTGATATCCAAGTGCTGAATTGTCATTGTGCTCACTGTCATGCCAAATTAAATTATTTTTCTAATGATGCATTGCCATGCAACCAACCATGACGTAGGCGTGTACTCGGTGAAAAAAAAAGAAAGATAGAAATCAAAGACAGGTCGGTACAGCAATGGACTGAAGTTTCCTCCCCCATTGTAGCATTGAATGTTGAGGCTGGTATGACCAGTGCCGTTATCTTGTACGTGTTCAAAAGCCGACGTTCAGTTTCGCCTCACGCGATTGGCCTCGATTGACCTAGGCCACGATATCGGTGCGGCCTGGACAATCGCGTCAGGTGAAACCGAACGTTGGCTTTTCGAACGTGTACGAGATAGTGGTAAAGAAACGTCATCAGCTGGCACCACTGTTGTTGCTCCTCTTCCAGACGTGGTATGCTAATGATGTTCGCACTTGGGAGACTAGACTTTATGTACAGAGTATATACATAGGAAGCTATTTACAACCAATGTGGCATAATCATAACCCCATTTGTACGCACGGAAACTTCATTTACATTGGGAGTGCCACATTCAACTCAGCAGAGCAAAAGCGGAGAGCACCACCGCTGCGTCAGGAACCCTTGTGAGTGGTCAGGAGTCAAGTTTTAACACCTTGGTTGCCCCTCCTGAACCATCACAGCAAAATCACCAACGTTCCACCGTCCTGACTGGGTCAACTGGGATGTCACATACAGATGAAAATTTCTCTCTCTCTCTCTGCACTTCCAGCCGCCGACAGAGATAAAAAGAGAACAAATAACAAACAAATGAACACATAAACCATTCCATTTCTGTGACCCATAAAACTGTCCCAGCATCTCTAAGAACACAGGCAGAAGGAAAAAAGAAGGCATGAGCCAGCCCTGTTTTCACATCTTCATTCAAATGTCATGCACTGCAATGATGGCCATCCTCTCCAAAGCACACCTATCGACACACGACTAATGTCTTGAGCGTGGGTCCGACTCTGGCGCGGCACGAAGCGCCAGCTATTCTCACTTTGGGGCTAAACCACTCTCAACATCACCCCTGACGCAAGTCTTCGGAGTGCATATGCAACATATTACGATACACCAGGGTCGTAACGTCGGTTCTCTGCAAACCGAAGAGTACTCACTGACCCGATAAAGATGCATCCTGCTAGATTATTTACAGAAAGATTCAAAATGATTACCATTCATGCTTCCAGGGCTAAGTTGCTTTCGATGACCCCGCTATCGTGCGTCAACATACTTTACAAACAGATACCTAAAGGAGCAGATTTTCATTTTCAAAAGTGGCTGAAAAGGTCAAAATGTGGATGGTTAACAAAAGTTGCACTCGCTCCTGTGAAAGCTGCCCATCGTTCCGCTTTGCCAATTTGCAAATCGGGTTATCGTCATCGCTCTCACTTTAGTGTTGCTAGCATCAGCACTTCCTACTTTTTTGAAGATGGCTCAGATAAAAAAAAGAATTCTGCATACAAAATTTCCACACGCTGTTGGAAGTAACTGCTGCAGGTGTAGGCACCTCTGAAGATAAGCTTTTCGTCACACTTGTCGTCGCATAAAAAAAGACACTTCCTCGACTCACCGCATCGCCAATCTCAGAGTCGGAGGAGTAGCTGTCCGACGAGTCGGCCCAGAACTGCGCGTCGTCGTCATTTACACAAATCAGGATCTCCGCCTGCGCCACGTCCTGCACGGAACGAAATGCAACAATCCTTTCACACAATTCCAAACCATTTCGTAGACTATTAGCATTCTTCAGTTGCCAATCAATCATTCACTCTGCAAGACTGCCTGAAAAACAGGTAAACCAGGAATGAAGTACCTTTGTAGCAAACTCAATATGCCAGGAATGTTCATGATTGCATTATTCTCTATGCATCAACACTTCTATACAGAGGCCAATTGATTTTTTTCACCCGGAAGGAGCTGCAAGAATGGCAGAGAAAAACTAACTTCCAGAGACAAAAAAAAACTTCCTTCCTTTCTGAAATGCCAGCAAGTACAGGACACTCACTCGCAGACTTTTTGATCGGCATTGCGCTTCAGTGAAATAATATTCACTTAAAATTTCGTGATGGTTGATCCCCACGGAGGTATTTTGCCTTCATTGTACAACTCGCGAGCATTGCACGTCGTCGCCAACAGCATGTGACCCCCGAAAGTGCGACCGCGGCAATTTAGGCTGTTCTGCACAAATTCAGCTCGGCGCTTTCTGCCTACACCAGAGCCTAAAACTCTTTCTGCCCAACAAGTGCGTAGATAAACTTGGTAGTAGCACTTCTGGTAGTTACCGGCTGACGGAGTTACCGGTGCTGGCCCGGTTGTTGATGAACCACTCATACTGCATTAATGGCAAACCTCCCCTGTCAACTTCTGCAACCATGGCGGCCACGGCGTTACCTTCGTCAAGAGCACACCGTCCAGTGCTGCCTAAGCCATTGGGCCTAGCAGGGCTACTGCGTCGGGCTTTGGTGACTAAAGTTACGGTTAGATTTCGAGTCAATGCAAAGCTATTCGCAGCAGCCGCCCAGCTTTCAGAAAGATGAAGGAACTGCCCCTCCAACAAAAGTGAAGGTACGGTTTACAGCCTGTATGGCACAAGCTTTGTTCGTGGTTGGCATCTTTGCATCCTTGCACACTCGGATAATGCCCGAAAGATTGAGCCAGAGACAGTATGCAGTCTGGAATTTCGGTCACTCTAATGCAGTGGACAGTATGGACAGCTTATTTAAATTTACAAACGCTGAAAGGTTAATGTCCGAGGAACTGCGGTCTTTGCATGAAGCAGACAGACTAAAACGGAAACGAAAAAAAAGATTCTGACTTAAGTAAGTAATTCACTACCTAAATTTTCAGACTTGCTCGATCATTCGAAATTCTCGTGGCACCCCCATCAACTCCACATAAGTCATGCATAAGGGTGACCAAAATTCTGGACACCGTACAGCGTCCGATTCTATTTCTCAAATCGCTTCGCATGCGTGCGATGCCGAAAACATGGCGCGTGCGAACAAAAACTGTCGCCATTCGCCTGTTGTCCATGCCTCCACCTCTGCCCTCCCTTTTGTCGTCGAGGTGGTTCCTCCACTTTCCAAGTTCCGTACAGCCACTGCGACAAGTTTTGTTTGTTCGGCACCTAACAACAACTTCCAACTGCCGGCGAGGTGCGCTGGTTAGGCCTGACCGCGGCAGGGGGTGTCGGGCAACATGCCGTCGCGGGAAGCTCGCCCTTGACACGTTTGCAATCGTACACGATGACATTGAGAGTGGGCATGCGATCGCACGCACAGGCTCAAAATGACAGCAGCATGCGTAAAGCAGAGTTTGGTTTCTTGGGCGATCAGCCACGGCCACTGCTGAATGCTTACCGGGTTTCTGTGCTTGCGTACTGGTAGGAATGGCGGAAGCTGGCAGGTGGACATAAAGCCTAAAAGCTTCAAACTAAGTTTGCGGAACGCTTTAAAAGGAGTGACTCATTTTAGACGTCTTTATTTCTCCATCGATCTGAATGTAACTGCACAGGTTTGTGCAGTTCTTTTGCACTTTCCTCAAATATCTGATTACTTTTCCCGTAAGTTGATGAATGTGGTGTTTTGTGGCGCAAGGGCCAAATGTGGCCAAAGAGCGCCAGGTTTCCTGTAAGTTATTTTGTTCCGGAGATAGGTAACTATAAAGTTCATACTCCATTGTTTAAGGAAAGGATAGGAATAAAAGGATTTAATTAGAAACAATACGGCTAAATAGACTAGTGACTATACATTGAAATATTGAAAGCACTTTTCTTATTCGGCCATCTTTAGTTATTTTACAGCAAAATGAACTTTGCATTTTCAAAAGCACCTGCCATGCAGTTACAATTTCAACAATTATTACGAAGGCTCGTGTTCAAAATTCTGCTACCATAATTGGTTTCTCTACGCACTTAGGTTTCCAGTGCAAAAAAAAATTTGAGTTGTACCTGCCCTATGTGCCGAGATATCTTGGCCTCAAATGTTGAACAGCGATAAATTTAAATTCTAAGAAAAGTTAAAAGAAATAGCACACAGGTTATTAAAAAATAAGAAGTCGAATGTGCATATTTGAATGTGCACATTCAACGTGCATATTGAATATGACGAGGTTCCAATTGCCACAGTTGAACTTCCTCACTGCCTTTTGCAGGTTCAAGTGTAAACAGTGAAGCATGGCATTCCTTAGATGCACATGCCCAAATAAGTATGAAGGCTTTCATTACTGTTTTGGGTTTTACCCCGTTAGCCCCTTTATAGAAGTTTTATTTACAATTGGCGCTCAAAAATCAGCGGCAGAGGTCTGGGCACAGGTGGCGGTAAATTACAATGGTGCTTCGGAGTGGGTGCTTCCTTTGCTAGCGCTGCATTATGGTGGCACCGAGAATCTGGGCCTGCCAGGCGCAGGCTATGATTTGACCTGTCGTTTGAAGTTACAAAATGGCATGTTGCCATTGCAGCCGTCCGCATGGCCCTGTGAGATTTGCAGGCCCGGCCATAACGCAACCTCGCCTTTCTCATGAGGTCACCAGTAAGCCCTCCCCTTCTTCTGAGGGTTCCAGAGCCACCTCCCTTGAGCCTTACAATCAAATTGCCCATGCCCTTCAGTACATGGTTCCCACAATCTTTGTTTTGGATTCCGATGAAGTCGCATACACCTGCTTCTTGCAAAATGAAGGTGTGGCTTTCACCACCTGACAGAAAGGTTGTGTATCTGAGGTCATTCTTTTCTGAGAGACCTGCTGAAAAGCAGAACAGCTGCTCCCACCTCCATTTATCCCACCCCACCACCAGCTTTCTTTCTAGTGCTTTTCTGGCGCATGCGGCTGTCCCACCTACTCTGATGTGTCGAATTGCTTTCCTTCAGCTCTTGTTCACACCCGCCACCAAAACTGCTCAGTACAGTCGAACCCGACAATATCGAACCCGTTAACATCAAATTCTCCTGTATATCGAACAATTCGTGAAGACAGTACAGTTACTGTGAGTATATATATAAAAAATTACGTTTACATCGAGCAAAAAGAAGATAGCAGCAACTCCTGATATATCGAACGTCAAGCTGCACAAAAGTGCCTCCAGAAGTTGGCTTTCCCTCTCAACGGCGGGGAAACCTGGCAGTGCGGTTGCATCCACCCGCTCTGCCTACCGTGACCCCGCCACGTCGAGCGAGTCGGCAAGAACCCCCCTGCAAAAAATGATCCCGGCCCGCCCGCAGTGCTTGCTCAGACAGCCAATCAGAGGTTCTTGTGCCCTTGTCGTAAAGGTGGTGCAAGTCCGAGTTTGTTCGCTACTTTTCTCGTTCCTGGTGTTTGTGCCTTGCGGGCCTTCTCCCAAAGTGTTGCCATGATGGCTAGCATGAAGCCCATTGAAGTTGCCTTTCGCCGTGAAGCTCAAAATCGTGAATCGAGTCGAACGCAGTAAGAAGACTAATGTTGTCACAGCGTACAAGATTCCGAGGTGCACTGTCAGCACAATCTTGGAGAATAAGGGGGAGATTAGGGCTAAAGCGGACAAATGACCCCGTTGTGCCTGACGCATACGCACGGCCATGACATCGAGGCGGCCGTGTACAAGTGGTTCACCCGAAACTGCTTCAGACTGTGATACGATGAGCGCGACGTCGGACTTGTGCTGAGATGTTGCGTCGACGACTGCAACAATACCTGGGAGAAACCAGCAACAACCCAGAAAAAGATAATAGCAAACAGGTGGCAGAAAGCTGAAGAGGGAGAAGGGAGAAAAAAGAAGCAGGAGGCACGAGGTGAGAGTGAATGCGCTTCAGGGGCTCGGAAGACTGGCGACAAGGAGGCGGTGCCGGTTCGTGGAGCGGAAAAAAGAAAAGCGTGCCTAGGCAGAGCCAGGAGGCAGCCCTGCTATTATTCTAAGGGACAGGACTGTTCCGGGGATGTCCACGGACGACGGTCCAAGGTTGAGCTGAGCCTGGTGGATGGAGTTGACTGGCCGGTTACGCGAGAGGACCTGGGCCTGCAGCACAACCTCGGTCCCGCCGACTGTTGCCAAGTGCATGCTCCTGCATTTCGGCCCGTCCGACACTTCCTGAAGAGCGCGGCTACGAACAGTGCGCCAACCGTTCCTAAGTGCTGATATAGCACCTGGCCATACTGACGTCTCACGGAGAATGCAGCGGGGACCTGTTCATCGACCGTGCTGATCGCGACTAACAAGCGTCGCGTTGAGGCCAGCGTAGACAAGGCATCCTACAGTTCCTCCACGGCCGCATACGACATCTGGGCCGATGCAATGATTCCCAGTGAATCCGCGTTTACAGTCGCCGACCGTTTATTCGGACCTCACGGGGACTGCGGAAATGTCCGAATAAACAGGTGTCCGAAAAAGCAGATAAAGAAAAAAAATGAAATCCTTTATTTCCACGTACTTATTCGGGCTCGGCAGTAGGCTTGAAGAAATCGTGAATGCACCGTTGCACGCTGTTCCGTTTACGCGCAATCAGATAAGCCTAAATCTCAGAGAGGGTCGTACGGTCACTATAGGCGGCTGAAAGCACAGTCACTGCTTGTACACGCTCCGCATGCGACGGCAGCGTAGCACATGGTGCGTCATCTTCCGACTCAGATTCATCGTCCGGCGGTGCAGCAAAAACCTGACGAATGATCTCGCCGTCGTCGAGTTCTGCGCATGTCAATACAGCAGTGTCAGCACCCATGAAACTGTCAAATGAGACGGTGTCCGGAATTGCAATGCAACCACTGCGCAGGTCTCGGCAGAACATTTTCCGCGTCAGTAGGGAGCACATCGGAAGGCGATTAGCCTCCCGGCACCCGCTTGCCGGCATTCCCCAGCGCAGTCTGCGCGGGCACTGTCGGCGCCATTAGACCCTTGACGCAATGTTTACGTATGCCGCGTTGGATCACCGAAACCTCGACACAGCACACAAAGCAAACACCACCGTGCCGACATCAGTCACACAAACGAAAAACGCGGCCTACTCGCAGCGTCGTGCTCGAAGAAACAAATCAGCTGCTGGATTGTCTTGACATGGCTTACTAAGCTGAAACCGGAACTGCTGTAGAGCCACTCTATCGAACCAGGCAGAAACGATGATGATGGGCGGGGATGTCCAGTAGCGCCACTTCGTGGGGCAGCAGGGAGGCTCCGTTCAAAATAAAAATGGCGTTCAGCAAGTCGAACCATGCACGGGTCAGAGTCGGTGCATGGTGCTGTCGATCAAGTTGGCTCAAGGAGTGTCCGAAAAATCAGACGAGAGGTTGCAAGGTGTCCGAATTTTCGGCAGTTGTTATACATTATAGTCTATGGGAAGTCATGCTGCTTTTTGAGTTCATTGTATGCCCGCCTTCTGGGCCTTCTGCCACAGTGTTGTAGTGATGAAGCGGCAGAATTCGCCTTTCATTGTGAAGCTCGAAATCATAAAACGGGTCGAACGCGGTGTCAAGTTGGATGTCACCGCAGTGTGCAAGATTCCGCAGAGCACTCTCAGCACGATCTTGAAGAATAAGCGGGACATTAGAGCTAAAGCGGCCAAACTCGCTACCCGGCGCCTGCGGCTCCCGACACGTACGCACAGCCGGGTACGAGTGGTTCATCCGAAATTGCTTCAGCCGCGCCGGCTTCAGTGTGCTCGGTGATGATTGTAAATTCTGATGAATGCGACGAGGCCGTTGCCAGTGTTGCCAAAGTTTGGAGCAAGCTGTCAGAATTTCCGGAAGCTGCTCACGAATCAATGGCGGACAAGTTTGTGAGTGTAAATGATGGTGTCGCGACCACGAGAGAGCCAGAAAGCGGAGATTACATTGCCGACATCATACCAAGCACAAGTGAAAGTGGGCACAATGAGGAAAGCAACGACGGTCCTTTGCCCACATCCACCGAAGTGGTTGGTGCGCTTGCACAAATCCGGTGCTTCTGTGCGAATGCGGAAGGTTGCGGCCTCAGCTGCCCCGACTACTTAGACAATGTGGAGGAGTGCGTGCGTGGCAGGCAGCGAAATTGCCCAAACAGAAAAAAATGCAGGACCACTGCATGCGGAACTAAGCTAGTTTCATGAATAAAGTGATTTTATATATGGTACAGCATGGACCGCTTATAACGTAGGTAGCGGGAGTCAGGAAAGTCCGCATTATAAGCGGTACCACACTGTATCAAATACGCCATTTTTAGACTCTTATTCACATGCAAATATGGTCAACCCACCTTTTATTATGTCTTTTACAACTTAACGTGCAATAAAGCATCAGAATTGCACACTAAACAAGCAGTTCTTTTTCTTCATCAATGAAAAAATGCCGTCTTCGTTTGGCGCTGAACCTTCACCACATTATGCCCTATCTCATCTTCAACATAGATCAGATGCTGGGAAGCTTCCTTGCTCAAGCTTTTCTGCGCGCAGTACACCCTGAGCTTGCTGATGTAATCCAGTGCATCTCTGTGCGAATGTTCCGGTGTGCTGTCTCCTTCATCGTCGTCCGATACATGGTCATCGCGATCACGCATTGCTGCTACAATTGCTTCGCCTGTGTCTGCTTCTTCGCAGATAAAGTCATCGCAATCCTCGTTCACGAAGCCTTCGAATGTGTCATCCTGTCCAACAATGTTCTTTTTCAAGCAGGTTCAACCACACATCATCCGCGTTGAGGACTTCGTCGACATCGTCGCCGTGGTGGCTATCGTCGCTCCTCACATCAGGATCGCCGACCACGGCGTTGCACACAAACCCCGCCTTTGCGAAACACTTGGCAATGGTTGATGCTTTTATCTGCCACCAAGATGCCGCGATCATGTCAATGCCACTCCGCAGGTTTACCGTCATTGCTTCGTCTCGCTGAAGGTTAATCAGCACTCTTTCGCATATGCGCCTTTTATAATGCGCTTTCAATGTGGTGATTACGCCTTGGTCCATCGGCTGGTTCTTGGCTGTCGTATTTGCAGGCAAGAACTTGAGGCTCACTGCACTGAGCTTTAAGTTAACATGATGGGCGGCACTGCAGCTGTCAAGAACTAGGACAACTCATCCCTTTTTGACACCATGTCTTCATGAAATTTTTGAAGCCAAGTTGCAAATAGCTCCCGTGTCATCCATGACTTTCTGTTGGCCTTATATGTAATCGGCAGGCACTCTCTTTTTTTTTAAACAGCGCGGCCGCGCTGACCTTCCGATCACGAAGAAGCGCCTTTTGTCGCCGCCATACATATTGGCACAGAAGAGAACGGTAAACCGCTCCTTTGAAGCCTTTCTACCGGAGCAGCGTTCGTGGGACAGTGCGAGTGTGCGGTTTGGGAGCAAATTATAAAACACGCCAGCCTCATCCGCCTCATAAATGTCACGCTCTGCGTACTTCGCCAGCATGGTCTCTATGTTTATACTGAGCCCGGCCTGAACAGCAGAATCGTCAACTTGTGCGCTCTCCCCCAAAATAACACGGCAGCTTATTCCGTGCCGGTCCTTAAACCGCTGAATCCACCCATTTAATGGGTTGAAAGTATCGTTGGCAAATGACCTGGCCTTTGCTTGCAAAATCGGACCACTCACGGGCACATTCTGGGCTCGCACCTAGCAGAACCACTTGAACAAAGCAGTGTCGACATCTTCATACTTTGACGAACGATTTGACGAAAGCAAGCTTCCTTGCTAGTGATCCATAATTTTCTTGCAGTTGCTGTGGCACCTTATCCCTGTTTTCCCAAATTGCCGACACTGTTGTGTCGGCGACGCCATACTTTTGCGCGACAGAAACCTTCTTTAGGCCACTTTTGACGTCTTTAATGATGCTTTGCTTCCATCTCCAGGGATAAAGCTTGCCATTTTCTTGATTTGGAAGGTTCAGGCGGCATAGCAACTTAGCCCAGCGCGACACAAGAGCAAGACAAGGAAACACGTTTTCCGGTAGCTAGGCCTACGACGCTGGCAGCACACTTCAGTACCGCAAGACGACTCGCGCACACCCACGATAACAGGAGAAAAAGCAGAAGACTAGCGCATGTGCAGAGCCAGCCTGTCAACCGACCACCCCCAGCAAATAGACCTTCCCAACGTTTCCGCTTCTCGCCCTCTCAATGGGACCTGCCCTGTTACGACTGCAGCGCAGGTGCTCAGTCTGGCTCTGCCCCGCCCTCGCGGCGCTGCACAAAGAAAAGCAAAAGATAAGGCCACTAATTGCACTTCTTTCTTCGCACGCTGTACAGTCTCTCTCTCCTCTCATTTTTCTTCCCACTTGTGACGGGTTTCGTGGCTTTCTTTCTTTTTGTAGAGGGTGCGGGCATCGTAGTGCGCGGGGGTGCGCTCCCTTCTCCTCGGAGAAACCGCACTATACCCGGTCTTCCGTCTTGCGCGACCGCACACGAAGCGGTACGCTGACACATGGGAGGCGTACTGGTGGTCACATAAAGCCGCATTATATGCAGTCCCGCACTATAGGTGGTTACGTTATAAATGGTCTATGCTGCATGTGCTTTTATGACATCCAATTATTTAGCAGGCTTATATCGAATTATGCTCTATATCAAACTGATAGGTGTTTTTTTGCAAGTTCGATATAGCCCGGTTTGATTGTATTTGCATAAAATGCCAAATTTCAATACAACGAAATTTCTATGTGACGAAGCAAATTACCGATTCTACCAACTTCCGTTATATACAGGTTTAACTGTATTGAGTCTTTTATTATTAATTAGAATATGGGGTTTTCACTTTCCAGAACCACCATCTGATTGTGAGGCACACAGGATTATTTTGACCAATTGGCATTCTTTAGTGTGCGCCTAAATCTAAGCGCACAAGCGATCTTGCCTTTCACGCTTATCGAAATGCGGCCACTGCAGCTATGCTTGAATGCACGACCTAGAGCCCAGCTAGTGCAATACTACAATTACAGGACCACTGCGGTGGACATGAATGATATAAAAAATTTTGGTCGATGTCATAGACCGACTATACAAGGGACACGTGGGGTCGTAAGAAAGTTTGTGTAACCGAGATCGTCGAGAAACAAAAAGAAAAAAACTGCCCTGCGACCACCCACACCACCGCGTGAGGAAGGGTCACTCGCCTCAATGTCGCTGTCGGAGGAGATGCTGCCTGCCTTTCCGGCAGCGTGGTGGTCAGACTCCTCCTCCTCGATCTCGTACTCCACCTCATACGGGCAGTCGTCGTCGATGTGGCCACCCGCCTCCTCGCGTTGCAGCAGCTCGGCCGCCAGGGCCGCAACCCTCATGAGCCGTCGCTGGGTGATCTCGTCGTCGGTCGAGTTGCCGTCCGACGAGGACTCCTCGAGGAACCAGAGGTCGTCGCTCGTGTCCTTGATGAACTCCGTCTCGTGGCCCTGGACAGAGCGTGACAACAGTTCAGCAGTGATTGAAACATGCCCATTATTAGTGGCTGTGGACACAGCGCATTGCAATAGTTTGGTGGCCCACTCAAGTGAAAATATCTAAAATTGTTTCCCAATAGTGTGTGTGGAATAGCCCCATGCAAAGTTTGTTACATTGACTGTTCAGAAAGAGAAGCACCCCAAGCCGTGTTTCGAGGAATTCAAGGGGCACAGTCATTTTCAGTGAAGTTTCAAGGGCCCTTAGATTCATTCTTTCAAATTCAAGGCTATTCAAGGATTTCAAGGAGGTCTGCAACCCTATGTTCTGGGCATTCGCGCCCCTGCTCATATACAGTCAAAACCGGCAATATCGAACTCGCAAGAAAACGCCTATCAGTTCGATATAGAGCATAATTCGATATAAGCCTGCTAAATAATTGGATGTCATAAAAGCACATACTATTTATAAAATCACTTTATTGACGAAACTAGCTTAGTTTCGCATAAATTAGTCCTGCATTTTCTTCTGCTTGGGCAATTTCGCTGCCTGCGACGCACGCACTTCCCCACGTTGTCTAAGGAGTCCGATCAGCTGAGGCCGCAACTTTCCGCATTCGCGCAGAAGCACCGGACTAATGCGAGTGCACCAATCACTTCGGAGGATGTGGGCAAAGGACCGTAGTTGCTTTCCTCAACGTGCCTACTTTCATTTGTGCTCGGTACGATGTCGGCAATGTAGTCTTCGTTTCGGGATCTACCGTCGTCGCGACACCATCATCTGCACTCGCAAACTCGTCCACCGTTGACTCGAATGTCCCGGAAATTTTGACAGCTCGCTCCAAACTTCGGCAACACCGGCAACGGCTTCGTCGCATTCATCAGAATTTACAGTCATCACCGAGCACGCGGAAACCGGCACGTATGAAGAACGCCTCGTACACGGCCGTGCGTACGCGTCGGGCGCCATGGGCACCGGGTTGCGAGTCTGGCTACTTTAGCCCTAATCGTGCTGAGAGTGCTCCTCGGAATCTTGCACGCTGCGGGGATATCGCGTTCGACGCGATTTATGATTTCGATCTTCGACAAAAGGCGAATTCTGCCGCTTCATCACGGCAACACTGCGGGAGAAGGCCCACAAGGCGCAAACACGATTAACCAGAGAAGCAGCCAGAGAACTCGCACTTTCGCCATCTTGCACGAAGAGCGCACAAGAGCCTCTGATTGGCTGCCTGAGCAAGCGCTGTAGGCGGGCCAGGATCGTTTTTTGCTGGGGAGTGTCGATAGATAGTGATCTAAAGAAAGGAAGGACGCTTGATTCTGCAACCCGTGAGGGAGCACGGCGAAGCGGCGTCAGGGGAGAGGGAGTGGGAAGTGAAAGATGATAGAGAAAGAGGGAGGGTAATAGCCTTCACTATGTGCGACAGGGGGAGTGTCGACGGCTCGCCCGAACAGCCCGAGGCAGCGCTGTCACGGTAGGGAGAGCGGTTGGATGGAGCCGCGCCGCCGGGTTTCCCCGCTACCGCGAGGGAAAGCCAACTTCTGGGGGCACTTTTCCGCCGCTTGATGTTCGATATATCGGGAGTCACTGCAATATTTGTTCAATGTAAGCGTAATTTTTGCTATATATACTCATTGTAACTATACCGTGACCAGAAATCGTTCGATATATAGAATAATTCGATGTAAACGGGTTCGATATAGTCGGGTTCGACTGTATTCACTAATGGCGACGCACACAACCTGCAACTCTGTGGTATGAGAGCGTGCACCCTTCGTTATCGGCTGTGAAATAAAAAAAAAAAAACACTACCTTAGCTAGGCATCCTAATGAATGCACTAGACTTATCATTGAAGCAGCAGCGATTGCTGAAGGTGACTCGGTTAGTAAGCCGTCAACTGCATTAACACATAAAGAAATTGTTTTTTTTTTTTAATTACACATGCACTCTCGTTTATCTTAAGGGCGCGGTCATGGTTTCTTTGAATGCATACTCATGTCTGTTTTATGCTTTGGGGGTGGGGGGGGGGGAGGTGCTTTTGTCTTGGTGTCTCGGTATACGTGTGTGTTATTGAAACATAACAATCAGTTGGACGTCAACGCTTGTCCTCATCGTTCTTTTGGTCCCTGTCTACGCAAGCACTGTAAGTGATGTTTGCAACAATGAAATTCCGACCGCCATCCATGGATTGTGCTGGCCCACCGGCCCCCGACCACTGAAACGGGGTGAAAGAGCCAAAGAAAGCCATTTGCTGTCGTGATTGCACAGCATAGCTCACCTGGTAGCTGTATTCCGTCTCTGGCCCGCTGTCGTAGCACGGAGACGGTGGTATGTACAGACGCACGGGGGACAACGTGCACGACGCACTTGCGCCACTCGTCGAATCTGCGTCCAGGCGCGGACGCTTGATGACCAGTGCGTCGCTGGTGCCGTTGTCGCCCGATTGGAGTTCCCGCTTTAACGTTCCTAAATGATTCAATCGAGGCCCCGCCGAGGAAAGGAAGTGGGAGAGAAGAGGACAAAATGTGTCAGGAAAGCGAGGAGAAAATCCCTTCAATGCCGCCACAGAAGCACCGCATTTCTTTGGACATGCAGAGTGAGAAGGCAATAAACGTCGCACTCAGTCACTCACTCATTCGCAACCATGCAGTGCAGGTTCGCCAGCCGCCCAGTCACAAACAGCGGCGTGCGCTGGTCGTCGCGGAAACGAAATGTCAAACCAATGACCGAGGAGGTCGCCCTTGCAGTCAGACACATCCATCATTCATTTTTTTTTTCACACACCTTACAATTCTTTAAAGAAAAAAAAAAAAGGAGCACGACCAACGCACGCCTCGCCGTCACGTCACGCTCTCATCCAACCACAGGGTTTTGCCTGTCACGGTTAGAAAAACGACTGTGCCTGAGAAAATTAATCCACAAGTTATTAAACGAAAGAAAACAGCTCGAGCGGTTAGTTTTAGAGAACAGGATGCCAAGCATCACGGGTGCAGACAGTCCCGACATCTGTGCAATTGTTTGTTGCGGTGTCAATCTTTTCACTTCCCGGGTGCGTCGTGCAGCAAAACTGGAGGTTGGCTTCTTGCAAATAAATTTCACATGATTGTACTTACGAATGCACTCTAATGCCGTACACACTACTACAACCACTCACTCAAGTATTATTGATGTATGGGCAGCAGTACCGCTCACAAAAATGGCCCAATCATCCTGCAACGTGCGGCTGTGCCAATCAAAGTGGACAATGGTGTGCCCATCACGCTGTGTCTGCGTGGTATTGGCATTACACACAAAGACATCAGCCTTTCTCTAATCTTTCTGAAGCCTTTATACTTTGTTACTTGTAAACTGTTTAGTCAGCCATTTTCTTTTCTGTCTTGGCTGCACCCTCTGCACGTGTCTAAGGATGACATCATTGAAGAGTGCAGGCACAATGAACTGAAGTTAATTGTTGCATAAATAAGGCCGCCAGGTAATGTTAGACCATGATACCACACGATACTGTATCAAAGCCAGACGTCTAGAATTGGGAGAACCTTAAAAATTATCTGTGCGTACACCCCGCCTTCCTTTACTGCCTTGGGTGCACAGTAAATGTTGCACCGTTTTCATGCAGCACTGACGCGTTATATAGAGGTTCATCCAATCTTCTCTTCGTCGTCTTTTTCTTTTCCTGAAGTTGATAGTCTGTCGGCGAGAAGCTCATCAATTTGAGCACGAGCACTGTCGCAAAACTAATTTCCCAGCGCTCCACGGGTTTTCCCGTCGCTTTCTACGCAGCTAGCACCTGTTGCTGTATGCCACTATAAGCCCACGGGCTGCTCACAGCACTTCATGCATACGTTTCCGCAGCAAGGCTTCGCCGCTTCCACACCCCTTAAGAAATGTGCAGATGTCAACAACTGAAACATTCCATACCCACTTTGCGTGAAAGCGTGTTCTTATAGGGGTGTGCGAATCTCGAATATCACCGGATCGAATGGTGAATGCTCGAATTCCATTTGCGAATCGAAATATCTACTATTTATTTTTCTATATGTATTGGATATGAAGAACCGTGCAGTGCCGCATGTCGCGTTCGCCACAGAGCCCCTCATGCTCGATGCCCCCCGAGCGAGCATTTCACTTTGTTTTTGGCACAAACGGGGTGACCAGTGCGCCGTGGAAAGGCCACCCTGGCTGATGCGCACACAGTGGCCAAATGATTCAATTTGAACAGTGGCGCCGTGTTGGCTGGGGCCTCCTCTGTCAGTACAAGGTGTATCCAGCTCCACAGTACCAACAGAAACGATAATGCGGCGTGAACAGAGAGAACGGCAACAGCAGCACGTATTTCGTAAAATGCGAAAGCATGTGCGAAGACCGGGTCGATTAGCTGTCGATAGGCCTGCGCACCGTGTCGTATATGCGGCGACAAACTTCACGCCGCTTCAACAGCTGTTCGCCTAATTATGGGGTTCTACATGCCAAAGCCACGATCCGATAATGAGGCACGCCGTAGCGAGGGACTCCGGAAATTTAGACCACCTGGGGTTCTTTACCGTGCATCCAAATCTAATTATACGGGTATTTTCACACTTTTCCCCCATCGAAATGCAGCCGGGATTCGATCCCGCCACCTCGTCCTGCCGTCAAACTAACCTGCACGCGTGATCACATGACCGAACACAGCCGATGAGCCGCCCGTTTGAACATATTAGCAGCAAGCCTTCCGCAATGGCTTGCGGCCCGTTACCACATCGGCAACACCACATCGGCGAACACTGCCTAGGCCATACGCCTAATCAGCACCGTTTCATTGGGTGTCCGTGACTTCATTCAGAAGGAAAGCCGACAAATCGCCTCGCGAATGAAAGTGAGTGTATGGAAGGTGTTCAGGGCCACCATCTTGCGACACACTGTACAATGGCCTCTCGCTCCTGACACTGTCCGTAGGAGGGCGTCAGTGTCTTATTGTAGCTTCGAGCAACCCGTTCCAAGATTTGCACTGGATTTACATGGAGTCCGCAGGTGTTGTGACCTGGTTGCATGCATTTGCGCGGATGGCGGATGAAAAAAAAAAGGGGGGGGGGGGGAGGGGAGCCTGTCGTGCGAATTTGCCGAGACCCTCTAGATTTCGGAATCTTTGGCAGGTGGCAAATCAAGCACCAAAGCTGACAACGAAACTGAGCAGACGGCGCCCATTCTTTACCGTCGGCGCTGCTACATGCGGAGCAGTGAGTCACGTGATGCACGGTCATTTCATCTGTTGTGCAGATTGGCCTTGCAATAACCCGCCTGCCGGAAAGTTGGGCCAGCCTTTCTGTATTTTGGAGAAGAACTGGTGAGCCAAGCTTTCTTACGCAATAAATAAAAGATTGCAGCAAAACCCAGGTCCTAAAGTGCAAACTTCATTGGTATTCAGCACAAATGAACCCAACTAATTAATTAGTTTCAGAGGAAAGAAAGCGCTTGATTCTGTTTAACAGCAATTCTATTGATAAAAGAAGCCTATTTTCCAGACCTGTACATACTATAACTGAGCTGAAATCAGTGCTGGCATGCTAATTCGGTGCCCCTTTAATAGACAGTTTTAGTATAGCGTACGCTATTCCATTGCGTACGCTAAAAAATAGCGTGTCGTCACTGCGCATGCGCTGAACGCTAAACGAAATAGCGGGTATAGCGGGCGTACGCAACGCAAACGAGTTAGCGTTAGCGTTTTTGCGGGGTTTGCGGAGCTTGCGGGAAACATGGCGGCAGTCCCAGCTGCCCACTTCAAATTGAATTTGGCGTTGCTTTTGTAAAATGCACTTCGTTCGTAGCAAATGACTGTGTAAACGGCTTTCGCTTAGTCTCAGGCCGCTTCGACAACAGAGTATTATGGATAACCTCGTGGTGTTTTCGAGATCGCTTCTCGTTTCGAACGAGTCGAAGCCTAACGAAAGAAACGTTCGAGATGTCAGCGCCACCTGTCGCTAAAGGCGCGAAATAGCCGTAACGACGGCATATGGCCTCCGAGATCCGAAGATATCGCCGGCTAACTAAAATTGTAGAAAACGTGCGCTGCTTAGCGTACGCTATATTATAGCGTATAGCGTACGCTATAGTTGCGGACGCTAAGCTAAAACTGTCTAATAAGTGCAGCCCATACTGTATAAAACTTCGTTTCCATGTACCCAAGTTACTTATGCTATAGTATACTAATAGCTTCCTACATTCTTGTTATGCAATGCTAGGAGAATCCCGAACATCGGCAGAACCACATTTCCTTGCCCAAAATTTGCAAGCACTAAATTTTGTTAAAGGTATTCCGATATTCGATATTCAGCTTTTCATTCTCGATTCAATTCGAAATCTCCTATTTGGTATTCGCACACCCCTAGTTTATTATATTATGCAACTTTACACATCGTTTAACATCTGGGAAGAGCTTCACCTCTGAAGAACACAGTACTGGTGCAGTAACTGTCGTTGCCAATTATTCCTGCTGTTAACTGTTACGAAGAAGCTCATCGACTAGGCGTCAATGTCATGACAAAATTTGTATGTAGTGGCCAACAGTTTCTTGCACTGTGCTTTCTTTCAGAGTTTGCGCATCTCTGCAAGCTGCTTCTCTGCAGCTTTGCAGCAGAAATGAAATATTAAATATTTTTACACCGAAATCATGGTCATGTCAGGGCCAAAAATATGTAAACGAGAAGAATAAGGATATCGAAGGGGTGTGATTTTTGTTGTTGCTGTTAATCACAACCATACAAACTATAAACATACATGCAACAGCATGGTGCTTTACAAATCAAGCTATCGCAACGCCCATCCTCCCACCTACTTTCCTGGGTGTTTTTTGCACAATAATGATTAGCCCTGGTAATATGGAAGATGAGGTTCAATACCCACCTGCAGCAAGTCATCTTTCTGTTCACTTTCATTTCTTTTCACCTCATTATTTCCTAGACCTCAATTAAATATAACTTACCCAATGCATTCTCTGGCTTCATTGTCTGGTATATCACATGGGCAAAAATGTTTTATGAGCATCAAATTTTGAAAATATGATTCATTACATAAAGATAATTGGTATGTTGAAGATTGTTACACCTAGGTTTAAAGGGACACTAAAGGTTACTATTAAGTCAACGTGGACTGTTGAAATACCATCACAGAAACCTCGAAACGCTTGTTTCGTGCCAAGGAGAGACTTAATTTAAGAGAAAATGCGTTCTGAAGCGTCCGCGTACCTCTAGCGCAGTTCAAATCGCCCGCCCTCCGATCGAGGAGTACTGACATCATGGTCTCATAGTGACGTTGCGCCATCGGTGAGTAGAACGGCGTCCGCAGACGGCGCCACGGCTTTTCTGCGCAAAACGCGAACGCGCGGCCAGAAACAGAGCCAAGACAGAGCCGACAGCAGAGCGAAAGCGGGAGTATGGTGGCTAGCGGAAGGAGAAACGAATTACGTCCCACATTACGTCCCACGGCACACGGAGAGTCCGTTTTCGTTAAACTATAGGCTGCGGCGAGCTCGCAGCGTGGTCGGCGTGGTCTATGAGAAGCGACGAGCCTTTTCGCACTCGCAACAGGGCATAAAAATGTGCGAATCGACGCAAAACTCTGCCTAGAAACGTGCTTCGCCACAGCCAGGGCTCAATACGACCCAAGCTGGCACGACCCAGATGTCATTTCCCGCACCGCCACCAGGCGCCGCTACTATACCTCAAACTCCAGCGCAAGACGCCCATAAGCTGGTACTTCATTCCATGACGCTAACTTCGACGTTCGTCGCAATGGACCCTGACACCGACAGATTGGCTCGCGATGGTGGGCTCAGACGGCCCCGCAACTACCGCCTTTGCAGCGAGCTCCCGAACCTTCGATCTGGTTAAGGCCTGAACACTAGCTTCACCAAACAAAAGCCCCTTCTCGCGCAGGAGGTGATCGGACCTGTTTGAAAATAGGTACGGGTACTGGGGTGGCAGCATAGATGACACTGCCGCCTCTGTCTCAAGCGCTCCGAAAGGTCCTTCAATAAGCACCTTTGCTACTGGCAGACACACGCTATGAGCTTCCACGGCTTGCTTGATCCACGCGCACTCGCCCGTGAACATATGGGGTTCTACGTAAGATGGGTGAACTACTTCAGCGATTTGAGCACCGACGAGCGCGACCTGCTGCTGAGGGCTCGCACTGCCGGCGTCGTTGCGTACTACGACGGCGGCCTCGACACCGGCTCTCCGGAGCGGGAAAGCAACGAGGGCTTCCCACGACATCACATGGACGTGGCATTCTCGCTGCTTGTTCCAAATGAAAGTTTCGCGAGCCAGCAGAACCCTCACAGCACGACGCGATAACGAAACTACTGAAACTCCAAAGCGTGCGCGGCGCAGAGTCGAGCGAAAACGAAACCTTTCGAACACCCATATTACTGAAGGGTAACGTCAAAATGTTATTTTTTCTTAAAATCAAATAGACGTAGACAAGTAGCATTTTTTTTCCGTCTTATAATCGAATGACATTATATTTTTAATACGAGTAGTTGAGTATTAGTAACACAAATTATGAGGAGTCCTTTCGTCATCGGGCTAGTACCGGAATGTCGCTGGGGGGTCTCAAATCGTGTCATGCATTTACCTCAATTTCTCGGTTACTAAAGCTCTGTTCGCGATTATATTGACGCCTTAGACGTTCTAGAACATTGCTCTACCACTTTAACTTAAGTTTCTGGTAACCTTTAGTGTCCCTTTAACTGTATACACAATTCTTCTAGCCAAACCGCTCACTCGTTCACGCTTGCATTTTTATAGAAAGGTGGCAATTCCTGGCTTGTGCAGTTTAGTATAGAGTGAACGCTCATTAATTCAAACTCTGACATCTCGAAATGTCGGTCAGATGGTCATTTTCTTTTGACGTCGCAGTGACAACCCGTGCGTTTTTCACCCTTTACCAGAAAGTTTTTTTTTGTGCCAACCTCCAGACACCCCGAAATCTGGACTTCGAAAATAGCAGAAAAGGCAACTAGGAAGCGTTGCTTGCACTCACTTCTCACCCAGCAACAGTGAAGAGCGTGTGGAGCCAAGCTCACTAGCCGAGCCAGGCACCGCGCCGGGCCGCACCTCCTGCTTACTTTTCCCCCTCATTTCGGCCTGTCACCCCTCGCACGCACTCTCTCGGCCATGCAGTGTTGTAGCCTCGTGCAGCAGCGGTGAGCTGGGAGTCAAAGTCTTTCTATTTCTCCCTCTCATTTGGGTCGTTGTCAGTGACCACATCAATGTGGTAACAGCGCATTAGTCATGACCTTGAGCAACACAATACGCGCTTTTGAGCCGGCAGAATCAGACCCCGCACTGCAGAAGCCAGCGTGCAAGCCAACAGCGTTTCAGCGAGATCATGACTTCATAAGGATGCTCCCTTTATGCTTGTCCGACTGTGAGGCATAAATGCCACATCGCTCGTAGGCGTCTGTAAAGGCACGACGGTTGCTCTTTTCCACAGCTCGGTTTAACTTTTAAAAGTGAACTTGTCCGGAATTCATTACAATGCAGAAAGTAGCAATGTCAGCTATTTGGACGTCTGGAACTAGTTATGGTCATATGACTGGCTTCAAATATTGGATTAGCATCAATTGCCTCAATTCACTGCCACGCATGCTGTCTGGACACGGTGCCTGTAATGCCGTTGCTCGTAGACTCTGATGTGTCCAAAGCCGATGCACGCAAAAAGTAAGGTGTGCTACTGGTGGCATTTTGGAAAGGCTCCATGTGGTCCATACACAGCCAGCAGGCTTCTGTATTCGTGATTTCACTTATCCTAACATTTGATGTTTCATCAGAACAGTGTCAGGTGATTTTTGCTTTTTTTCACTGAGACATTTGCTTTTATGGCTTTACACTGCTACAGAAGCCGCCTACTTCCAATTTATCCCTGGCAAAACAGGCAAGTAATACACACAAACATGGTATTAAACTGCAAGCCCCCCAAATGGCACGCAATGCTTAAAGGGGCCCGAAACACCCCTCGGGGTTGGTGAAATAACATAGTCCGCTGGTAGCATACGCGGCTGTGAACATCTCGGCCAAGTTTTACGTGGAGCTTCCAAGCGGATTGCGAAGTCACTTTTCTCTCAAATGCTCTCTTTCCAACAGAAGGCCCTGCTCTCTTCCAGACGCACTACTTTGTCATTCCATTAGACAGCTGCTATTGGCCCATAGCCAACATCAAGCTGCTGTCGGCTACATGGCGTAGATACCGCAGCTGCCGTGGGGTGCCGCCACAAGTCCACTGGCTAAGCATACCGTGGCTCGCCCAGGACAACCGTATTTGGCTTAAGTTTAGTGCGTCGTAAGCATCGAAAGCACAAGTCATGGCGTCTACATCAACATCCAAAATGAAATTTGAACTGCGTGCCATGGTGACATCTCGAAGGCAGAGCATCGTGGGCCCGCCCCCTTGCACCGTAGCTTTCGCAGAGCAAAGCACTGAAGAAGGAACGGGAGCAAGGCGGAGGCCGTGTTTGATTGCTAATAGGTCGGCTTCTGCTTAACACATTGAAGTACATATTGAGGCTAACTATTTCTCAAATAGCCTAGTTTCACTTCAAATGCCTTCCTCCACTTCGATGAAGAGTGGTTCAGGGCCCCTTTAAGCATGAATGATGCCAGCGATTTAGTCGGAAAAGTCATGGATACCTGGTGCTCATATTTATGCAACATTCAGTATGTAGGCCTGATGTGCTACGTCGTAAAGCTTACCGGAAACATTCGACACATCTTTCAAAGCACATCTTGTCAGTGAGACGTGGCATGACCTACATTGCAATGGAGATAATGCCAATAACAGCCAAAACCCTGTCCAGTTCTGCTGCCTTCTGCACCCAAATACCTACAAAATCTACACGTGCACAGCTTGAGAGGCAACACTCCTTTCCCACACGCAACTTACCAAAAAGTTACGTCAAAAAATGAAAATCCCTCCTCAAGCCAATCGAAGGAAGAGACAAAGCTTTAGAAACTAAAGGAAAGGAGTGTTTCCTTGACGGGGCGCAGACAGATGCAGTTAAGCAAAAAAACAAGGCAGTCACCAAAACAAAGCCGTTAGAACACAGCTCAGGCAGGTTCAACGATTTGGTCTGAAAATCGGCAAAAAGAACTGCTCCCTAGAGGCTTCCATTCATGGACAACCATGAGAATTTTCCATTCAACGGCACTGCTGGGTTGCTGCCCAGTGGTCGCTACACAAGCCTCGCCCAGTACTCGCAAAGCTATCGCACTACATCCCGCATGGCCACAAGAAATGCCTATGCAACGGCAAAACTTTTTACAAGATGTGCAGACGACGCTAGTCACATTGCAGCTAACCAACTTTTGCCCAGAGTGTCATTAAGGCACTGAAGCAAACTTCAGAGTTCAGAGTTTTTCAGGTACCGCTGCCAAGGCAGCGTTGAGCAAGAACCTTGAGCTGCTGACTGCATTTCGGTCAACAACTCTCAGCCTCGGGAGGTTTTCTACCGTTGTGACCAAGTCGTTAACAAGTTTGCGCAAACATACAACTCTGCTCATCATTCGGCGTGCACATGGCCTATGGGACTCCCAAAGGGCTCGGTGGCAAAAGTCATCATTATGTGTGAAGACGAGGCATTAGGTTATGCAAGAGCCAAGACAAAAGTGTCACTCTTAAAACGAGACAATGCGCTGAACCTGAGAAACAATCAATACTGAATGAAGATGGGCCAGATTCAAAGCTGGCCGTAGCCACGAAAGCCTACCTTCAATGACCACATCATATCCACACTGACAGAACAGGACGGATGACAAAGCAAGCGCTGTCACCTGTCCTAGACAAGCACTGTCGCCGGTCTTATTCGGCACAAAAAATTTAGGTGTTATGGATTTCCAGCTACTCTCGAACAATGTTTTTTGCCCAACAGTGGAATCGACTAGAGTACTGCTAAGAAAACGTTCTAAAAACGCACCGGCCAAGCACAGAGCCCGGCTGAATCAATACCTCGTACTAAGCCGTGCATCAGGTCGTGGATAATATATGCTCAGGACCAGAAGAAATGCTGAACTGCGCTACGAGAGACTATGTCAGCTACATCCACAAGAGTGAAGAAGAACCTGTAACTCCCAAAGAATAATCCCTCAGCTAGTGGAGAAAGGAACGATGAATGGCATGGCATTTGTCTTTCATGAATTTCAGGTGCCTCTAAGTCAATAGCAGGGTGTTCGAAGGTGCGTGTTCAGAAGTATACTATGCATCGCAGGAGAGCACCTTGGAGGTATTCGCACATGCTGCAAATCGAGAAAGCAAGACACTCTCCTTACCACCTGTAGAAGCTACTAACGGAAGCTTTCAACCTGAACAGATGCTTTCACTGATTGGCTTACAGAACCTAAATTTCAAGCTGCGAGCACAGAATGTTCACGTTGAGAAAGAACTCCTCCAGCAGGTGTTGTTCAAGCTAAGGTCTGCAAACCTTCCATTGCCAAGAGGTTCAAGGCGATCGCAGCAACTTCTGCCAACTTTTGTGAGCATCACCTGTTGAAAGTCAGTGAAAAGGCTGGCGAGAAATTTGCGATGACTTGTCTGCCAAATTCTGTTATTCCCAACGACCCAGATCAAATGCAAAAAAAAAAGAAACAATTCAATAAGAAACAGCCGTTCTCAACTTTGGCTGTCTATTTTATTGCCAACTGAACAAGACAGCAGCGCCCCCAATTATCAATTGCATACAGCAAGCAATGTGAAGCACCTAGAGCTCAAACCTGGTGACTGCCAACTTGGAACCACTACCACAGCCTACTATAGAATGCTTACGAGAGATTGTGCTGGGTGTACTTTTTCATCCATGAAACACACTTAGCTGTGACCTCCTGGAAACAAGACGCCTCTCCTTTTCATCACAGGAAGGGCTCACCACCACAATGCAGTCTGCGTTGAGCAGAAGGAGTGTACTGACTTGACAATGATTTAGCGCAAGTTACTGCCAACTGGAGGCAAAAACTGCTGCTAGCCTTTGAGTTTCCCAAGACCATGAGCCACGGCCGAGTGAACGAAAACATTTTCACATCCGTCTTATGCCCCACAAGCAACAGCGCAGCCAGCACTTTCGGCTGTCCGTCGCATCTCAAGCATGGCACAGCGAAAAATACAGACTTCTAAATCTACGGTTAACAAAAAAAAAAACAGACAGACCACCGCTTGTATAGTTACCTTGAGATACTACATGCTGCGGTGGGACAGCATACATTTGTTTGACTAGATGATCGCTATAGAAGAAGAAGAAAAAACATGGAAAGAACGTGACATCTTTCGTTTCCTTTTCCTCGCAAGTCCTCGAAGTTCACAAACTCCCGTCGTCCCACCATCATCCTTCCAAAATGATGTGTCCCCGCTTAAATGCCGTCAGTCAGCGTTGTAGATGGCGCAACACAGCAGACGACGGCTTCAATCCACTGAAGAAGACATGTCGTCAACACGTATGACGTCTTCCTTCGCCTTCCCTCGCTTATTCAAAACCACCACAATTTTGAAGGATCCAAATTCAATAGGCAGTTCTTCTCTCTTTTTTTTTTCCCAACAAGGAGAAAAAAAAATAATTTGACAGAAATTAACATCTAAGGCAGCACAGTAGGTGATGTTTGCACTGAAGAAGATGCAGACGACAGGTAGCAGAGCAGGGTCGTCTGCTGAATTATTTTTCAAAACGTCATTTTCCCCGTCGTCCCTGAGGAAAAAAGCACAGGGGAAAAAAATACGACGAGTGGATTGCAAAAAGTTCGTTTCAAACAAAAGGCAGTACCGGATATTCTTTTTTTTTCCTTTCTTTTCTTTTTCTAGTCTCAAGACGTGTACAGGCAACAAGAAAGGTGCCAGATTGGTCAATACTGCCTGCTTCAGGAGCAATGCAGCAACTGTGGGAAGTCTATTGTGGTTATGTGATTTCAAACAGCTTTTATATATGTTATACAAACATATAGTCCTTCTGCTGACTCGTCGCTTAAACAGCTCTGTAAGAAAGAGCGCCAATGAATGTACGACTAACCACCTGTGTCCACACACGGTACCGCCTATAGTAGACACAGCTCCACAACAGTTAAGCACGTTTCTTTAACTGCCGTTACTAGTCTGGCACCCGTCCTGTTGCAGGCCCCGTCACAACGAGCCGTCGTCACGCCAGCATTCTTAAAAGGCCGTCACCAGAAAAGTCCATCAAGCACCATCATGATCCCGCCGTAGTTCAAAAGTAAACGCTTTACGGTGTAAGCAAACCAGACCTTGAATTTCATGTCCCACTCGAAGATTGAAGTAGTTTTATGCAGGCACAAATGTTTCGCTGTTAATGTTACGCTGCCAATGATTCCCAGCATTTCATGTCTTGGCATCAGGAAGGCTGACGTGACTTGGGCGACATATGAAGCACCAACAAGAAGTGGAAAAGCACTGAGAGCGATACAAACCTGTTGCGGTACTGAAAACAAAACGCTCAAGCAGTGCACGTCAAAGCTCACTTCATTTGCCACGTCTTGACTAGTCAGTGTTTAACGTAACAATTGCATCACAAACCAGACAAGAAATAAGTTACTGCAACTGCAGACAGTTTCATCAAGGCTTGCAGTGCCTTGATGAAACTTGATGATGATGATGAGTAGTGAGGTATTTCTACAGCAAGTTATCAGTACATCGGAAAATTTACGTATAAACAGCATGAATCATTTAACATGACAATCGTTGGTCAGTTATTACATTGATTAGAATGCTTACTACTAGTGCATTCATAAACTTTCCCACATTTCTTCTTTGGGTGCGAGTTAACGTACACGGTATTTACCAAGTATGCAAAATGTACTTTTATTATTAGCAATCAGCTTTTAATAGTATTACCGGAGCTGTATGCCACTGCTATGGCTCCTTTATCAGCCACAACCCCCATATTAAAACACAAAACCATATCGCAACTCTACGTGTAATGTTCCAGAGTGTTGACTGTATTAGCAAGCCGTTTACTTTCAAATTTATCACTTAGGCTCTTTTCCTTAACAACAGTAATACAGCATCTGCAAGAAGCAGCCCCCCCCCCCATGCCATGATAAACTTGCAGTAAGAAAAAAAAAAAAACAGAGGGGAGGGGGGGCGTGACAAGCTCTGTCATTTAAACTTAGAGGATTCACTTAGTAAGATCAAAGATTAAGCTGGTTGGTTCTATAGGATTCTGCATGACCTTCGAAGGCTGTTTTTTTTTTTTTTCAATGTTGCTATTATAAAAGCACAAGAATTTTTGTGCGCACGCGTGTGTGACGAGTGGAGACGTGGCAAACGAAAGCACAAGAACAAGTTGCATTTATCTCAAGATAACCTAAGTGGCCCACTTTTGGTTGCTGTGTACTGTACCCACCGGACCTGCACGTTCTCTGATAGAATATTCTGCAGGCTCCATTTTTTTACAAGTTACACATAAAGACAAAAATTATCCAGAGAGCTGCACAATCATAGTTTCTGGCCAATCAATAAATGCTTTCTCGTATTGCAATCAGAGTGATGTCGCCTCTGCGCAACAAAGAAGTCATCTTTGCATCAATGTGCTCCAATTTCTTTGTGGTCGACAACTACATCATGTTTAGTTCTAATTGCTGCTCCACATTAGTAAGTCTTCCTACCACGCTGTCCAAGATTACTTTTTTTATTAAGTTAATTCTTGCATTCACTTGCTCATTCATTTTCCTGCAGCACCTGTGTGAAATTACTGCAAATGTGCAAACACGGATACAAAATAAATCATGGCAACAACAGAATTCCTCCTAAAAGAGTAAGTCTAGCATGGTCTGTGGTCCAGTGTACTGTGACCCATGGCACCTTGTGGAGCCTATCACATTAAAATGCTGCAGATCACATGCTGATACACCTAAACACCTTAATATACATTTATTGAATTATGCAAGATTGCAGAATTACAACCTACGCAGCTATTACGCCATAAGAAATTATCGTAGCCCTGACACAAGGCCTGAAATTTCTTGTGCAGACAAGCTTCTTGAAGCCAGACACTGCTCAGTCTCAGAAAACAGCAGTTAGGATGTCGACATTACTACAGGATACATATTACACATTGTTTCAAACTGTTTCCTCCACGATGTAAATTTGATAGGCTTTGGCAAATTGGAGCAAGTTGTAGGCGCAATTAACGGTAGGTGCAATTACGGGGGAGTAGTAGTTAAAGCATGCTCTACAAAGGCTTTTCTTTTGAGTGTGTGCGTGTTGACAAGACAGCCTCCCAACACACTGTAGAACTTTAGCAGGTCAGGAGAGAACACAGCAACAACCAAAAATAAAAGTAATGCATGCAGACATCCCAAAACCTTGTCGATCCAACCCAACAGCATTGCGACGAATGATTGGTCATAATTACAGGGCAACACGGATGGACTCAAAGGGCCCGTCTTCAGCATTAGGACAGTGAGCTAATCAGCGATCCCTAATGCATGATTATGCGGTGAGGTCATTAACATTTTTTTTCCCCTGGCTTTTTTCCTTTGACATGGACAAAATGGAGACACCAAACTGTTTTGTAATGGTAGCATTTTTGCTTGAATACATGCGTGCTTCGGTCGCCAAGCAAAACGTTAATTCCTGCAGTCAAGTACAGCCCAACTCTCTTTGCATCCTTAATTCCAAAAATACTGATCTTCATTCCCATAACAAAAGAAGAAGATCAAGAAAACACTGCTTACGGTAAAGGAATTTAAATAAAAAAAACAACATTCCAATTTCAAACATAGCAGGCAAAGCTACCAAAACTAGAGAGGCCTCTTGTGACTCTCACATTTGTTCGCAAAGAAAGATACAGTCAACTTTTGCTAATTCTACCCCCACAGGACTGATGAAATTCATCGAATTATCTGGCAGGTAGAATTGAATAAGATGCAGGGAAAATGCTATAACACACTGAGGATTCATTTGGCAGAATTTGCCCAATTCTACACATGCCTGAATCAAATGTGCATCCCTTCTTATGCATCCAAAGTAGAAATCTGTCATAGAAATAACATTAAAGGTCCTAAGCAAAGTAGGAACGTAATGCACACCCAATTTTTTTACCAAATACAATGGCCAAGGGTCTAATATGTGCTGCGCAAAGGCAGCCGGTTTCTTTAAAATCAGCTTTGCTGCACGGTTGTCTTCAAAGCCAGCTTCACCGCAATACAACCGTGATATGATGTAAAGCATACAAATGCCACAAAGGCAGTTTTGGTTTCATAACCGATTGCACCGCACAGAAAATTTTCGCCCAATTTTCGCTGAGAAAAGAGAGAGAGAGAAAGACCGCATTAGCATTGGGACAAATACTACAATCAGACATTGAGAGCTATGATTAGTGCTTGAAAGGCTCCCTAAGGCTTGTCAAAAAAGAAAGCTGTTTTCAACGGGAGATGACGTTTTCAATTCACTGTACTATAAGCTCCGCGGAGACAGATATGCCACTAAGGGGGCCACTATTGGGGTCACCACAGTCGAACTAACTGAAGCCTTTAAAGGTATACGGCATGTACGTCGACGTAACAATGTCACAAAATATGACGTAAATATAACATGAAAGGCATCACAGATCTCAACTTATTAGGCACCAAAGAAGGCACCATGTTTCTGCGACCAGTGCCCATGGCGCACTGCCTACAGTCGCAACCACAACATAGTACATTGCGTACTGTAACCTTAAATGCACACAAGTAATTAGTCATTTGCTGTAACCTTACAATCATAATATATGAAGCTGCAGTCATAATTTATGAAGTAGCTATTCTGCTGAGCGCTTCAAAGATCAAGAACCGCACCGTGAAACACACGGAGCAAGGCTTCAATGAACGCATTATTTGCATAGCTTTCACAGCGTTGTCTGCTAAGTGTGAAACTAAGTATACCTATGGACTGCCTAAGCAATATATTACTATAATAAGTACACCACGACTCACACTGGCTTAAAAGGGCTAAGAATCCAAGCGGCCGACTCTCCATCCGCACTGCACATATTCTCGTACAAACCAATTCCATTTTTTTTTGTCATGCTTCAGGGCCAACCATCGCGGCAATGCTGGTGGGTCAGGCACGGCATCACCACGGTTACAAGAGAGACAAGACACGATGACAGGCCCGCCCCGCCACAGGAGAGGCCCACTTACATGACTTCGTTGACTAGAAAACGTTCCACACCAAACACCTTGCCCAGTGGGTCGTGGCCACAGACGATCATGGTTGGCAACTTGGCATCAGTGAGCCGCCGTTCCATGACATACGTTCTCACAAGGTCTATTATCTGCATGGGAGGCACACACACCTTTAATCACAAAATGTGAAGAAGAAAAAGATCAAGCAGGCGCATTTTTTTTTTTTCAGCCTACATGGACCGAATTTAAGAGGCTCATCAAAGAAATTTGATGGAGTCGTAAATCTGTAAGGCTGTGAAGCAGGCTGCAAGCTTGAGTAAAAAAAATGTTGCTTGCTTTTTCAGCCACAATTATATCTCCCAAGCTCTCTATGGCTGCTTGCCGGGAGATGTTTGCTTTGGCTAAAGAGTCATGCCATTTTTAGCTTTGCCCCTTGTTTACAAGCTAGGTATTCAAAAATTACAGTGAGTGTGGTGACAAATATATGGTTGTAACCATTTACAAAACAATACTAACAATAGACACTACATAGGCAACAGTGTCAAATATTTTCAAATCTATCATAGCATCAAGTGTGCTCGTTTTCATGATAGAAACCACTTCCCCACTACAGTGCTTATCAAAGGATTCAAGGAAGGTATACATTCAGGGAGTTTTTTAAACAGTGTTCAGAGATTCTTGATGTTCTTCTAGAATCCAAAGGTACTCCACATTTTCAATGTCCACAATTTATTTGTGGACAACAATGAAAGAACTGCATCTAAAATGTACCACATCTTGCTCGTAGCACCATGGCATACCCTTTATTTACTCCCACCAATCAGCAAAATAGCACAACATAATCTAGTGCATTACAGGCTTTCAAAGTCCTACAAAATCCTAGTTTTTCAAAATCCTTGGTAATGACACCATAGAAACTCTGTCACTAGGAATACAAGACGTTCTAAATGAGCAAATCAAACTTAGCCAGTCATATGACAACTGCAGTAAACTATGCTTTCAAATTATCAAGTAGTAACAACTTTTGTAATTGTGCTGTTGGTGCTTTCCAATGCTTTCATGCAATTTCAGCATTCAAATATAATCATGATTATGAATGCAAATCATTGCTTCATGCAAGTCTAACAGCTATTTAGTATTTATGCACAAGCCAATACAAACCTTCGAGCAAGTCCTCATTTCCTCTGTACGTGTGTCTTACACGATTTATAAGTACCTCACATAGAAACACAAATTAAGTTTAAACTAGTGTTAGTACAGTATTGCAAAACTCTAGGCATATACGTTAACTTTTACAGAATTGAATTTAACGGCCAAAGACACCAGTGACAGTATTTTCATGCATGTCGGTCATTTTCGCAGAGGAAAAGTTATCAAAATATGCCAAGAGAATTGTCTGCGCTGAAGTTGGCGTCAAGCAGACAACAAAAAGTTAGAGAAGCCGACAACGCTGGTGATAAGCCTTTGCTTATATTTCAATGTAACGCGATTCTCAGTTGACAATTCACTGCACTTAAGCAGACGGACTCAAGAGTGATGGTGCAAGAATTTCCGTACAGTGTTGCCACCTGTCAACCATTTCCTCACCTTTTCTCGTTTACAAAGCCTCAAAACACAGCATGCAACACTGACATAATTACAATTACAAAATCTTGTTGGCTAACATCTCTCAACTTAATCTTTTGTAATTAAACACCAACAATAGAGAGTTCTGGCATGTCTGCAAACACTTTACCATTTGCAGTTTACCGAGTTACCAGGGGGATGTGGGATCGTAACAACGCTTGTAGCAACTTCTTGTGACGAAGAGCTTAACAAGAAAGCCTACAAAGCTAACACTGCAGTGAGCTACCGTACTCTACTTAACTGCGGTGCAAGGCATTGGTAACAACATAATCATTAATGTGCTGCCCTTTTATGATTTTCCTTCAACAACAACAAAAAAAAAAACTTGTGCAAGACAAACATTTTCCAAATACATTGTAGTGGTACAAAGCATCACAAGGTGTCACTACTAGCTTCTTTGCTGCTGCCGACCATGGCTGTGGTAACCCAGTAAACTGCAAACAATAAGAAGTTAGCAAACAAGCTAAAGCTGTCCAACAACATATTTTTAAAGTGTCCTTAAGATATGTTAAAGTATTCTTTAAAAACTTACTTGGCACAAAACAAAATATTACTGGAAAAAATGAGAGCCAGCCTTTCTTTTCTTGAAATTCGAGCAGGAACTTTAGTGCTGGTCTGTCATCAGTGTAACGTCAAACTTCAAAGTACACCTTGCTGCACCTGGGTCATTTTGGTGCACAAATTAGTTCCCAAACCTCGCTAGGCTGAATCTCTGGCTCCTTTAGAACACAGTGAAGTCCTCCTTTGACGATATCAGATAATAATTACAACTAGACCCCGAGCACGCGCTGTCAAAATTCATGGCATTGCGGCAAGCAGCTCGTACAATCCCGTCATGATGGTGTCTGCCACCAGTCCTTTGTTTTATCATCTCTTCTGGCTAACCGAGCTTGCTCTGACAGCGAGTGTAACTAGCTTTGCCAACCGTCTCGAAAACAACATGCTCACATTTTTGTCTTGATGCAAAAGCTGCACTAGTGACTACAGTTTGTGGAGTCGACCCACATTTTGTAAGCTCAAAATGTATGCAGCGACATTCACCCTCTATGTTAGCAATTCCCTGTACAAGAACTGAAATCGGGGCCGGTTAGTATTCATACTTTAAGAATCAAAGTGCCACAAGAGGCAGGCAAATACTGGCAATACCTGCAGCTAACAAGACGTTAATGACAAGTGAGCTTATGTGTGTGCCCATATTGTGGTGTACACACATGCGCTTTTGAGGTTGTAAGCACTGGATTCGTTGAAGAGCAGGCTGAAAAACAGGGGTCCACATGCCTGCGAGGTGCCATTATTTACTTGATTCTAACATGCACATTTTTCTGGGAAAACGCACTAGAAAATGACATGCACATCAGAATGAAGCACAAAAGCAAAATTGCATAGTGACAAGCTAGTGTGACTGTAACTGAAAATTTCTGTAGTCCGATCCAATTCAACACGGACGGGCATGCAACAGCCCCGACGAGTAATTCCCGGACCACACTGGCTCTTAAGTAAAAATTTTCCTTTTTCCAAGTGACGAGAAATCACCATTACTCTCTCTTACCAAGGTACGTGAACTACTGAGAGCACTGCAGCCATCAATTCTCAAAGTCTGAAAAACGGCATGCTTGTTACAATCGAAGGCACGTTAGATTTAAGCAAATTTGGCAACACAGGATGCAACGTTTCAACAGCCTTCGTCAAAATAAGGGTGAATTCTCACTCGCACGTTATCTTTCCTTTAATGCCGGCACATGGTCACAGACGCAAATCGAAGCACTTTACTTCTACATGTACAAAATCACAAACCTGTCGTCCAAAAAAGAAAAAAGAAAGAGTGATAGCAAGAATTTGCGACTATGCGATGAGCTTAAGAAGGCCAGAGAGACTGGTCAAATTAGATAGTGCACTTATTTTTTAACCCTTGTTAGTTTATTTGTATATACAGACTTTTAACACGCCAAAGCAACATTGGTTACGGGGGATACCTATCAGAATGGTGGGCTCAAGAGTTAGGCTACGGGGGGGTTATTTGCCATGCACCCCCATTAGAAGTGCAGCTCCTCTGGATGGAAATCCAACTCGGAACAGCATAGCCATCTTGCCTGCTGTTTCTACATGTGCTCCACATGTAATTCAACAATTCGCATGCCGTCAGTCGGGATCCTGCCACAACAACTTGGGCGTTCCTAAAGAAATGCCCATTTTGAATGTGTAATTTCAACAACAAAAAAAGAAAGTGAACGATAGAACTCAAAAGCTCACCTGTGGGAAAGTAAAGGGCCCCGGCTTAGCCCCCACTGTTTTAAGGCACTCCATGAGTCCATCCTTTGGTATGAAGAGCTATTCACACAGTGGAGCGAATTCACACGGTCAGACAGGCACAAGACAAACACACACAAAAATGTACTAACAGAGCTGACATGCAATGTTGCCAAGCTAAAAACTTTAAGGGACACTAAAAGACAAACACAGAATTCAGGCTGAGGTAGGACGTTACAGAAATGCTAGAAGATCGCAACAGACGATATGCAAAACGTGCGAGAGCGCTTGTAGGGCAACCACCGTTAAGTAAGGTGTCAACATACAAGCTGGTGACATCAATGTTGCCACCATATGTTGCCCGAACTGTCTAAACTTTCAAAACGCATTTCTGAGCTTTAGCAGTTATACTATCAAGAATGTGACCATCTTGTTTAGGGCACGGCCAGATGTGTGGGAAAGCCTGCTTGAAGAACTTTGCCTATGGTCCCTATTTCCTTCCACAAGCACGTCGGCCTCACGATCTTGTAGCTACTCTTTACGTGCCCTCTTCTCACAGCTTCCATGATTTGACAGCTTGAAACATATATGGCGAATGCTCTCTATCCTGCTTTTGACCTCTCGCGGTCATGGCGATGTGTGAGCACGCGAAACTGTGGCAGGCCATTTCACACTGCCTTGAGGAGTACTTCGTTTAATGCATAACAGGCAAAGCTATGAAGGCTAAGCTAAAGAGACGCAACCGAAAAATAGTGGGTCACACAGGAAAGGAATACGTATAGGTATGTGTCCTCTAATTCGACGTATGCTTAAGTTCCACACTTTTATGCCACAAAACATGAGAATTGTTACGTGGAAAACATTGCACATTTTAATCTATTTGCCACCAAGCAAACACAGTGACACATCTATGTGATCTGCAACCCACAGCACACTACTAGCACTTGTGGCCATAACCTTGTACATTGGATACGGGAAGCATAAAGGTACAAAAATAAAGCGCAGTTTGACATAACCACATATTCCACAAGTTCAGTTGTGATGTGCGACCTGGTTGCTCTGTAGAAAGCGACGCCGATTAGTAATTGAACTGCGAAACGTGTGAAGTAAAACTTCCATGGCCGCACTACATGCGTATGCATCTCCAGCATTGCCTGCTAAGTATGAAACAGTATAGTGATTTTCACCTGCTGCCTTAGGGCCAAAGAGCAATAACTGAGGCCAAAATAATGTAACGATTATATTTTGACAATATTCCTTGTTGTGCTTTGTTAGTGGTCCAAGCAGCACTTCATCTATTATTACTGAGATCAACCAGCCATGAACAGGTGGCAACAAAGGAATACAGTCGAGCAAAAGGAATCCTTGCGCAATAGCAGCCCAGTTCTATAAGGATGCTTTCTTTTTGTTCCCTCTCTCAGCTGCTAATATCTTCGTCGTAGTGACACTACCAGGTGCACACCTGCTCTTGCACTGAGTCATTAGACATTAGCTTTGTGCTTCAGATCACTTGACACACAGGGTTAATGACTGTAAAACAAGCGCCTAATTTCAAGTGAAGCAATGAAATCAACTTTTTTGTCATTTTTCTTACTCACCTAAGCTTTGCTCTTTGTGAAACCGGGGCATTCAAAGAATTGGAAGAGGATCACAGACCACAAACCTAAAACATCTCAGCCTGAATCACAATTTACTTTTGGTGTCCCAAATAGTGCCCTGTGCCAAGAATGCCGACACAATGCCCTAAGAATTTACGTTGCTACTAAAAAAAGACCAGCGAAGCATGCAAATTAGGAAAGTGCATAAATGTTGAAGCAACGCACAAATGCTACTTCCCTCCACCAACTTTATAAGTGTGGTTGTAGGTTTTGATGCATATCTTAACATACATGCCAATGTTGACAACGCTGTTCTTTGGCAGCTCTACCAACAGAAGCACACACAATAAAAACATGCTAGTATCAAAACCTCCAATAAACACCCCTTTTAGTATTAACATTAATTACTAGCAAATGGGCACTTCAGTTATACTGCTAACATGAAAGCTCAAAACAATGAAACAACACGCTACTGACAAGCATGCAATTAACACTACATATTTCATGCAAGAGTGTGCAAAAGTTTAGCTGAGGGCATTTTTTACGAAATGCTTGCTAAATTAACAAAAATAAATAAAGAAGTAAATGACTGAGAAAATCCCAAACCACAAGTACGCTTGCCAACACGCGCAAGCTCGAGTAGGTGATTTGCGCCTGCCATGCCTGTCAAAGAACGGCAATTTGCATCTACAAGAGACGCACACCAGGGTGCACACCTGGCATTGGTGGCTGGGCGTCTTCGACAGACTTCGCTTCATACTGAGCTATTCATACCATTTCAATATGCACAATCTATAGTCGGATACAACTTTAGAAAAAAGGGGAGGCCCCGCCCAGATGACCGAAGCGCAACAGCCGATTGCTTCCGCAACTAAAATAGTCCCGTTCGAAAAATCGTGCTCTTGAAACGCGCAATTCTCGATATAAATAAAGACTTTTGTATTTTGATGACTGGTTTACTAGAGCTCATGTGCTACAGCACATCCCGGATAGCAACAGAAAAATAACCCCGTGCCTTCTACAATGTTGCCTGTCATCTGCTCTTTAGCTTCACTGCAAGTGACAAAAGTAGAAAGAGTAGCTCTGCATGGCTTTTGCGCTTGTTCAAATGCACATGGCGTATCTACTACTCATTTTCCAAGCTTAAAATTAATCAGTTGCTATTGAAAAAGCACTTATATAAAACAATGAATTTATCCCTGATGCACACAGCTGACGTGACTTGGCCCAGTTCAAAGCTCGGGCGGCCATCTTCTTCGTCAGCAGGGTCACCGGCCGTCTGGCTCATGACGCCAGTCCAGAGTGCGCGCCCATTGGTGAATGCTCGTGTGCATCCGCGGTGGAGGAGTAAACACCCCCTTTTTTCTAAAGTTGTATCCGACTATAGGTATGGCTACTACCCGTTGGTTCAACTGGTGCACGACAGAGCCGCTACACACCATTTAGCATGACCAGACGAGCATACGAGCACGATCTCCAGTCCGGTCGTGCACGTTGCAAACGCTGCGCTACGTGCACAACGTCGTTGCTCCAAGCAAGTGGCGCTGCGAGCCAGCCCAAATAGCCATTATCTGTCTGTGCAGATATTCACGCTCATGTCGCACTTCAATGCGCACAAGCCGTCCCGCACCCATCCACCCATGTGCAGGAGCGCAGATGTGAGTTTGTGCGTGCCGGCAAGCATACGTGTGGCTTAACTAAATACGTGCACTAAGTGGAGTAAGACATCGAGCATAGTTTGCTGAAAGAAAAAATGGTATTCGCATGTGCAAGTTACGTGTGGCATAGGCAAGTTTATTGCACGCATTTCAGTGCTTTGGAAGATGCAAGCGCAGCACCGAGCTTTGACAATGACTGCAGGAAACGAGATATGTAACCCTAATCGGTTGTATGCGGTGCTAAAATGCAAGGATTGGGTGCCGTAGCACACAGGATAGCATGCGGCACTCTATGTGGTGCTCACACCTAGTTGTACTAAGCATCTCGATTACGCTGCCGTGCAAAAACGAGCATGACATCGGATGTGTGTGCAGATTGCTGTGCCTTAGTGTCAGTCAGTGGCGCAGTAGCTGCCCAGTATGTCCTACTGGCGCACACAGAAATGCCTCAATCACCATAGCAGCTAGCATACTCCAATAAGAGTTTATCAGACACATACACAAAAAAAAAAGTAAATTGGTTCACCAAACTAAGTGGAGTAGTGTTGTGAAGAGATTTCCAGCGATATAAAACAGCCATGCAGTCAGGTGCTTAAGCAAGATGGCTTCTCCAGTTCTTTCCTCATGTATTTCAGTAGTAGTGACCAGACAGTCGTCAAGGGCTCCAAAATAAATCTCTGCGCCTTCAATTTACCACTGCCGGCAACAATTTATTAATCCTCTCTTCTTATATGTGGTCTTACTCCTAGGATGGTGCCACTGCTACAAACACTGAAACAGCAATTACTGAGCACCTTGTCACCCACTGTCTACTACTAGCAACCTATGGCACAATATTGTGAGCACGCTGTCTTAAACAGGTTTCCCCAGAGATTATACTTTTTCAAATGTCAATTACTCGCGCCTGCATGGTCAAATAAATAAATAAAGGTAGTGAAAGAGGTAAATAACCATAGGTGCAATCTTATAACAGTTCCCCGACAAAAGAACGATCCTGACCAACCCCGCGAGGCCAAGCTAATGGTTCACTTTCCAAACCACTTTAAGATCGCACCTCATGTTTACTAAACAGTTTGTTGACGGTTTGCAATCATACACACCATGAGACAACTGATAGAAGCGTCAAGCAAGGTGCAATTTTAAGTTACAAAGAGCTGCAACAATAAGTCAAAACGTAAAAGTGGACCCAAATGCCAGTCAAAAGCAAACTGTGAGGAGAAGGGGTGCCAACCAAGGACGGTCGCAAAGCAAGTAAGTATGGAAAAGGGAAAGGCAAGAGCCAATTGGGGAATCAGCCTCCTCGTCTTCCCTTTTCTTACCTGTTCAATCGACACACGGCTCATGCTTTACTACCTGCAAGAGTGTACAACACACACACACATACAGACAAGAGTGGTAATGGACCAAATTCATGGGGAGGAAAGAAGAGACTTGAACCCATTGTTGAAAATCGTGGGAACAAAAAAAAAAGATATGCCAACGTTGAAAATTTTACACCTTTTGTTTTTATTTCTTTCTCTTCTCTGTTTCGACAGGTTTATCTGAGAACAACTTGCACGGAGCATTTTAACAGCAGTTAAAAGTTGGCCATAAGGCAGCAACGCCAAGCCTCTAAACAAGCACCGAGCTGGCAACGTTGGAAATGCCTTAGGGTAATGGTGTGCTCTGTCAACATTTTTGTGTCAGCCTGGCTGGTGAGGAAGGCTGTGGGCAATAACCAAGAGGGGTGTGTGTGAGGAGAAGAATGAGGTGTATTAAAAGGCTAACTGCAATAGAGTTTCACTTTGTTTAAGTTTGTTCTAAATCATAAGCACAAACTATCAAAGCAATCATGGCAAACCTCAACCTTCAAATGTTGAAAGCAGTCAAATGCAGACTATATCAATATATAGCATATTTTTAGTTATTTGGTTCGTACACTGTTGAATGGACTCAAGTGAAGTGAATTTTCTAGGCCTTTTCCTGTACGACTGGACTGACGCTGCGAAAAGAAACACTTATCCAAACACACTGCACTTTGATCTAAGTCTGCCTTGCGCAAGCTGATGTGTTGGTGTGTGCTGTCTCGTAGGCTAGTGCAGGAGATAACCCGAGTTCCAGTGCTCTAGGGTGCTTCCGACGTTGCCTAGCATAGCTCAGTGCTTCTTTAGGGTGCAGGAGTCTTTCAAGTGCAACTGAGCTTTATTTCGACTCAAAATGCTTCGTGCGAGCCACCCCAGGTGATCAAAAATCAACAAGCAGAGCCATAATTTTACCTGGCATGCAGGTCAGAGGAATGAAACTTTGCAAAAATTCAATGATTATCTTTGTACTTGCACTACATGACGACAGGCAAGTCTGCGAACATAATCAAAGGGCTAACTTGCACTGGCTAGCAAGTTGTTACCTCGGCAAGCTAGATCAGCTAGAAATGAAAACAATTTGTGCAGCTTTTTAAATCTTTTAGCTCTACAGGTTTCTGTTAAATGCAAATTCCAATGAAAAAAAAAAAAGTATATTTCAGCCATTGACAGTTTTCGCATAATGAAGCATAATAAATTATTGAGATAGAACTCCAGCAAGATAACCAAAGCAAGCAAACTTGCATTCCTGCTGAAAACATGCCAACTTCCTCGATTTTCACCAAACTGCTTTGCTTGCTCTTTTTGTGTGCATAATTTCCCCATACGTACAAAGAAAAAGCCTTTTCTTTTTTTCCTTCAAAAGAACTTGAATATTTAAACTGGGCCACATTGTTTTAATGGTTTATTTCTGCTTTAGGCAGCTACATCCAATACCATTTTTGGCATTAATAAACACTTTAAAAGGAACCTGCAACAGTTTTCTTAACGGCAGAATTCAGCCATGTACTCTGTATGGAGCACAAGGTTGGAATTTACCAAGAAGAATATGCAAAACTTCATAAGTCAAACTAACTTTAACATTAGACGGAGAGTGACACAAGACCTCCCCTTTTCATTATTATCATTACAGTGCCACAGTTATCTGTGTTTAACCGGTCTAGTCATTTTACTGGAAGGCGACAATTTCATCAGAATGGAGAAGGAATTCCGAGGCAAAGTAGGGAAAGAAATTCTGAGGCAAAGTTCAAGTTCTAGAACTACAACACGTAGCTTTCTTATTAAAGCTGCACCCAGATGACTCCTTACGATAGCATGCACTAGACTCATCTTGGCCCAATACCTCATCCCGTTATGAAAACCGTTGCAGGGTCAATTTAAAAGAATGCATTCTTTTTTTTTTCCTTCGCACCAACACTTCCCACGTCTTTTCAGGTTCATGAACTCGTCCAGAGGGTACAATAACTGGACCTCATCTGGACTGACCTCTTGGTCCCCATGGTAGTGGTACCGAGTGAGGCCAGAGAGCCTTTAATGACCAAAACTCAGGCATTCATACATCCAGCATGAGTGTATGCAGCAAATATTTCTGTGCCAACGACGGTGCTAACTGCACGGCATCCCTAGTTCGACCACTCGCATTGGTGAAATGAATCCACACGTAAACACTGACAGCTGTGCAAACCTCCTTCCCTCTCACTCTGGGAGTAAGCCGAAGCCTGGCAGGAAGTTGATAGAATCAGACATTCACCTATAAAGCATTTCTAGGACTTCTGCAAAGAGCTTGGAAACACCAATTCTGGCAACACTTTTGCAAATGCAACATGCTTCAGAATTCCTTACTACTGTGAAAACCACTAAAAGATGCTAAATAATTTGTTCTGGAAGCACTGATTAAAGGAACTGATATCGGAAAGTTGTGCTTGAGGTATTCAAGGTGACAGAATGGTGAGATCCAGGGCTGCACTTCGTAAAAATCCATCGAGCCGCAAGACTTGGTTTGCCATTCATGTATGCAATTTTTTCACATATAACCCGCATTTGCATATGCAGACGAAGGCATCACACACAAGAAACTATGGTGTTGGCCACCCCTTCTGCTTCGTCCAAAACTGATAACAATACCATTATGTCTTTGAAGCATTTTGTAATGTAGCCATCATGGCAAAAATTATTCAACGCCATTCAGCAATTACATGTCGGCGCACAAAATTTCCTTCCACGCAACAACAGAACTGTGGAACCGAACTGTAAGGAATATAAACTAGATCATTTGGTTCTAGGATACGGCGTTGTGCAGTTTGCGCCTCCACTTATCTCTGACTGAAGTTCTAGACTCCCTCATTCCAGCCTCCCAGTGTATGTGAACCTTTGCCCCACGGAGAAAGACTGGCCCCGTGGGGTCAGGCTGTACTTTGATCTCAACAAACAAAAGCCTGGCCAACAGGGGATGCGCCTCCCGTTCCCCAATACAGAGTGGTCGTGCTGAGATTACGGAGCGGTGGCTCACAACAGCGAGTAGCCCTGATCGAGTCTCTTCAACAACGTGAGCATAGGCTGCCCGCATCAAGTTACCTTAAAAGAAGTGTGATGGTTGTCGGTTTGGCGAGCGACAGTTGCTGCAACACAAACGCTGGATGCACTTCACAATCTCACCATGCACTCAATCGTTTCCAACAGCGGGAGCATCCATTTTTGACCTAGTGCAACTTGTGCCCCCGAGTGTAGGAAAGAGGTAACAAGATGCCCATTTCTCAAAGGGCGCAAACCGAACCACGAACGTCACGAAGGTTTCATGTGAACCACAAGTGCACATTACTGAAAGATCAACACTCAAGTGCGCGACCAGTTCCGTGTTCATGTGTTTTTTTTTTTTTATTGCATGCAAGATTTGTTTGCTTCAGCAAGCCCAAAACTGCACAACGTTGCAGTGAGAAGCTACGAATGACTAATGCGTCATACAGTGCTCCTGCAGGACGCACCAATACAATAAGGAGCACCCAACCTGCATACTTGTGTGACCTAAGGCCTTCACTCACTAATAATACCTGCTAAGCAGCTCTCCTGCCTAGTAACCTGCCCATTTGTGCTTTCTTGATTTCAGAACAAAGAAACAAGAAAAATTTACTGCTCTAAATGCAAGTCAGGTGTTCCCTTTTGTATTGGTTTCTAGTGTACACCTACACAAGTCTGCAGATTTTACTTTCTTTTTTTTAAGGGAGGGACTCTATTCGTGTTGCACAGCTCCACAGATAACACCACGCAGTATAGTTCACTGTGTGGTTCACTGTATAGAACACCAAATTATATTACCATTTTGGGACTGATCACCGCTGGTTTGACACCAAAAGGCTTCAACAATTTTATTACCCAATACAGGTCTACTTTACCTATCGTGTCACATTAAGCATTTCTTCTTTTCTTATCCAAATTGTCTATGGGTTATTTACTAATTATGCGTTCCCTTTAAGAGTAAATTATACCATCCATGTGCAGACTTTCTTTCCTTCTTATGCACAACCACAGACAAGAACAAGCAGCAGTGACCAAAAGTGGCTGAAGCTCCTTAAACTTGTTGCCAAGTTTAGATGGTTTTAGAAGCAAGAAAGCTTGCGCTCTCATGAAGAGGCTGCGTCTTTGCAGGCTTCGTGATGACTTCATTAGATGAGCACCAAGAAGCCTGAACATCTTGCTGACTTCAAGGAACCTTCGAACTACCTCAGCATGGTCAGCTGATCTGTCTATCTTTAGTTCACAGTATCCCACGAGTGACAGATCACTTAAAGTAATGTTCCTAAGACTAGAACCACACCGCTACATGTACGTTTTGCAGAAATACATGCGTTACTCATGTTATGCATTTCAGTGTCAGTAAGAAATTAGGATTTGATTCATACATAGCAATAATCCTAAGGAATTAAGCAATGATCACCATGTAAGAACAGTAAATATGCACAGTTTTAAGCATGTGCCTTAACATGTTCAACTTTGACTTAAAGTCCTTATGAGAATGGAATGCTAGGCAGGATGGTTTGGTAACATCGTTGAAAAATAAGTTCAAAATCTGAACATGACACAGGAAAGGTTCTGTCCCATCCAAGTATCTGGGGGCACAAACCCCTTTCTCTTTTTACAAGTTTCCTAAAGTTACACCGAAGGCAGGAATCGGGATGTATGTGCTTCAGTGGTTCAAGTAGACACCACTGAGCTTTCTTTTTTTTTACACTTCGTCTGCAAGTCCCTTAATTAAATGAATGCTTTCAACTTGTTCCTGAAAAATACCACGGTTGCAATGCAACCACAGCCTGTTATTATGTCAAAGTTGCGAGTGAGCTTATCAAACAGACAGCGATGCTAGAAAAAAAAAGAAGTTCAGACCACTATATGAACAAAGGTTCAACGGCATGTGAATTTCTTGAAAAAAGGATAGATAGAAAACATATTGAAGTGACATCGATGACGTTTCCTCCTTTGAAGGCAGCAATTTGGCACAGCCCTTCACGGCAATGCAATGCATGCCCACACATGCAACAGCCGAGCTCCTACTTGTTAGAACGACTACATTCTGGTTAAGGGCTACTAACCCCTTTACGGCATAGCATGTATTTATCCTAATAAGAAGAATTCACTAAAAACAAATGGCTAGGCATTAGCGAAAAGTTCGGCTGTGTCTGTTAATAAGAGGTTCTGGTATGAAAGGCTGTTTAACTTCAAAGAAAGCTGAGGCTTTTGTAAAGGTCTTCATATTTCAAACACGAGATGAATACTTTGGCAGTGCAAAATTGCTTCAAGCAATTATTTCCTTTGCTACCTTACGTATTTGTGATAAAAGAAAATGGGCACTGCCTAGCTCCTGTCAGATTTTGGCACAAGCATTGAGTCACTTAAATACTGACTCACAGACATGCTTAGTCATGTACTTCCATTTGTGGATGACATCATTCGAGGGCACAGTAGCCACGCACTCTTTCGCATCACTTACCGATACAATGTCACTGTATCCTGTGACACTACCCCAGGATAATGTAACAATGGACAGAAACAATTAAAGTTTACATGAATGAGCACACGGCTTGTGAAAAATTTGTTGCGTGTACTGTTACACAACTACGTCAATGCAATCAGCCTGATTTTCACAAAACCTTATGATATCCAGAAAAACGGCGGGAATGACTTGTAAACCCGCTGCCGCGGAACTAAGGTATGCAGGGCAATCAAGGGAAATAAAAAAATATATAATAAACGGCCTACGGCAGCGACTTAGAGTAGTTGACCTAACACAGCATTTTCAATTCGACTCGCGTAGAGGGGCGGAAGCCAAGACACCGTGCCCGAAAGTGCAGTCACGAACTTAGACCAAACCGCCCCCCGCAAAGAAAGAAAGCCATTAGGGCGGTAGTAATTGACGCACACATAGCGGCGTTAGTGAGAGAAACCCAACGGCCAAGAACGCGAAATATCTTTCTTTAAATACTGTCACTGAAGCTACGCCGATCACGTAAAAACCACAGCCGCGTTTCAAACTGGTCTGCCACACAGAAGCGCGGCGTCATGGTAACCCGGCGACGCGCAGTCTACGAGACCACGTGCTACAAACCATAACCAAAAACATAAAAAAAAAGCCCCGAATGCCCTGTACCTATCTTTGCATAGTTTTCTAAGTTTTTTCAAGTCCAAAAGCTTACTTTTGCGACGACGAGCTCTAACCGTGGGTGCCGGTGGCGCGCTCCGGACGAAGTGCCACGAGATCGCCAACCGGCGGTGGTAGACGACGCGGCGCTACTTACGCAGTGCTCTTGCCCGAACATGTCGGGGCGGGCGACAACGCGCTCGCGCATAAGCGAGGGTTGGCCGCTGGCGTTGCAATTGCTTACGTTCTAGTTTCCTCTATTGTCGCACCCAGCAGGCAGTGTGATTCAGACCCGCGCGCGCCCGACATGCCTGTGCCGCCGTCGGACAAGCCTTTTTTTCAAACGTTCAAACGTTGAAATTCGAATATTTGAACGCCGCGTAGCATCGCCCGCCCGACTGCTTATCAGCCCGCGCGACGCTGGGAGGATCGACCGGCACGTCAACAACGTGCAACTCAAGAAACGGTGTTGTTTTCATGCTGTTTGTGTGCTGCGAACATATATGAGCCTGTTTGTCGTGGTCGGTGCTGTTTGTCATGCGTTTTACGCGAAATATGCGACGAAAATTCCGACGAGACGCGCCAAGCTGTCGGTTGTCGCGACCGGTCGAAGAACTCGGGGGAAAAATGCATACAGCCCGAAACGCATTTGTGCAGGCTTCGGTAGCGTCGCCGCCGCATGCGGCAACGCAGGGCTGCAGCGTCGGTAACGTTGAAAACGTGCAATATCGGAAAACAACTTTTCGCTTACCAGCAAATATGCCGAACGGATTCAGGGAGGTGCTTTGTTTTTGTTCCTGTAGTGCAAGGCTCGGCCACCAGAGGTGACGTCGCAAAAAGCAAACAACTTGTGAAATGTCGTTGAAAGAACTATAAAACACTTTAATTAGTCTTTTAACTTGTCAGAAATAGTTTACGTGCTGAAAAAGCCCAAGAATTTTTAAAAGAGGCCAGAATTCAACCGGCTGACAGCACTTTTAGGCTTAAGTTGGTTGTACTATAATTCGGCCTAGTGTATCTATCAGGAGGTGCCCGCTGAAGCAACGTTTAATTAGGGGCCGATGGCGCTGCTAGCGAAATGGGTGTTCGACATAATAGTGTTGCGGCCGCCAAGGGCGATTGTGCGTGTAGTGGGTTGTAGACGTTCTCTGTGGATGTTCCTAAACCGGTGCTTTTATTTAAACAGGAGCGTAATTATGGCATATATGTGGCATATATCCGTAAGTTTGAAACATCGAGTGCACAGCATAATTTGTTCCCTTTTTGTTGTTTTCTGGAGCGTCGATCCTCTCCTAGTGGGCGCGTGCATGCTGTACGAACGGCCAGTTTGGAGCCAGTAGCTCACTTAGTTGCAAAAATGTACATGTACAGATATTTCAATGTCGTTCTTTATTCACATCAGCAGGTTCTGAATGGTACTATCGCGCTTAGTACTACGCGCGACCGCTTTGCCACGCACTGTATCTCACGCTGAGCGCGATATATAGTACTTCAACTGCTTCAGTGTCAGCATTGATTGATCATTATTTCGTCAACGACCGATAAATAAGCTAGTCAGTGAAATTTTCGCAGTTTCACTCTTATGCGGGATTCAAGAACGTAGAGTATTTTCGTTGAATGACCACATAGCTCGAGCGTAAATAAATTAAAGTGGTTTATTGAGGTGAAAGCCTAGCTTAGACAGCTCATGGGACAAAAAATCCAATGTCCGGCGTTATGGCGCCAAGGTTCATAGGAAGTCGAACCCACTTGGAGATATGGGCGAACCAAGTTGGATTTCAATTGCCATCGCGAACGTCAAGAGTCGAACCCACTATAGTCTTTTGTTTAATTAAGGCGAAGTGAATTATGGTGCACTTAAGGCACTCGAACACATGCCCTTTGGCGGGAGTCGAACCCACTTACCCCCCGCGGTGGCTTGCTGGTGTTGCGCTTCTAAGCACGAGGTCGCTGGATCAAATCCCGGCCTCGGCGGCCGTATTTAGACGGGGACGAAATGCAAAAACGCCCGTGTACCGTGCAAATTGGGGGCACGTTAAAGATCTCTGGTGTTCAAAATTAATCTGGAGTCCCCCGCTATGGCGTGCCTCGTAATCAAGTGATCAAATAGTGATATCGGCAAGTAAAACCCCAGAGTTCATGCATTCCTGGAATGCATGAACTCTGGGGTTTTACTTGCCGGGTTCGAATGAATGCCTTCATTCGAACCCACGTACTTGGAGAAATAGGCGAACTGGCCATATCTCCAAGTTGGATTCTAATTGGCATTGTGAAGGTCGGTCGAGAGTCGAACCCACTATATATACCTTTGGTGTTAATTGGAAGTTAATTTAGACACTCAAACCCACGACCTTTAGTGGGAGAAAACAAATAATAGGAAGTAACTCATTCGAATGAAAATGCCAAGTAATGTAATGAATGTCTCGTGAGCACGCACGCTTTCGCCTTCATCCTCTTTAGCGTATGCTAAGGGACTAACAACTTTTGATGGTCTTAGCAAATAGGGGCAGAGGGAAAGACTGGTTAGGGAATATTTAAATTATTGGCTATAAACGTGGATATGAAAGGTGTAATATGACATGGCATATTCGACTATTTATTTTTTTGCATTAAATGAAGGCCTTAGAAAAAAAATTCAAGGCCATTCCGCCCTGAGAAGGTGGATGACCAAGTGGAACTGTAAACATCGTGGTAAGAAAACTTGTGGTAAATACTTGATTGGCATGACTCGATTGTCACTTAGTAACGACGGTCACAATGACTTTGTGCTCACTATGATATACACTGATCGGCATGCTCGCAACTGCAAGCACATTCTTTGATGATGTCAAACCGATGCACTTACACTGGGTGGTCGGTTGGGCCGGATCGGTGGGGCATCGCAAGCGTGTATGTCTGCATCACGAAACGTGTAAACCACTCCCTTTTCGGCTGACACATCCACATTGAAATCATCGACCACAGGGATAGTGTCATCGCAACTAACCCACGCAGAGTGAGTAGCCATGAACCTCACGGGCTATGAGCCATTGCATTTTTGCTTGCTCACGGGGGTATGAGACATTGATGGCGACAGTTTTCGACATGTTGTATGTGTGATTAGAAAGAACGTAAGCACTGTTCGCTTCACTTTGCTGAGTGCTTAATTGTAGCCTCTGTCTTACGGTGCTATGAGCCATTGCATATATTATGGTTGCTTACGGTGGTATGAGCCATTGATGATTTATTTATTTATTTATTGATACTGTCAGCCCATGGCGGGCTATTACAGGAGTGGATGTAACATACATAAACAGAGAAGTGCATTAGTGCGATTGAACAATGCACTAAAAAGAAGAAAAAAGAAAATGAAGTAGCACTGCTGATTAAAAACACATTAACCATATAATAACAGAGCACATTTTGACTTATTATATCACAATACTACTACAGAACATCAGGGCATATAAGGCAATGTATTGCTTCCAAGAATGTATTAACTGATTTTATTTGATTTTATATAGTTTTTGTGTGCGGACACGAAAATTCTTTGATACCCTAGCCAGTATAGTAACTCTATGACCCTAGCCATATACAGCTCCGTTGTAAAAACAAATTCAGCGGCACATGCCCAGTGCACACCCCTCCCTCTAACTTTCTGAGTATCGCAGGATATAAACAAACAGCAGTCTGTTTTTTTTTTTTTCGGAATGACTCCAACGTTGTACCGCGTGCGTCGCCTTTCTTTAATTCTCTTTAACGCTGTGCGACCGGTACGTCCACGCCATGAACGATATGTGCGTCATCAGCGTGACGTATTATTTTTGACAGGGATATATCGAGCGCAGTGTTTTCAAGAAAGGAAACGTAAGTCACTACGGAACATATTGTCCACGATATGATCACTGCAGAAAACCTCCTGATGGCGAGTAAACGCGCACGCTACTTCGATCGCAGCGCCGCCACGTCATTTTTTGACATATTTCGTCGTCGCATGCCTCAACCGAAACGATGCGTTAGACTTGCCACTCATCCCACTAAGCGAAAAACCTCAGCAGTTTCGGTTTCGTTTTTTTTATAAAAGAATAATTTATTCTGTAAATCTTAAAATAAATCAATTACCTTAAGCAGCTGCATTATAAGTTGTATTGAAGTAATTTAAGCAATCCTAGTGACGCTTGAAGAGGAGTTTAAGTGCCATAGACAAAATTGATATAGTAATATTTCACATACAGCCAAAAAAACCGCCGACAGCCAATCACATTTTTCGAACTTCTGTCGGGCCTGGTCGTACCACTGCCATTGACCAATCGCAATGTACGCTTTTGGTGCCATGAGGGTTACGTGAAGTGGGGCTACTAAGGTTTCTGTACGCTACGCAACCATAGAAACGCTTGGAGGGGGAAGAAGGAAGCCGTAGGAGCCGTACGCACGCGTGCGTCGCTGTGGCCGTATAAAAACCCCGGGAACCCGGCAACTTGCTATGACTGGTGCTGACAGTATCAAGCGTGCGAAGATGGCCTCGTCTCTGGATCAGCTGAAGGAGGTCACCACCGTTGTCGCCGACACGGGAGACTTCGAAGGTGCGTGATGCTTTCGCCAAAGAAACTGAAGGAAAAAAAAAAAAAAGTTATGACGACACCACTGTACCACGTGCCCTCAATTTCACTAAGATTACAGTTGACCGGCCGGTCGTTCGGAGCGGAAAGGAATTCTCGTTTCCATAACAGCTGTATACGTTAATTGTCCGATGCACTGACATGCTAAAAGCGGTGAAATTCACCCGACTGCGTTTCAGTCGTCAGCGGATCGAATACCGCTCAGCACTCCGCTGTTTCCTGCTGCAGGGCGATTCTCTTCATCCGCCGGGAAATTACTGGCGGAAAAGCCGGTCTCCTGTTGCGGCGTTCCCACCTCTACTTTTGCCGGCTGTTGGGCAGAGTTTGCCGGAGGTGGTCGCGCTTCTTCTTTATTCGTCGCCGACCTGCGATGTCGAGAGCGGAATTTCAGCACTTATCAGCGGCTGTGATCAGTTGACCGTCCAGCGGTGCCGAGAGAGATCCTAATCCTATCGGCCGGCTGTCCTTCAAGTTAGCTTTGTAACGCCAAAGGAGACGTTTAAGCGGTGGTGATTTGCTATCACTTATTTGCTTTCGAGTGGGCGTGGCTCCTCTCTTTCGCACCGTACTTTTAACAGCCAAGTTTTTCCTATCTGGCATGACTAACTAGCCCGGCGGTCGCAGTCTTTTCTTTCTTTACTTTCGTTTGTAACTTGTGACGCCGAGAACGTCCACATGCGAAGTCTTTTCGTGCTCTTTAAGCTCCATTGCACGTTACACAACGCCTATGTTTGCGAACGCAGTTTCGTTTTTATTTTTTCTGCAACGCAGTTCCGTTTTTACTTTTTCTACACTTGTCCATAATAAAGACGCGTCTTAAATTGTTTAATTATATTGCACTTTTAACGCACCCTTCTAAGTTTTTTCGTATTGGTTAATGTTCTTTTACATGTACGAGCAGATCGTGCACCCTTGATGCCCGAGTTGTGTGGTGCCACGTCTGTGACGTCATAGTTAATTCTATTTGGGCGGCTTGTGCACGCTTTTACAAAAAGTTTAATTACTCCATTAAGGCTTCCAAAGTTACCAGAGAGTGAGTTCTAAAGAAAGTGAAATTGGCCACAAAAACAGACATATTTGTTTGCTAAAAAAAAAGAGATGTTCCCACGAATTGGGTTTTTTAGAGGCTGCAGGGACTACTGCAGTGAATGACTTGGGTTATATAAAATACAACGCTGTTGCTACTCTAAAAGAATAGGTGAAGATAATACTATGGAATTCAGTGTGGCGGTCAGCAAATGTAGGGGTGGAGTCAGGGGCAGTTGCATTCGTTGTAAGCCTCCGCAACATAATATCTAGCAATGTCACTATCACATGGAAAATTTTGGCAACTATCAGTCTGAATGCTACAAAGGTGTAACATTTGATTAAAAATTGTTGCACCTTAACCTGCATGTTTCACTGCATAAACAACTGTAATAACAATAGCACTGCATGGCAAGGGGACATTGGATGAGTCCCCGAAGAGATGTCTGTTGACTGTACAGGTCAGTGACCATTGAACACGCCCGTGCTGATGGAAGAAAGCATTCGATTATGGTCATGCACGGTCAGTTGTGCAAGTAGTTTTTCTTCAAATACTGAAGGCCCTACTCAGTCGAGCCATTGCAGGAGTGGATATAAATAGAACAATTAAATAATGCACAGTGGTTCAAAGGCATTTTTATGAGGCCATGAAATGTGTCCGTGAAATGTAACGGAAAAAGTTATGTATGAAATATCACCTTGAAAAAATCTGCAAATTACAATTGCAAGTAACCAATTCACGAAGGGTAGGTATCACTTACACAGTCACTTGTAGAATAATTGAATGTATTTGTCCTACGAATACTTTGATTCGATAACATGACACTAATTTACAGGAAAACACACAATATCGGTGAAAAGAAACTGCCAAAGTTACTGCTGTGACTTCGCGAAATGGAAACGTTGAAACGTTGGCAGAGTACAAATAAATGCCTCCGTAGTGTAAACAATTTCCAACGTCAAATGGAATGTGCAAAAATGGTGTACCTACAAATGTTATGGCTTTTGGAATGGCATATCTTTTATGATGGGCTCTCAATTAATGTTTGAAAGGTTCTTAAGTATACGCTGCCTGTAGTATTTTAATGTGGCTACAATAGAGAAAGCATAAAAATTTTAATTTTCGCTAAATGATTGAATGTTTGCCCATGTGCTTAAACTAGCAACACTGGTCAATCAAGGAAATTGAGAGTTCTATGATCCTCGGGCAGTAAATGTGTGCACTCAGATTTGTCAATTAAATGCTTCTGGTGTGGTGTATTCTGAGGCAGCACAAGCAAATGTTCCTGGCAGAGAAACAAGCCTCCTTGCTAGTTCAGATAAAACATTGACTGCCCTGGAAGAAGGCAGTGGTCTTAGTTCCAATCCCTGGACAAGGGCAAATTTTTCTTCAGCTGTGAAACTTTATTAGAAACCTGTATGGGTTTTCTGTGTAGCTTCCTGCTAGAGTTTAGGTGGACGAATATTTTTCCTTTCCAGGTAAACTTTCTCTGCCTTCTGGATTTTGGCAAAACCAACTTGCCAATGGAAAGCCATTACCCTGCAATTATTTTTTCCCTTCTTTGGATGCCATGTCACCTTGGTGTCCATTACTCTGAGGTATCCATAACTGTAAGAGTTAATATGTGTAGCGCCTATTTTACACAAATTGGTTCACTTGTCCACAAGAGCTTCTGTTTACTGCAGTGATGAAGCAGTACAAGCCAACAGACGCCACAACGAATCCATCGCTCATCCTGGCCGCCTCCAAGCTTCCCCAGTACGCTCATCTAGTGGACGAAGCTGTCCAGTATGGCAAGACTAAAGGAAAGTGAGTTCTTCCTTCTGTTTTGCTTGTCCTTGTTTATGCATGCAATAACACGCACATCGCTATCCACGGGTTTCCCACCAGTGGTATCTGACGTGCGTCTGCTTGCAGGATATCATAGTGGATGTTTGATATGATGTAGCACAGTGTCCCATGCCCAGGAAGTGCAGGGACCAGGCGTGTCTGGGCAAAACTGATCCTAACAATGTGTGCGCAAAACATGATCAGATGTTTTGTCAACAAGATTTCTAAGCCATGTTGGATATAGGACCTCGTAAATGGGGTCGGCAGGGGAAGCAATCTTCTCGCCACATGATAGTCTATTTGTTGCAGTTTGTGGCCTTTCTTGGGAAACTTGTCCATTACTGCAATTTATTCATCAGACTCTCCAGGGAAAGTAAACAGGACAGAGTTGGTCAGACGTCTGCTAATTTCGAGAGATCTGAGGAGCTGCTGATGCTCAGAAAATGTTTCTCTCATTCCACATCACTGAGCACGTCCTGGTGGGCGCCTATGTGGTTGTCCCGTGTCACCTTCCTTAGTCCGTTGTTTTATTTGGTGCCTTCATTGTAATCATTCCACATCAACTTACAGTACAGGTTTGTTGAGGTAGATGTAACTAAGCAAATTGGTGTGTCCAACAGTACATTAGCATGTATCATAGATGCATTGCAGTTCTGCTAATACATCTTTTTGATAAGGCAAACAGATTTTCAAGACCCCTTTTCATCTTGGAAGGAGTCCACTGTATGCATGCACCTTTCCTGTGCAGACCTCTGAACTGCCAGAAAAAGTGCCTGCTCATGAAAGGCACGCTGAAACAATTTTGATGATTTTGTACGAATGTACTGAATTGATAGGGCAGGTCCTTCTCATCATTAATTGATGCATCAATGTGCTTCGCATAAGGCTTGTAATTTATTATAAGGTTTTAAACAATGTACATCGCTACCGATCGCAGCACGCCACTCTGGTGAATTTTCAGTCGTCCCTGACCATTTGATGCAAGTTGCCCGAATGATGCTTGTAGGGCGAGCTATTGATTGGCTGCCCAGGGCACGTCACCGATAATTTTCGCAACTTTGTGGTGAACAAATGTTCGTAATACAGTTAAACCTCGATATAACGAAATTCAACATAACGAAATTCTCGATATAACGAAGTATTGAGCTTTTCATAACCTCTTGTCCACCGAACATCATGCATTTAGAACCTCAATATGACAAAATGCGTTTGTATGCCATTTAATATAACAAAATTTCACTGCGCCGTATAGGAATGCCGAGACAATAGATCCGCGGATGCAGATGGTCGTATGATTGAATTACAAGCGGCTGTTTCCAAACACATCTCAAATCGCGCGCGGCGCAACAAGAGCGACCACCGAAGTGGAGCCACGTCATGTTCCGTATAGTCCAAGTGCGATAAGATCCTGTCGCGCCCCGCCCACTTTGTGCTTGAGGTGCGAGTGAAAGTGTGCGAGGGTGAGAAAGAAAGATGGTGGCCTCATGCACGAGTGCCGCCTCCCCGCGCGAGCAGAGGGAAAGAGGGAGTCAAGCGCACGCGAGGGTGGGAGGGGGGGGGTAAGTTGGCGCGCGTCTCGGCGGTGGCTGCGCATGGCTGTAAGCGCGGCTAAGCGCATACGCAGCCGCGCACCCTGCTAGACGGCGTGGCACCATGTAAGCTGTCCTACCGCGTGTTTAGTATTGGAGGTTGCGTAATCTGGAGTCTAGGTGACCCGTTGGAGCGAGCGGCAGACGAAGCATTCGTTTCCTGCTGCAGGCGCTTTTCCTGGTAGCGCCGTCCCAGTGCGGGCGATGCTACCAGCCGCGGGGGTGAAGTGCACGTGAAAGTGTGGCTGGCTTCGCTTAATTCGTACCGCCGAGAAGATATCGTCGACGAACGTGGCATGAAACAGTATCCTTTTTCGCCGGCTCCCAACTTTATCAAAACTAATTATTTTTATTGAAATTGGATTTTTTTTCGATTGCCCGATAATTCGGTAAATTTCGGGGCCCTTTCCAGTGTAAGAAAAATCGATCGGCGCCTCTATTTGCTTAAAAGGTCGTATTTCAGTAGAACGAAATTTCGATATAGCGAAGCAAATTGCCGATTTTACGGACTTCTATATGTCGAGGTTTAACTGTAATTGGAATGTTAGTTAATGGAGTTTTTGGTTAGGGGACGCAAGCGGCTTGCGTACGCAATAACTATAGGGCGACGGTACTGCGCAGACCCAGACGTAGAGGTATATGCACATGTGCAGTACCGTGGCCGCTTGCGTCCCCTAACCTAAAGCTCTCCAATTTGTTTCTATCAAAAAAAAGTAACAGAAAGACAATGCACAAGGACACTTTCTCGCTACACTTAAGCACCTCCGGCACAAAGCAGTTGCCGTCTGCTTGCGTTACAACGTGCTCCGTGTTGATCTCGATCATTTCGCAAGCACCATGGTTCGCTCTTGTTACGTTGTGGGTAGCAAACGTAACGACTGGCAATATGTCAAGCTGCCGCATCACGTCCCTCTGCAAGGCAGCAGACGAACGGAGTGGACTCGGACTGTCGTTAACCGATCGGCGTCACGATTTGCTCCTTTGCGGCCGTCGCTTTACGCCGGAGGATTACTACCACAATAGTGCTTCGTGTGTCCGGTATTCGGGTAAGCGTAAGCGGTTTGGGCCTGACCCTTTCACCTTGCCATTTTGCGGGAGGAGTAGAGGCGCAAATGGCGCAAACAGGAATGGTCTGCACGGTGCAGCAACCTGGTGGCACAGAGCTGAATCAAACATAGTAGCAGTAACGAAGTGTATTCTAATTTGCTGCTGGTGTATATTTTCCGCAGGAGCGTAATCGTGAACACGGTTTTTGTAAATATTTAAGTGTTTTACTGTTGGTTAAAGGGGTTGGGACACCAAATTTTGAGGCTATAAAAAGCATGTTGTAGGCTGCTTCCGTATGCAAGGACACCCAGAACGAGGTATTGGACTCTGCAAACATTTCAAAATAATTTTAATTCAGCTCCAAAAAAGTCGTTAAAAACACCTTCTCGTAGTCGAGACCCATCGCTAGCGCGGCAGTTATTACGTCACAGAGGAGGAACGAAAATATTGACGTCATAGCACACTAGCACAAAAACGTGACGTATGATGAGTAGCGATGAAATGCCGATTACGGAGCCTGCTGAGCCGAGCGACCGAGCATAGCCTCCACTATGACCGAGCTACAGGCATATAGAAATCCTTTCTTAAATCAAAGAAAGCGTGCAGACAAGGACACAAGAGGAGAGAAGTGGACAACACGAACGCCGCACGGCGGCCCGCGAATGGCAAACTGCGTGCGGCGAGTTGCCGTGCGTGAGTGTAACACTATCCGGCCGACTCCGAAAGCGACCAGCGCGGCGTTCGTGTTGTCCGCTTCTCTCCTCGCATAGTCGCATAGTTCGGCAGCTCGGAGCGGTCTCTCGTTCACTTGGCCTTTCTCGATGTGAGGGCCCGTCCACGTTGCCGGCACGGAAACTCTCCGCACGCCGTTTGCCGTTCGCGGGCGCCCGTGCGACGGCGGTTTTGTTCGCGAACGGCGAGATTTCCTTGCCGTAGAGAGGACGGGCCCGGGACCCATTTGTGCGGCAGCCGTACGGCGAAGCGGCCAATCAGCGACCGAGGAGTGGTCAATCTGACACCGAAGGCAGCTTCACCGCCTCTCATCGTTCAGCGCCGCCGATATCGTCGCTAGGCCTTTTCCGGTTCACTCAAAGCTAAACGGCGCTTCGGAATGAATCACCGACTCTCACAAGCCGCAATAATTTCTTACCGTTGTTGTCGCTCTTCGCAATAATTATAATAATCGTGACATGCACTTCGAATCACCAATTGTTGAACTCTGCTAGCAGAGCACGCGTATGCGCGAGCAGACGACGCAGCATAGTTTTACGCCACTATTTTTTTGTGGCCCACGTGAGCAAGCCATGTTGCGTTTCCTCCTCTGTGACGTCATAGCATCCCCCGGAGCCCAGAAACCGAAACCGAAATCGCTCGGTATAATAATGCTATTATTAAATTATTTATCTGATATATATGAATCCCGCTGTGTGTATCGTGCTCCCTGAAGCATGACGCAACGTTTGAATCAACAAACGCATGAACGAAAATTTTGATGTCTTCACCCCTTTAAAGCAATGTCAGCTCCTTGTTTGGCTGGTTAAGCTCTGCGCCACCAGGTGGCTGGACCGTGCAGACCGATCAGGCCGCTTACGTACGTCTACGCTAAAGCTCCTTCACCAGCTTGAGTTAATGCCTCCATCCATCCGCCTAAACGCCGAGCTCGCCTGTGATTACCGGAATGTTGGACACGCTCGGCGCTGCGACGAAATGCTCGCAGCGCTTCGCTGCTGCGATAGCTCTCGCTTGGGGTCGACTGCCAAGCTGCTGGCGGAGAGGTCCCCCCCCCCCCCGTCCCCCGAGAGGCTATCGCGCGCTCTCTCCTAGTCAACCGGAAGTCGATGGCACGACGTGCCATCACGACGCAGAGCCAGTGAAGGCGGAGCTTAGCCCCGATCACTCGGCGAACGAGTTGAGGAGAAAATGCATGGTTATGGAGAAGGGTAACTTGTAATCGTCCGTAGCTCTTAATATGAGACGCTTCACGCAAATTTTGGTGCGAATGATTAACTGTAGCTATACCTTATGTGTCTACAAAATTTGTCTGAACCGTTTGAGAGACCCTCTAACAGATTTAGGTTACACCTGTTGCTTAGCTCATCTTGATGGAAGACTTCCTTCGTGGACGATTTCCGATAGACGCCATTCTGGAAAATGCAGTGCTAGTTCAAGAATATACAAACGATACACCTTGCCTAATTATTATTAAAAGCTACAAGCAATGGTAAATGCTGTGGCTGCCTAAAGGAACACTATATTGTAAACTTCAAGGTGGCGACGCCCCACCTTGGAAGTTCCCACCCCTCCTCGCTGTGACGTCATTGAATTTTGACGTACAGCGTCTGCACGGGCCTATGTTTAGATGCACATCACATTTTAACATAGCCAAAGACTGAGCGCAGGAATATTCCAGAATTATTACTCTGCCACAAAGGCCCAAATGCGCGAAATTCTTTGAAATCCGTAACGTCACACTGATGTATGGGCGCGGCGGTTTTGGCGCAAAATTCGCGGAATGGATGTTTGGCCTTTATTTTCATTTAGTAATAACTTTCACTGTGGAATTACCGATACTACACGTGGTTTCGAATGAGTACTTGATCAATCTAGCCTGATATACTGTTTAGCCTTAGCGTTTATCGACCCGTGGCAGAGTCTTTAACAGTCTGTTACCAGAATCTGTCAGCATAATGATAACCAAAGGCCGCGCTGTCAAGATATCCTGGACTCGGTGCGTGTTTTTAAGAGAGAAGCTGTATGTGGGATAGCCGATTCGCCCGTCAGTCCGTCCGTCTGGCGCCGGTACCCCGGAAAATCCTCCGTCGCATGCGCGAAAGAGAGGCGCGCGTACAGCAGTTTCCCTCGGCTCCGGGAACAGTAGGCTACACGTCAAACATGCTCCTGAGGAGCAGACAGCTTTCGATCAGCAATGCCACGAGCAGAACTGGGAACGCACTGATGCCCTCCAGGCGACGCGTCAGTTGCAGCCCTGAAATATGTCAACCGATCCATCTTCTGGCGGCACGCATCCCGCAGCCAATATCTATCGAGCGGATCCCACGCGACCTTCTAAGCTTCCAAAGCCGTGCGGATTCTGCGACCCGTCTAGCGACCTCTCCATCGTCACTGCCTCAGCTTTCATCTAGATGATGCTACCCTCCCTTTAACAAGAGAGGAACACCTCCGGCGCAACACACGTGCTCTCATACCTCCGTGTGCGGTAAAGCGCCGCCGCGGTCTTAGCCGTGCAGAGGAGGTTGCGCTTCGGAGGGTCCGGGTCGGGGGTTGCCCTCACTCCTGCCGTGACTCGGAAGTGGCCGTACTTTCGCCACTTATATCCTCGCCCTGGGTGTCCGCACTGCAAGTCGCGAAATGCTGAAGCCGACGCCCACCACCTGCTGTGGGTTTGCCCTACTGCACTGAAACCGACGAGGCTCCGGCACCTCGCGGCAGCGGGACTCTCTCCGCATAATCCGAGCGATTACACTGCGCCGACGCAGGGACCACATTATCGATCCCTCGGATTTCATTAGGTCAGCAAATCTTTTTTTTTTTTTCATTCATTTAATCATCCTTACTCACCCCCATCCCATACCCCTGTATGCCCTGAGGCATTTACCCTCGCATTAAAATAAGAAAGAGAGAACCGGGAACGAGCTCGTCCACGCCGTGCCGATGCCGCAGCCCGCGCACAAGAACAGGCTCGTGCAGCCGAGCTCAAGCAGCAACTGCGCATAGAGGATCCGGCAGCCTACCGAGCCGTCGTTTAATGAACCGTCGGGATTAACCCACTGATAAACACCGGGGCCGCACGCTTCAGCTTCGGTGGTCAAGCGTCTGTACGGAGTGCTTGGGCGGTGCTTTTTTGCTTTCCTTTTTCGGACCGTACGAGACCTTGCAGAGCCGTTGCGCGGGCGCTTTTCGCTTTCTTTGTTCGTTTCATCACGCAAGAACAAGGAAGGCGGAACGGCCGCGGTTCCGCTTTCCGCGCGCCGCTCGGGTTTGACCAACTCCGACTGACGAAACCGCAGGCGCTTGTCGTGAGTCGGTCGGCGCGCGCACCGGCCTCTTGAGACCTTGACGGACATATGCCGGGTTTTCCCGGATACAAGCCAACCTCTGAACGCGCCGACAGGCAGTGGCGTCATTGTCTGAACACATTTTGCACGTCGAGCATTCTCGTGATGTAGCTTATTTTTTTTTTCTTTCATCGTGTTGGGAAGCGTCAAGACTGCGACGAATTCGCAAGAGTGCCGGGAACCTCCGCGCTTTTACGCCTGCGCGGTGTTTGTACGAACGTCTGCGATTGAAATTAAAGCAGGCGTTGGTGCCCAAGTGGGTGCATGCACCTTCTTTTAATTTCTTGCATTCCACTTCTTTTTTCTTTTGTTAGCCCTCAACTAATATTAACGTACTTGCGAGAGAACGACATTTAATTGCATCATGCGCGCGGCGAGGCGGCAATGGGAAAAGCTGGAACTCTAGGCAAAGGAAAAATAAAGGCTGAACGATGCCACGCACATCTTGGAATGTCAAGCGAAGATTTCGCGAAGTGGTTAATGAAACGCTGTGAATGTGCAAATTTCGTTCCTGCATCTTTGGCGTAAATGGAACTGGCGCATGTAGCTCTCGTGCACCCGTGCTACGCCACGTGGTACACTCGGTGATCATCTCAACATGCCGTATAGTTGGCGTTATACTAAGTATACGTGCGATTGTGGGCTAATAACGTTTAGATCGCCGAGCTGGGAGACCGATCGAACTTCGATCCCACCACCGGGCGCGTCATTACATTCTTTTTTTTATAGTGAGCTGTTCGGCAAAGCAACACCGAGCAGCCACGGCCTGGAAAGCCCTGGAAAGTTCGCCTAGAGAGCTTCGTTTAAAAAGAAAAAGAATTCGGTAGTTGCTGGGTGCAGCAGTGAGCCTTGAAGATCTTGGTGCAGGATGGTCGATTTGGGTTATGCGCGGGCAAATACGGTACGCGCAGGTCGGCGCGGCCCTTGTCTGCGCCCGCGTTCCTCACCTTGTCTTTCGTGCGTGCTGAATCGTTCGTCTACAACTTTGTAACCCTCTTTTATTTCATTATTTTTATCTTTCTTTACTTCCTCGGCTCGGGACGCCTATTTCTAGTGCGGTTGCCGTTGCGTGGTGTTCTTGACGGTTAAACGCGCACGTGATTTTTTTTCCCTTCGTCTTTGTAGCTTTTTTTTTTCCCTTGCCCTGCCCTGCATTGTTTCCTGCTAGGCCTCGTATTTTTTTTTTTCATCTTGTTTTCTGTCCTGAGTATGCGTTTGGCAGCTTTCGTCTCTTGCTGGAAGCAGCCGTGGCCGGTGGATCGAGCGAGAGGAGGACCTTGGCCGCTTTTACGTTTTTTGGCTTCAGTCGGGCGTCGACACGGCCGGTCTCACTTTCGGCGGCGCTTTGACCTTCACGAGTCTGGGTCTGGCAAATTGAGCACTGCCTTCCAATGTCAACGATGGTGTAGCCCAGTAACGCTGCACCGTATATCTTGCGTGTCTGTTATTTATCTTTCAACCTATCTTGCAACGCCGTGCGCACGCCGTAAGGTCATTGGTCGGTACCATGATGCTTAGCGCTTCGCTCGGTTCTTGAGCTCACAAAGTGGACACTGTCGTGACGGCTAGCGCAGTGTGCGGGGACGGAAAATGGCGGACAGTGCTCGACGCGCGCTTTCAGCGGGTGCCTCTCGCTTCGCGGCTGCATCGTGTTGCCAGTGACGTCACAGTTGTGCTAGTGGCGTTCGAATCTACTCTCCCTTCCTGCGAGTGCTCCCAAAGAGAGTCCAGTTGCGCAATGTTCCGCCTTCTTACGGTCCTGTGCTGTGTGGGAAAGCCGCTCTTCGTGCTTGCAGGAGCCAGGTTAACGAGCTGCAAAAGAATAAAAAATTTCTTGTATTTTAATGAGGCTCGGGCAACACTTATTAATTGTGCAGATGAAGTTCGCCTCATTGAGCAACATTTTTGACGAAATTCAACTGTGTAACATGTGCTACATGAATAAATGTTATGCAGCAGTGGTGCACCTGGCAACAGATGATCTGACTACTCCTTTCTGGTTATGTGCTTTCGTGTTGGTGTGCTTTCGTATATTCTGAACAACAAAAACGCACCAGCACCGTAAGAAAGTAAAGTAATTTGAGCAGAAGCATGTTTGCTCCGGTCATTGCCTAGAAAACACGATGACATCCTCGGGATGTACAATTAAGTACGTTTGGATGTCTTCGGGACGCCCCACATGAGCCTCAAAATATTTCCATAAAGTCCATTTGTTTGGATTCGGTACGTCCTTGGAGGAGCGTTTGCGGATCTTTTCAGTGCATGTTCAGCACATTTAAAAGACCTAGGCATCCACTGGCTGAGTGAAGATTCGTTGTCTTAAAAACTGAAGTGACCTTTTTTCTGCCCACAAAGGAAGAAATTCAGGCTGAAAACTACAGAATGCACTTGCTGCTTGACAGAGTGTACTCCAATGGACAATGAATGTCCACCAGATATCCAGAGGACAACATTTGGTGGACATGTGGATGTCCTGTAGATATCGGCACATATCTGCCGGCTGTACTATGGACGTCTAGGAGCTTAAGGCGCAACCAAGAGGGTTGTCCAGCAGATGTCCCGTGCACGTCAAAGCCAGATATTCAAACGTCCCAGGGATGTATACAAGACGCTATTTACTCTTTCAGGATGTCCACAGGACATCCATAGGATACATATTTTGCAAATATGGAATGTCCGAGCGGCGGCAATTTTTTTTATTTCATTGCATATGTACCGGCACCAGAGGTGGTCTTCCGCCACTGAGGTCGCTGCCATGTCAGTGCTATTGCAACATTCACATGCATGTTTTTTTTTACTGCAATACAAGTGCTGCAACACACAATTATGGCACTGATGTTAATGGAGACCCATCTTACTGGTGCACAGCTAGGAAGGAACGGACACTTTTACTGCGCATTTAAAATTTTTTGGAATGAAAAAGCAACACACAACAGTCGACGCACATGATTCCAGATGTCGGGCTGCAAGCTGGAGGCCACAGCACTCATAAGCAACTGTGGGCAATCTTCACATAAACATTCTATTGAGTAGGCCTCAGCTTCTGTTCAGGTTATGTGACGTATATGAAAAGGTCAGCAAACTGGCATCTTTTATAGGCTGGTGGTCTGTGGACAATGCTGTATGGCTGTCTTCAACAAGTGGTTTTCTTTTTCGGTGATGTTTCAATCTATCTGAAACATCAGGTATATAGATGTCATCTTGAGGGTTGCCAATTTCAAGAAAGTGCATCTAATGAATCACGCAATCGCACATGTTGGAGCTAACTGAAGCAAACAAGCAAAACCTTTTTTTAACAGCTTGCAAATACATATTTCAACACAAAGCAGAAAAATGTAACCACCCATAATTCCAGCCAAGCCTTAGTTGGTATACAATAATTGAACAGAACTAAATAAATACCCAAATGACAGATGCACAAGCCTAATTTGTCTGGCTTTGTTCAAACTTCTCATACATGATTGCAGTGTCTTGTGTGATGCTTTGCTAAATAACAATTATAACAGCTTGACACTATTCATAGTGTTTTACCCTGTGCATTTCAATTTTTAGACACAGCAATGACTTTTGACTGCATGTAGGCAGCACGGCTGTAGCAAATAGCTGGCCGCCAGGGACGTAGCCAGTTCGGGGGAGCTTATGGGGCTTCAGCCCCTCCCCTCCCGAAATTTTTTCATGCTGTCATGTACTGCAGACTAAAACAACCCCGGCACTGGAAATCATTCTGGATTTTGTCTAGTATGGTCTTTTTCACACTCGGAAGGACAGACATTTCAGCACAAACATTGCGAACTCAGGCTGGATTTTGTGGCAGCGATCATGCACCTGGAGTCGCATAACGCCAGGAGCTCCACCAAGCACAAAGTTTCAAGGGCATTTTGATATCGAGCGGGCTTGTTGTGGCATCTTGCGGAGGCCGTGGAATCTGTGGAGTGCGTGGATTTCAATTCCGAAACTTTATGGGTATGAAGTTCTCATAAAATTTTGATGTGAAAGGTGCATTAATATTTCCAAAGTCGTGCTTTAGATTTTCAATTCCGGAACTTTGCACGTTTCATGTTGTTATAAACATTTCACGCCAAAGGTGCATTGAGTTTTCTAAATTTGTACATTGGACCATGCAATGAGCCGAGCCAAATCAACACACTATCAGACAAGTTGACAAGGCACACAGCAAGGTCCGATGAGACGAAGCATTGTGGTGGTTCATTTGTGCCGTCGTGTCACAGAAAAGAATATCAATTTTTTTCACCTACTTCAAAGCATCCATGTCAAAACACTAAAACCAGCAAAGGTAACTATGTTCTTATTTTTTTTGTAATTAAACTTTTGTTCCCGCGGACACATTGAGCCTCTTCAATTTTCTTGTCCTCACTACCTGAGGGCTGCCAGAGCCAGCAAGAGCGCATGCATTTTTTTCTTGCCGCGTGGATTTTCACCTGGCAGAATTTTAGACACTTTCCGGCTAGCATACGAGAAAAAGAAACAATAGTTGCTCGCCGCCATCACTGTGGGGACTCGACAGCTTGCAACGCACTCGATTGAGCGCAACCTCCCCTGCAAGTCTGTGCAAGTCTGTGACTAATTTCTGTGCAATTACTCGCAATACACGACTGGTGACAGCTGCTCCTGTGCAATACATTGGAATAAAGAATATAGTCATTTACATTTTTCCCTTGCCGTTGCAGTTGTACAAAAATGTAAACAAGGTTCTTGAATGACAAAGTTTCATTAAAATATTTGTCCTCAACTAGGTCATTTAATGGCCTTGACATTTTTCATATCAGCGGCATGCACTGCTTTGCTGGTTTCAAAATGATATATTTCTAAAGTTCATGTGATATTTTCTTTACTTATTTAATAAACAAAGAAATATGGAAGCATCGATATCGGTTATTTCGGGTACAATGTTTGGGACATGCGAGCACTATATCCTTTCATGAAAAAAATTCATATTTTACTTGTCTTCACAGTGCATAGCTTTCAAATTTGTTTGCAGCATATTTGTCAATGCAATGCAGTTATTATTCATGTATTTAATCCCTCGACAAATTCCATAACGAAGAGGCCGAGCTGCAATGTGAGCCCCCCACCCCCCGAACGAAATTTCTGGCTACGCCACTGCTGGCCGCCTCATTCCCATGACGGTGATCAAGCTCACTTCTGTATCGAGAGGCAAGGAAAAGCGCTCTATCTGCATGCATGGCAGCATCTCCGCTATATAAAAAAAATTTTGTGCCGGATCACTTCGAACGTGACAAGAATCTGTGAATGTGTCCGACTTCGTCACAACAATTCATCAGTCATGGATGTCATGTCGCTTCTGTTGTGACGGCCAGCTGTTACAGCAAGCCCCCTGACAACACATGATCAAATGTATAGAGCATGCAAAATTCATTACGATTGCTTCACTTCTCGTTCATTCTCGTGGTTCAATTTTGGCAGACACGAATGGCTGTACCAAAACGTGCGAGCACTAGACAAATGGCCTACGCTGCCGACAGCTCATTGTTTTGCCAGCATCGAAGTTCGGACTACTTGGCTGTGCACCTACGCAATGCAGGGGTGTAGTTCAGCAGTGCGGAGGTGGGGTGCGGCAACTCCGAACACAAGAACAGCACACGAAGACTGGCTGCCATATTTTTGGTGGGGTCTGAAGAAATAAGTTTTTGGCATTATGTTAAACGACAAAGCATGAGCTGCATCACCACCAAAAGCATTTGCTGTGCTACGAGTTGCTTGTACTAGCATGATTAGGGAGCTGTATTTGCATAGTGTGAAACGATTACTGTGTGCCATACCATTGGGAAGAAGAGATGAAAACGCTACATATCGTATACCAACATTTAGGTGTTTCTCTGAGGCCGAAAAAAGTATAGCTCGCAGCAATGCCTTGTGTCAAATATCTTATAGTAACAACGTCCATAGGATATTGACTGGATAAAACTGATCGGGTCTTCATAACCTTGTTTGTCCACAGAGCATTCTATATGGGACCCTTGTTTGTCCACAGAGCATTCTATATGGGACTCAAATGTTTGGATGTCATCTGTATGTTCAGCGGATACCCGTGAATGTTCTGTGCTGGACGTCTGCATTCATACATTATCCAGATGTCCGCTGGATATTAGTGGACCATTGAGACTTTTGAGCCCTGTTGCAGCAGGCCCAGTATATGGCCATAACAAATGAAAACGTAGATGCACACAAAGCCATTTTATTTTACTTGATAACGGCACATGCCACACTGACAAAAAATGTCGAAAGCAGCGTGATAAAGTGAAGAGACTTCACTGCTTGAAATGCCTTCATCCGAAAACACTGAAGAGCGAGAGCCCATAGGAGACACTGAAAGAAATAAAAAAAGCAGCACCTTGTCAAAAAACAACCTGCATTCAAACGGAGAAATGACAAACGAAAGTTTACGGCCATGTACTTGGAAGCACTGCAGCACAACATTATTTCATTAATCGCCAAAGCAACCTCTAGTGTTTGAATGTTGCTCTTTATGGCAAAATCGGTCCACCCAAACATATTTCTTTCATAACTAATAATACTTTTCGTTTTCTTAGCCATGACACGATTTAGAAAGTAATTAAGTACAACTACACATGACTATACCTAGCTTTGAGGCTGACCTAGGGGAATATTTACTACCTGTCGGGGCTAAAATAGCTTGGGCAATGCTCTTGTCGATAAAAACAGTGCAGAAAGGCCCTTGTGGTAGCGGAGAGGTTGCGAGTGACGTTGCAGTAGCATTGAACCATTGAGAAGTGAGGGCCAGAAATGCTGAAATCATTGGCCGCACTGGGCGACGCTATCATGAAAAGTGCCGGAAGGGGCAAGTGAATGCTTCGTCTGGCTCTGGCTTCAACTCGACTCAAGATTACGCAGCCTCCAGTACTAAACTCGCGGCAAGACAGTCTACATGATGCCACGCCATCTTGGCACGCCCTCTCTTTGCACACGTGGCAGATTGCCTCTGAAGCAGGGTGCATGGGCTGCATATGTACTCATTCGTGCTTACAGCCATGCGCACAGCCACAGCTGCACCAGAAAATGAGACGTGCACCAACTTAACCCCCATGACCGTATCAGCTGCGGGGGCAGAGTGGATGTGAAAGCAATGTGCGGCTGCGCTTAATTCGCACCGCTGATAGGAAGATAACGTCGACGTGGCATGAAATTGTATCATTTGTTGCAGACTCCCAAATTGGACAAAATGAATTGTATTCTCATCAAATTTGTTTTTTTTTTCAATGGCCTGATAAGTAGGAAAATTTTGTGGCCCCTTTTCATGTAAGATAAATCGATTGATGACTGTACTTATTTGCATAAAAGGTCGAATTTCAATGCAACGAAATTTCGATATAATGAAGCAAATTGCAGATTTTACCGACTTCGTTATAGAGTTTTAACTGTAATAGCTTTTCTACAGCTAGTTTTGGTTGAATTTAAACTGTGTTGGTGAGCTAGAACATCTCTGGCTGTTGTCGATATTGCCATTTGGCTCGAGGGAGCTGAGAGCTCTGCTTGGTTACTAAATTCTCAAGCTGGAGCGTCGGCCCTCACGTTCCCCTCAAGCCTGGCATGTCCCGGGCACCAGATCAACCTGTGGTTATGCGCAAGTCTTTGTCCCATTAACTTCAGAGTTGTAATGGGTTGCTGCATGCCTCCTGCGAGTACAACAAAATCTCTGACGGTTCTCCTCTATGTTCTTGGTATCTTATGGCTAAGGCTATGGTTGAAGCTTCAGTCTTTGTAGTCGAAGTTGTCTGTAGAGAAGCTCTTGTAAGCAGTTTCATGTTATCGACTGTTGTAACTACGTGGCTCAGTCTGTCATAGCTCGCTGCGTCAACATATCTTACGCTCGCGTCGGGCCCGATTTTTTTCCGGAGCCACTTCATTCTTTGCTTGCGTCTGTTTGCATGACAATTGTAGTTCGTTTTTGGGGATAGGTGCTACTGCAACCTTCAAATTTCATGGATTACATCTGCCAGCTCCTCATGGAGGTGCTGAGGGTAGGTTGGGAGCCCATTTCTGATCAGGAGTGCCCTACCAGCAGAGCTCTGGTTTAGTCTGTCCCTCTGAGCGATCAGGACTGCTGCGCTCAACTCGTCACAAGTGTTGGGTATGCCCAGAGCCAAAAGTCGCGCTGTCGATGTTCCTAGGGGCAGGCCAAGTGCTGTTTTATAGGTGCTCCTAATGAGGGAGTCCACCCTGCCCTGCTCTCCCCTGTCCAGCATGTGGGATGGTAGTCCGTACTTTGCCCTGGTCATTACGAGTGGTTGTATGTCCTGAATGGTATCTTTTTCCCTTATACCTTTTCTCGCACGCAAAAGATGTGGAACTGCCCATAAATTCTTCAAAGGTGGGGAGGCCGCAGACCTCCGAAAAATTCAAACACGTGGTTATCCAAATTTATTAAGGCTAAAAAGAAAATTTATCAGATGCTATACCAGATACTTGCCTGTAGTGTGGCAATAGACCGACATTACACGTCTCGTAAGGATGCACTAAAAAACTAGAAAACCTAGCATACTTCTTAGGGAATAAGATAAATTCTAACACAAAACAGCGGGAGCCACAACTTGCCAGCTTGGACCCAGAGGTGCAACTAGCGCTTCTGGATCAAATCTGGTTGGCGGCTAAGGCCAGTGGGCTTCAGACATAGGGCCCCACCCATAATGCTTCCCCCTCCCCCCATCTTTAAGTTTTCTTCTTCTTCAACTAGGTGTTGGGACATGATGCAGAAGGTAGTCGCATGGGAGAAGGTCATTGCAACATTTTGACGCTTGTTCCGGCTTGCTTGATTGCCTGTTATGCTGCTACTTGTTCTGCTGGCCATTGTAGCAGCGCAGCAAATGACCGAACCGGAGTGACTGTCAAAATGTCACAATCATGACGTCGCAGCACAGTAGAAATGAAACCACAACTGGCTGTACTAAAGCCAACATATTAAATTATTAGGGGCACTCTGAGGCTTCGCAATATTTTTTTCTTGAGTTCAGACGCCCTGGACCCTCACTTGACACAAGAATGTAGAGTCAAAAGTAGCATGGTCAGTACTCCTTTAAGGGCAGTGTTTCTCTTCTGGAAGTAAGCTCTTGAACTGCAATGCTGATGTTTAGTACGATGTCACATATTTCAAGGTACCTGTATTAAACCACAGTTTGAGAGCACTTACGCTAGGAAAAATCTGTCCTCATTGGGTAGTCATTTGTCCCCTTAGAATGCAGTGTAATTGCAGTGCAATGAAACGCTTACAGATGATTTATTACCTTGTCCTGAGCAGACACTGTTCAAAACTCAAGATCTCATGAGGGCATAGTGTAGGAACTTAAACTCATCCTTTGTTTTTGTGTTTGCTGGCTTAACGCATACCAAAACACTGGTACTGGTAAGACTGGCAATTCTAGTATTCTGAAAGTTCATTTGCTGACCCAGTTTAATGCACCTTCTTAATGTCTCTTCAACATCTGTTTGCTGTGGAGATTGCAGGGGGTCACTGATCGGCTTATAGTGAAGTGTTCTTTTGTTTAGAATAGCAGCGAACTCGGTGAGTTAGCTCACTTTGCAAAAGGTGTGCGTAACAAAGCACAAGGCTCAGAAGAAACGTGTCCTTGTCTTTCTCCCTCTCCTTGACCCTCATTACACATTTTTCCGAAATGTCTTCTTGTGTTGGGGTAAACAATTGTCTGGGTAAGTATTTGTTGTAGTTGTTGTGCACTTGATGTCACAAGTTTGTGCAAGGGGTGTGATACCAATCTGGCTTTGCAGTTTTATGCAGGAACTTTCCAGTTATTGAAAGGGGAACATCTACTGAGTACACTTTTTTTCTCTCTGTGTTCCTCAGGACTGTGGATGAACAGGTGGTCCATGCCATGGACAAGCTGGTGGTTCTCTTTGGCTCGGAGATTCTCAAGATCATCCCCGGCAGAGTGTCTACTGAAGTTGATGCCAGGTGAGAAAACTGCTTTCTTTAAACCATCAAGTGGCTACAGTGTGTTACAAAAGGGGCCGGAGTTGCTACATTGAATGTATCTAGCATATACAGACTTAATAAAACAGACTTGCACACTTCATGAAATACTAGTGTAGTGTATACAGATGAGGATAATAGCAGGCAAATGAATGCATAGATGTGTTCAACATCAACAGGACTTTGTTAGAACTTGGCACCGTGTCTGTGTGTCAATGTGCCTTCTGTTGTCCTCTTCTGTAGGCACTATACTGGTATTCCAAGTTGGCAAACCAACAAGCCTCATTGCAACACTACACTCCTCAAAAATGAGTTATGATTGACTGGCCATAAATATGTCAGTCGCATAATTTTATTCTGAGGCCCATAGACTTCAGAGAAATATACTCAAGGTAATAGGATGGTGCTTTGTATGTCTTAAATCAGTTCTCATTATACGTTTATTAAATATCTGGTTATTGTGCAGCAAGACAAGTTTAATTTTTTTTCAAATAAAAATAAATGTAATCTGGTTACCAGGTAAAAGGACATGAACAAGTTAATTGTCGACTGCAGATCAGACTATTTTGATACGCCCTAATGCGAAATTTGAGTGCAGCTCGATAGGTGTTTTCATTTCGCAATACATATATTGAAGACTTGAGACCGAAATCACCACACCAACTGGTAGTGGGACAGTGTTGTCAGCACCTTCGCAGAGGGAGGGGCAGTATTGCAACACTGGCATGATGAGCGGCATCGGAGCCGGCTGCTGACGACGACTAATGCGCAAGCAATAGCACGAGCGCATTCCCGCGGTTACGCCGAGGGACACCGATGCTCGACCCAGAAAAAGCGGCCAAGAGCTGCGCTCTAAAAATGGCCAAGTGTCTCAACCAGGGGGGTGTTGGCCCAACCCCGAACCGAAAACCGTACCAGAACCGGAATTACAGCCAGAACTGAATCCGAACAGATACTCTTAGAATGTGCCTGAACCTGAAGTGACCCCAAACCAACAAAAGTAATGGTCAGCTGTTCGGCGCTAAACGGTTCAATCACATAGGGTGCAAGCGGGCGCTCATGATTCTTCGAAATAATGGCTTATCAGTCGTTGCACTTAGTAAGAACATTGTTACAACTCACTAGTTGCATTATGTGCTAGAATTGGGAGTAGACGATGGGTATGGGCTGGTAACTATACGGCCACCTTGGTAGACACTTGCACTTAGGAACTTCGCCGTGCCAGTTGTGTTCCACGGCTGAAGCGATGTTTCAGGGGCACTGCAGAATCGCCGTTTCTGCTGAAGCTCCCACTTCGGCCATTAGGCTAGCTATTACTAGATACACTGCAAATGCAGACATCGGCCACTTTTACTCGGGCACAACAACCCAAATTGAAAAAAAAAATACCTTGAAATTCATGATGTCGTACTGATGTGTAGGGGTGTGCAAATATTTGAAACTTTCGAATAACGAATTGAGTAGTGTCCTATTCGATTTGGTATTTGAATCAAATAGTCACTATTCGTAAATGCAAGTATGTTTAGAATACTTTTCAAATATTTCAGTTTCAACTGCACCCAAATAAACATAAAATTGGAACGAAAGTACAGTAAGCTTTCACCCCCGCAGTTATAACAAGGACTTAATGAGAATGTGTGTAGTGGAGCAGGCTACGTCATTTAGCTAGCCTTACTTTACAGGCTGTACAGTGGTCATTCGCACTCATTGCAGAGCCCTGTCCACGCGAAGAAACTTGTTGGCTTCTAATGCTCAATTTGTGCTTTTAATAAGCAACGCTTCATAAAGTATTGTGCAATGACAGAATTTTGATAACTTCAAATATACTGAGGTGTGAACCTCGTTTTATATTATAATGGCTATTTATTATTTGAGAAGTATTCAATATTCAATTCGCTTTTGGCACTGTTTAATTCGTAACTGATTTGGTTTCAAAAATCTTTTCGCACACCCCTACTGACCTACCAGCTCTGGGGTGTTGACGCAAAATTTATAAACTGGGACTTTGACCTTCATTTTCTCTTCTAATAATTAAAACATAACTGTCAAATCAATGAAAGTAGTTTTGAGAGGATATTTTATCAGTCTAAATGGATTTACTGTATCTCTTTAGGGTCCCATTGAAGAACCGCTGGTGGTCAAAATTTATCTGAAGTCCTCCACTACGGCGTCTTGCACCGTACTGCTTTCTTATGTTAAACAATGTTGGTCGCTCTGTCAACCAGTCGGCCTTGTTGGAAGTCCCTGTGCATGCATCATGCGTTATAGTGGCAGTTATAAGGCTCATTACATCCATAAATTAATAATTAAGGCATGTTGGCCATCATCTGATATGTCCACTGGGGAACGAAGGCCTTTCCCAGCGATCTTCAATTTCCCCAGTATTCTGTCGGCCAACGTTTCTAATTTTATTGCATCATTTGCCTCTTAGGCCATCCTCGACGGCACTTTTCTTCACTTCGCACTGATTCTGTAACTGTAATAGTCCACATGTTCTTTGCCCTAAGCATTAAATGGGCTGCCCAAATTTTGCTTAATTGTTACTATGTGGTATATTGGCTACCCCTGTTTGCTTTCTGATCCACGTCACTGTCTTCCTGTCTCTTAATGTTGTGCCTGTCATTTTTCATTCCATTACTCGTAGCATAATCCCAAACTTCTCAAGCTTATTTACTAAGATCCAAGTTTCTGCCCCTTATGTCAGTACTAGTAGAATGCAGTGATAGTAGTTTTCTTTTCAAGGGTAGTGGTAGTTGGCAAGCCATGATTTCACTTCACTTTGTTACCCCTGCAAAGGGTATTTATTACATATGGGGTGGATAAGGATGGCTTGGTAAAGCCTGTGTATGTGGCAGGCAACAGGCATTATAACTTTTTTTGTAAATGTCCTTGATCAGGGTCTCTCAAAACAAATTCGCCTAGATAAACATAATCTTGTACAGAGTTTAGAGGCTGACGGCTACCCACGAATTCTCATTCTCGTGCCAGGCTGTTAAACATTACTTTTGTTTTCTGCATAGTTATCGTGAAACAAACTTTTATACTTCAATGGCAAAAGTCCTAAGCATAAAGTCTGCTAAAGATATGTTGACTGTGACCAAGCTTGGGTCTGTTTGAGTCTAACCACCACCTAGCATGTATTGAGTGGAAACGTTTCCGTTTTCTCAAGGGCAGAGACATGCAAAAGATGCAGTGTATTTTCTTTACTCATGTGTGCATGTGCGAGTTGCAACAGGGAAATTTGGGCACTGCGCCTAGGTACTACAGACATGGACACGTTTTTGCCCATTTGTCCCTAGTCAAGCTACACTATGTGACCATAGATAAATACTCCGGAATAAGCTTTCCTACGATACGTCTTTCGTGGTGTACCGATCACAGCACTGAGTTTGTGATTTGGAAGTCTGTAGTTCAAACGTGTTCTAACTGCTTAAAAAAAATCTTCATTACTATATAATTTCCCCCTTTCACTTCTGCAGTAGCTGTTTTTTACCTATGCTTTACAGCCAGGTGTAACACGGAGGGTTCCTGCCAAAGGGAGCAAGGCAATCCAGTGTGCTGGTGGGGGCTTAGGTAGATGCCACCTTCACGGCTGCAGACTGATGAATAATGACATGCGTTAATGTGAATTTGTTGTGTTGTATGCTTACTGACCATGCTGTCTGGATTGGTTGCTGATTCCTTTTGAACGGAAGTTAAGTGCCAGTTCTCGTGTAGTGCACATTGCCCTCAGCTAGAGACCAATTGGACCAAAGCATGTGCTCCTTTGTAGTACCTATGCGCAGTCCCCAAATTTCTAACTCTCGCATGTGTACAAGCGTAGGGCATAGGTGGTGCAGCTCTCGCTTGTCTGCGTCATTGACGAAAAGGAAATACGCAAGTGAAACGCATTGTTGATAGTGGCCAAAATCAACACCTTGTAATCTGTTTCACTTTGTGCCAGGAGGAGCCTTGTTAAGGTATGGTTTGTAAAACAGTGTTGGCAACTGGCGGGCTACCAAGAGGGGTCGTTTCCATCACTTATGAGGCATCACTGATGTCTACTCTCTCATGCCAAACACTAAATTGAAACGATAGATTTGTGCGATTTCCTGATGTGATTGACTATGCTCTTCATGCCATGCTTGTTCACTTATAGCAGGTTTTGTTTAGCGGCTCTTTTGAAACTGGATAGTCCTCACTTAGCTCTCTGCAATAGCCATGTGGTTGCAATTTCTTCTGGTGCAGGCTGTCATTCAACAAGGAGGCATCCATTGCCAAAGCTTTGCACCTCATCGCCCTGTACAAAGAGCACGGCATCGACAAGAAGCGCATCCTCATCAAGCTGGCCTCCACCTGGGAAGGAATTCAGGCTGCCAAGTGAGCTGCTTCTTCGCCACTTGCACGAGGGCTTGAATTATGAGAGAAAAAAAAATAATTGTCATCCATTTGAAAGTAGCCCGAAGCTATGAAGGAAAGACGTACAGGTTCCCCAGGTAGAAAGCTTGCTGTTAAAGAAAAACTTGTCTTAACTCGGGTACCGCACAGTGCACCACCACCTTTCCGCAGTAGTCGTTCTGCCACTTGACTGAATCGGGAGGCTAGCAGACATGAGGGCTTACAGTTAGTTACCACAGAATAAGCTGAAGCTGATGCATAACCCTTCAGTGCTCCATTGAATAACTGCAACAGCTTGTTGCATGTCCTCTCTGGCGAGATTACTACTTTCTAAAATTATGCTATCAATGCTAATCCATCATCGCTGTTGTCCTGTGCAGAGCATTAAGTAGCAATTGGCACTGACAACCACCACTTCGATTTTTGACATGGCTAAGCAGTTGCAAGCTAGGTATCAGGACATCATTGTAGCCATCACAGCCCTTTGTAAAATCTCATTCGAAGCTGTGGAAATGAAAATAAAGCTATTATGAATTTGCCTGCTTGTAAGGGCATAAAGTGACATTGGTGCACAGCAGTGTTAAATTGAAGACCAGTCTTGAGCATTACTTATGTAAACGTTTGTTCAGTTGTATGGCCACTTTTGCTAAGGGTACATTGCAATGGAGCTGCTGAACATAGTCTTTGACTTGGAACTGCTGGGCATGCCTTTTTTTTTTCTCTGCTGTAGGACCGAGTTAGTCACTTCGGAAAAGTCCTCAGTGGTATTATCAATCCTTGTTGCTTTTATTTCTAGGCAGCAGCAGCATTGTGGCTCTGCTCCGATGCCTTTGGTACATGTTTTTTGCTTGCTCGATGGAAGCAATGGTATCTCTGTACCATCTGAATGTGGTGGTGGCACAGGTGACGCTGAGGGAAAGAGTGCTTTGGAAGAACAGCATAAGAATGCATGATTTAGTGTTGCTCTCTCTTTGAGAGAACATTGAACTTTAGTGGAGTTTCATTGGTACTTCATAGAACTAGATATAACAGCAAGATTGGGTACACGTATTCACCACCGAGGTCTCTATAGTTTGTGTATTATTTCACATTTCTTTAGTGTGCCTTGCTTTGTTTCTTTTTTTTTTTTCTTGAGCAACTTTGGACTTTGTTATAAAAACCGGCTTCTGTGCTTGCAAGAGAAACAATAGAATTAGGGACGGGGCATCTTCTTGAATGATCACTTTCGGCGATACTATCGCTTTCAGATGATTTAGTGCTCAATAAACCAGTAGGCGTGGACTGAAAGTGATATAGCCGAAAGCAACCGTCCGGGAATGCGCGTCCATATCTACAACAGCACCTTTATACACGGTCGTCCTGTTCCAATTTGAACACGGCTCCGGGCAGCTGGCGCTCTACGCAGCGCCGCTTGTGGGCGCCTGGGTAATTAACGCACAGGCACAGTGGCAGCCATAGGCGTGACCTCAGCCGTGTCGTCTGCTACAGGGCGCCAGCACCATCGGGTTGCGCTCGCCGTGCAGTGAAGGTTGCATTCTCATCGTCGGCCGTGGTTGCTGTTTATACGCGCCAACTGCTTCCTTGCAGTGTCCACAGAAATGGCTTGACAAACATTTTACGCCTTTACTCTACATTTGAAACAACACAGTGTTATCAGTTCGTTGAGAAAGCAGCATGGTGACTACTTTTTGCCTCTTTAGCGATGAGTCGCCACTGAAGTGCTGCATGCTGTTTGATACTTGCCGTAAAATTGGCTCCAAAACCTATACACTCAGGCCGCCCTGCTGTCTCCAGTGTCTTTTCCCGACTAATTCGGCGCTGTTAAGCTAGCTGTGTGATATCAGTCGCCCTATCATAACTGTAAGCGCTTCATCATTTGTGTGATCAACTAAACATGGAGTCATTAGGGGGATGAAGCTACCGTCTGGTTTTATCATTGCGCAACAGCAAAGATTTGTCTCCAATGTAAGCAAAAATTAACGTAGAGCCTACCAATAGTGCATCCGTACCCGCTGTGCGGTGTCGGGACAATAAATCCGATTATTTTCTTTAAATAGCTTTGATTTAGTAGTGGTTTAGTCACATTGTTCTTTTTCTCTTCCACACACAGAGTTCTGGAGTCTCAACATGGTATTCACTGCAACATGACCCTGCTGTTCAACTTCACGCAGGTGGGTGGCAGAGAAGTTTGCTGTGTCACTATTGCTGAAATGTGACTGGCTTCTGCACCCTGTTCTGTTAACTTCCACACAGCCTCCATTAAGCTCGTTTGCTTTTCTTCTTTTTCAAAAACCGTAATAATTGAGACACTTTTCATTGCAACAGTTGAATAAGAGCATGTGGTATGATCAAAAAGTGTTTTGTGGTGCAAAGGCATCTGACGCCATCTAGCGCCACGACCTGTTCTCGTGACATGTGGGAACTACAATGAAACTTGGTGCTTATCCCTTTCTGGCACTGTGTGCATAAGTGCTCACCAACATAATGCATCAAAAGCAAAAACACAGATGAAAACGTTTAAGACAGGCCGTATACATTGGTGGTGGAACTGGACTTGTGCTGTAAGCTTCACTAATAGAGTAGGCTTCCGTTAATTCGATTTTTTTTTTGTTAATTTGATCTCGACCAAAGGTCCCGGCCAGTGCCCACAAATTTCCAGCGACCAAACCTTCGCGATTTCGATCCTGAAATTAGCCTTCGTCGGATAATTAGAACTTGGCTGGACATCATGCATTTGCCCGACTTCGATGGTGACTACAGTGGTGACGCCAATAGCGCTTACGCGCCGTGGTTGCTCAGTGGCTATGGTGTTGGGCTGCTGAGCACGAGGTTGCGGGATCGAATCCCGGCCACGGCGGCCGCATTTCGATGGGGGCGAAATGCGAAAACACCCGTGTACGTAGATTTAGGTGCACATTAAAGAACCCCAGGTGGTCGAAATTTCCGGAGTCCCCACTATGGCGAGCCTCATAATCGGAAAGTGGTTTTGGCACGTAAAACACCACAATTTTTTTTTTCCAATAGCGCTTAAGGTTCAGCAAATGTATTGAACATGCGTTATCTCTCACTGAAAACAGCTATTTTCCGTCTGCCTCTGGAAGATTTGAAAGTGAAAATGGTAGATCATAATGAATTATTAGTGTTTACTTATGATGCCACCTCCTTTTTCCAAGCAAACTTATCCGAAAATTGCTTGGGTGGTGCAATCCGATAGGAAACTAAAACAGCATTGGTGGCGTTCACAAGAGCCTACAGTCAAGTGAGCCTAGCCAGTATCACTGCCATCGCACGATGGCAACCATGGATGGTGACAGAACTAGTTCACACATAGCGTGACGTATGGCGTGACTACAAAAGCACATTCAAGTTGTAAGTTATTTTACATGTTGAACTAGTGGTAACAAGTAATGCCAGAATCAGTCGTGCTACATTTCTCTTGTGTGTTTAGGAACTCTAATGTCTGGTTTTTATGAAGGGAGGACATCGTGGGGCTGTCCAACAGAACTGTTTTAGTAGCATAAAAATACAATGGTTATTTCTAGGTTAATATTCTCGTTTGAACCCTATAAAAGCTGTATGCGCATTAGATTCACTGGAGAGCATGCTGCTTGTGCCCTGGGCCTGACACATCATAATAGTTATGCGAAGGTGAAATGCTCCATTTTTTCCAGGACACAATGTTAGGGTAGCTAGCGATGTGACTTTGCCTTTTTGTCAAGTTAGGCGGCCCGCCATGGGAGCGAGGGAAAGAAAAAGTGACTATCGCTTGATTTTTGGTATGAATTCACCAGAGGGCTTTATTTCTTTTAGCCCCCCAAAAATCAAACACAGTTCCACGTTAAAGAAAACTGAAAAAAAAAAAGAAAAACGTACTCGCCTTTTCTTCTAGCAGTGGGAAAGTACTGCATTTGGAAAAAAGAAAAGTACATGTAACGGAGTAAATATTTAGTAAGTGTAATTAATTGTAATTGGTTTTCTGAGCTACACAGACAACCTTTACTTCCTGCTGCATTGTTGGGCATACTTCAGTCGAGTGCAACGACCATTTTATTCGACATTTACGAAAACAAAAAGAAGGTAGTTGAAGCTATCGTCTTGATTTGTGGGGGGCACGTTGGCGATGGATCGAGATCCGTCACTCTGGTGAAGCCAGTCTCCTTGGTGACGTCTGCAGGCGGTGGCATGTGCGGAGGCGGGCGTGACGCTCATCTCGCCCTTTGTGGGGCGCATCCTGGACTGGCACGTGGCCAACACCAACCAGAAGAGTTTCGAGCCCCTGCAGGACCCAGGTGTGAAGAGCGTCACACGCATCTATGAGTACTACAAGCGGCACGGCTACGCGACCGTCGTCATGGGGGCGTCGTTCCGCAATGTGGGACAGGTGCGCGCCCTGGCCGGCTGCGACCTGCTCACCATCAGGCAAGTGTGTGCGGCCAGGGCGCTGGCAGCTGTCTGTGTGTGCGTGCCGAGGTGTGTTTGTTGGACGTGCGCTAGCTAGGCTGTTGTCAACTATTGTGTGGGGTATCGCGCTCACTCGGCCTATTGTAGAAGGCAGCCCGGGCAGTTGCCGAGCAAGATGTGTTTGAGTTGACTCTTGCATTCTTTGTTACGATGCGCAGTGAAAACTGAAAAAAAAAAAAGGGATCTGGATTCCAGGCTCGGGGGGGTAGTTGAGGTCCATAAAAAAATTTGCAATGTAAGCAAATAAAAATGCAGGTAGAACATATAGGACTAGGAACAGGACTACAGAGTTTACTTGCAATAAAATTGTGTCATGCATTCGAAATTGGAACTTTCAGAAACCTTATTAAAACGCTGTACTGGCTGCACAAATGCAGCTTGCACAGGTAATCTAGGCTCATTGGCTGACACTCTGCATGGGAAATTATAGTAAAAAGTCCAATTACCTGAAATAATGAAATATAAATTTCATTTACATTTAATGGAGTCAGCACTTGCATTAGAAACTTGACGACAGTTGCATCTTAAGGAAAGTTAATTTCGTTTGGTTTCACTAGCAGGCTTATCTTCCAAGACATTCATCACCAAATTTGTCGCATGCTGCACCTTTGCTATCGACATTCTCGCTTCAAAGTATGAAAAACGCGTGCTAAACATGTGCTACACATGCTAAAGGGATGAAGCTCGCCGGGCATTACATGCCAGCCTGAAAGCAGCTTACAGCTTGGAATGGTTGCTCTTTTGCTTGCACCTGGTGGGAAGAAGCAATAACTACACAGCTGCATCTTTCCAGGATGGGTGGGTCTCTGTGCTGGTATTTGTGCCTCGGAATGGGGAATTGGCCACCCTGGTTCGAAATTTCCGAAAGATACCTCCCTGCATGACCTTTTCAGAAAGGTCGAACAAAATAAACTTGCCTTAAAAGATGACTGCTGTCAAGGTTCCAGCATAACCGCTTCAGTCACTGCGTGCATAATTCACCATGCCATGATAGGGCACGAAAGGCAAAAGCGCCGATAAAAATATTTAAAATGTGTCTCATCTTGAATAAGACTCCAGATCGGACCTGCGTTTCATGTTTAGATATTAATTGTGGTGTGTTGTGAAACGAGTTGGAAGGCGGCACACTGCTCGGTATTTGCTTTTGACGTCATTTTGTAGGGGCTTCACTTGTTTAGTTGTTTCACAATGTTTTGCATCTGGCATGTTTTTGAAGTGGCTGTATGAGGGCTTTTCAAGTATGCTAGCCATAAATTATTTGATTTCATGCCTGACGTTCCTGTAGCGATCTTGCATAGTGGCCACGTTTTGTAAACTTGAGAAACCTCACAGAAGAATTGAAAACTCTTAATCCATTGTGCAGCTGTGTACTTTTCATGGTTCTAAACGTGCAAGAATTTCGGTGAAACTAGATTTTCAATGGGTGAACCAATTGGTGCCTGAAGGAGTAAATCTAGCTGCTGAAGACAAGAAAGGTAATGAACCTTATTGATCGCAAATCCACATGATCAGTGTGTTTGCTAATGAGAATAGTGCACCTACGCAAGCCACGTACAGCTTGCACACCAGTTTAACTGAGCGAAAGCCTAACTTGTAAGGCACCACGTGAAAACAAAGGGGCCATCTGTGGCTCCATCTTGTGAGCTGAAGGGTAACTAAATGCAGCAATTGCGGTGGGGCATTGGAGTGGCAGTGGCATTCCGTCCCTTTATGAATGGCACAGTGCATAGCACATGGTGGCAATTATGCGTAAGAACCCAGAGACAGGGCTGCGCTTAGAAAGAGATACATTCCACAATGGACCACACTCATTTCATCAGTCAGGTAATTTTAGAAGTTTGAGGAATACAAGCCCTTGTTATATGGCTTTCATTGGTTATAAAGAGATGTTGAATTCAGCAGAGATACCAGAGATACCAGAGTCCGTGATTCCATGACTATCATAATCCTTCACAAGAGGAAAAAAATAGTGGCACATCCATTTTTTGGATATGATTGGTGACGTTAATGCGATTAGCTATCTATCCTATGATGGGTATGTAATGGGTCAGGGTAGGTTTTACGTTATCATGATTATTCTGAAATTCAAAGCTTGATGGCGACCCACCTGGTCGGGAAATTGCAGTCAACCACAAAAGTTTACGGACCACGGCATCTTGGGAAAAGCAATTCTCAAGCAGCCTGTAACAGTAGTCGGTAAAACCAAACACCACAATGTTGTTCAGATACTGGTAGAGGCTGTAAATGTGAATACTAGGGTGTGTTGTGAGGCTGCAGAGTTACAGCTTTTTCTTTTTTTTGTGTTCCGTAAAATTTTGTGGCAAAGTGTAGTACATATAGAAAAAAACGCGAAGTGAAACAGAGCAAAATGAAGTACCGAAATTTCATGTCTCAGCTCCTTTACGAGAGCCTTGTTCGCAACAAAATGCTTTTATTGTGAACATTGTTTCACATTGTCGAAATTCAGTTTTTAACGTCAATTTGTGTTGTTCTCTTGCAGTTGTTTGGTTATGCAAACAAACATAAACAAATTCAAAACAGTATGAACCATTATTCTTCATTTCGGGGTTGAACGAGAATCTGACCATATTCACCAAACCAGAACGAAAAAAAGTTTTTGGTTTGGCACTGTGCGTGTGTGTGCGCACTTGTACTGTACTGACCAAGAAGTTGTTCTCCTGTTCCTTGCAGCCCCGGACTCCTGTCTGAGTTGGCTAACTCTACCGAGCCCATTGTCCACCACCTGTCTGAAGCTAAGGGTGAGAGACTTCATAGCCTTCCAGCTTTCCCGAATTTTTCATCAAGTCTATGAATTAGGGCTCATTCTACCATTTTACAATTATTGTGGCAGCCTTTGTGAAAAGAAATTCTGTTCGCACAAAAAAAAAAAAAAGATTTAGAAGGGTTGTAAGATCAAGCACCGCACTATTGCAAAAAATGCACCCAAAAAAGAAACTGTAGTGGTACCTCTACCTTCTTTTGTGGTAGTGCAAAATGTGACCCTAGAAGGGTGCATCCTTCAAACAGGTTTATTCAGGCAAGTTCTGGAAGCAGGCCACATCGGCAACACCAGTCGCTGAAAATGATCATAAAATGATGTTGCTTGTCGCTTTTTGCAGTTTGAAGGTTGCAGCTGCTTGTGGGCTGCATCTCAATGTAATGTCGTTAATAAATGTGTGTGAGTATCCCACAAGAAGATTGTGCTTGGGGCATACTTTAAAAAAAGTGTCTTACCTCCCCCTCTCCATTGCTTGTGTTGCGATATTCTTACAAATTTTTTTTTATTTTGCTCATTTGCAAGTACAGCAATTGATGATGGAATGGTACCTTGTCTGGCTGGAATGGATATTCATATTGCATTGAAGTAAAACGATGCTCAATAAAGAAACAGAAGAGAAAGGGGTTGAGGTCTGGTCCTGCTTGGCATTTTTTAATGTCTAAATAAAATCTGATTTATCGACTAATGCTTCCTGTTGAGCGCTTAACTAGGCCAGCCAAGTGAAATCCGAAGTGAGCGCGCCATGTGCTGCACAATCATGTGTGCTGAAAAACGTGGAATTAAAGTTTGCTGCTTGAGAGGGTCGTGCTGTGCTGCCATACTTATATATGATGGGGTGCGGAACCTGGTGCATTTCCTGAAAGCAACCTTTTCTGCATGTTAACCCTTTGAGGGTCGCATTCTTTTCTGAAGACAATCATCCCAGCATCAGATGCTTTTATTGCCAATTCAAATTCTTCAGTGACTTATTTTCAGAAAAAAAAAAGCTAATTTAAAGGAAGTTTCAGGTAGCAGTAAAGCGACATTCTATTTAAATGTGTGCACTTTTACACATAGTTTCATCTTGAATTCACGGATAAACTACAGTAATAAATTTTTTACAAAGGTGATAACATTCACACAACTTCGCTTTGTTTACGCTCTGTTCTTACCGCTAGAAATGTGGTCATTTCTGGTGCTTCTATATTTTAACATCTTATTTCAAGATGTATTATAGTTCAGTCGTATACCGCAACACACATCATTATAGCCTGATCACTGGTGTTTAGAGTAGATGTAAAGCAGTAATACCGTATTTACTCGCATAATGATCGCACTTTTTTGTCGAAGAAATTGATGCAAATTCAGGGGTGCAATCATTAGGTGGGTTAAATTTTCCGCAAAAAGAAACATTCTTTTTTTCATCCCACGTTTGCAGCGGGATGACAACGGGTTAACAAGCAGGCAGCTGCCGCTGTCAGTGCGGGACACCAAAACAAAAATGGCGGCCGGCGGAGCGAGCCGAACCCGCCGAACGCGATTATTTTTCTTCTCGTGAGCACATTACGCACATTGAAACAGTTTCTTCCGTATCACTAATGAATAATATTGTTAATATCGGCAAGTTTGCAACGATAACGTAGCAATGTCCACTTCGAGCGACAGAAATGGAGATGGGCGCGCTTAGCTGGCAGTGACATAGAAACACATGGCGGACATGCTGCAGAAATTGCGGTATTTGTCTTCACTGCTATTCTAATACGGTACGTTTCCGCTAAGGGTGGGGGAATATCTTAGCTGTGTTACAAGCGTCGGCGTATAAATAGGGTACACTTCTAACGTATCGGTGTAAACGTGGCCACTGTTGTTGTCGCTCATGATTTGTGGCGTGCCCATGAGTGCAGGCGAGAGGAATCGAAAGGCGCCTTTTTGTTGTTGACGAAGACCATTATGATGCCTACAAGTAATAAAGCTGAGGCAAGTTTGGTTGTAGCTTTTGTTTTTTCATGAAAGCGTGGAGAGTGATAAAAGGAATGAAATGGGGCATCTGCTTAAAGGGACACTAAAGGTTACTATTAAGTCAATGTGGACTGTTGAAATACCATCACAGAAACCTCGAAACGCTTGTTTCGTGCCAAGGAGAGACTTATTTTAAGAGAAAATGCGTTCTGAAGCGTCTGCGTACCTCTAGCGCAGTTCAAATCGCCCGCCCTCCGATCGAGGAGTACTGACATCATGGTCTCATAGTGACGTTGCGCCATCGGTGAGTAGAACGGCGTCCGCAGACGGCGCTACGGCTTTTCTGCGCAAAACTCGAACGCGCGGCCAGAAACGGAGCCAAGAGAGAGCCGACAGCAGAGCGAAAGCGGGAGTATGGTGGCTAGCGGAAGGAGAAACGAATTACGTCCCACATTACGTCCCACGGCACACGGAGAGTCCGTTTTCGTTAAAATATAGGGTGCGGCGAGCTCGCAGCGTGGTCTATGAGAAGCGACGAGCCTTTTCGCACTCGCAACAGGGCATAAAAATGTGTGAATCGACGCAAAACTCGGCCTAGAAACGTGCTTCGCCACAGCCAGGGCTCAATACGACCCAAGCTGGCACGACCCAGATGTCGTATCCCGCACCGCCACCAGGCGCCGCTACTATACCTCAAACTCCAGCGCAAGACGCCCATAAGCTGGTACTTCATTCTATGACGCTAACTTTGACGCTCGTCGCAATGGACCCTGACAACGACAGATTGGCTCGCGATGGTGGGCTCAACTTCAGCGATTTGAGCACCGACGAGCGCGACCTGCTGCTGAGGGCTCGCACTGCCGGCGTCGTTGCGTACTAAGACGGCGGCCTCGACACCGGCTCTCCGGAGCGGGAAAGCAACGAGGGCTTCCCACGACATCACATGGACGTGGCATTCTCGCTGCTTGTTCCAAATGCAAGTTTCGCGAGCCAGCAGAACCCTCACAGCACGACACGATAATGAAACTACTGAAACTCCAAAGCGTGCGCGGCGCAGAGTCGAGCGCGCAGAGTCGAGCGAAAACGAAACCTTTCGAACACCCATATTACTGAAGGGCAACGTTAAAATTTTATTTTTTCTTAGAATCGAATAGACGTAGACAAGTAGCATTTTTTTCCGTCTTATAATCGAATGAAATGATATTTTTAATACGAGTAGTTGAGTATTAGTAACACAAATTATGAGGAGTCCTTTCGTCATCGGGCTAGTACCGGAATGTCGCTGGGGGGTCTCAAATCGTGTCATGCATTTACCTCGATTTCTCTGTTACTAAAGCTCTGTTCGCAATTATATTGACGCCTTAGATGTTCTAGAACATTGCTCTACCACTTTAACTTGAGTTTCTGGTAACCTTTAGTGTCCCTTTAAGAATGTTTGATGCATGCAAACCGCTTGGTATGTCTTCAAGAGTCGGTCACATAGCGTTCGACAGATGGTAAGCGGGGTCATCATTAGCTAGACTTGGCACACGACATATCGCTGCGACAAGTTCAGGGTGCGATCATTACACGGGAAAGAAAAAAAATCAACTTTTGACAACAGAATTCAGGGTTGTGATCATTAGGTGAGTGCGATCATTATGCGAGTAAATACGGTAATTGCTCAGGCAGTTGTTCAGAATTCAAATCTGAAACCTCAAAGAAGCACCTCAAGGGTCGGCCCGGGCTTGTGCTCTACCTCTCGGTCACGCTTGTTTGCATTACCAAGAGCTCGCTCCCTTCCCACACTTTCCCCTCGTTAGTGCCGCAAGATGAAGCTCGTCAAGCTACCATCCTCCTCAGCTCACCCTCGCATGCTTTCGCTTGCACCCAAAGCCTACAGTGCACGGAATGCGATAGGATCCTATCGGACTTGGATTTTATCGGAATGTGACTGCTGCTCCACTTTCGCTGTCGCTCTTGGTTGCGCGGTGCGTGATTTGGGAGGTGTTTTCGCAAGCAGCCACTTGAAATTCAACCGTTGGACCATCTGCGTCCATGGGAGTTTCCATCTATTGTCCCGGTATTCGTTTGTGGTGGCTGTGAAATTTCGTCACGTTGAAATCGTTTGTAAAAACTTTGTTATATCGAGGTTCTAAATGCATGGTGTTTTATGGACAAGAGTTATGAAAAGTTAAGTACTGTACTTCATTATATTGAGAATTTTGTTATATTGAAGTTTGTTGTATTGCGGTTTAACTGTATATTGTCGCGTGGGAGTGACGGTGAAGAACACAGTAACAACACTGTGAATGGCAAAATTAACTCTTTCCTGGGCACAGGTTCGCGCAATAAAATGGGCTGCACTCAAAGTGCAACAACAGTGGCGAACACAGTTGGCGATGATCGAAAATCTGAACTGTTCGTCAAGCGCGTCGGCTTTTATACACAAGTCGTCGAAGGTTCCAAAATAATCTCATGTGCCAGCGTGTCTTCCAGAAAGTACTACACAATGCCAGTAAGATATAAGTAAGATATAACATTCCAGTAAGATACAGTCATGCAGGCACGACTTGTGCTGAGCGATAACATTAAGTGGCTAGTGGGATAAATAAGTATGCATATCAATATTAGTGAAAAAAGCCCTCCACACGGCCGGTGAATTCACTGTTTCTCCCTCACCCGCATGGGCCCTAGACAAATATCAAACATTTAGGCAAGTCATTTACACCACGTTAACTTGTATTATTATGTTCCAAAATGGATACGGTATTCAAAGTTAACATAAACATATTAGTGACATTTTTAGCAACTTAGTGACAGAATTTGGCACTAAGTTTAGCAACTTTCTTTTGTCTGGCTTTAGCCACATGCATAAAAAAAAATATGGCAAAAGTGCCAGAGACCCCTTGTACATTATATTGCAGATCACTTTCAGTCGTTTTCATCGCTGAAGTAGTTGCTCTGATGAAGACCAGTCCCTTTGACAGAACGATGGCTTCAGTAAATTCCAAATACAGTGTATAATATACACATTATTACATACACATAAAGAAGACGGGACAGACACGGACAAGCACGCGTCCGCATCTGTCGTGTCTTATTTATGTGTATGTAAATTCCAAATGCAGCGTAAAAAAATGCACAATCCTAGACAAACTAGCCCAACAGACGAAGATGGCTTCAGTGATATTCCTTGTTTGACACCCACTGTTTGTCACTTGATAACAATTTCCTGGTTCAAATATTGCAGCTTTCAGCCTGCTGCTTTACCAAGCATAGACCATGATGGGCAAAATTCGGCCAACTTCATGCTTTCTGAAGTGATTTTCAGCCATTGTTTGGATCAAGCTTCTTGTACTATTTCATTTCATTCTTTTTGATGTGTACTCCTTGTTAGATTTGAACTCAAGTTTGATCATTCCCAGAGCAAACCTTCAAGGTTTGGCCTCGCTTGAGTGCGCAGTGCCGGTAATTTGAAATCTCTTAATTCAATTTAACAGGTCATTCAAAGGGATCAGTTGGTCCCGGCAGGGTTGCAAATATTTGAATAGGGAAAAAAATTCCCTGAATTAGAACTCCAAAACCTGTGCAATCGTTATTTTGAGCAAAATTGCTCACTCCTACAAACCCCCTTTCTGAAAAACCTAAGCCAAAGACCGAAGTCCGATGCAACGCCAGCCACTGCAGCGACGCGTAATGCCATTGCAGCGGTATTGTCGCATTGAAATTACTGGCATTACACACTCAAGCTGAGCCCACCGTGAGGACTTTAGCAAATGGGAATGATCTAATTTGAGTTCAAATCTAACGAGAATTGAGCGTTTTAGCTTTTGGGATCATGATGCATTGTCCCCAGTGCATGCAGTACTTCTCCATGGCATGGAGGTAAAATGCCGCACTATCAATGTTTTAGCATAATGCCATCACATTGCATGCTTTAGCAGATAGGCAAATTAACAGTGCTGTGAAGAATTAGGCTTCTAAGGCGCTCTGCGTCGCCTTAGAAGCCTAAACCAGTGCTAAATGCTGTGACGCCATATGATAGGCACTTAATTTGGGGGGCACGCCGTTGCGATTATCCTTCTCTTTGCATTCCCAGCTCAAATTAGCTGCACTTTCTCGGTAATCCGTAATTCCCCAAGACAGTTCTTCCAGAAATGCATGGCAAGTCAGTTGCGCTCAGTGATACAGTACAGTTGCTAACTGATCATTAGGGCAGCTCCGTGGAAATTTTGGACTCCTTACAGCACATCATTTATTAATCTGGACTCTGTTCAGCTCTGCCTGCACAACCGTGTGCCAATTCGGCAACTGGGTTGACCGTGTCAAGCAGATCAGTAACATTTTTGTTTTGGTACATCTGGTAGCTCCTCGAAACCGAAAGTAGCAAAGCCTAGTTGCCTAGCCAGTCGAGTCATATTTATCTTTGCCGAAACCTATGGCACAAGCCAAGTAAGGCCGCTAAGTAAAAAAACTGCATTTGCAGTTTGTCATGAGTTCCGCAGATTTGTTCTTTTGCATACTCAATTGCAACATGTTGTTAGGCGACTTCCTTGACTTCTATTAAAATTTTTGGTCGGTCGCAATCATCAAGCAACTTCAAACAGTGCCAATTCTACACTCAGTGTGTCTGTTAACGAGAACAGCGATTCAGTGAGTGAACTACCGGAAAATCACTGTTGTGAAGAAACATGCATTTATAAGTCTATCAGAGCATGGTCGGTTTGTTTTAATAGCTGGGAATAGGGCTTTGGTGCTTGCATTGACCGTACTTTGGTGTATCTGTAGAGACAACCAGCAATGATCAGGATACAGACTGGCCAGGTCGCATGCAAGCATGTATGTGTGCAGTGACGTATTGAACAGCTTTTTTAGCAACTTATGGAATAAAGACTTGTTTTCTGACGAATTCTTCATTTCGTAATCTGTCCATTCTGAGTTTTAGGTAGTCGCCCCCGACCAAACCTCCAATTATCATTCTCCGACAGTATCGCACGCTGCCCCACATTCGTTACTGAATGTGGTACATATTCAAACGGACTCGCTTGTTTGGACACGGTCTTAGTTGAATAATTTTAATTAATGATCATTACACTCTATTTGCTCAGTAGCCTGCTTTCTGAATTGCAGCCAAGAAGTTGGACTTGAAGAAGGTCGAAGTAAACGAGCCAACCTTCCGCTGGGAGCTGAATGAAGACCAGATGGCAACTGACAAGCTGTCGGATGGCATCCGCAAGTTCGCTGCCGACGCTGTCAAGCTTGAGAACATTCTCCGCGAGAAGCTCAAGTGATTGCGGTTCATTGATGAAGGCTTTCACATAGGACAGCACTTCAGCGCCGTCATCGGTTGTCGGCTTGATTTACCTGTCATCACCCCCACTCGCCCCCTACACACCTTTTTTCGCACAATGTGTGCCCTTATGGTGATATGCTGGGAGCAAATTTCAAAGCAATTATATTTTTATTGTGACTTTTGAGTACAGAAAGTTTTGCTATGAAAAATTAAAGCCACTTTTTGCAATATAACGTGTTGGGAGATGTTTTGTTTATAGAGAATAAAGAAAATTTTTGTTTGTTGGCCAAAATGCACTTGTTTGGCCTTTTAATGTATTGTTTGATCACCCACCTTAGAGTACTGAATGCGATTTGCACTGTTGCATATTGCAGAGGTAGTCATCCCTAAGTGTGATAACGTGGTTCCGTCAGCATTTCATTTTAGGAAAATTTAGCTCGGTAGCTTCTACCTAAATTCATGGATGTGGAAATGGTTTTCTTTTCAGCAACCTTTACGCCGATTTTAATGGGGTTTGTTGAATTCAAAATAAAGTTTCGTTCTAATGACTCTCGGGGAGGTACTCGTTATTTAAGCTGCAAATCAAGAAGTACAGTTTTTAAAATTTTGAAATTTGAAGAAATTCAAGTGTCAAGTTTACAGCTCTAACTTGGCAGTGAAAATTTTTGCAATCATGCAAATTATGCCAGACATGCCATCTAAAGCAGACAAAATTGATGTATTGTATGCTGCTTAATTATGAGTGGATCGATGAGCAGACCTTTTGCAAAATACTTGAAAACGTAACAATTTTATGTAAGCCTTCAAAATTTTTTGAGATTTATCCGCTAGATATGAAACTGATGCAATTTACAGAACTGCAACATCTGTTTTGGTGCAGAGTTGCAGATTTGTAAACTTACTGCTTCAACTATTTGGAAAACCAGCTTTTCGGAGTTCTTGTCGATAAGTCCAGGTCCTAAATCAAAGTGCTGCGCAGTTTCGGGCGCGAAGGAGGTGACTGTTCATGTCATCAAACCCTGATGTGCACACACACGTACAATCGCATGCAGAAGTTTAAGGACCGGCGTTGCCGCTACATTTCTTTTTTCTTCTCAGCGTAGGCATCACGGCTGAAATCAAGTGTACTGCCAACGTGCGCCTGCTTTACCAGCGCCGTGCTTTCATGCAGTTTCACGTTGCCTGGCTGTGCTAGAATTTTTAGTTTTTATTTGCATGTGCCGGGTGGTATCTAGACTTTTGCATTCAACTGTACACGCACACACACACACACCGTGCGTAGTCTGTTCAGGACACGCGACTGAACAAGAGGGGTCAGCGCCTCCCGAGCGTTTCCAGGGAAACATCGCAATTAGAATGTCCAATTTGGCAACGTAATATTTATTTTGCTTTCAACTACTGCACCGGGCTGACTGGCGCGCTTTTGAGCTTGTGATTCCACGCGATAGCCACCTTTGTTTTTGGTGACGTAACGAGACACCTTTTTTTTTTTTTCACCTCTGAAGCCGCGTTGCACTTGGCGCGGGTTTCGAATAGGGTCGCGTAAAAGGGGCTGTATATAATTGCGGCTTCGTCGAGGAATGGAGGCTTCGCACCGTAGTTGTGCAGTCAACACCTGCCTAAACATATTGCCGGTTTCGCCCGGAGCATTGAAACCAGTAGCAAGGTTTAGCGTGGAGTGCTGAAGGGGCCTCGGAACGCCGGCGGGACGAGCATCGCCAGCGGCGTTGCAGACCGAAGGAAAGCCGCTGGCATTGGTGGGCGTCCATAGATTGAAGGATTACGTAAATTTATCCCGTCGTTGACCCTGGTGGCGTTGAACGCACCCAGCAACAGCTGCTCAGCGGAAACGCTAATGTTTGTGCAGTGGCGTAGCAACAGGGATCCAGTCCGTAACCCTTAATGACCATCGGTTATCTTCCCTCCTCATTACATGTCCTGCCCATGCCCATTTCTTTTTCTTGATTTCAACTAAGATGTCATTAACTCGCGTTTGTTCCCTCACCCAATCTGGATCCCAAGGGAAGGGAAGCGTAGCAGGGGGCGGCAGAAAGTTAGGTGATGTGGATGAGATTAAGAAGTTTGCAGGGACGGCATGGCCACAATTAGTACATGACCGGGGTTGTTGGAGAAGTATGGGAGAGGCCTTTGCCCTGCAGTGGGCGTAACCAGGCTGATGATGATGATGATGATGATGATGATGTAGTAACGGGGGGGGCCAGGGGGCCGTGGGCCCCGGGTGCAAGGGGTCAGAGGAGGGGGGGGGGTGTCATACGCCTGAAGACACCCCTCTTTCCGCCGGCTTGACTGGCCGCAAATGGCAAAGAATGCTCCAGAAGCCCGAGCTCATGTACCCGATGCGTTGCGCTGCAGAATTGTCGGCTGCAGCTCTATAAACACCCTACTAAATAATTGCACGAATGTGCGGGCTAAAAAATTTATTTCGCGAAATGGTCGCTAATCTACTCGCCTTAGCGGAACGTTTCATGTGGGGTGCGCTCGTACCGTGTGTTGATGCTGGGAGCAGGAGTCGCTAAACATGCAGTGAGGCGTAGTAAGGCGTTGAGGCTCTTGAGTCCCTCTTCCCTTCAGAACGCGCAGCGAAGACGAACAAAGACAGCAGAAAGAGGGCGTTCAACCAGCGCACCCGGCGCTCGCGTTTACGGCGAAGCGTTCGTTGAGCGACGTTGCGTAAGTGCGACCGTCAAAAGTCGCGAATTCACGGAGCGAATCGGATTCTCTGGATCGTCTTCAGACTAGGTGTGGCCGAAGAGTTTGGCGGCGTATGACTCGACAGGCTGCATATAGTCGCGGGTGTTGCGATGTTCAGCTCGCTTTTACTTCCCCTCTCCCGCTCGCTCCGAGAAGCCGCTGCGAAACATGGCGGTATGTTTCACGTTTTCCTTCCTACCCTCGAAAGTTTCAGAAAACTGTTATTATTGTGTGACTTCATGTCACAAGTACAGTGTCTGTGTCAGCTGCACAGAATTTTACAAAAGAAAACATGAATTTTGTAAGTATACTTCCCGATATTCTATGAAGTTACGTGTCTTTGTGATTGCTAGGAACTCGGTAGCGTGAAAAATATGGCAGATAAGTAATAACCATATTCTTAATAATTCCTTAATTAGTACTTATAGAGGAAGCACTTCAATTCCAAGAATTGAGGACTCAAAGTAATATTATTAACTGAACAAAAACTTCTTAAACAAAATCGTTTTGGGTGCTACAACCTACGGTACTTTGGCACGGCGGGCGGCGCCCAGTATGGGAGTAGCGAAAGAAATATGAAATAGTGGACCAGTGAGATTGATCCCTCAACCCTCTCCATTGCGAGTGCAGACCAACAGGTTTCGCTGGCACGGGCTTCATCGCGGTCTTCTTCTTCTTTTTTTTTTATGGTGACGCCAAGAATCGACGCGAAGCGTGCTCTATTCTGTTCCCAATCTTTTGGTGGTACCGCAGCTCGAATAATCACGTTTGACCGTATAGCAGCAAATAAAAACAAGACTTTATTGATTAGAATGAAGAGAACTCGTAATCGTCATAGCATTGGCGCCCGCGCAGCAGGGAGGCAGGTGGCGTTTTCCGTTTTTCTAATTTGGTGGGGAGATCAGCGTCACTGAGACACAATTTCATTTTCGTTTAGGGCTGCGCACAACCAAAATACTGCGGGCAGTAGTATCCACGACGATTTTTGTGAAGTTGTTGTTGGGCAAGATATGAATGTCGGCCTTCAATTTTGCAAATGCAATGTTGCCGCTAAAATTGGTAATTAAAACTTTATAAAAAAATTTTTTTTACTTGTGACGTCAGCCGTATTTGCCACGATGCCGCATTTGTATTGGTTGCCAAGCCTTACAGTCTGACAGAAGATGTGCACATGCGCTTATCACAAGTTATCAGTGCAGCACCCTGTGTTATTTGGCGCAGAAAAAACAGCGTGTATTGGCCTCGAGCTCCACCATGGGAAAAGCTGGCGCCACCGTCGGCGTGACGTGCTAGGATGGATCACGTGGACATAGCGGCCGCGTCGGCTGCTTCGGGAGCGCCGCAGCGAGCTGGAGATGAGAGTTCAAGTTCCCTCGTACGCTGCGGTCCTCATTTAGTGGCGAGCTTTTCCCGGTTCGAGTATCTCCTTTAACACGATTGAAAGCACTACAATACGTAGTGGCTGCCTTTGCAGGCGCGCAACATGGTAGGCTACTGCTCGGTGCCGCAATGCAGGACGTACGCAACGGAGCCCGGTGTCAGCCTTATTCATACGTAGCCGCAGGACAAGATGCTGCGTGAAGCTTGGCTCGCGAAACATAAAACCGGCAAACAGTCATCGGCTACAACTCGGGTATGCAGCAAGCACAGACGCGAGGAAGATTTCTGCTACGGCGCCGGGTCTGCAATGTTCGAAAAACGCCCACTGAGACTCTCGCCCGAGTCCGCTGCCCGACTAATGGCATGACGGTTTGGTCTATGAACTTGTCGATGCTATAGATACTGGCAAGTTCACTGGAGTGGAAAGGGAGCGGTAAGAAGCACATTAAAAAAAAACATGGCATATGGTCATGTTTGTGTTATGAAATAATGCACTGGATTACAAAGAAAGAAGCAGCGGGAAATCGCACGCTGAGAAAACCGATAAACATATAGTGCGACGCAACTCGAGAAATAATATTGAAACGTCCAAGAATTTAGAAGAAAAAAAGATTGAATCGTCGCGTCGGCACTTCACAGTCCCCGTAGGCGTCGAAGTCTCTAAAATGAAATTATTTTTGAACAACTCTGATAGCGCCCACGCAACAATGGTTGCTCGCATACTGTGAAATGCTCATATTCTGCGGCCTAAAGCTCATGGCACGGTGCGAAAACGCGCACGCGGCGAAAGCGAAACAGTGCGCGGACAAGCATGCAGACGCGCAGTCGGTCGCTGCGAAGCTGTGCGATCGCTGCATTGAGGCTTCATTCTGTTATGCCTCATTTGGATATACAGACAGCCCACTCTAACAACATATTTCACATAGTTTACTCTCAGCGTTTGCCTACCTTTCACGCAAGAAGCCGGTTCGGGAGACTCCATCGCGGCGACCGCGCACAGTGGCGTTCACTGTACGTATTCGGTAAAGAGATGGCGTCTGTAAACGATTCTGTGCTTTCAGTTTGCCCAGGACTATAATTTAGACAGTAAAAACCTTCTTCCGTTTCGAAAGTACTTACAGAAATGTCCGGGAGAGCTCCCGCGTGGTTTTTTCAGTGAGCGCTGACAGCAAAACCTATGAGGAGCACGCCGCGTGATCCCTCATACTACGCCAGCGAGGCGCCGATACCTGCCGCATTGGTGATCTCTGGGAAAGAAAGCGAAGAATAGGGGGACCCGGGGGACGTGCGCGGTATCCGAGGCGGCTGTACTGGTTGCTGAAACCCGGAAATTGTCGATATCCTCGCCTTCCTCAACTACAGCCGGGGGGTGGGGGTGACAGAAGACCTATGGGCCCCGGGTGCCAGACGACCTAGCTACGCCACTGGATACGATGCACTTTTAAGGAAATGGTTCCTGTGGCGCCTGCCAACGAACGCACAGATGGCCCTTGCCGCTCCCGATAACGTCAGCCTGACAGACCTTGTTTTTTGGTCGACAACGTGAACAAAGTCGCGCCATCATCAGTCCCGGCTCTCACCTCACCAATTCCCGTGAGCAGACAGTCATGCTTGAGCTCCTCCACCACTCTGTCATCGCTTGACAGCCTTTGCGATAGCCTTGAGTGCATCGTCAGCGTCGCAGAACATCGGCGCTCTTAGCGTTCTGATAATCGTCGACGGCGCACCAGTATTTATCGACGCACACCTACCTCCTGCGCACGCTACCCTACACCAGTTGGAGTTTGTTGGTACAATAGACGTTTCGGAGAACGCACGTGCCAGTGTCTATACTATAGATCCTGGCAGGGAAACCGTCCGCTAGGCCTCTAGAGGCGACGAGCAGTCCAGTCCAAGGTGCCAGTCGCCTGTTCTACGCCCGCGACCATGCCACACGTCAATAGTTTCTGGTCGACCCGGGCGCTGAAGTCGGCATCGCCCCAGTGCAGCACAAAGATCGTAAACGGCCACCAGCTTTCTACCTTCAGGAGGTAAACGACACTAGAATTCCTGCCTACACACAGTGATCGCTCACCCTGAACTTTGGCTTACGCCGAGCATTTCGTTGGGTATTTCTTGTTACCGACGTCAGCCATGTAAGCATCGGGGCTGACTTCCTGACAAGTCATGGCCTGCTGGTCGATGTCATGCGTCGACGACTTCTCGACAGCGTGACTCACATGTCAGTAACAAGCGTAGCCTCTACTCATGTGCTACTCTTTGCACGACTGACCACTGTCCCCGACGGTCCTTTCGCCGCGCTGCTTCGAGCCTTTCCGAGCCTCCCTCAATTACCTGATTGGACGCAACCTGTGCAACAGAATGTACGACACCATATCATCGGAAGCGGCCGATCGCGCAATACTTTTTGCAGCGCCCTTCCTTGGTCGGCGCCTAGAACCCGGATAGCACGCGCCCGCATCAAAGGAAAATAAAGATGGCGCCTGGCCTTGACACGCGAAGCCACAGCTCGCAGCTCTATTTCGGCGTCGATTCACGTGAGCTGTCTCTTTCTTTCGCGCCTGAGGCATAAGCCTACAATTTACTTGCGCGTAGCTTGGCGCATGAAAAACTAAAAATGGCGCGAGCAGAGTTCTAGCGCATGCTCCAGATCGGCCATCGTGCGACCTTCTTCTAGCGACGGGGTGTCTCCGCTGCACATGGTTCCTAAAAAAAACTGGCGTCTGGCAACCTTGCGGCGACTAAGGAGCACTAAATAGAGTACCAGTTCCCTACAGGTATCCTCTCCCAAACATCCTGGACGTCAGTGGCTGCCCTTCGCGGAGTAACAGTTTTCTCGAAGATGGATCTGGAAAGTGCCTACCGTCAGCGACCCGTCGCGGAAGACGATATACTGAAGACGGTGTTAGCCACCCCATTTGGCCTCTTCGAATGTGGTGGTATGTCTTTTGACCTTCGGGCAACGCCGGCCAGTCTTTCCAAATGTTTACAGACTCGGTCAATCGCGGTCTCCCTTGTGTATTTGCTTACTGCGAGGACCTGCTCATTCAAACTTGCTCTCCTTACGAGCACATGCAGCATCTCAGAGTACTGTTCTCGCGCCTTAGAAGCCATGGGGTCGGGATCAACGTGACGAAAGGTCGACTTGGAGAGCATATCAACTATTAAGCCGCTGCCAGATGAGGTTCGTGCCATCGAGCCCGTTCGCTGGTACTTTTATTCGGCGCGCATACAGTCTTTGTATATAAATGAGCAAATATATCCTTCGAAATAGTGGCTGAGCCAGCAGCAGCTTGGTTGCCGCGCCAAACCCGGGAAAATAGGCAAAGGAAGCCTCGCATTACTAGACGATTCGTGCTATGGAACTGCGCCACAACCACACACGCATAACTAAAAACGCAAGTTCGTAATTCGTTGTCTGACGCCAACGCCAACCTTGCTAGATCAGCGGATACTCATTTAGGTGTCAGTCGACTAAAGAAATTTTTTAAGTTGCACTGAATCATATTCAGACAGCAAGCCAACGTCTGACACAACTGCGACCTAAAAGGCACTGGTTCTAGCCAGAGCTGTGACTGTGGACCTTATGCCCTACCATTCTTTCCTAGGTAGAGACGTTGCATTTATTAATTACTTTTTTATTCATATTACTTTCAATAATGGCATCCACCCTCCTTGATTGGAGGTGTTCCTTTTTTATATGCCCACGCCTCCCATAAAGCTTCACTCAAGGTTTTTTTCGGACTCATCGCTGTAGTGAGTGGATAGATTCGTTGACTGCACGTACTATGAACATAACGGTCAGTGTACACGCGTGATTATAATTGTGCGAATGAGAAATTAAGGGGGCACGCGGCAGTGCTTATCTAACTCCGTAGATAATAAGCAGCGCCTGTTTACCCAGGCATCAAATGTGGGAGAGAGGGAAAGGAAGGAAAGGACACGACCAAGGTGTGGCATATCGAGGATACCAGCTCCAAAAGCAGGCAGGATGTGCCGCTGTTGCAGCCGCCAATGCACACTTGCAGTGTTTGCTTTCTCATTATCTTCTTCATGGACTGACGGTGGCATCCAAACTAAAATTAATGAGAGCTTCACGTATGTATTCACCAGGTCGATTTTTTTGCACAAAGCCTGCCCTAGCCTTAATTGATAAATGGGACATGGCGTTTATTTTAGACAGAAAGCAGAAGCGACCCCTGCAAGGCCCTATGTGAAGCTCAGTCGTACTCGACGAGGGGCTACCTGAGCGGGGCGAACAACTGTGAATCCTCTGCCGGCCAGGAGAGAAAAAAAGGTTCGTCATTCTGCGGCACACTACATTTTCTTACCCACTATTTACGAGCACCAAATTGAGAACATTGTGCACGATAATTCTCGCTTTTTGAACACACTTTTTATGCGAGGCATTGTTTGTCTCCTAGAAGACAATATGCGGTACGTAGGTCTCTCTCACCTCGTTTAGGGCCCCTTCAGAAAAGAAAATCACGCGTCCGATGGTGGTATTTCAACCATCGTTCTCCACCGTAGCAGCCCGATGAACTGTTCGTTAGTCCTTCCTGTCACGGTGTCTCCGGCGGCGCAACTTAGTTTTGAATATGCCGACAAGTGATGAGAAGGTAAAAAAAGATGACTCGCCATCGCAGTCCTGCGAAAGTGAATGGCCAGCGAAGCTGTTGCAAAACACCCCTACAACTGCTGAGGGGTGTGTGCAATACCTGACTGATGGTTCGGATGGTTGTATTTAGCTTGGTCTTTATTGAAATGTTTGCTGTTCTGTGTGTTGTATGGGTGATTGGCTATGAATGTATGCATTGTTCGTTTCACTTCGTTGAACGCTTCTAGCCTATGGCTTCGTGTCCGCTATGTTCTCGCCGGCCTAGTTCACGTTGAAGTGGGAGGCTGCAACAAGGCAAATTCGCTCACCGCTGCTGCCGCTCTTCATCACGCCAGGATTCTGACAGCGAGTCTCCGCGGTCATCGAGTGAGATGTGCTCGTCTTTGCCTGTGTGCTCGTGACAAAGTGCTTGTTAATTTATTTGGTGAGCGAATGTTTACAGTTTATGCAGCTGATAAAACGAGGGACCTTAATTTATATAGCTGTCTTAAAATTTGGGATCGCAATCAACGCTTCGCGTGTCGGGCGGAACTGACTTTCTTTAAACACTTTTCTCTCATCTTCCCCTTCCTGATTCAGTGGTAGCACTCTATGATGGCTCAATGGCACATGGGCATAGCCACATGGCTAGGTGTCACCTTTCTGCTGGGGTCTTCTTTGCTTGGAACAAGTTCTTCGTGCAACACGCAGCTTCCACGTAAGGAACGCCCTCTAATTTCTTATACTTGCATAAACCAGCCGGCTTGTTTCAATATATTGCGAAGAACTTAGGCTGTGGTGTAATGAAAAAAATTACCGACGATTACGTTACTTCCTAATGCGAAATTTGAGCGCAGCAAATAAGCTGTTTCACCTTTTGGATAGATTGAGGCAAAGAAATCGAGCAACACATGTATGCGCTATCACAGAATTTTTTTTTTTTTCACACGTATTCCTTTAACAAAGACTCCACTAACAGTTCTTGACAGTCATGAAGGAAGCTTTGTGGTCGGAGAAATAGACTGATATATGTTCGACTTGGTACACCAATGCTTGATTTTCAAAGACGAGATCTATACAAGTGGCTCGCGAGGTTGTCACAGCCGTGGGGGAAGCAGAGGCTAAGCGCCGCCGCCGAGAAGACCCTGCCGTTCGCGCCGCCGAAGCGGAGGCTCATCGCCGCCGTCGAGAGCAACCAGCAGTAAGCGAGGCTGAAGCAGAAGCTCATCGCCGCCGCCGAGAAGACCCTGCAGTTCGCGCCGCCGAAGCGGAGGCTCATCGCCGCCGTCGAGAGCAACCAGCAGTAAGCGGAAGCGGAGGGGGGCGGCGTGTACACCCAGCGGCAAACGATGGGGGCAGAAGCGCGCGCAGCAAGCGGACAACACGATAAAGGGAGGAGGGAAGAGATAGCAGCGACCCTTTCCTCCTCTTTCTGCATGGCGGCGACGGTGTTCTATGCAGTCACGTTATCTTGACTCTCTAGCGGCGTCAGCGGCATCCAGCGGTATCAGTCGGTCGCTGCTAGCGCTGGGGGGATGAAAGGGGGGCGGAGCTGGTTACGAGGCCGACGACAACGCCGATGACAACGCCGACGACGACGCGAAACCCAGGAACGGACGCCAAAGAGCTGCGCTCTAAAAAAGTTTGAATTGTTTCTGGCTACCAAATTTGTATTACTGTGGTGTCGAAGTAATATGTCAATTTATTTGAAGACAAACACATCTATAAATTGTCGGGCAAGATACCTGAGCGAGCAACTGGGGCGCTGGCATCCAGTCTATAGTCGCGTTTATTCGATATGGTTGTATCGCTTTGTCTTTTGGTGATGTATTATTTGTTTTTGGAAACGCATGAAATCATAAAATCCTGAGGACATGGAATGAACAGTGAAAGTTCTTGCGAACTGCGTTCGTATTTGTACACGTGCGTCATCAGTTGCTCGTATGATAAGTACTGCACAGTGAAGTGTTTTGTGGCAGCCCCCAACAATCGGCTCGGAGTGAACGCGGGGCCCACGCAGGAGAACTAAGTGAGCTCCGGAACAATGCGGCCGCAACCCAGGCACCATCGCCTTCATTTCTCCTCGTGGAACATGCTCTGCCTCGGATCCTCCGAATAAATAGAGACGGTCTCACCGACCACGCCGTCTCCAAATTGGGTAACCACGGACGTCGGCAGCATATCACTCTAGCCTGAAGACAGTGTTGAGGAGCATTCTCCAGTCGCCAACCTTCCGTGAGCTCCGGCTGGGAAACCCGACAACCTGGCTACTCAAGCAGGAGGCAGGCTTTCAGCTCCGTGGCATCACGCCACAGCAAGACCGGCACCACATCACGGTAGCTATGCTTCCTCTTGCTCTACACCGTAACGTTCTGCCTCCAGGGTCACCGGCTTATGACGGACTCCGGACCTTCCTGCTTGTCCTACCAGAACCGGCAGTGCCATGTCATTTTATCACTGCCGCGAAGCGAGCACTCCGCACATTTTCGTTCGCTACGGAGCTAGGCGCGTCGAGCTCTTCCCCAACAACAGTTACTTGTAGTCCGCCACCTCAGTCGCGTTGAAGTCCCGGCCACCGTTTTCCTGATGGTGGCGGCTACTATTTACCTGGTCGAGCCTTCCAAGACGCAAGTTAGTGCAGACTGCGTCCCCGTTAAGTCATTGCCAATTGCCACGTCTCTTGAGTCTTCACCAACCTTGCTTCATGTCTCTAACATCGCCACACTTATCAATGCGTACCGTCGAGCCCTTGAGCCGGCCTGTCCGTGTGCTTACGGTCACACGACTGCAAACACGTATGTACCCCCCCTCCCCTTAGCTTAACACGACTACAAAAGCGCGGCAAACGTAGCGGCACATCCCGAAAAAGCAGGCACCACAGCGGACAGTAGGCACGGCAGCACAGGGCCCAAGCGCCTGGTCTTCGTAACGCACTGCCTCATCGGCTTTATCGCCATCACGTGTCGATTGAATATAATTGCTTTTCTACATACGCCATCCACTGTCCTTACTTTTATACATTATAGGTTGGGGAGCGAAGAACAGTCGGGAAGTCTGATCGTCGACAACTTGTTTATTACGTTACGTAGGTACCACGTCTGGGCTCAGGCTGCCGTCGGAGCCTCCGAGGAAGGTCCGAAGGTCATTTTCCGGGTTCCGGTATTGCTCTTACGGTTGTTTCATGGGTTGCGTAGGTGGCATTGGCATTCAGCTGAATTATGTTAAATGTCTTCAGCCACTTGCTATCTTTATGCTCTCTTGGTAAAATGATAACACCCACCACACCGTCAACTGATCCTTCCTTTGTCGTCATTTTCACGCTGGAGGACAACACTGACCATGCAAGCTCAAGCGTCTCGCAAGCGGCAGCTATCGAGGAAGCCACAACTGCACGCACGCGCTATCAGAGCTTCGCGGCGCTCACTGTCTCACTGCCATTTTCATCCACACTCCCTTGAGCGGAGCACGCGGGAATGCCCACGCGTTGAGGTGCTCGTTCTGAGTCGTTAAAACAGCGGCATTTCCACAACCAGTTCACGGATCCGATACCCCTCCGGCTCTGCCTTACCGGCGCACGCCTTGAAGTGTGCCACATTTGCACGTTTAATGAACTGCGAGTCAACGTTTTTCTAATGTTGCCTTGTTCTCCCACTCTTTTTCTAACGACCCATCCCGAAATGCACCGCAGGAGCCTGCTGTCAAATGCGGGCGATCGACGAGGTCTTCCGCGCCTGTTAGCAAGTATATTTTTAAAGGTCTGCTGAAGGGGTGAGCTCTGCTAATGATAGTCGGCATGCTACCATATATTAGACAATATATGCTGTTACATATTGCTACGGCTTAGGCCGGGCAAGGAGAAGAGGAAGAAGGCGTTAGCTGTCGCAGCCTATTGACGCCATCTTTGCTTGACCATCCAACCTGGTCCTATAAATAAACGCTGTTCAACCTTAACCGTGACAGTTTTGTGGTGGAGGTGTTGGGTACTTCGGCCAAAACGACAGAGCTGCTGCAGCAAGTCCCACGTCGAAGCCGACCCATCGCTCGACTGCCTCCGACGCGACTAGAGATCCCCGATTTTGCTGCCACGTCTTTCTGTGTTCGATTTCACACTAGGTGACAAGCAGGTTTCACTGCCGCATTATTGTGCGCACCATTAATTGACACCACATCTGCACACCCCATTCGGCAAAAGCCTTACCGCGTGTCTTCGACAGAGAGGACAGTTATCACTGAACAGGTGAACGACATGCGACGAAAAAGTGTTGTTCAAGAGTCCTCTAGTCCGTGGGCCGCACCAGTAATCTTAGTAATGAAGAAAAATGGATCGTGGTGGTTCTGTGTTGATTACAGGATACTAAACGCGGTCACCAAAAAGGATGTGCATCCGCTTCCTAGCGTTGACGATGTGATCGATTGTCTACATTTGTCCTGTAAATAAACACTGCTTATCCTTAACCGTTACAATATGACCTTCTCTTTCTTCATTCGACTAGTAAAAAGAGTATTATTCGCCACTAATGCACGGCAGTGCTTTCAACTAAAAGCGCAAAAGGAACGTTATCACTGTTAATAATTTACATGTCGCACTATTTAACCTGATTATGGTGAGCGAACACTCAAAGTTGCCACGTGTGCGTCTTCCATTGAAGTGATAGGCGAATGCACGCATTCTTTCTTCAGATATTTCGTAGCAGTGGGTAACTTTTACCCCCTCGGTACTTGTTAATTCGTTGTGACAGTCGGTATGTGCGAGAAGGCTGTTGATAATAATGCTTTTTTCTGTGCCATTAAAAAGTTGAGTTGCTTTCACGTCCTCTCGCCGCCATCTGTTTTTCTTACCGAGCAAGATGCTAATAGTCACCGCCTCAACGGCGATCCATAAGCAACGAGAACATTCAAAGCTGCCCACATAACTAAGTTATTATTATATTAGCTCGCTGGTCGCTGAATCAGTAATACGAAATATAAGGGAAGAGAATGACTGGCCACAGCAACAGTAGAAGTGCTTACTAAAATCTAATCAGGGCTCCAGATGCACGAGCTCCGCTGCCAACGAAGAGGTGCTTGCTGACGAGTAGTCTGGCGAGGCCGTCGCGAACTTCGAAGAGAGCAAAAGGCAGCGGGGAACATTTGCAGTGAATGCACATGGCAGAAGGTGTAACAAGGATGCTTTTAACAGTAACAAACTTGCAGAAGAACATGATAACGGCAGAAGAATGCTGTGGAATTGAGATGCCTTCCTCAACGAGTACTTTATTACCTCTTTTCTGAACATCAACAAACGGATCGTCGCAAAGTGGAGCAAATTCTACTTCAGCACGCGAACAATCAATGACTGCCGGACTAGCGGAAGGAGGGGTCCCAGCCTAAAATAAGTCGGCCATGGGAACAGGAACACAGCACCAAAAACCTAACGATGTAGAGTAGGTCGCCACTGACAACAAGGGCAGTGCATGCGGCCTTGGGGACAGAAGAGGGGAAGATAGTCTGCGCTGACAGTGTCAATTGAGACATATGACGATGGTGCCGTAACATATTGTAGCACGTTTCAAACTTTGACACTAATGACACAGACTGCTGCACCAGTGCTGCGCCAGGGCACGTGCAGCGAGGCCGTCCACGTATGCGTGGATCACATTCGTCGGAGAGGGGCCTTCGTATTTTCGTCGATAACGCAGCTCTTGCCTCGGGAACTCTGGCAATTAGTTTTTCTGTTCGGGCCTAGGGGGACGATGACGCGTCAGCGTAAGCGAGCGGCGTTGAGGAGATTGCGAGCGGCAGTCAGCGAGAGGTAGGCAGTCTGACCAAAGGGAGGTCTGGTTAGGGTCCCGCGGAGCAGAGGGCAGCGGGTAGGGTGAAGAGTACGGGTTAGGCTGGAAGCTCTGCCTATAGGGCGTCACGCTCCAACGGCATAATCGTGGCCAGTGAAACCATACGAAAAAATTACCGACGATTACGTTACTTCCTAATGCGAAATTTGAGCGCAGCAAATAAGCTGTTTCACCTTTTCGATAGATTGAGGCAAAGAAATCGAGCAACACATGTATGCGCCATCACAGAATTTTTTTTTTTATATTTCCCGTACTCCTGGATCATCTCGACGGCGGCGACGGTAAGCTTCTGCTTCGGCGGCACGCACCTCTGGATTCTGACGGCGATGGCGCTGGGCCTCTGCTCTGGCAGCTCGTTTAGCAGCAGCAGCAGCAGCAGCAGACGGAGGACTTCCATCGGTCGTCTCGCTCATGGCTCAGAAAGAACTGGCAGATAATTTCGCAGTGGCGAACGGCAGCGGCAATTTCGGCTCGGGCGGTGCACATATACAGATCCGCCGCCACCGATCTGGCTCTCTGATTGCCACCGCACAGGGCGAACGGCAGCGGCAATTTCGGCTCGGGCGGTGCACATATACAGATCCGCCGCCACCGATCTGGCTCTCTGATTGCCACCGCACAGGGGTTGCATTGGAGGAGGAGCGAAGAAAGGAATTAAGTTCGAGCCGGCGCTTTGACAACCGGAGACTCGCAGGAAGAGGGGGGAGGGGGGCGGCGTGTACACCCAGCGGCAAACGATGGGGGCAGAAGCGCGCGCAGCAAGCGGACAACACGATAAAGGGAGGAGGGAAGAGATAGCAGCGACTGACTGATGCCGCTGACGCCGATAGTGAGTCAACCCCAGCTGCGGAGTTGGTTTCAGGGACAACGCCGCCGATGCCGACACAAACAATATGATACCCTCGCTTCCGCAGCGCTAAGAACCAGGTGTAGCCGTGGGAAGGTGGTCACGTATTCGTCGACGTGCCGGGGCCTACGTGAAATAACCGGCGCGTCGGCAACTGAAGAGCACCCTATCCGCCACACAAGAACAGGGGGGGGGACCCTTTCCTCCTCTTTCTGCATGGCGGCGACGGTGTTCTATGCAGTCACGTTATCTTGACTCTCTAGCGGCGTCAGCGGCATCCAGCGGTATCAGTCCGTCGCTGCTAGCGCTGGGGGGATGAAAGGGGGGCGGAGCTGGTTACGAGGCCGACGACGACGCGAAACCCAGGAACGGACGCCAAAGAGCTGCGCTCTAAAACAAATTATATGCCCGTTGTCGAGGGTGCGCCATCGCCCACTGCTTGGTGGATACCTTGGCTGAATGAAGCCAGAAGCTGGATGCCGTGGTGCGGTTATCGGCAACGGTGAGAAAGTCTGACGTGGTGGCCGTGCAAGAGGCCCGGCGTAGGCGAAGGGCGCATGGCTGGGCTTTGACAAAGCTCGATGACCTCAACGATAGCGTCAGGGTTCTTAAAAGCATGCGAAAGGCATCGTTCGAAATCCCTTTCATGATGTGGCGCACCTTGTCCGCCACTGTCATCGTCGAGTTGACGCGTCAACAGAGGTCCTCTATATAGCTCAAGAACGTCTCACCAGTTTGCAAGGACCGGACTCGCAGGCGTTGTTGTTCACGAAGCTTGCGCACGGCCGGTCGTCAAGCTTCAGTCAAGCTTGACTTGAAGCCGGTCCACTTGCGAAGGTCGGCTTCGTGGTGTTAAACTGTACATTGGCGACACCCGTTAAAGAAAGATGACGTAGTTGAGATTCATGGTGTCCTTATATTTGTTGTGGGTGATATGTCTCTCATATGACGAAAACAAATCTTCGACGTGGTTGTCAGGACCTCGCTGACGGAGGTCACGCGCACAAACAAGGGCTGGCGACGCCGGCGGCGTAATATGGCTGGCGCCGCCAGTCATGTCAGACGGGAAAGTTTGGCGGTGCGATTCGAGGCTGGGGCGAAAATCGTAGCAGGGTCCACCAAACTATAAGGCAAGATGATGAATGGCCACAACAGCGGCGGCGCTTACTCAAAACCGATCCGGGCTCCAGAAGGCGAGCTTCACCACAAGCGGAGCGATGGCGATGTGGCTACAGCGGTCTTCGTGTTCGCTATAGAATAACAAGAAAAAAGATAGAAATAATTAGTCATTTGCGTCCAAAGAGTTTTGACCTCCAAGGAACTTGCAGTCGGTTAAGGAAAATGTTTACAGTGAAAGAACGTCTTCTTAGTTACCGCACTAGCCTCAACATGGAAAAATGTGTTTATGAATCGTATGTACACTTCACTGCGATTCCGGGTACCACGCGAGCTCTGAATGACCATCTTCTCCTGTAAATAGTATGTGCATTACTGGACGCGAAACCTTTGTTAAGAAGCGTGACACTGCGATTACAGCGAAAAATGTGCAAAACGGCATTCAATCGTTCCTAGCTCACTCGCTTTCCTAACTATTCATGTAGCATAAAGATCGGAGCTAAACTGATCGCTTTTGTTTCAATACTGAGTATACTAATCTGTAAAAATGATAACTAATCTATGAAAGAGCATTTAATTAGCTTAAACACACTGTCCGTACAACACGCGTTTCTCTGTACTGCATGAACGCTGATATCGAATTGTGTTTGAGGATACTTTTTGTGGTGATTCAGACAGTCTGCTATACTCAGACGGCATCGTATGGCTTCGGAGCCCGCACCGCTAACCCTTTTTCGCTCCGCAAGCTACGCGCTGTAAACGATCTACAGGACACTGACCCGCTTAAGCAATGGACGGCAAAGCAGTGCATTGTAACCAGTTGTTAATAACCATATTGGACGCTGTAGCTCTCGTTCAACTGGTAAACTGTGAATAGTTGGACGACGTGCCATGCCACCTTTATTAGCAAAGTGATGCACCGCAAGAAATGATGCATGATGAAGTCTGAAGTGTAATGAAGTTCCTTCTCTTTTAACACTCCTCCGAGTCTTAGCCGTGCTGTTCGTCACGCTAGCACTAATATTTATTGTTCTCATCTACGACTCCAGCGCTTGGACCTCGTCTCCTCAGCGCGAAGGCCTTTTTCGGAAAAGTCATGCAAGTGTGCAGCAAGGAAATTCTCGCGTACGCCAGGACGATACGGCATGACAAGCTGCACACTGTGAGTATAGGACTAGACACAGTCCAGATACTTCCTAAGGTTCCAAGTTCCTGAACTTCTGCGCCTCTATATGCATATCAAAGCCGTGTAAAACGCCGCAAGTTATTGAATGTAGCAAATCATTCCGGCGTATAGCGCAAGGTGGAGGAAGGTTTGTGAACGTTCTTCCACCTTGCGGGGTTCCGCAGATCTGCTTTGCCGCATTCAATCTTCATGTGTTTCGAGTTTACAAGTAATTTACGTTCGCGCCGCAATCTGCCAGCGTCCTGGTTTGCCTAGAAGCTTCTAGTGAGCTCGGTTTAACGGTGGGCAAGGAATATACGTTTTGACAGCTTGACAACGGAGTGTCAACTGGCTTTATTCAAAAGTAAAAGCAGGTTTGCCGAGTGGCAGTGATGGCGTCCCAATCAGGCAGCAGCTTCAGTTCGAGCAGGCGGCAATGACCCTCACGGCGAGGCAAACTGGTTTTCCGGAGCAAGGGGCAACGACCTCCACGGCGAGGACAACCCAATGACAGACGATCGCTACAAGCTAGAGCGACCATCCCGGAATGGCGTTGGTCCCGGGTTCAATCCCCGCGCCAAGAAAAAAATTTTCTTTAACTGCGAAGCTTGTTTTCTGAGAAATCTGTCTAGCTTATCTTTGTAAGTTTGCGCTACACTCGGATGGATGAGAATGTTCTCTTTCCTGATAGATAAGTTATGTCTGAAGGAACAGTGGCATAATGAAATCAGACTTGCTACATCATTGTTTTACTTTTTCTCTGTTGTTGAATATGTTACAACACTCTTTCCCTTCAGCGCCTTACTAACGGATTCCCCACCTAATCAGCATCCTTGCTTTCCATTTATCATAGTATGAAATGGAAACTTAAAAGAGAACCGGGAAAAAACTATTTTTAGCCCGAACCGGAACTGAACCAGGACCTCGCATTTCGTTTTTCAACTCCGGATGGACACCGAAAAAAGACATAACGGTTTTTAGTTCAGGTTGGCCACCTTCTCTTCTGGAGCTTTTCATCCATGTATTTTTTACCTGTGCTTGTACCTGGATAGCTTCTAAATTATTGCTATCATTTTTGAAGCAGTAGAACAATAATTGCGGTTCTTAACGCGTCGCTCCTGGAGGCAGGCATGTTAATAATACACCCATGAGCATTTGAAACTGGTGACCGTAAGTAGTCGTCCAGGGGTAACAGACCTATATATACTGCTGAAATCAAGGAGGCGCTCACTTTTGTTCACACTTTCATGCAAAAGTGGCTGCGATAGAATTAAGCATAGCCTTTGTGGTCCGTAGCAAGTTTCCTCGGTTTACTTAGCGAACTATGTGAGTTAACTTTTTTATATTTGACGAAAATTAGGACAAAGTTACGGGTTATTTGTACCCAAAGTTCAAAGCGTGGAGGTTAATTAAGGCGTTTGCAGTAAATTACGTATTGAAGCGTTCCGCAGCGTTGCCTGTTTTACGAACGGTGCAGAATTTAGCCCAGCGAGTTCTGAGAGAACTATAAGTGGCACCAAGAGAAAATTTATGAAAATTAAGAGACATTATGCGCAATGCATGCACTTGAACGGGCATGAATGAATTAGAGTTTTAGAAAATAAGTAAACCATAAGAGTTTTGGAAAGCGTCCGATTACCGTTATACGAAATATTCTACATTGACATATCAGGAGAACTGTACGCGACACTGAGTTGACACTGATGGATCCCAATTGCTGTCCCTCAGATTTTGGACCCTGCCGTTGAGTGCGGGAGTTGGCCGAAGTTGAGGAGGACTTTGAGATGAAAACTGGAGGTTTATTTACATTATTTACAGTGAGAGTACAAAGAAATTAACAGTCATACAGTCATTACGGGCCGGCAGTAACTCGGATCAGTAAGAAGCTCGAAAAAGATGAATGAAGGAATGCTCTAGGAATGCTCTTTTGCTGCTCCCGGTCTCTGGCTTTTAACCCTTTCGGTGTCTCGAAGTCACGTCACGTTCGGCCAATCGGCGAGCCCGCTCAGGTGGCATATTTTTTTTGGCCAATCGGAGAGAGCGCTCAGGTGGCGTCATTTTCGGCCACTGGTAGGCGCCCGTGCGATTATGTCACACCCGGCGCAGAGGGTCGTTCCTTGGGCCCGAATTGTCCGAGGGCTTACTGCTCTCTGCGGTATTGCCGTCCTGGCTTGCAAGCGCCGTCACAAAGGCGGATGGGGGGATTGCTGCTAGGGCTTCACGGTGCATTACAGCAGTCTTGCCTCGGAACCCACGTTACCTGGAACAATGCCAGGCGCTCGCTACACTTTCGGGAAGAGTCAAGCAGTGAATAGCTCCACCTGCGGCGCACGAGGTGGGGGACTCCAACTCGTTTGCACGTGCCGCGCCTCGGGAACGGGGTAGATGTGCTCCTGCGCTCCTTAATTAGCTGTAACGCGATTCGATGTGGTCTGGTGAACTCGAAGGAGGCTCAGGAAACGGTCCCGTATCTAACAACACTCGATAGAAATGAGTGTCATGCCAGAGGTGATGGGAATATAATGCTTTACGTTTGTGGGTAATTAGGAGATTTGACAATAATTACTAAGTATTGTTTTATGCCTAAACGTTCGTTTTCTTCACCTAGATTAGATTGGGCAACACAGGGAGACCCTTATATAGGCGTGTTTGCAATAAATACAATCTTTGTAAAAGAACTTCCTTAGCATGGGGTCAAAACCGTTATATGGCAGTTGTATGCTGTGTTTATCAGTGCGCCAGGGAACTCCACTATACACTAAGTTTAGATTTAGTAAAAACAAGGGGGCGCTTTATGGATGCTGTTAAGGCAAAGTGCAAATTGTCTCTGGAGACCTTCTAAGCTTCCCCGAGATATCCTAGCGTGCCCTTCGATACAGTGTAAAATCATTTACAACCTTATAACTGAACAAGGGTATAAATCTATCTATAACTCCCACCCGTACAACCTTTTTGGGGGTAACAGTCGAGTTATAGATCGATCAACACCCTTATTCCTTTATAGGGCGTACATTTTTTTAGTGTACCGGGACAGCCCGAGAACGGCGACCACGACGACAGAGACGGCGTGAATGCGCCTGGAGCGTACGTTTAATTGCTATCGCATTAAAATGCCACTAGGATAACATTTAGTGAATAGGAACGGTGGGGAAGGGGGGACCATTAAAGCAATAAGGCGTGCGAAAGGAACTGTGCGTGGATCCAATACACCATTAGTAAAAAAGTACTTGAACGAGTGCTCGAAATCATTAAACGGGCATTTTGCGTTGTTGATTCCCAGTGCGCTGGAAAAAATTCTGCGTTACAGCGAGCTACTTATATTTGGCGGAAAGAGGGGGGGGGGAGATATTTATGCGTAATACGGCGAAACTTATCGTATCTGGCCGAATGAGAAGTCGTGAAAAACTGCTGAACCGTTGTATTCTTTTCTCGATTTTCTTTCGTGAATTATACGAGGTTCATAGTATATTGTTTCGCAGATGTCCTAGGTGAACAAGAAGCCTGCGAGGACACGCACTATGCCTCGAGCGGCCAGTCGCGTGGCAATTTTGCGTGTAATCGCGGGCTGCTTTCACGCTCGGAAAAACACATTCGTGCAGCATGTATTGAGCAGCAGAAAGCTGCATTGAGAGTTTTTCGTGTTGCTCAACAATTTTCCCACTGACACTTTCCCATTAATTATAATACTTGAGAAGTTGGTTAATTAATTATGAGCAATTATGCATTTAGACGGAATGCAAAAATTATCTCAGTGCCTTCAAGCGACAGCAAACAACATTACCCTGGTTCCGTCCAGCTACGTGGTATTTGCATATATTTAAATCTTGCTGCACGATAGTTGGGACATCCTGCATACAGCATCTCTAATAAATTACTTGAGAATCTGCTTGAAAGCATATTACATGCGGATGAGGCTTCCAACGGGTCAATCAGACACAGTCAACCTGTTTTAAACATGTGGTTTATTTCAAATAACAAAATTACTTAATGCAAATGCTCGAAATGGAGCAGCTTCTCTGAAAAGTGGGCTGTGATTCTGCAAGGTCAGACAAGTGTGCTATGTTTTTACTAGGCTTCAAGACTGTCACGCGAAGCATGTGTTCTTTTTTCTTCCTCCGTGCAGTTACACCTAGTAGACCGGTGAGCAATCCGCACAAAAGTAAAGCATTATGCCCATCATAAGTCTCAATTGCTGCGGGTCTTACTTTCGTGGTTTAAGAAAGTGCGAAAGTACCGTTTGTTAACCTTAACCAATGTGTTTTTGACGGAAATATACCAAGCACCTGCGTCTGTTTATTCGCAGATCCTTCACATGGTTTGTGACAATTACAAAGTATGCAAGGCCTTCGCACGAAAGGGAGTGCCAAAACCTGTACGTATGCACGTCTTAAGTATGTTTCATAAACAAAACAAAAAAAAACATTCAAATGTTGCATTTAGTGGAACAGCTCGAAATTTTTGCTTTGTCATTCTGTGTATCATCCGCAGCAATATCTATTTTACACAGCTCTGTTTTCCAACCCTGTGATGACATTGTCCTACGAAGTGCACCGCATGCGTAATGAATTAACGCATTCAGGCGAACGCCTAATAAGGCTGTCTGCAGCGAAAAACAGGACATTGCAGGTACTGCATTCGTCAATAGAAACGCGAGGAATGAAGTGCGTGGTCCTTGCGCGGTCATTGCGCCGCCTAGCGAAATGCAATGAGGGCCAACATTCCATGACGAAAGCTGATGTGCTAACAACTGCGCCCTTTCGTTTTCCCTAGGCAGCGAAAAAACTGCACACTTGCCTGCTATTCGTAGATAATGTTCTGTACGTATGCCTTGTGAACATGCCCTAGACCAAAATACCGCTTTCGACAGACGACAGAATTTATAGTTCTCTTTTTATGACTGCAGCGAATTTCATTCGAATGGCTTGAAGAGATGGCTTTGAATAGTACGAATTAAAAAAATTCATTGTTACTCATGTATTTGAACAAAGAAGTAAAGTTTGGCGTTTAGCTGAATCATTACTCATTCATTTAGCCTTATCAAATGCCCCTTCGGGGCCTTTAGGGGCATTATGAAATAAATAAATGGTCTCACCTGCACGGAACAATTTATGTATACCTGCGTCATATCTTAGCGAACAGAATGATGGATGCGATAAGTATAAGGATGCTACTTCAGATGTTTGCAGTGTCCATTTCTTAAAAACCGTTGTCACAATGCTGAAAAAGAAAAGATGTGCCATGAACAGATAGCGCGAAATAAAATAACGTTAGAAAACGAAAACGAATACACACGCGATTAGTTAGCGTGTGCGCAACGGTTTGTGGCTCACAACGTGGACCGTCATGAAAAACACCATTTGTGAAGTCCGCCTGTTTTCGATTACGTAAGCGCAGGCAAGGAAAACATTTTGCAGGATCTGCGAGCACGTGTTAAACTACAGCGCCTGGACTTTAAAAAGCAGTGAAAGGCTTTGATGTCGCTCGGCAGTGCTATTGGAAGAATAAAATTACTGTACATGCACTATCTATCTATCTATCTATCTATCTATCTATCTATCTATCTATCTATCTATCTATCTATCTATCTATCTATCTATCTATCTATCTATCTATCTATCTATCTATCTATCTATCTATCTATCTATCTATCTATCTATCTATCTATCTATCTATCTATCTATCTATCTATCTATCTATCTATCTATCTATCTATCTATCTATCTATCTATCTATCTATCTATCTATCTATCTATCTATCTATCTATCTATCTATCTATCTATCTATCTATCTATCTATCTATCTATCTATCTATCTATCTATCTATCTATCTATCTATCTATCTATCTATCTATCTATCTATCTATCTATCTATCTATCTATCTATCTATCTATCTATCTATCTATCCATTTTTCCTGACCTACGCCAACTTGAGTCATAGCCTACTGGGTAGAGCATCGGGCGGCTGTGCTGAGAGTACACATTTTGAAACGAACCGTCTGACAAACTTGGGTTGCTGGGTACGGGAAATTGCCTATGGGCCCCAGGGCATGTGGCACTGTTCAATCACACACAAAAAAAGATCATTTGAGCAAAAAGTCTGAGCCTTTCCTCTCTTCGAAGGCGGATGACCAGCGGAGCTGTATATAACTCTAAATAAAATAAAGCAACAAGACAATATAATACAAATATGGACACTGGTATGTTTATTTGTATTTACGTTTATCTTGTGGCTACAGTAATTATGGCTTTATGGTCACTATGATGGACGGCCACGGGCTCTGTGACGGCACTGGAGATATTCTCAGCGAGCGTTAGGTCTATGCACGACCGATGGCGCGTCATGGAGACGTTCATCATCATCATCATCATCAGCCTGGTTACGCCCACCACAGGGCAAAGGCCTCTCCCATACTTCTCCAACAACCCCGGTCATGTACTAATTGTGGCCATGCCATGCCTGCAAACTTCTTAATCTCATCCGCCCACCTAACTTTCTGCCGCCCCCTGCTACGCTTCCCTTCCCTAGGGATCCAGTCCGTAACCCTTAATGACCATCGGTTATCTTCCCTCCTCATTACATGTCCTGCCCATGCCCATTTCTTTTTCTTGATTTCAACTAAGATGTCATTAACTCGCGTTTGTTCCCTCACCCAATCTGCTCTTTTCTTATCCCTTAACGTTACACCTATCATTCTTCTTTCCATAGCTCGTTGCGCCGTCCTCAATTTGAGTAGAACCCTTTTCGTAAGCCTCCAGGTTTCTGCCCCGTAGGTGAGTGCTGGTAAGACACAGCTATTATATACTTTTCTCTTGAGGGATAATGGCAACCTGCTGTTCATGATCTGAGAATGCCTGCCAAACGCACCCCAGCCCATTCTTATTCTTCTGATTATTTCCGTCTCATGATCCGGATCCGCCGTCACTACCTGCCCTAAGTAGATGTATTCCCTCACGACTTCCAGTGCCTCGCTGCCTATTGTAAATTGCTGTTCTCTTCCGAGACTGTTAAGCCTTACTTTAGTTTTCTGCAGATTAATTTTTAGACCCACTCTTCTGCTTTGCCTGCTGCCTTCTGCTTTGCCTTGAGACGTTCGTGTTGGCGTAAAACATTGTGAAGACCGAACTCTCCGAGAGAAACGCCAAGAACCACTTTCCGTCGGGACGAGACACGTCAACGTTAAAGTCACCCATAACGACAATGGGATTGTGGTCCACCGGGAGGATCCACCCATATGTGTCGGTCATCAAGCCTTCAAGGTTCCTCTTTGTTCCGGGATGAACGCGCACGGTGGCCACAACGATTCCGTCCCCAGTTTGTTCGGTGCACACGGCGGTACATTACACGGCAAGGCTCTCAACCGTAAGGCATAGGGCGAAACGGCCGCGCTGTTCTTGTTTGCGTAGATCGCAATGCATCGAACCATCATCCATTATCTATCACCGGTTTTGACACATGTGTCCTCAAACGCAGCTTGGACACATACGCTGATAACATTTTGCCCTGTGCTTAAGCTATTTTAGCTCTATAGGCGCCTCCATCTTTACACTGGCTAACCTCCCTGTCTTTCTCCCCTCTTGCCTTTCTCTCTCTCTCTCTCGCGGCCTGATGGCGCAGCTTGCCCAGAGGGAACTGCGAGAGAGGAGCCTGATGAGCAGACGTGTCGTACATGACGCGTTTCGACGGCATGGCAATAGGTGTATCGCTACATTGCTTCATGTTAATCGCATTAACGCCGACTTGGATTGTGGGATGGATTCTGCCGCAATTTTTACAGATGTACGACTGCATCCTGAAGGCACTTGATAAACAGGTAAGAGACCTGCTGTACGACAGAGTGAAGTGTACAAGAGAATAATTGGGTTTTTATTGGTTAGTTTGGGGGTGTTCGCAACTGCATTCCACTGAAGACACTTGCGTTGCGGTGGACTCTATCTATACATGCTCGGGAACAAGTCGACGAGCTCACTCATGCGAGGACTCAGAATGACTCCCACTCCCACCGATACGCGAGTCTTAGTGAGCTCGACTGACTCTTGCGGGGAATGTAACTCTGAGTCTGACTGAGCCGAAGTTAATTTTAGTAGGCGTGAGTGTGAGCGAGTCAAGCTGAGTGCACGTAGGTGCGTAAGTGAGGCAAGGTGAATCTGAGCGCGCAGTCCTTGCGAGTCCGGTAAAGTCTGACATCACTAAAACTGAGGGACGTCTGTTTATTTTGTCCACCTATGGTACTCGGGTCACATGACCCTTAAGAGAAGGAATGTGCAGGGCTTGCTGCATCACGCTACTATAGTTCGCTTCCACATTGTTTCCGAAAGTCGGCAGGTTTGTATCCACAACGAGAGACAGGTTCACAGAAAGATAGAGGCATGAAGTGAAAAACACTTGGAAGGATAAGCAATCTCGTTGGACCCAACATTTCGACGCGAGGACTTTATAAGCGTTGAGTTCAGCGACATTCCTACTTATAACACTTGTATAAGTCCAATGGATCAGGCCTAAAACGGGAGAGTGTTGCATCGAGCCAAAACTTTATTGTCCTGCACAATGCGCAGCAAGGAGGAGGAGACAAAGGAGAGGAAAGACAGGGAGGTTAGCCAGTGTAAGTACCGGCTGGCTACCCTGTGCTGGGGAAAGGGGTAAAGGGAATAAAAGGAGAAAGAAGAAGAGGGAAAAAAATGGAAAAAAAGAGATAATTCACACAGTAACGCGAAACTACGCGCTGCAAAGGCTCCGAAAGTGCTGTACTGCAATTTCAGGGGCCGGAGTAAATAAACACTGGGCTCTTTTCCCTTTTTCTGCTCACATTGGATACACTATGGTGCCTCTAGTTTTCTAACTAAAGGCGCCATAGCTGTAGTATCAAAACATTCGAATTATTTAGCGCGTTCAATCCTCCGTTGACACATCAAACAGGCGCGAAAGGAGGCAGCGGCAGCAGTGTTGGTCCACAAATTGATATCCCACGTAGGAATTGAAAACAGTGACGCCCACTCCTGGTGCCCATCCGTGGGCACAGACGACCGTTGCTAAACCACTAGATAAGTTTAGATGTCACCAGAAATGCCACCGGAAGAAGCTGTTACATGATCAATGGCGGGACTACTGCACCGCATTAGGTAGAGAAGACAGGGCGTCTTGTCAGCAAAATGAATTACGATTGAACGATTTACGGTCAACGGTGCGGCCAATGCCTTCTTGTTCCGAGCCATCTAAATCACCGGACACTTGATAGAGTGTTTTCCGCGTCGCAGAATGCACCGCTCAGCCGACCCCGTAGAGCCGCAGTTGTCGCAACATGGACTTGTAGTTTGTGAAAGCGGCAAAGCGGCGGTTTGCTTGAATAAAATCGAATTCTGGCGTTTTACGTGTCAGAACCACTCATTATGGTGCACGCCGTAGTTGGGGGACTCAGGATTAATTTTGACCGGCAAGGCATCTTTAACATGCCCGCAATGCACGGGACCAGGGCGTTTTCTCATTTCGCAATCTGCCCAGACACTTATACGTCCCGGACATGTCCCTGGTGTAGCAACCACACAGCGGCACTCGCGCACATAACACACGAATGCACCGACCGTCCGGGCGAGTCACAACACACACACTCACTACGTGGTGTTGGGAGGCGAGACTCTCCGAACTGGACCTGGGAAGCCAACTGGCGACCCTCGAGCAGGCCCGGCGATCGCCAGTGGAGCCCTGTCAGAGGGAACCACCCAGGAATAAACCGCGCAACGGTTTCTGCAATAATAAAGCTCCTCCTCCTCCTCCTCCTCCTCCTCCTCCTCCTCCTCCTCCTCCTCCTCACATTTCGCCCCCATTGAAATGCGAACAAACGCGAGTTAATGACATCTTAGTTGAAATCAAGAAAAAGAAATGGGCATGGGCAGGACATGTAATGAGGAGGGAAGATAACCGATGGTCATTAAGGGTTACGGACTGGATCCCAAGGGAAGGGAAGCGTAGCAGGGGGCGGCAGAAAGTTAGGTGGGCGGATGAGATTAAGAAGTTTGCAGGGACGGCATGGCCACAATTAGTACATGACCGGGGTTGTTGGAGAAGTATGGGAGAGGCCTTTGCCCTGCAGTGGGCGTAACCAGGCTGATGATGATGATGATGATGAAATGCGGCCGCCGCAGCCGGGATTCGTTCCCGCGACCTCACGTTTAGCAGTGCAACACCACAGCCGCGAAGCCATGGTGGCGTGCAGCGGTGGTTCGTGTTTGCGACTTCAAAGGGGCGCTAAAGAAGAACACTTAATGAATTTAGACTGATGAAGTATTTTGGGATTATTTGCGCTCATTTAACGCTAAGCGGTTGATTATGAGAAGAAAGAAACGATGATCAAACTTAGAATTATTTGAAGTTTGTCCGAAACGTCAGCGCCGTTAACGCTAGTAGGACGTCGCAGATTTCAAAGTATCCTAGTCTTTAGGACGTTGTGACTCAATAAATCTCCTCGAAACTTGATGAGTTTAGTAGCTGGCTCCTTTAATATACGACGCAGTCAACATCTTCAGATACCAAATTAACTACACCTCAGCGTCCCCGCCAGAATTGATGACATCATGGCGGGCTGGTGCGGTCAACCACCAGTCTTTCGTTTTTGCGCCTTCTCTGACTTATGAAGGTTCCAGTCACGATGACTGTGGCTTTGTTGGCATTACAGAAGAGTAATTTACTACTACAGCTGAGATTATGTTTCTCTGCAGTGTACTTTTAAGTCGTTACCGACGGTAAAATGTACGTAATTTTTGGAGTTGCGGTTGGGCAAGACTTGACTGACGTTTTTGGTCAATGCAACGCGAGAACGTGCAGCAACCAAAGAAGGAAAACCAGAGCTCTCGCTCCCTGTTAACATACCGCTTTGCCATAGCGGAGGTCCACTTTTCGTGAGCTTCTGTTGCACAACGTACCCGCCGTGTTGGCTTAGCGGCTATAGTGTTGTGCTTCTAAGCGCGAGGTCGGGGGATCAAATCCCGACCGCGGTGGCCGCATTTTCATCGGGGCAAAATACAAAACAAAAAGAGCCCCTGACCCATTCAGTGGGGGCGTGTTAATGATCCCCAAGTGGTCAAAATTAATCCAGAGTACCCCATTTCGGCGTGCTTCATAATCAAATAGTTTTGCACGTAAAAGAGGAGAATAAGTTCATTCTCATAAACACTTGTTTTCTGTCTCTCAATTATTGTGCAATAGTTTTCAGTTTTGAATTTGTCTTTGATTTCACACACGGTTCATGAGAGATGACGAGAAGTAAAGTTGCTTTGAAGCAGTCTGGCAAGCTCCCAACCACCTGTTACAAGGGCGCCGACAGCAAAGTAATATATCCACAATTAATACAGGGAAATGAAGAATTGACACAGGATTAAGGCAGCAGTAGGTATACCTAATCACAATAAAAATTCATGAGCATAGTTACAAGGCACAAGAAAAACATTATGCGTCATCATAAAGAACAAATCGAGAATGTCAGTTACGCACATGAATAAAGAAAGGAATAACAATAAGCAACGTTATGATGCCAGTGTTTTGCTTTGCAGAATAACCGGACAGATGTCTGGCGGAACCTTTTCGTAAATTTCTGAGCAGCTTACCGTTGGGGTCCCAGTCACAAAATTTTAAGAAGTTTACTGGGTTCGTTTATTGCTGTGCTGCATAAAATATATCTCATTTAATATATTTGTTCTCACCGCTAAGAGTCATCTCAAGCGTCACTTACAATAAACTGCGCAATAACTACTAAATTTTATTCTGAGTTTTGCGCATAGTTATGTGTTGCGCTTATGGCAAGCCGATGGCGGCAAGGCCCTGCCAGGCACCTGCTGCCTGTAGCCTCATGTCTTCATATGCGGCAATTTAACATAGAAATGAGAACAATAATAATAAGAACGCTCGTGTGACTTTCTCATTTGCGCTTCCAGTGTTCCACAGTAGTATTCAAGCTTCTTAACGACTTTTTTTTCCTGCCAGAGTTCGCATTTAACGCGCCTGCACATTTCCGAAGCTTACAACGAAACTTCACGAGAGGCTCTGGTAAGTGAACTAGTCGACCTTCGCTCGGAAAGCTACCTTTACTGCAGAAGTATGTAATAAACAAGAACAAATGCGCGTTTCCACGCATTTTGTGTCGAAGAGACGTTATTGGTTAACAAATGAGGCAGCTATTTCTGTGGCCGCGGGGTGTGCGTAGCCTCCATCGCGTTTGTTGTGCGAGCCGCTTGCGTGATAGTCACGTGGAATAGACGCCACGCTCGTTCGGGCAACGTTGGAGACTTGGAATAAAGGAAACATTCGACACACTCCACTGCAGTTGGCATCCACGCAATGCAAAGCACTGAGCGACTCGTTTCAGTATTGCCATTGCGTTCTTTAAAGCGTCAAATGAACTAACTAACTAACTAACTAACTAACTAACTAACTAACTAACTAACTAACTAACTAACTAACTAACTAACTAACTAACTAACTAACTAACTAACTAACTAACTAATTAGCAAACAAACTAACTAAACCCAACTAAAACAAACAAACTAACGGACTAACGAGAGATTGAGAGAACGAACCAGTGAACGTTTCCCCTAATTGCTTCTTTATATTTTTTTCTTTTCAAAATATTTCACCACGCCTTGGGGTGCCTTCATTCACCTGTGGAGCCTTGTAGTAAAAGTATCACTCTAGAGGAAAAACAAAGTATTAAATATGCAGAGAAGAGGTCAGTTAGAGAAAGCGCTGGTGCTGGTTGGTCCATTATTTGACCACATGGGGGTTCTAGAAGAGTATTGCATAAGTGTTTTGGTCATAACGACACCAGAAAAAAAGGAGACGTTTTGATTTATGTAAAATGTACCTGCATGAATCTGTATAATGCAAGTCTACTGCGTCAGTCACACTATCGCTTCGTATACTTGCGGTTTACTTGTGTTAATTAAACACAAATGAATCACATATAAAACGTCTCAAGTAAAAATGCCGCACGGGACATCAAATTGATTCTAGTCAAGCTCAATATACGTTTAAGAAAGCATAGACACAAAAATGATTATATAAGAGGGTAAAAACTATAGAATTAGAACATAATTTAATGAATATATTATTAGTAATTATGATAATAACAATAACAATCAATAAGTCAGTCAGTAATTTACCAATATTCCCAGGAACAACACTAAGGTATTTTGCTGGTGCACAGAAAAACAAAAGGTAGTGACTACAGTGACGGGGCCCGGCACTTTAACATCAGCACTACAGTGACGGGGCCCGTCGCTTTAACAACAACACTGTAGCGACGGGGCCGCCACTATAACGATGTCGGTATCGGGGGCGAGGATTACGGAGTCGCCATCTGTCGGAAGCGCCTCACTTGCGCACACTCTTAAAATTTTCACACCCTTATGGGTGTAATGCGGGTGTATTCATCTTTTCACCCTTGTAAACACCCTTGAAACACCCTTTTTTAACGGAAAAGGGTCTTCAACAAGAAAACACCCTTGGAACACCCCAGTCTTTCTAATTTACACCCTAATTATAAGGGAGTAAGTGAACAAGCTTACAGTATATGATAAATGAACATTGCCAGTTAAGGCGTTGATATTGGCTATACATGAAACGCGCGCTACCTGCGCTTGAATTAGGTAGCTGGAATGATTGGATCGGGACATCTAGGCAGCAGCGCACTGGCTCCGAACAGTGGTCAAAAATGAAGTTACCCACGAATGTTGATATCGAACGGATGATACTAACGCGCAGACTTTGCATAGCCAGATATCTGCAAAAGGCTTCATATGATCAATGGCAAAATATTTACAATGCTATCACTGATACTTAAAGGTGTGCAACCAGTTCGACTGGGAATGGTTAGGAGTGAGGGCTAACGGTAAATAGCTCACCAACTTACGGTTTGTAGATGACATTGGCATACTCAGCAACGCTGCAGACTATTTGCAACAAACGTTTGAGGACCTTGTCGAAGAAAGCGTAAGAGTCTGATTGAAAGTTAGTATGCAGAAGAGAAAAGTAATGTTCCGCAGCCTGGCGAGAGAACGAATGTCATGGTCGGCAGTCAGCCTCTAGAACCTGCGCAGAAATACGTTTATTGAGGTTAATTACTCGCAGGGGCCTCTGATCAACGAAATTAACAAAAATAAAAAAATTAGCTGGAGAGCTTACGGCAGGCATTACTAAATCATGACCAGGGAGCTTACTGCTAACCATTGCTTTCTACCGTTACTAACGTATGGGGCCGAAACTTGGAAGTTACCAAAGAAGCTTGGGAACACGTTGAGGACCGCGCAACGAGCGATGGAATGAAAATTATTAGGCATGACGATAATGGACTGGAAGACAGCGATGTGGATTAGAGAGCGGACGGGGATAGCTGATATTGTGGTTGACATTAAGAGGAAAAAGTCGTGCTGGGCAGACATTGCAATGCGTAAGGGCGAGAACTGCTGGTCTATTGGAGTTGCAGAATGGGTGCTAAGGGAAGGGAAGCACAGTCGAGGACGGCAGAGAATAATGTGGACGTGATGGAATTGGGAAACTTGAAGACACGTGGAACCAGTTAGCACAAGACAGGGGTATTGGAGATCGCTGGAGAAGCTTTCATCCTGCGATGGACGTCAAAATAAGCTGATGATGATGATGTTGATGATGTGACGACATCCATGCTTGCTTCGCGGCATGTCATTCATGTTATGTCATGCATACGTGTCATGCACGTTCTGATAGCTCGATTTGCGTCGATTTCGGGGGGGGGGGGGGCTAGTAGCGGCGCAGCCAAGTGGGGCACGCCGGGAACTTGTAACGCTCACTAACAGTAAAATTTTTGCTGCTATGGCAATGGCCCCGCTCCTTCCCCCTCCACGGTCAATTGTGACCCCCCCCCCCCCTCACGCGAAAAAATTTTCTGGCTACGCCACTGTGGGGAGGGAGGTGTAAGATCGCTCTAGACCCCTCCCCCTAACTTGTCAACGGAAACGGGGGACGGGAGGGCAGCTGCCGCCGGGCCGCAAACCTTAGGCAGCCCAATTACCGGCTGCATTTCCCTTTGGACGTGAATACTGTTCTAATGTCATTACACTGTAGGATTCGTGGCGGTTCGAGGGCATGCGACAACAACAAAAAAAAACACACATACAGCCATCAGCAAGTCTTAGCTTGAGCCGATCTTTGGGAGCTGGGCAAGACTCTCACAAAAAAGAAAGTTTGGCACCCCTCTTACAGGCATTGTCAACTCTGGGTCCCACCGCTAACTGCACATTTCCGGTAAAAAAAAATCACACAGGACCTCCTCTCGCATTTGTCTAAGTGCGCGTGAGCATTGTGACTCTTCTTCATCTACACGCAGTCCATGTCGTTATTAATGTTATGAGACTTGATCCGACAAGTATAAGCGACAGCGCTGCGGCGACACGAGCTGCTCTGGTCGGCGGCGCAAGCAAAGTACTGCAGGTGACGGGGCCAGGCGCGCTGGTGACGTTCCGTTCGTTTTGAGCCGGTATCGCTCTTTAGCCCTCCTCATCCGCGTCGAACCATTATCAACCGTTCTCCGGCGCCGGCTGCTTGTAGCACGGCCGTGTGAACCGTATCTTGAAAGCGAACTGCATTGTGGACAGAGTGTGCCCACTGCTGAAAACTTCACGCGCTGTGTTCTCACCGTTTACTTCGCTTTGAAAACAGACGCGCGTACACCTATCTTGAAAGTGATCTGCGAAAAGCGCATAGTGCGGCATAAGCTGAAAGCTTCGTGAGCGCAGTGTTTTCGCCGCTTCGGTCGCGTTGAAGCGAGAGCTAGCACGTAGGTGAATTCACTCGCTGCTGCCGGTTCTATTTTGAAAGATATCGTGCGGTACGGACTGATGGACGGATGGTTTTTCTTGTTGGGTAAGTATAGAAATGCTTACGTTATAAAAAAACTCGCAAGGTTCGCGAATTTCGCGATAAGTACCAACACCAACCCCACTCCCCCGCCCCCCGCTGAGCGATGCCGTCTTGATCGCCCCCTCCCGACCCCGGGAAAAGGGACACTACCTCTCTATCTCAGTTGAAGAAACGATGATGAAACGTTAACAACGACAAGAACGGCATTTCCTGAGCTGTCTTATGGCCTCCGAGATTTGCGCGCGAAGCTGGCGCGCGCGAACCTGGGAGGCCATAATTGGCCGCTTAATAACATAAAAAACAAAGATAATGCCAAACGACACAGTTAAAAATTCAAAGAACTGATCTTAGCTATACTGTTTGGGGAAAAGGAATAAAAAATTAGACAGCCGCAACACACGCCACTAAAGCCGCCACCGCCGGCATAACGCGGAACCAACGGTTGGCAACGTTCATTCGCGCGTCATTGCTTCGTCCGCTTCGTCTCCGCTACGAGAGCCGCCATCTTCTCGCGCCTAACGTTTTGTATGGTTTTGTTCTCTGCAATCCGCGCACATAACTCATCGGTGGATGCACGTCTGCTCGGCGTCGCAATGCGGCCTGCGTCATTTTCTCGTGTTCGCGCAATCGGTGTGAGACATGTCGCATGTGAAATGTTTGATAGAAGTGCCTCACGTCCAAGTGAAGCGGCCATATGGGTGCTAAGGCGGTGTGCCCCGTTCTCGGCAGCGTCGACGGGTTTCCGGCATGCGGATTTCAGGTACGTGCAAATGCGTTTCGCCCTCCTATTGAGCTCCGGAGCAAAGCGTGCAATATTTCATGGGAAAGATGCAGCGCCCGTCATCATGGTGTGAATTTCGAGCGCCAAACGAGAACTTTGGCACTTAGAGCACACCGCGGCTGCTAAGTCAGCGTGGAAATTGTTTTACGTTACCGTAATATGTTGCTGTCAGTCTAATCTGCGGCTTGTGGACAGCTAGCCCATTGACTTTTTCTTGTGGCAGCGATAGGTATATAAATACAAGTGGTAACAATTTTCGAGAGCAGAGAGTTGTTTCGCTCGATGTTTGGTCGTGTTCATGGCGTTATGAAAGCTAGAAAACTAACTGGCTTGATCGTGCTTAGTTCCAACTCCAAAGGGCGTAACATTGGCGCTGTTTATGTTTGTTTTCGGTGTCACGAGTACCACTTTCATGCTTTTGTTGCATGAGAGTGGTAGCTGCTACATGCCCTCTGGGCAGAATACAATAAAAGCAATTCCCTCACTTTCATTCGTATGCAATGTGACGTAACAAAATTTCCAGCGTTTTATTCGGAGCGCAAATATCCAGTATAGTTTAGTAAGAAACTCAAATTCTGTCTTAGCTTAGTAGGCGTGAAACAAGTGAAACTCTCATTCCTTGTTGAATTGTTCGCCCAAACCGCACCGCCCGGAGATGCGTCATCGGGTAATTGACAGTAGCTTCGCTACGTGAGTTGTTTTATGCGCCAATATTGCCCGGTTATGTATCCTGTTTATTTATGCCGACGCTCGTTCATCTTGATTTTAAGCGGTTACTATCCCCGAGTACCGGACGATGCCAAACTTGTGAGGTGTAGCTAACGCGGGAAATTCAAAGTGGCGTGGCTGCAATTTCCTGTTTTTACGTTTCTTGCATTCAAAGCCAACAGACACAGTATCGCTGATTTATTTTCCATTTCTGCTGTACTTGATCAATCTAATGTGACAACTGCATTTGCTCTTTAATGTTCTCCATTTACTGTGTATTCAGCTTGGCTGCCGTCCTCTCTTCAGAGGATGCCGCTGTGATAGCTCATTCGTATAGCACATGCTTCTAGGTCCTTGTGTTTCAAGGGCTCTGGCGAGGCAGCAGTGCTCCAAGTAATTTTACCATCCTATATATTTTATATTTTGCATCATTCTTCCACGATGGATTTTAATGTTGATAGTATTCGTCATTAGTCATCGCCATAATATTATAGCACGTAGATTTTACGCACTTTACAGCGACAATTTTTAGGCCAGTTTACAGCCAAGTCACATCTTCCATAATACATCGTCAACATTACCACTTGTCATGGCGCTCTTTGGCCAAACCTGGCCCTTGCGCCATAAAACACCACACATCATCATCATCAGCTTGGCTGCCAGAAAATGCTTGAATTTCTTTCAGTATCCAAGTGACGAAATATTTCACTGACGACTGTGTGTGAAACACGCAAGATGACAAGACTGATAGCAAAATGATGAGATATTTCTTTTATAGCGTTTGGACTCGACTTTTGGTGAGGATGTCGATCGACCTTGGGCCTGGTGACAGCACACCCGACATTGCCAAAGTGCAGCCTATCAGTTGAGTGCCCCCGAATGGACCATCAACATCGGAAAATGAAGCAGAGCCAGGTAGGGGCAATCTTCACTTTGGAACAGAATACTGACAGATGCCTCTTTTTTTAAGAACTAAATAACATATTTACAAACCAATCCTTTCTCTTTGTGCAGCCTACATAGAATTGTTTTTTGCTTGTTATACAGACTTTCAGAAAGCAGTTCTTCTGAACCCTTTTTGCATGCACAAATAAATAAAAAGGAGTGCACTTTCAGAAGAAATTGATGCATTGAAATGTGCGTTCGACACACAATGAGATGCAAAATAACCAACAACTTTAAAGCGGTAAAAAAAACAAGTTTGAAACATGTTCTAACATCATAACCCGCCTTGGCATACGGATCTAAATATAGCAGCAATAGAGGTGCATGCAGAGAAGTGTTTGTAAATATTTGCAAGATATGTACATTGTCTAAGAAATTATTTTTATTTACTTGGAGCTTCTTGGTGCCATGGCAGTGCAGTAAAAGCTCAAAATGATGCCCCTGCTCCTAATAAAGCACCTTTAGATTTTAAAATTAAATTATGTGCTTTTACATTCCAAAGTCACAACCTGAAGTTTTGGGAACCTGGCCTTCTTTAATGTACACCTGAATCTAAGTGCATAAGCGTTATTGCATTTTACCCTCATTGGAGGGCAGCTGCCATGGCCTAGATTGAAGCTGGGACCAGCATGACTGAGCAGCATGGCATCATAGTAAGTGGGCTATAACACCAGGTCAAAATGAGAAATACTGCTTAGAACTACCAACTTCTTGGCTCACAAGCACTTTGCACTAAGTTAAAGGAGTATGGAGTACTGACAGCGACCGCTTATGTACCCATTTCTTTTTAGACTGTAGACTCCATTATTAGAGTGCGAAGCTTCAAGTAGTCAAAACCAGCCTAAATTACAGAACCAGCTCAAAACACGCACCATGTATGCTGGATTTGGACATGCAAATGGAGTCAATTCATGTCGCCGAAATGGAGGTGGCAGTCACACTATTTCATGCATTTTGCCTAAAACATAGTCAATAATAATTAATGAATTTCTAAAATATTATTTTCAAAAAGTTTTTTTCAAGCATAAAAGGAGGAGCCAAATGGTGTTCAGGTGCACGAGCGGTTAGTTGCACGGCATTTCTTACATGCATTCACAGGCTTCTTTCAAGCTTGAAAAAAAAAAATTTGTTGCACCTATTGAGCAGTAGAAAGCTGGATTGGGAATTTTTCAGGATGCTCTACAATTTTCGCACTGACACTTTTGCTTTGAATATAATTCAGCAGTTAAATAATCTTTATAACTAATTACCTAATTAGGAAAAATGCAAGAATTGGTTTCACTTCCTCAAAACGATGGCAAACGACATTACCTTGGTGCTGTCCAGCTACGTGGCACTTGTACATATTTAAAGCTTGCACATGTCATACAGACCACCTGCTAATTACAAGGCATATATAGAAGTGGCTAAGTTGTGTGAGCCAGCCATGTGTAGCGAATCATGAGAAACAGCCATGTTTCTTTGACTTAAGGGCATGATAAGATTTACATGCTCGACACCTTGTATCAGTGTGTTCTAGGCCTGTTCGTAGTTTAGCTGCTACATAAACAATATTTCTCCACGTGTAAGCTCATATGCATCTTTCAAGTATATTGCCTCGTGTGTCCAAAATAAACCATCCTCGCGCTTCCTTCATTATGTCTTCATCTGTTGCTGTGCTAAATTTTTAACATGCAACTACACAAATTTTCATCTAGTTTTCATATTTCCTCGTTGTTTGGTGGCTTTATTTCTGAACAAGTTGTTTTCGTTAAACCCTGTTGCACACAGCAGTACACAGCATTTCTGCCTGGAGTGGGAATTGTTTTTTTTTTCAGATTGACATTAATACACCTTGCCTGGGCAATGTAAGGCATTCTACATAACACGGCCCCGCAATAATGTATTATATTGCATTCCAGCATCATGCAAAACTGTTTACTTACCAGATTAGAATATGACATTGTATAAGTGTTGGAAGTAACAGAACTGGAAGAAGCCAGCAGATAATGAGGCCAAGGAAAGCATACAGGAACATGTTTTAAGTTTTTTATATGAAGTACAGAAGTGATAAATTCTAGGTAAGTGAAAGTGGATTAAAAGATATCCAGCTGTGGGTGGGGAACGGACCCATAACCTTCACATTACGCATGTGATATACTAACCACTGGGGTACTACGGCCGTGTTCGAGCGTCGACAATCTGAGGGGCCATTGTGGACGGTTGAATGCTGCCTCGGTGGCACAGTGGTTAGTGCATCGCATGCCTAATGCAAAGGCTGTAGGTTCGTTCTCCCCCCATGCCTGGTTGTTTTTGACCATTTTCATTTCCCTTTATCATTTCTACATTTAAATAGAAAATTACAAATAAGTTTCCACGTGCCTTCCCTGGCACCCTCCAGCTGTGATTCAGAAAAATTTTGACCCTCAGTAGCCTTTCTTCTCGTTTGGAAGAACAGGAGCTTCATTTTAAAATAATGAATTCACCTTGTACAGCATCTCAATGTGGTCTCAAATCTTATCACAGCATATGTATTACGAAGTGAAGTTTTAAGATGATGATATAGCATGGGACCTAATTAGTAGCCTTTGTGTACAGATATATGACTAGTCTAATAAATAGGAGGATTTTAAGAAGCACTTCTAACATGGTCTGAGCATGTGTTTAAAAAAACTAATCTAGCATGATTTCAGCCATAACTGTTGCCCCTGAAAAATATTTGAATCATCTGCATTGGCATTGTTTTTAGAGAGCACCAATACTGCTTTGATAGAAGTAGCCTCGTGGAACATGAAGCATCGCTTCTTGCTGAGTCAAAGGAAATATCTGCATATCTGAGGTGCATGTGCCATATGCTCGAATGCTGTTTAAAGGCTGCTAATAAGAAAATTACTTTATTTGCCTTCCAGAGATTGCTTCAGTAGTCTATGCTACTCGATCATAAACAATTTACCAGAGTGAACATTCATCACAGTTGGCTTTGCAATGTTTATGCAAAATACCACAATTGTCTACTAGACATGTGACTGCACTAAAACTTGGAATTAATGACCAGTATGATTTATGGGACCAGCAAAACTTAGTTTATTACTCCAGAACAAAATGCGAGGCACTTCGGTTATTTCTGCCATAGAGTTTCTTACAGTAATTACTAGAGGGAGCTCTGGCGCTGCAGTCGTACCACCATGGGAATGACGGGAAGCACATGGATTTGTCTGATATTCGTGCTTGTGAATTCAGACGTTCTTGTGGCTTCGTATATTATACGCTATATAAATCTTATTGTCGTCAATTTCAGCGCAGTCTATACTCTTCGAAGTGCAGAAGACGGCGCCAACACGCACAATTGCTATTAATTGCAACGATTGAGCTTGTCCAGGTGGCCAAATCGAAAGGCGCCAAGAGTCTCAAGGCACTGGTATGCCCGCGATAAATTCATCAGGGCGTTGCACTCGCTTGTCGTTACATGCCTCCGTGGCTTAATGGTTTCAATATCAGACTTCTGTTGGGGGACGGACTTGGGGGACGTCGTTTTCATGAATAAAGTTCAGTTGTTAGTCCAGCCACCTTCCTGTCTCTTTGTCTATGTCTGCCTCTCGATTTTTTCCTACTCTCAAGTTTGCTGGCATTCTTCTAGCATAACCATGTACCAACTAGCCCAACAGGCCACTCTCATGTTCTGTTCTAGAGTTCCTGTGTTTGAATCTTGTCGTCGGACGATTTTAATGCTTATTAATTTGTTACACAGTATATTGTTGAAAATCACTAGTTTACAAAGTCGCAAAGCCGTTTGAATCGAAACAGACGAAGTTTAGGCAAATCCATGTACTTTCCATAATTTCCATGCTGGTACAGCCGTTCTTGTTTGATCTCCTGTGGACACTAACGTCAGAGTTCCCTCTAGCAATTGTATGAAACTCTGATTTCCGCACCTCGCTCGTGCAGCAGCGGCACCACACCTGCTGCGTAAACATGCACTACCTTTCGGCCAAGTGCAGGGAATGCTGTGAACTCGCCCTGTACAAAGCCTGCACTAAGTAAAACAAATCACAACGTGCAGTTGCTGCCACGTTGAACTGGTGGAATGAGTAGTGAAATGCAGCACGTCCTGAACTAGTTCAGAAAGTGCAGGTTAATCAAGTGGAGATTATATAGTAACAGAAGTTGAGTGATACTGCATTACATTCACGAAATATACTTCATGATACTTTTCCATTTATTTCCTCAGTTATTAAGAATCCCTTTTGCATTGTTGGACAAAACTACAGAATGCCAACATATTTTCTAGCATTCACTGGTAGCAAACATGTCAAAACTTGTTCTAGTTTCTGGATTGTCGCTTTAGCCGTTAAACCCCAAGTTAATTCCGGAAAAATGTACCAAATTTTCCAAATTTCTTACGTACTCAATTTTTCGGTGTCATTCTCATTCTAAAAATATATTACTTCATTGGTCTCTGGTTAGAAATAACACATAAATAAGAGCTGCTCTTGAGGGCAGCTTTCCCTCAATGCCGACTGTAACTCATCTCTGACAATCAGAGCAGCATAACATTGGGCAGAAAGATTGCGACTCATCATTGGCGATATTGGTACTACCTCCAGTCACTACTAGAGCTTGGGATCAATGGTTAAAGGTTGCGACTTTGTTGCTGCCCAATTTTAATTCTGCAGCTGTTACACTTGGGTGTAGCGTGTCTATGTACGTGTGCATGCATTAAAATGACTTCACGCTAGAGCAAAGCAACTGTAGTGCAGAGAGGCATTAGTCATCTTTATATATTTGCTTTGTAAAGATGCACTAAGTTTATCTTTTGCAGTATAGACTTGGGGCTCATTGGCTAAAGATGCCCTTGTGCTACTAAAACCTGTCAATTAATTCGCTTTTTGCAGTAGCAGCTGCTTATTCCTTTTTCAAGATCGGTCTGTGAGTTTTAATTTGTTTTTCTTGAACTGTGCAATTCCCACTCACAGGACTGCATGTCATCTGAGGTGTTCCTTTTTCAATCAAGAATGTTGAGGTTGTGTTTGTACAACTTGATTTCTTGCCTCAAACGAGCTTGTACAAACTGACCAAGCAGATAATTCTACCTGATTATATATTAAATATGTTGCGGTTATGAACCCTCATAATGAATGACACATAGTATAAATCTAATAAAACAATTTAATGAAATTTTTCATGTTTTTCGCGTTCGTGTTCACTTCTCTACTCTCTTGTCCTGTCTGCATGCCTCACCTCTTCTTTTGCATATTAAATATCGTATAAACTTAACCATGCTTTTTTACCACAGTGCAGGGGGAAAAGGTTCCGGTAACACCATGCATTCAGTATGGTGGCCCAGATGTGTATGCAAGCAACCTCCTTCACGTAGACCAAGAACTACTCTGCAGTGTCTCACAGACTTCCATGCGAAGCCCTCAACATTCTCGTCTCAGTGGAATGGCTGCTCATCTATCTGCGTGTCCATCACCAAGACGGCCAGTTGTAAAGCTCCCGTACCCGTTTAAGAGAGCTTAATGCTTTTTTTTTATTTAGTTTTCACGGTTGGCTGTAGAATCTTAACATTTTTGATGTTTCTAAGATTTTTACCTGGCACAAAGTGGTGCAATAACTTTAAACCAGTGTAATGTATTTAAGTGATGCTCGCTCTAATGCCTATCTGGTTTTGTTTGTGTTTAAGAAATTTGAATGTCTGATGAGGTAACAGCATTTGAATTTCTCATCGTGGCTCTTTTCAATGAGCTGCTAGGAAATAAGACGCAAAACTTATCACACGCCAGTTGTAGCATTTTTGTTTTCATGACTGAAGTATACTAGTTTCAAAAGATGGAAAGTGGGGAAAAAGCCTCAAGAACATAATCATCCTAGGATTGTCATGTCCTTACAACTCTGCAATGACTAATGCCTCATGCATCTTGGGAGCACATTGGTTGCAATGCCTACAGGTATACTTGATAAGAGAATAGCTTGCACTCAGATTTGCCACGCAGTTGATGGCTGATGGCTGTTGTCGTCTTCATGTTACTACTATGTATTCAATATTCATTTAGATGTGCTGCGGTTTCTTGCAGTCACCTATATATATATATGTTCGTTGCAATAAATATTTAGTTGAGAGTTAGCGCTCATCCTGTCTGCTTCTAGTCTGTGTCCGTGTCACTTCGCGCTACAATCCAAGATCATGTTACTGTACCAACTCGCCCAACTTTATATCCTTGTGTTAAGAGGAAGCTTTAGCTCGGGTGCTCCTATCTAAATACATGTAAAAGGAGAATTCGTTTTTCTCGGCAACCACTGCACCAAATTTGACTAGGTTTGTTGCACTTAAAAGACAAACCTAAACTCTAGTGACTGTTGGTTTCGAATTTTTGAGTTAGGTCGTAAATGTTTTATTAAAAATTGGCAAAAATCGAACATTTCCAAAAAACGAAACTATCAAGTTTACAACTCTGTAACTCAACCACTAAAAATGATAATACAATTCTGTGAATTGCATCTAATAGTACATCTAAAGCGGACAAAATTGATATGTTACACATGAATATAAAAAAATTTAATCATAGGAAAATACAACTTTTGCAAAACCGTTGTAACCAACGTAACAAATTCACGTAAGATGTAAAATGACATATTGAATTTGTCCGCTTTGAATGATCAAATAGATGCCGTTTACAGAACCGCGATATCAGTTTTTGATGCAGAGCTATGAATTTGTAAACTTCGTGCTTCTATTTTTTTCAAACCGTCAAATATTTGAAAATAGTTTTAAGAAAATTCAAGCCCTAAATCGAAATTCTGCTTCCAACAGTCACTAGAATTTAACTTTCTCTTTCAAATGCAACAAATTTAATCAAAATCGGTCCAGGGGTTATCTCATAAAAACGTTTTTGCGTTTTACATGTATTTGAATAGGCCGCGTCGGAGTTGGGCCCGAGCTAAAGCTTCCTCTTAAAGACACACTCAGACTTGTTCTTACTTATGTGACCGGTTATTTTTGTGCTTTATAATAAGATGCAGTGCTTTTCGAATGAAAACATGTGATAGTTCGTAGTGAGGTTATTTAAAAAAACTGTTCTGCTTAAAATTTAATTGAGCAAGCCTGTGCCATAATCCGGTGCTTATGTCTTTGTATTGGTATGGTTTTACTCCTTATCTTCCTTTTTACTTTTAAAATGTGCAAATATTATTATGTAACCATTTCTCATTAATGAAATAAATACTTCTGACATTTTGTCACAAATTTTACAATGATTTTGTTCGATTAGGTAACCTTAGACTAGTTGATTGTTATTCTGGTAGCTTAACTTACCATGCCTGTGGAATATTCAATGCAAACACATGGTGAAAAATAAACTAAATTATTGGGTATAAGCAGGTCACTGGCAGTAAATGGAGCATACATATATTTCAGGAAATAGTGCATGTTTATATATTGAACAGCACACACAGCTACACATGCTGTTTTGTTCGTAAATGCTGAAACATTATTCGACGTGGAAGCACTTTGTTCTTTGCCTTTCAGTGCTACCTTTAAGTCATGTGTGAAAGTACTAGTAGAAGCATCCCGTGGAGATAAATGACAGCTTTGATGAATAGAGGTATAAAGTGTGTGCTTAAAACGGCAAAAAACTGCTTGATAGGCAAACGTATGCTTCTGTAGTACTGCACTTGTTACCGTCGCCAATCTATGCATTGCTTGCGCTCTATTGCATTCAATATGAGCTACAACAACGAGCTATGGTGTCTTTCCCTCCTGTTCGAGCTGGTGCGAAAATTTTTGACCAAGAAAAGTGGAGGTTTTTAATTATTTCTGGAATGCATGTAACCATGCTTTTGGCTGTGTGCTGTTTGCACGGGGTTATAAGTACTGGTGCACCAAGGTGCGGGAGATCCTGTGTCCTTAGTGCAGCGCGCATTGTTATTGCGCTCTGCATCCTGCCGGCAGTGTACTATCACTGCAGAGGAAGATTACAAAAAGCATGGCGTGTGTGCCTTGCTGCAATGGCGAAACCTTAAATTGTTTGCCTGAAAGGGTCGCACGTTATGCTACCACATGACGGACCAGAAGCGCAATATGACGACGCCTCACAGATTCTGGCTCATACTGAACAAGGTAGTACCATAGCTAAGGCTAGGCAGCATTCACAACAGCTACTCTGCCCATTAACTACATGGCTGTAGTGAACACTAAAATACTTGCAGGGATAACACCCTTTTGGAAGGGTGTTGTCCATGCTACACCCATATTGAAAGGGTGGTGTCTGTGTTACACCCCATATAGAAAGGGTGTTGTTTGTTTTACACCCATAGGCGAGGTGACGTCATATTAACACCCCTTCTGTTGTGGGGTGTTAATTTGCCCCTTTGCTTGGGGTGTAGCAATACACCCAAAAAGGGTGTCACCCATGGGACAAGTCATTTACACCCTTAAGGGTGTTAAAATTTTTACAGTGCAGTCTGAGGGATAACGCGGCGCGCTCCGCGTGGGTTTGGATATATCGGCGCTAAATAAACATACTAAGCGGGAGCCCTCCTGGACATTTCTGCAAGTACTCTCGAAATGACAGAATCATCTTGCCTTTAAAATAATAATCTTGGACAAACAGAAGGCACGGAATGGTTTACAGAAGCTATCTCGTTACCTACTACGTACGGATAAGCTGGGACACTGCGCGCGGTCGCCGCGATCGATTCCCCCGAACAGGTTTCTTGCGTTAAAGGCAGCAATCACTGAGAGAAAACTGTGTGAAAATATGTTCTTATAGTGAGCCGTCTGTTTAGCCAAATGGAGCATCACAGAATGAAGCTTCAATGCAGTGATCGCACGGGTTTGCGGTGACCGACTGCGCGTCTGCATGCATGTCCGCGCACAATGTTTTGCTTTCGCTGCGAGCCCGTTTTCGCACCGTGCCGTGAGCTTTATGCCGCAGTATATGAGCATTTGACCGCACGCAAGCAACCATTGTTGCATCTACACTATCAGAGCTGTTCAAAAATAATTTCGCTATAGCTAGGGACTTCGACGTCTATACGGCGACTTGTTCTGTGCCGTCGCGATGATTAAGTGTTTTCTTTTTCTTTTCTTCTAAAATCTTCGAAGCTTCGATATCATTATTTCTCAAGTTGCATCGCACTGGATGCTTATTGGTCTTCTAAGCGAGCAATTACCCGCTGCTTCTTTTTCTTAATCCAGTACAGTATTCATTGGCTGGTGCTACACAAGCGTCGACATATGCCATGCCTTTTTTTAATGCGCTTTGTACCGTTCCCTTTCCATTCCAGTAAACTTTCTTTCTTTCTTTATTATCATCATCATAGGTGTAACAGTGCATACGCAAAAGACTGTTGGAACCAATAGCTACAGGCTAGTGGATGGGTCCGGATGCCAAATATAATACACATTCGGTACAAACATAGGGGGATCAACGCACATGATGAATGCAACACATTAGCCCATTCAAAACAGGAAAAATGAATTTTTTTACAGCATGCATAAAAAGTATCACCAGTTACATAAATTATCAAACCGCAAGAAAGAGAACGCCAAGCTAGAATACAGGCGCCAAATCAGTGGTTTATAGCTAATAAATATGATTGTAGTGCTTTGCCGAAATTTTGTGCTTTTTTTTGGAGGATATGTTGTTCCATGTCTCCAAAGGCTATCAGGAGACACAAGATTGGTGAAAAAGAAATTGAAGTCGCCCCTGAGAAAGTTCCTTCAGCAGTTCTGGACGATAGAGTTGAGATAGGTGAAATCCGGAACTATTTCACCGTAGATGGGTGGGCCGCGCTCACTGCAACAATTACTCACAAGCGTAATCATAGTTTGTGGACATGTAGTGCAGGTCGGCAAAGGGTTCATGATAACGCCATTGGGTGTGACGCGTGCCTGAAGTGGCTGCACTTTAAGTGTGTGTGTCACATCTACGCCAAAAAGTAAGGCGTGGTTTTGTCGGAATTGTGTGAAATTTTCCAAATTATGCAAAGTTTTCTCAATATGGGCGTGTTCAGATTACGCTAATCAAAGTCCCATTACAATTTCTTTTGTTTTCTATAGAACTGTTATATGTGATGGGCGAATATGTTGACGCAAAGGAATAACCCTTAGCTCTGCATGAAACGCTCTAGTTTTGTTGAGAAAACGTTTTATGTGACGAGAAATGGAGCATGCTATTTTTGCGATTTCGCAAAGTTCCAAGTCAGGGGTCCTCCTGCATGCACAATTTTTTTGTCATGCTTGAGTGTTTTCTCATGTAAGCCCAACAACTTGTATTGTTTCAAACACTAAGCAATATTTCTTTTGTTGTCTTCTTATTCTGGAAAATATCCTAAACATTTCTCCATGAGCTACGCGCTACGAAGAAGCCACTTTTCAGCGCAACCTTCACGCAAGATATATAGAGATTTGATCGCTGAGAAAATATTCATACGCAACAAAAATGTATCGTGTATTCAGGAGGGCCCTAAACATGGAACTTAGCGAAATAACAAAAGCGCTATTCTTCACCTTTTGTCATATACGATCCTGGTCATAGGACCTCGATTACCGTTCTTATATCAACATGTATAGGCGCTCTCAGAATAATTCGGAACGCAACACACGCGGCCGCTCGCCGACGGAGCGCGCCCGTGGAAAAAGTAGTACCATGGTCTGCGCGTGCGCCTTCTCCCTAGCGAGCAGGGTTGGCTCCCTAGTGCATCTAGTTTGGGTTGTGTTGCTCCAAAACGGTAGCCCTAGGTGCCCCTTAACGTTTTGTCAAGGGGGCTGGGCCGATGGTGTCCGTGACATGCTGTGTCTGCGCATGCACTCGCGTTGGAGCATAAGCGCTCGTGTCTGCATGGTCGGGTGCTTGGGCGCCTTTGTTTTTCATTTTTCATGTGGGCCGTATTTATCATTTGCTCAAAATATTTATGGTAGGTGACCGTGACTAGCGCTGGCAAAGGGCGGCGTTTGCGTCTGATGCAACCGTGATGATATCGGCGGCTCGATTGATAAAGAGATACGAACATATTCAAACAATGACAGTTACGCGAATTCCGCCCTATTACAATCGAGGCAACATGCCGAAAAAAGTGCCGATGAATGTGCGGAGAAATATAATTAAGCTCAGTTCACAAGATATACCTCAACGTGAGATATGCCGCCTCACAGGAAAGCCTATAAGTGCGGTCAACCGAATAATCCAAGCATACAGGGATGAAGATGGCCGACTCAAAGATGCAGCACGATCGGGACGACACCGATGCATGTCCGACCTTCTGATTGTTGCTGCAGCCGTTGCCGATCCTTTTTAGAGCACCCGCCAGATCAAGACAGCCCTCAACCTGCAAGCCAGTGAGGAAACAATTAGAAGGCCCATGCGAGAGGCTAATCTTCGTGGATTTGTCGCGGCACAAAAGCCACACATTACGGAGTGCCAAAAACGCCGGCGCCTTGAGTTTGGCAGGGCATATGAGCGCTGGACGACTGTGAAGAATGGAAGGAAGTCATATTCTCAGATGAATCGACATTTTCATCTAGATGGGATTAAGAGCGCCGGGTATGGAGACCATACAACTGCAGGTATTTTCCTTTTCATTCTGACCTTTTAAGCACAAATTCTTTGGACGCGGAAGAGGTCTTTCATCTGAAAAGACCATTATCCATTGCCTCCTTTTCGTGTAGATATGAGCCTGAGTATGTTTCCGAGATCTACAACAGCGGCCACTCTGCCCTCAACGTTTGGGGAGCAATTAGCAAAGAGGGCCTCGGTCCGATAATCCGGCTGTCCCCATTGTTCACAGTTGAAATTTACAGCGAAATTCAGGACTTCCACCTATTGCCATACGCTCTTGACGGGCCATTTAAAGATGGCTGCTACTTGTTCCACCAAGACCTGAGCCGGTGCACATGGCCAGAGCTGTGGAAAAACTTCTTAAAAATGTGGTGTTCGCGTTCTTTACTTGCCTCCGAAAGGTGCAGACTTCAATGTTATGAACGTGTGGGGCACGATGAAGGAAAGTTTATCCAAGCTGAATCTTGGAGGGGCAAGTGCCGACGAGCTCTGGCTCGCCATAACGCGCGAGTGGAAGGGCTTTGGTGACAGGAGGGACTTCGTAGATGTGTTCTGCGAGTCAATTCCACGCTGCCTACAAGCTGCGCTTCGCGTGGACATCGCGAGATGTTGATAGCAGAACATGACAAGCGCTTTAGACGAAACAAAGTTACGTTTCGATTCTTTTTGTTTTCTGTGGAAAAAATGAACCCAGTGTTCTTCCTGTTATTTATATTTGCTATGTTCTCCTTACTATATTTTTTCATTCAGCTCACACAGCCTACCCTTGATTATCATTGTATATCCCCTCTGAGCAAATGAAAATGAGTATGAAAATGAATATCTACACCAACAAACGCCGACACGCGATCAATACATAAGAATACTCGCTTCCAATGATCCAGTTCCCGTGATTGATTGGCGCACAATATATGCGAACCACGTAATGTGGTGCGCCAATAAATGACTGGAGTGGTGAAGAGTTCATTAAAGTGCCCTTCGAATGGATGGATGGATGGATAAAACTTTACTGGATCTATTTAAATGTGGTTGGGCCCCTAGACGTCCGGGAGCCCCCTGGCGGACATCTCTAGGCAAGCACGGTCCACCAGCCAGAGCTGGTCATGCGAGCAAGTGGCCCGAAGAGCGGCTTCCCACGAGGAAAAGGAATGAGGTGGCCTCCTGTGCATGAAACTGGCCTTGAGGAACGTGCCGCGTTATTTCATTTTGTAAACTCTTTTATTGCCACTATCGCAGACACACCCTTTAAGAGGGGTCATCTATAAGTGGAAATTGTCCTCGTTTTACGAAGCCATTAGTACCACGGAGAGGGAGATAATTTATTAAGAACTAATACTTCGCAGGACAGGCTAACACGGTTGAAAAAATAGGGCAGCGAGTTCGTTGTAGCCAAGCCGCCTGACTAGCACGTAATCACGCAAAGCATTGCTATTATCTCCCACACGGGATGCAGACCATGGCGAGAATACGCTGCACGGCGTCCACAAGCCTTTATTTATAGATTATGGTGCATGCTGCGCTACAGACATTCATTCGCCCAGCCCCCCCCCCCCTGCACAATGCTAAAGGGCACCTAGCGCTACCTTTTTGGAGCAAGACAACGGCAATCTAGAAACACTAGGGAGCGAAACTTGCTCGCTAGGGAGACTGCGCATGCGCAGACCTTGCCTGTATTTATCCGCCGGCGCGCTCCGCCGACGAGCAGCTGCGTGTCCGACGTTCCGAATTATTCTGGGGGCACCTGTACATATATGCGTTCGTATTTTTGTCATATGTCAATGTGGTTGAAGAGCCGGACCCCGTCTCTGTAGTGTAGATGTTAAAGTGCCGCGCCCCGTCACTGTAGTGCAGATGTTAAAGTGCCGGCCCCGTCACTGTAGTACGGATGTTAAAGTGCCGCGCCCCGTCACTGTAGTGCAGATGTTAAAGTGCCGGCCCCGTCACTGTAGTACGGATGTTAAAGTGCCGCGCCCCGTCACTGTAGTGCAGATGTTAAAGTGCCGGCCCCGTCAGTGTAGTACGGATGTTAAAGTGCCGGGCCCCGTCACTGCAGTGCAGATGTTAAAGTGCCGGCCCCGTCACTGTAGTACGGATGTTAAAGTGCCGGGCCCCGTCACTGTAGTGCAGATGGTAAAGTGCCGGCCCCGTCACTGTAGTACGGATGTTAAAGTGCCGCGCCCCCTCACTGTAGTGCAGATGTTAAAGTGTCGGCCCCGTCACTGTAGTACGGATGTTAAAGTGCCGCGCCCCGTCACTGTAGTGCAGATGTTAAAGTGCCGGCCCCGTCACTGTAGTACGGATGTTAAAGTGCCGCGCCCCGTCACTGTAGTGCAGATGTTAAAGTGCCGGCCCCGTCACTGTAGTACGGATGTTAAAGTGCCGCGCCCCGTCACTGTAGTGCAGATGTTAAAGTGCCGGCCCCGTCACTGTAGTACGGATGTTAAAGTGCCGCGCCCCGTCACTGTAGTGCAGATGTTAAAGTGCCGGCCCCGTCAGTGTAGTACGGATGTTAAAGTGCCGGGCCCCGTCACTGTAGTGCAGATGTTAAAGTGCCGGCCCCGTCACTGTAGTACGGATGTTAAAGTGCCGGGCCCCGTCACTGTAGTGCAGATGTTAAAGTGCCGGCCCCGTCACTGTAGTACGGATGTTAAAGTGCCGCGCCCCGTCACTGTAGTGCAGATGTTAAAGTGCCGGCCCCGTCACTGTAGTACGGATGTTAAAGTGCCGCGCCCCGTCACTGTAGTGCAGATGTTAAAGTGCCGGCCCCGTCACTGTAGTACGGATGTTAAAGTGCCGGGCCCCGTCACTGTAGTACAGATGTTAAAGTGCCGGCCCCGTCACTGTAGTACGGATGTTAAAGTGCCGGGCCCCGTCACTGTAGTGCAGATGGCAAAGTGCCGGGCCCCGTCACTGTAGTGCAGATGTTAAAGTACCGGGCCCCGTCACTGTAGTCACTACCAAAACAAAAACAATAATGCACTGGATAAACTGCTACATAATGAACAACAATACAGTAATAACATACAATTGAGAGACGGAGAAGATGTACTGGAGGAGGCGAGAAACTGTGGGAAGTCAGAAGCGCAGCTAGAAACAAGCCTCAAGAGAAGGAGCGAAGCTCGGGACAGATGAAAGACATCGTGCTCTGGAAGATACCAAACAGACAGTTGTAGAGAGTCTGCGGAAAGGTGAGTGTCTGCTGAAAGAGGCAGGAACGTGCACGGGCCCATGTTCCACGACGGAAGGAAAAATACAGGAGGAGTCCCGCAGCCAGCCTTGGCAAGCGAACGCTCCGTGGAGCCGCAGTGCTGGCCCAACACGTGACCTCTTGCTTCGATATCACGGATCAAGAATCGAGATTTGCCGAGACGTTTGGTTCCCAGTAGCTGTGCCAGTAGTTTTTATTCGGTGCGTGCTTGTTCGGCTGTCCCACCGTGGCTCTGCCTGCTGAGCGGGAACACTAAAACCAACCCCGCACTTTGACGTGCGATCACGTGTTGGGCCACCAGGTTCGGCTTCAGTCGCGCTGCGGTATGCTCCTTCCATCCTTTTCCTTCCTCCGTTCCCGGGTAGTCTTCTGCGGAATCCACAGTGAAACGGAAGCCAGTAGTTCCGAAGATGTAATATTTTCCTGATGGATTTTGAATAAAAAGAGGACGTTGCTATGGCTATGCCTGCAGCTAAGTGACAGAAGTGTAGCATGATTATTCAGGCCTGAAAAGTTATTGGTGCATGAAGTCAGAAAACGATGCTTAATAAGCTAATGAGCTTTGTCTGCACAGGCTCAATTAAATTGCTATTAGAATTGCTTGCGCCATTTAACACTTCTTAGGCATATTCAAGCAATGGGACAGCGATAGATTTAAAGAATCTGAGGAAGGGATGCGGGGTACGGAAGTTGTTTGTGACTGCAGGCGGAAACCAGCGCGCACAGGCCTCGTGATACAACGCGCTTAGAGTTGGTGGAGAAGCTTAACGCACTATCAAAAAGCACACCGAGGTGGCCTACTTCAACAACTCTCGCCAACACTGCGTGATCAAAAAAATAAGGGAAGACGATATAGGTTTCACGCGAGTATGAGAAAATTCTGGTTTTCGAATAATTTAGAGTGGGTTCATTTAACCAGCCTGATTCGGAGCATCGAGATAGGTCGGACTGCAAGGCGTGGCAATCCTCAATACCGTATGTCTCCTTAAATATTTTCCTTAAACCAAAAACCAGTCCTTAAATCCTCCTTAAGCCATTCTATACCGTATAGGCAAAAGAAGGTCGATCATTGACACTCACGAAACAGGGCCTATCGTTAGGCTATCGAAAATATAGCTGTGTAGTAGAGCTACGATATCAGGTTCGAGACTAGCGTGCGCAAGCTTCGTTAGCTGTAGGGGATGGCTCACTACGTCAAAGACTTTGCTGAAGTCGAAGTACACAGCATGAACTTGCCCCCTCTGTACGTGAGGAGCGTGCAAGCCTACATCCTATACTGACAAGGCTGGTAGTCATTGAGCTGCGAGAAAGAAATCTATGCTGATTTACAATAATTTTTTTTTGCACTGAACAGCAACGCAATGTAAATAGCTAATTTGAAAAGCTATTTACATTATATTGCAGATAGCACAGAAATTGGCCGATAGATTGGGACATCCGTATTGGGGCCGGATTTAAAGACGGGAAAAACGCGAGCGCTTCTCCATGCATGCGGGCAAGGGCAATTTTTCAGACAGTTATTAAAGATTGGTGACTGGACAGGCACAAGCATACTGCCGTAGGATTTGACAATGGTGGCCGGTATGCCATCTAGGCCGCAGGACAAAGATAGCCTCAGACGCCTGAGGCCTTCCGTGATTAGATTCGCGCCAGAGAGTACCAAGCAAGGAGTTACAGCAGAAGAGCGAGGTTCATGGACAGTGATTTCATGTGACGGTTTATATAGAGAGGAAAAATGAAGAGCGAAATAATCAGGGACTGCCTGCGCTTATCTACCGCAGGAGTCGAGCAGACGGATACGATTCCCAAGTTTACGGGAGCGAATACGAAACTGTCTCCAAATGTCCGCCGGCTAGCTAGAAGCGCTCTTACCCAGCGACTCAGTGTGAAAATTGTGATCCCTATTATGCACGTGATTACAAAAGGAGCACAAGAGGCCAAATTCTTGGAATAAATTGAGAGCGTGACAGATTCCCGTCGGGTCGTGATGAAACATGATGAAGTAAAACAGGAAACCGACCACAACACATTTAGTAAGGCTAACATTCTGACTCCCACAAGGGGACCTTGTTGACAAATGAGACTGAAAGCTATAAAACAGTCGGCCGTGTGGCGTGTCCGCGAGACCTAGGGTACAGAGGTGGCAAATTTCCATCGTTTCGATTAAGACTGTCCGTCATCGTTTATATATGAAGCGACTTCATAGATAAAGACGCACGTTTTGGTTATTTTATTTCGCAATCACGCGTACCTGATTCCACATCTTCTATCCATTTGTTTAGCTCGGAACTTCTGGCTTTTCTGTGAACACGCTCTTTACGCTTTAGAACAGTTCTGTGGTCGGTAGAAAACTAATAAAGAAATTTACATCGCTTGGGCTTGCACTGGGGTATTTAGTCATGCATGCCATTCAGAACGATCTCGCTGAACCAATGGAACTGTGCGTCTACATCACATAGACTAGTTGAGACAGACCAATAAACTGCAGGGAAATACTTGAGGTCAACATAGTTACCATATCTGAAAGCGAAGTGGGGGGACCAAATTGCTGATCCCGTTTATCTGACACCTCCTTTCAAAATAGGCGTTCAGTTGATAGTCACAGCCCGGGTCGTGTGGTCTTGTGCTATTTTCACGCTGAAAAGTTAATAATGCACACTGAGCAACTCGCTCAGTTTATCTTATCCTTCTAAGGATGACAGAGACTGGTGTGCCCATCGAGATAATTGGTTATACTCATTTGTACTCGGTGCGCTACAAGGTGACAGCTTTAGAATCTTCGCTTGCTCGCGAGACAATCTTTTCTCGCGATCTTGGCAGCATGCCCGATAATGTCATTTTTGTGCCAGATTATTTCATTGCCAATGCACATTCAGGCGTGCTATATTTCTCATCTTTAGGAGTGCCTCCAGGAGATACAGCGAAGTATCCCACTCGACATACAAGCAATGGAAGATGCTGTCGCTGTCGCGCGGCAAGCGATATTGACGTTCGGATGGACCTGAACGAAAGAGACGGCGATGCAATTTAACGTGTGCGCATTGTTTATTAAAGTATCGTCATGCGCTGCATGATCGGCGCAAGAAATACAAAGTCATCAATGATGACATACTAACGAATTGTTCACCTCATGCTTGGCACCAGAATACGTGGCGCAATGTACGTATATTATTGTGCAGAATAAAGGTAAGTCGTTTCTTGTGCGAGGTCGAAAGACTTAAGGTTAGCAACCTTTGCTGTGGTTCGACAAAAAAATACCAGGCACGATCGCTACGATCGACTTTAAGTTATGTGGTCGGCGACTGCGCGTAGCGTTAGACGCATGATAACGACACACTAACAATTACAGAATTACTCTAATTATTGTCTTTACGACGGACCTTAGCACACTTTAAAACCGGCAATACCGTAACAGTCGCACGAGCTCTAGACGGAGCACTCTGAAATAGTCCCGCTATGCTGTAGCTAAAGGTTGTGTTTATTGCACAGCTTTCTAAACAGCCTTCACGTAGCACCAGCCTCAACTTATAAACACTTGTCACGCGTGCGCATTCATGACACACTTCACTGGTCTTTCTTTAGCGTTCCGGTAACGCTACAAGAACTCGCGTAAGAGTACAAGTACGCTTTATTGCGGACAGCGGACTACAGTAGTAATGGCGCAGTCAGATTATCGCAAGTAGACCTCCTCGTTCTCTTCATAGAAATTCCTCTAAAGCTGTATGACGGTCGCGAAACGAAAAAGGGCCACCGAACAGGCTTTTATTTTGAACGACAGTTAGTGCCTTTGACTGGGCCTTAGAGGCGTCGGAGGCTGCCACACAAGTAAATATATCAACAATAGCTGCCGAGTGTTTTAGGCGACTTCGATCCACTTCGCTCCTCGCCAAAGAAAAGCGTGGCCTCGACAAATAACAGCCGCGTTAACAAGCGTGGTAAACAACAAATATAAAGCAGCAAAGTGATTGGTATTTTGGAACTAGTATTGCAACGGCGGTTCTTCCAGAGACGCGGAAGAACTATCATTCCCACGTGGGAAAAAGACAATCTTAGGCCTCAAGCGATATTCCTCAAATCAAGTTCTCTACTAGCTTTACACACGACGTAAGGAAGCCGAGATTAACGAGGGTATTGGACCTAGTAGCAAAGGTACTGTGAATGACTTAACAGATTGGTTACCCTCCCGTTACTCACCGGTTATTAAAAGAAAATAATGGCATACAAGCATCTGTGTCACTAGTACTTGCGTGGGCCGTTTTCACTTGATGTATCTAAGGCCCTGGCTTGTCGTTAGGCGCTATACTGCCCTTTTCGTCGAAACATTTTCACTCAGTGTACTACTACTTTTACAGTTATTTTCTTGCGATTGCAACTATATGGACGCTCCAAGTGCACTTCCGCCGTCGCCGTCGCCGTAATGTTCCACATAATGTCCAAATGCGATAGCAACATGACCGCCGTAGGCTGTGGGTGTGAGTGAAAGCTAACGAAGGTGAGGCGAGGATGGCGGCGCGATCTCGCCCACGCAAGGAGGAAGCGCGCCTTCTTCCATCGTGCGCAAGGCACCGGCAAGGAGATTATATAGAACTTCTGGAGTGGCAGTTCCTGATTTACGAGAGCAAGTGAAGTCGCTGCGGCCATATTGCTAGAGGCAAGAAGGCGCGTCTCCAGCATAGCTGGCAGCGGAATACGCACGGTATTAAGCCGAATTTGTGATTACACGATGAAAATCTGATAAGAAACCTCTTTAAGATGCATATCGGTTCGCAAACGTGGGTTGCTTTTGTCGAAGAAAAATTTCTCCAGTTCATTTCTTGCCTCAGGCTTCGATAAAATCAACCGGCGGGACGCTCCACCAATAGGGCTTCCTTGCTGTGTTAAAACAGGAATGTTCACCCGTGTGATGCGACTGCTTAATATTTACCACTGATTACCCGCTGGTTGGCGAGAAGTACTTTTCAGCCGGACTTTTGCGAATACCTAATACACCTTCAATCTGCAACTTCTGAATAAGCGGGGCGACCACCGTCTTCATTTACTGTTTTTTTTTATCTCTCGTGAAGGGGGGTACTATCGCACGGCTGTGGACATGGGCAAAAAATGCAATTCACATTTTTCGTCTGCTCCGGGTAGTTTCAAAAAGGCCCTCCCGTCATTGGAGACCTTGTTTTATTCGCAATGCTCTATTAAGTGATTTAATTTTGGTACGAAACTGCCCAGCTGGTTTTCCCAAGGCACTGTAAATCATACACTTAGCAACCTGAAACGCTTGATATTTACATTGCTACGGCATGAGCCGGGCGAAGAGAAGACGAAGAAGAGGTTAGCTGGTGCAGCCTCGGGACGCCATCTTGACTTCACCATCAATCTCGTCCCTTAAATAAAGCCGGTTTAATGTTAACCGTAACAGTTTTGTGGTGGAGGTGCTGGGTACTTCGACCAAGACGACGGAGCTGCTGCAGCAAGTGCCACGCCGGAGCCGACGCCTCGCTCGACCGCCTCCAACACCGCTTGAGATCCCGATGTCCCACAGCGGCGACCAACAGCCTTCTCTGGCTGCTCCAGTGCGAACAACCGGCGCCTGGATGCATCAGATGGAGCCCCGCCCTTTCTCAGGAAAATTCGGTGAGGACGGGGAGGAATGGCTCGCCCACTACAAACGTGTGAGCGAGTACAACGGCTGGAACTCCACGGCTCAGCTCGACAATGTGGTCCTGTTCCTCACAGACACTGCGCTAGTGTGGTTCGAGAACCATGAAGATACCTGCACAACGTGGGACAGCTTCGTTACTCACCTCACAGAGTGCTTCGGCGATTCCAGCACGAAAAGGAAGCAGGCGGAGCAGACATTGCTTCAGCGCGCTCAAGTACCAGGTGAGACCTGTACTACGTACATAGAGGCAATCCTGAAGCTTTGCAGAACGGTCAATCCTCGAATGTCCGAAGAGGACAAGGTTGGACACCTTCTCAAAGGTGTAGCCGAGGATGTTTATAATTATTTAATCGGAAAGGAGAGTCTCGCCTCGGTCGCCGACCTCATCAAGCATTGCCGCACATTTGAGGCCTTGAAGCTGCGCCGTATCACGCCAAAGTTCGGCAGGTTAGCAAATGTCACAACGGTGGCAAGCGTTGACGCAAGCGACAACTACGGTTTTCAATTTGACCTTGCGGCAACTATAAGGCAAATTGTCCGCGAAGAACTTGAACGACACACCAAAGGGGCGGTTGTCGAACAGCTTGGTTGCGCTTCCAACCAACCTCAAGAACATGCATCTGCTGTGTCCGCATTGTCTGCCATGCCAGGCGTTGCAGACTGTCGAGTCAAAAAGCTGCGACAGCACCGACGTACTTTTTCCGGCGACGGCGACGGAAAAAGTACGGCGACGTGCTACGTCTCCACCGCCGTCGGGAAACTAGCCGGCGCGGCCGATGGAGGTAAGGTCGCCGGACAGTCTGCGTCTCTGCGAAATACTCCTCTGCCTATTATGATGGTGAAGAACAAAGTGCGTGTGTTAATTGATAGTATACCTGCAACAGCATTAGTGGATACTGGTGCTACCGTTTCCGTCATGAGTGTGACTTTCAAAGAGAGGCTGGGTCGGAAAGTTATGTTCCCGTGGAATGATGGTGTGACGTTTCGTGGTGTCAGTGGAGAGTGCCTAGTCCCCCTTGGTATTTGTGTTGCAAGTGTTTTATTCGGAGGAGAAGATGTTAAAACAGAATTTCTCGTACTACCGCGGTGTACTCATGATGTGATTCTCGGGATTGACTTTCTTCAGGATTGTTGTGCATCCGTTAACTGTGGCACAGGCGAAATTACTTTGAATAGCGCGCTTCTCGCCACCCTTGCCGACGCATCCTTACCAGTGAAAAACTATCGTGTTGTTTCGAACGATTTGCTGCTACCGCCTTGGTCGCTGTCACGTATCCCGGTCAATTTCGCTGCTACCGACCTTTCATCGTTTGACGTGCAAGTACAGCCACTTACGTCGAGCGGCGCAAAGAAAGATGTACTTGTACCACGCTCTGTCGTGAGAGTAGTGAATGGCGCCTCAAATTTGTGGGCTTTCAATTGTTCGTGCGTCCCTGCTGTTCTCCCGCGCCATATGAAGCTCGCTGAATTCGACGAGATTACTTACAGCTCCATTACAGTTCTAAGCGAGGAGGAGCAGTCTCATACTAGCGATCCCCACCGAAGCACTTCTGAAAAGCAGATGCTACGGATGATCAACAAGGCGCTACCCTCACATGAGCGTCACGCTCTCGCACAAGCTTTGTGGGCACACCTTTCTGTGTTTGATTTTACGCAAGGCGACAAGCAGGCTTCACTCCCGCGTTCGCGTGCTCGCCACAGAATTGACACCGGATCTGCGCACCCCATTCGGCAAAAGCCTTACCGCGTTTCTTCAACACAGAGGACAGTTATTGCTGAACAGCTGAAATACATGCTGCGGAAAAGTTTTGTTCAAGAGTCCTCTAGTCCGTGGGCAGCACCAGTAATCTTAGTAAAGAAGAAGGATGAATCGTGGCGGTTTTGCGTTGATTACAGGAAACTGAATGCGGTCACCAAAAAGGATGTGTATCCGCTTCCTAGAATTGATGATGTCATCGATTGTCTACTTTCCGCTGCCTACTTTTCATCACTGGATTTGCGATCAGGGTATTGGCAGATACCTATGCACCCAGACGATAAGGAGAAGACGACCTTCGTGACACCAGACGGTCTTTATGAATTTAACGTTATGCCGTTCGGCCTTTGTAATGCGCCAGCAACATTCGAACCATTCATGGATACTATCCTCCGATGACTTAGATGGGAAATTTGTGCTACCTCGATGATGTGGTGATTTTTGGCAGCACATTGAGTGAGCATAACAGCCGTCTCAGTCTTGTTCTGGATTGTGTCAAACAAGCCGGCTTGATCCTAAATTCCAAGAAATGTCGTTTTGGAGAAACCGAGACGTTAGTACTTGGGCATCTGGTCGACAAAAACGGTGTGAGGCCAGATCCACGGAAGATTGAGGCAGTCAGCTCCTTCGAAGCACCGAAGTCAGCGCGGGAGTTAAGGAGTTTCTTGGGCCTGTGCTCGTATTTTCGTCGCTTCGTCACAAGATTCGCCGACGTGGTGCACCCCCTAACATGTCCTCTCCAAAAAGCCGTCCCTTTCGACTTGACATCGGCTTGCGACGACGCATTCCGCCAGCTAAAATTTCTGCTAACATCAGGGGCTCATATTGCGTCACTTCGATGCATCCGCACCTAAGGAAGTGCACGCCAATGCCAGTGGCATCGGCATTGGTGCCGCACTAGTGCAACGTCATCAAGGAGCTGAACACGTTGTGGCTTATGCTAGTCGCTCTTTGACCAAGGCGGAACGCAATTACACTGTGACCGAGCAAGAATGCTTGGCAGCTGTTTTCGCTGTCCACAAATTTCGGCCTTATATCTACGGACGCCCGTTCACCATCGTTACTGACCGCCACGCGTTATGCTGGTTGGTGAATCTCCGTGACCCGAGTGGACGACTGGCACGTTGGGCTCTTCGACTGCAGGAGTACGACTTCGTTATTTCCTACAAGTCCGGGCGTCGCCACGCAGATGCGGACTGTCTCTCCCGCCTTCCTATGACGACGACGGAATGTGACGAAGACAATTTTTAAGCTTTTTTGAAATAAGGCGCAATGAAATGACTGACAAATGCATTCTAACTCAGCAGCAGTCATGCCCGTTCATACCCGCCTCCCGAAACAGGCTCAAACGCTGAATAGCGCTCTATCTTTCGGTCACAAGTCGGCAAAAGAAACGGTAATCTCAAAGTCATTAAAAACATATTTTTACAGCTAAGCAGTCCATGGTCAAGATCTCGGAAAAAAAATTGTCCGAGATGTTGACAAAAACAATCTGCCCGAGCGATCAGTCGTCGAACTGTTTCCGCGTGATGTTGTGAGGCTCTGAATACGTTCTTTTTTCGAGCAGGCAAGTGGAGAGAGTAGAGAAGGGGTCATAGGGTGACTGCATTTTTCATTTGTAACGAAGAAGAGTAGCCTGCGGCTGAACAGCATCGCCACTGGTACGAGTTCGTGGTTGCTGTCCTCGGCAGAACGCACCCGACTTCTACCCATTCGCAGGCGTCCGTTGCTAATAAATGTCGGAACATTTATCTTCATTTCAATAAAAAAAGGAGGCGCAGAGGCACTGTCGATTGTTATCTCGCTCGCTTGTTTGTCGCGGGAAGACCTGAGAAAGGGCGCGTGCACTTGGGCAAGCGCCCCTTCACAGGCCCTTCCCCGATGACGGCGAGTGGATTCTGTCCTTCTGGTTGGAATTGTTTAGAATTGAGCGTTACACCGCCGTCAATGTGCCGACCGCGTGTCACCGGCCGTGTATAGACAACCTTTCGCAAGAACATATCTCGCATAGCGGTGCAACCGATCGCTGTGTACCACAGTGACCGCGAAGCCATGCTCACTGTGGTAACGAATGCGAAAATAAAGACCAGAAAAGCCACGAATTTACGTGCGTCTTTCTTCAACCAATATAGCAATAACCGTGTGAATCAATACAGTCGTTTCCAGAAGAGGGTTATAGCGCCGAAAAAACAACACACAGCAAGCGAGACGAGACAGGCGCAACTTCCAACTGTTTATTCACCGCGCATACGAATGAATATAAGGACAAAAAAAAGAAGATGGGTGGCAAGAACCACACATGCGCACGAGGTTTCTACAAAAAGCGGATAAACTAAAAGCGGATTAACGAACGATTAGCGGAACATAATCGGGATTTAAAAAAAAATGGCACTGGTTCTCATCTGCCGCATTATTGTGAAGCCTGCGGAGAAGAAAGGAAGATTAAGTGAATGGCAAGGCTGAAAGAAGCAATGGTTTTAAACAGAAGTAAGGACCAGACAGCCCGTGAACTGTTGGAGGCCTTCTATATTGAAAGAAACTGTAGCGATTGTGTTAGCGCCCCATCCATCTCCATTTATAAGAATGAAACTGCTTCTTTAGATACACGTGCGTGAGATACGTATGTACCTCACCTATCTTTATCCGCTTTTTGTAAAAACCTCGCGCGCATGTGTGGTTCTGGCTACCCATCTTTTTTTTGTTCTTATACTCATTCGCATAAGCGGTGAATAAACAGTTGGAAGTTGCGCCTGTCCTGTCCCGTCTCGCTTGCTGTGTGTTGTGTTTTCGGCGCTATAACCCTCTTCTGGAAACATGCACCAACTAGCCCCCCCAACAAGTATTACTCAGTTATCAACACAGTCGTCAATGCAGTCATCCCTACAGCTTCGCTGGTTATCCTTTTACCATGTTTAAGGGCACTATTTCTTTCCAAATTTTATTTCTTGGGTGCCACTCGTACTCAGACTCAGCAAATTTCTGCTCAGGAGATTGCTAGGTCTTTTATCTATGCTGTGCTAATCGCATTCAAAAGCCCATGCACCGTTTTGATTAACCGACACCGGCTCAATGTTGACTACGTCCCTTTTCCTCAGGAAACGGCGAAGGCGCAGCCAACATTTGTGGTCAGTGTCGATGAACTTCCGCCTGTCATCGGGATTAAGGCGTTCCACCCTCTCCTTGACGACGCGTGCCATTCTCATAACCTCCTCAAGGCTACAGTGGCGCACACGCCGAAGAGCACTCCTGATCTTCTCTTTGGCTTCGGTCTTTGTGACGTCAGCACCTTCCATCACCATTTCGAGGAGACGTGGATGGTTGTGCATCAGTTCGAAGGCATCCGCACCGTCCAAGGTATTTTGCTGACCTAGCACGAATTGTGAAGCGGCCGAGAGGGCGGAGGCATTGCTTCTGGTCGCTTGCTGCATGAAAAAAGAAAACACGTCATGGTTAAAGTAGACAAAACCTGCGATAAGCCTGAAGCGGTCTAAATTTCTGAAGTGTTTGATAGTGCGTGCAGGAGGAAGGCCGCACACCACCGTTCCCGAATAATAAAGAAATAACTCTGTTTCAAAAAGCCGACGTACCGTCTACATCATAGCTTTACTTATTTTGTAGCTGAAGTGACCTCGAAAATTGTCAAAGAGAAGTCAAAGCAACGGGAGTGAAGCATTCTGAGTAGAACTAAGATTGAAAATGCAGAAATACGCATGCAGAGCAAAATCAAAGGCAACGTATATTTTCTGCGGACAAATAATATGTACTGGTGGAGAAACTGCACTCTGTTAACGCAACAGCTTTGCTCGCGGTTCTTTATAAGGCGAGGCTTTTTTTGGTTCATCACCATTTGTTTCGCCCTGCTCCATTGGTATATCACGCATAATAGCCTTGCGTGCTCACCGCTGCTTCGGTGGCTTGTTTCGCACGACTTACCTATATCCTCGAATGGTTTTGCGATGCCTTCACGACGTTATGTATCTCAATTCCTAAAAGCCGCAGAGTCTGCGCATATTACTGTGATTTGTGCCGCTTATGATGCAGTCTGCTATCGAAAATGATCTATTTGGAAAGTCAGAAATTGTTTCGAAAGGCCGCTGCTCGTGTGCACGCTATCATACAAGAATTCTCTGGCACTTTTCACAGGAAACTCTTCAGCAAATTACATTCCTTCGCTGTGTTCAGTCACAGAATCATTCTTTTTGTGCTCATAAACGAAGAAAACAGCTGTTATCACTCTGACATACCAGGACGTCTGCAAGTTCGATGTTCTTGAAGCTGAATGTTTCCATTAAGGCACTGTGCTTGTGCTGAAAACCACTTTGCTGGGCTTCACAACGCTTGGCATCTGGGATAATGTAACAACAGGCAGGAGTCATGGTGAATTCGGTGAGGTTGAGACTCTTGCTAGCACCATGCGCGAGAACGTTCAAGTCGTAATTGGACAGCAGCACGCCTTTGATGCTGACTTTGACAAGTTTGAGGTTGGAGGCCAGCGCCGACACAAGTTCCGCCCGAACATCCGTACGATCCTTTTCTGATAAGACAGCCAAAACGCCCCTTAGGTTTATGTCGACATCAGTGAGCACAGCCGCGTTTCTCAGGCATGCCGCCAAGGCAGATAATTCGTCGCGATTGAATCTATTGCACGTAACCACCAGTGACGTTACGTTACCGGAGCTGGCGACCAGTTCCAGAGTCGAGATCACTGACTGCGTGTCGACAGGTTCGCCGGAAACGAACCACCCCAGTGGTACGTCTACGCTGCTGATTTGTGGGCATTTCAGCAGCTGGTTTGCGTTGCTGTGCCGATAGTGTCCTTTGATGACCACTCGATCGTTCAGCCCTCGCTCCAGAATAGTTTTCGAGACCCTGTCGAGCCCATCGATGAATGGCAAAGTGTCGACTTCCACCGACCGGAGAGATTCATTGCTGGCGATTGCGTGGAAGAAAGTGTCGCATTCGGCTTCGCCGAAGCCCTTCAAGTCGACGCGCAGCTGCTTGAGCGGTGACTTCGATCCTTGCAAGGCTCTGTGCCAGGACTTCATGCACTGAGTGGCTTCAGGACTTGCAATTGGGGCGTCGATGTAAGAATATGTGTGTGCCCATGGCAACTTCAGGCTGCGTAGTTTGGCGCTCCGAGTGGCCACATCGGCGAAGAGGGCGAACGTAGGTACGCTGGAAACACGTACAGAAAAGACATGAGTTGAATGAACATTGACCCCTAGTAAGCAAACGCGAGAATTGATGAACATTTCGACTCCAATATAAGCTCGTGTTAAAAACTGAAATTGAAGTCTCTTAACGGACTAATTCATCCCGGACTAATCGTCCAAAGTCAGTATACTCCCCGCATGCGCGCACATCATCCCCATCTGCATTCGTTTTTCCCACGTACAACGTACAGCGAGAGACTGGAATTATCTGTCTGAACAAGCGACGGGCCAATCCAGTGCGACTGAGTTCAAGACTGCCATCGAACACCTTCTGTGAAGCTGCCCACCCCTCATGTAAAACCCCTCTCTAAGGGGCATTTGATGAATGAATGAATGAATGAATGAATGAATGAATGAATGAATGAATGAATGAATGAATGAATGAAATGACCTGCATCCAACTCTATCTTCTACGGTTATTTCAAGAGCCTCAGCCATCCGCTATATCTGAGGTCCACGTTTCTGGAGGTCTCAATGCACGCTAATTAACATTGACGAGACAACATCAGCCGTCCTCTTGGACCTAGTTAGTCTTCCGGTATTGTTTAACCCTGATGATGCGTCTTAATGTCATGCACCATGACCTTCTGCACTCAGAAAAGCGCCGGTTCCTTGCAGGTACCGCTCTTGCGGTTGTTTAGCGAAGCAGCAGTTGGAGGGGCCGCAGCTGACCAACATTCAGCAACACCAATGGCTATTCTTGGCGCAGTTAGGCTGTGTGCACATCGCACGAAGATTGCACGCTAGGGAAGGTCTAATTGGGCACTGCCATTCGCACGGAGAGTGTCGGTATAGCGGGGAATGATCTCCTATTCAGGAGTTGTATAGGCATTCGGGCGCCCCGATATTTTCGCATCGGCTGATGACTTGATAAGGTGAGAACAAAAGGCTGCGATTCAGCCGGAAAGCGAAGCGTTGATTGCGATAGAAATTAGTAAACAGCTATGGGCAACCAGCGCGGAAATTTCGTGCATCCACGGCAGCGCCGTAACGCACAGCCTAGCGAGCAGTGGGCGCAGTTTACGCTAGAACATACTACGATTTTGTATCGCCAAATTCACCGCTCATATTGAAGCACAGCAACTGATCCGTCTTGGCACCGACGTGCTAGAACGCAACAGCGCATGCGCTCCTCGACACCCGCATGGCCGTGGAAAGAACTTGGGCGGGCGCATCGGGCTCAACATTGATAAAGGCGCGCATTCGTTGTTAAATATGTCGTGCCATCCTCGTCGCCTCCCTAGCGGATGGTGTCAACACATTTTGGTTACCCCCTCAAACTGCCATAGCTCCTCCTGGTCAGTGCTTGTTCCCCAGACAAGGTAAGGATAGTAGATTTATCTGCCATATAAAAGTGGAAAAATTCGCTTAATACTGAATTAACAAGCATGGTGCCAGCACACACAAGCAAACATGAACACATCAGACTCGATGGCGCGGGCACTTGATTTCATGGCGCCGGTGCGAGGAAGCGCGGCAGCAGCAGCGAGCGAAGTGACCTTCGTGCCGCCTATCGCTTCAATGCAAGAGCGGCTAGAACACAGCGCGCACAAAGGTAGGAGCCGTCTGCGGACACCTTTCAAGACACGGCGCACGAGACCCCGCAAAGTAAGCACTTGTTTGCAGAGTCAAAGCCGCTGCCACCCCACAATTTCCTCCATGTATGGCGCGCGAGATCGTGCCGCGATCGCCAGGCAGTCGCCGAGCCCAAGTGTATACAAGCGCAGCAAAAAAAAAAAAAAAAAAAAAATCGAAAACTTTCACTGTTATTGCGAGCGGGCCCCTCGTAAGGCAGAAAAGACTCAAAAAGAAAAAAAGCGGAGGCGACGCCACCTTGAAGGTTCTCGCTCTCATGAATTTTTGCGTCGTCTGCGCTGGTCCATAAATCTTTCTTTTTTTTGATAAAGAAAGACCGTGTTGAATTTTGAGGGAGCCAGATGGTAGCGGCAACACTTGCAGCAACGTAACGGTGCAAATAAATGGAAACACGGACAGGCATGACGTCAAATCGACAGGTCGATCTGAGCGTGTGGCGCAAATTTGCAAAAGTGCTAAGATAAATGGTCGTTTCAGCGGCAGTCACAAGAAATTTCCCCTCAAATATCGGGACGATAACCGTGCTAAACAGTGCAACACGGACTAAACTGTTTTGTACTGACTACGAGACCCTCTGGAAGAAAGCATATTTTAAAGAATTACCTGCTTAATTTTCTTGTTTTGTGTCGCAGAACAGCTATTTGTAGGGACGATAAGGACGGCACATGCTAACACCGGACAAAAATATTATGGGGTTTAACGTGCCAAAACCACTTTCTTATTATGAGGCACGCCTTAGTGGAGGACTCCGGAAATTTCGACCACCTGGGGATCTTTAATCGGCACCTAAATCTAAATACACGGGTGTTTTTGCATTTTGCCCCCATCGAAATGCGGCCGCCGTAGCCGGGATTGGATCCCGCGACCTCGTGCTCATCAGTCCAACACCATAGCCACTGAGCAACCACAACGGGTAACACCGGACATTACATAGTCTAACAAAAAGAGCAGAACCTGCCGGATTGTATGTGCCATTATTATTCCTCCATTACCGAAACATAGTTCGAAATCAGGGAAAGTTAAAACGATTTAGACTACATAAGTTTTCTAAAGAAACGAAAAAGAACATGAAATGTCATTTGTTCGAATTAAAAGCTAATACAGTAAAAAAGCAATTAGTAATTTCTTTTGCCGAACTCTCCACAATTGAATGCTTGCTACAGCTTAAAGAATGCACTACCATAGTGTACACGTTAAATTTTACGGGCCTAAATGAGAAAGTTGAGGGATAACACTCGGAGCAGCGTGTACTTGTGGTTGACTGGGCGTCACAGTGTAAAGAAAGCTAAGGTCGCTTAAAGAGCGTTGCGATATTTTACTATTGCAGAGCCTATGCAAAATACAATTTCAATTCTACTTACAACATTGTTGTCATGACGATGTCCACGTTCAGTTCCTCCAAAAAATTCATCTCGCAGAACGCGTCGACGAGTTTCCCCATGAGTGAGCTGCTGTTGCAATAGGCGTCCGATTTCAGTGTCAATTTTCGCAGTGGGCAATTTTTCTTGGCGAGGTATGTCGGGAACCTTGGATAGGAGTCTTCATCTCCGTACGAGAATACGGAATCTCTGACGCAGAGTTCGGTGATGCTTTCGTTTTCAATGAGTGCCCGGACGAGCCAACCCGCCTGAGTGCTGGGAATTCGCAGCTCTGCGAGGTCAAGAGTCGACAGACAACTTATGCGAAGGTCAATTGAGTAGTCAATGATGCAGCTCGTAGGCGAGTATTCCTTCTCGAACTCGTAAAACTTGAAAGCTAGATTCTTGAGCTGCGCCAAAGATCGTATCACGTCGAACACCACTGCTGCGCCGTCGGATGCAATGATTCTTCCGCATACAGTAAAGCTTTTCAAACAGGGGTGTCGTTTTACTGCCGAGAGCAACGATGGGCGAAACATCAGGTTGCTGTTGAATTCCATCGCCGTGATGCAGTGGTGCTCGGCGAGTAGAAGCTCAACAAGGTGCAGTGCTCTCGCTTTGCACGAGTTTTCATGAGAACTGTACGAGGCGTACCAGCAAGTGCTTGCCTCGACAGCCGCAATAAGGGCATCACCTCTGCTCTGTCCTCGCCTGTCTTCCCGAAGTTCTAGGGCAGCGCCTAGAAGAATCCTATTAATTTCCGGACGGTGCTGCAGTAGTTGACAGTTCGCCCCGCCCCCATTGGTGCATGGAATGTTCTGCGCGCTCCATTCGTTGCTGCTGCAGTCGAGGGCACACCTGGCGTCGACGGCATGGCCTGCATGAGGTGCCGTAGACATGATTCAACAGTCCACTGGATGGCGAAACGGAGTGCTGCCACGTAAACTCAATGCAGTAAGACGTGCAAATAGAGAGAAGTACTGCACTGTCGTGTGTAATATGGGCGGGAACGGAGGCGCGCGTGTCAGATAGCCTCGAACCTTGCTATAGGCGATACCTGGTGGCTGCCGTTGGAAACAAACGGTGGGCACTCCCACCATGCGTTTATTTATACAAAATGCGGAGCTTCCCATCGCCAGCGCAGATTGATAAAGCTATTTGATATTGTGGTTTCTGATAACTCTGTGCACCAAAGCGTAGCCAGTAGCAGCACTGTAGCAGCACAATAGTAGCAGACACATCTTTCAAAAAAAAGAAAAAAGAAAACATGACCGAAAAATAATGACTCGCTCCAATTTATTGTGCAGGTAACCGCGTTATCGGCTGTCGGCGGCCAGTGAAATGCCGGAGGTTGCCGCTTTCGACAAACGCAGGCACGGTGGTAGTGCCAACAGTTCGCGGAAGGGCGTTCCCCTTTCCCCTTTGCTTTCGACAGCGCCACCCACGTACCGCTCTGACTCGATTTCGGGGCTGTTTGTCACGCGTTAGCGTGTTCCCGCTCATACTGCTCACGATACTACAACAGTGTTAATGAATAGGGGGTATGCACATGACGTCATCCGCTAGGAGCGCTGGCGGCGTACGCCATTACTTGGGTTGTCAGTTCGCGCTGCCTACGCGAGCACGCCTGAGTCGCCAAGCAGCCAGCAATACGCACGAGCCCTATTTTTTCAGACCGAAAGTATTTTTGGGACTTGGCTATCTAGCGGTGTGTCATAAGTGTACGTTGCGCTTACGCGCGCCCGTGCTCTGGATGAGCGAACCAGATACTAAATCACGCTATGAAAACTAAGTGGCCTTGTGGGATTGTGTCGACCCGCTCGAACTAGCAGATGATGAGCTTTTGCGCGATGTCGAAATACTGCCTCGCGTGGATCTCGGAGATATCAAGGGTTACTTTGTGAATGAATCGAGCTTCGTGACGCACGAGCAATTCACAGCCGACAAGCCAATGGAAGGTTGCAGTTATCTGGCGAGCGGCTCGGTCCACTATAGCCGTGCCTCAAAGTGCTCGCGTAACGTGATCGCCTTCATTACAGAATTTACTGCGTACTGTCCCCTTGCGTCTTAAAGGTAGACTTAACGTTGCATCACCGAAAAAAAAAAAGAAAACCGAGAGCTAAAGACTGTGATTCCGCAGCCTTCGTGATATTTTATGTTGCGTCAATTGTGCTGGTCTTTCCAAAACTGTTCTTCTTAGAGGGGGGGGGGGGGGGGGCTCCCGTGTTCGTAAATGACAACCATTCAACGAAACGCCACTCCCACAATGGCTTCTCGTAAAATTACACACCTAGACGCTGGCTTCCCGCTTCACCTGCACGACAGGCCTTGCAGAGGCATGCTCGCCCAAATTTGCTATGCTCTTTTACATTGAGGCTGTTGTGACGAAGAGATAACCAGGTATCGAGAAGAACACAATCTGGGCAACATTCCTATCGCCGGGCTTCTCTGTTGTGCGATTGCTGCAGCCAAACAGAGCGCAGTTCACCGTGAGGGCGAAGCTGACTTGACGTACGGCCACGCCGCGTAGTCACCTACCTTTCACTTTCTCAGCCCAGGCGTTTCCCGGCGTCTCCGACTCGCGAGGTGTTGAGCCCCTTTCCACGAAGAGCACGTGCGCTTCCCTTGACTTGTAGCGGCGTCTCTCCCTGGATAGTGAACGATGCCTGGATCTGGAGCGACTCCTGGAGCGTGAGTTTACCGTGTCCTTGTGGCGCTCTCTTCCATGGAGTCGTACGACGTAAGGGATTTGAAATCTTAGCTTGCCAAACTTGTCGCCAGTAGGGTGATCGCCTTCACAAAATTTACGCTTAGGTACACGCACATGTTCGTCTGATGGATTGCGAGTTCCACCACATCCCCTGCACCGAACAAAGTCAGGGGTTCAACACTGATCAGAGCGGTGCCCGGCCCTACCTCAGGTAAAGAAGAGGTCGAATTGCTTCCTGTAAAGGTGGCATCTCACTAGTGCGGATCCATACCTAACAAACTTGGGCACTTTGAGTCCACCGAAAAGTACAATGACCTATCCGGACGTCTTGATGCGCTTGGCAGCCAGCGCAAGTGGATTCAAGCCATGCACAATATTTCTAGCTATCACAGCTTGCGAGTCTCTAATGGCTACTCTTCGGATGACACCTTTGCACGCGGCATGTGGTACCGCTTCATATGCATTTACCCCGCATTCCGCTTCCATAATCTGGAAGGACATGATTCTAACGTACTTCGCCGCATTGTCGGGCTTAGGTGTGCTGACTACGATGATATCTTGAGTGAAGCTTGGGCAGACATCTTCATAGGCTTGCTCTTCCGTTTGGCCGGACGCCTCGATAACTGAGGGAACAGTCGTGGTGGGGCTCACATTGTTCAATTTGAGTCCTCCTCAATGTCGTTTAATGATCTTACTGCGCTCGTCAGGCAGTTGAGGCATTCTGGAATGTTTGATAACCCAACTTCTAAGCATTCCGCGTACGGTGGTTCCCTTGACACCGTGCTCTCGTTGATTACGTGGCAATGTGCTCTCCTCATACCCAGCCTTCGTGGTAGTTCGTGATCTTCGGCCAGCCACTACTTGCTAACTGAAGTCGTCTTCAGCGTTATTTACTTCCGTTTCCCGCAAAATATTCATATTAACTGTATGTATCTGCCATGCCTGCAGGCATATGGGTGTAGTGGGCTCAACGAAGGCCCTACTCCTCACTAGGCTTAGCTCCGATAAGCTTAACTCGGCATGTTCTAGCTGAAAAAGTTCCGTGAAAATCTTGAAAATGCAAGCCTCACCTCGAGACTTGGTACCGATCGATTCGCCACCGCTTCGCGCATTCAGTGATAGGCTTCTTTGTGTTGTACTCTCAAAATTGGCCAGCGGAGCATGGAAAAAAAAAAAACAGCCAATGCTTCCGCGTCTGCACTGCTGAAATTTTTATTCACATTTACTGGAGATATATGCGGGCATAAAGCAGTAAAAAAAACGACAAAAAACTTGAAAAGAACAAATGCGGAATATAACGCAGGGAAAACGCGAGTAAGGTCACACGAAACATGATTTGAAAGCAGTAGGGGCTGAAACTTATCACACTTATCACACAGGACTACGCCAAACAGCGGACGTGTGGCTCAGCATTGTTTTGGCGTGAATGCTTCACATAGCCGTTATAACGATTAAGTGGGGTGGAGGCACCAATAATGTTTCCTTGAAATGCATGGGAAATTCTCGAAGACATCAACACAACGGAAGGCCACGCCGTGCACGGGAAAGGAATAACTACTCTCGCGCTGTTAGTATGCTTTTACGGGGAATAAAACTGATGAGTGAGTGTTTGCCATCTGTTCTATAGTTACTCGTGCTAAATCCATAGGGATTTACTGCTAGTACAAGTTTGATTCCTAAAATGGTACAGGTACGTGTAATTTGTGAAATACCGTGTTATCGAATACTAAAGCACCTCAAACATCGTAAGAGAGCGACACGCTTTGAAGATTGCCGCCTCCTCCTCGCGCGCCCTGGCCGAGGCCTACGCCGCATCGCTATTGGTCTAGTGACATCACGTGTGCACTCACGCATGCTTTGTCTGTTTAGCGTCGCGCTCTGCCATCACTTTCCCTTGAGAAGCGTCTACCGACGGTCGAAAAGCACAGGTTGACGCTCTTTCGCGTTGTTTTGGTTTCAAAACGCGTTGAACTCAGTTTCCCCGTAAGTGCGGCGTCGCTTCACGGCAGTTTCCATCACCATGACCTGCTTCGCCTTCGGATGCCAAAATAGTTTCGGAAAGGCAAGGAGCTCTTCTCGATTGCGTGCGGTAAGCGCGCCGGGTGAAGACAAAGGATTCATCGAATTGGGAGGGAGACCAACGTCCTCCACACGACGATGCGAGGTAAGTTGCGAGCCTCTCATAGTATAGCTTGTGTCAGGCTTGCGCTTGCTGCTGCTGCCACGCTTCTACCCCACAGCGTTCTCACAGCGAGTTTCCTCAGTCATCGAGTGAAATGTGTTCATGCTGTGCGCGTGTGACACCACGCTTGTTAATTTAGCTAGCAAGCGAGCGTTTACAAGTTTATACTGCTAATAAAACTATTATCCTTCGTATAGCTGTCTGCGTTTACAATCGGTGCTTCGCCTTTTCGGCGAAACTGATTTTTCGCAGTGAAGCTGTATACCTGCACCGCAGAAGGAAATCGACCAACCGCTATCCGAAAAAAGAATTCTGCAACATCGAAAGGACCTACCGTCACAGAAGAAGGCCGTGCAAGCGCTTTTGCGCTTCTTGCGATCTACCGGCCTGTGTGAACGACTTTAACTGGAACGCCTTTTGTGTGTGTGCCTCCATGTGTGCGCGTTCGTTTTTTTTTTTTGCGTTTTCCTCTCTGTCATTTTTCTAACCCCTATCCCCCATCCCCAGTGTAGGGTAGCAAACCGGAGACTCCTATCTGGTTAACCTCCCTGCCTTTCCTCTTCATTCTTTCTCTCTCTCTCTCTCTCTTTTCGTGTCGTTGTAGTAACCAAAATACTCCCCATACTTGGGCCGATGCCGAAGATAGTGCAATGCCGGCCCGACCCACAGCTGAGGTGAAGCAGGCGTTAAGCACTCCCGATACGTGGGCCGATACTGAAGATAGTGCAATGCCGGGCCGACCCGCGGCGAAGGTGACGCAGGCGTTAAGCACTCCCCATGTTTGGGCCGATCCCGAACATAGTGAGATACCAGGCCTACCCGCGGCGGAGGTGAAGCAGGCGTTAGGCACTCCCTATAAGTGGACCGATCCCTAAGGTAGTGCAATACCGAGCCGACCCGCGGCGGAGGTGCAGTTCGCAATAAAGGGGCCAACACACACAGGTTCGCTGGTCATATTTCTTCACAGAGTGGAGTTGGGCTGCTGAGCACGAGGTCGCGGGATCGAATCCTGGCCACGGCGGCCGCATTTCGATGGGGGCGAAATGCGAAAACACCCGTGTGCTTAGATTTAGGTGCACGTTAAAGAACCCCAGGTGGTCAAAATTTCCGGAGTCCTCCACTACGGCGTGCCTCATAATCAGAAAGTGGTTTTGGCACGTAAAACCCCAAATATTATTATTATTATCACAGAGTGGAATGGCGCTGAGATTTCTTTTTGTTAATTTGCGACACAATGACACGCACTATTTGGGGACTTATATAGGGATTTATACGTGAAATAATATTGATGCATATATTTTAATGGCTCAAGTGCTGATGTGGCCAAAGAGCGGCCGAAGGGGCACTTCGCTTCTGAATCCTGTACGGGCAAGGAAGCAACCGCCTGTTGATGTGATTTGCATCGGAAATATTCTAACAGAAAGATAATTGGGAACACAGCCCAGGCACTCTATGACAGAGAGCCTTAATTTTTCCGCAAGTTTCTTAACGTTTTCGGAACAATGGGCAGTCGTATTCGTAGAAAGGAGTAGCATACTGTAGCAAAGCTGGTGCCGACGCCTTGTGGCGTTGTCTCCAACTGCGTTATATCTGAAAATTATTTCATGTCGCGTCATTGTTATCTGCGAAAAAATAAAATCGTCAAAGTACGATTATGTCGCCGCCAACGCTCTACGCCAGCAGTGAAGTAGAAGTTACCGCAATGTCAGTCTTGTACGCTCAGTGACGAGACACTACATCACCAGATGCCGCCGATAGCGTTTGCGCCACCATGTGCTATGCCTCGCCGGGAACCCGGTATTGCCGGCAACGGTATTACGTTTACCCGCACGCCAAGACCTCGTCTAAGGTAACGATTCTACTCCAATACTGTGCCATATTGCGGTACGAGTGGCGCTCAGGTCCACTAAACAAGAGCCAAAGACAACCTTCTTACCCCGTACCACCAGAATATGTGTTGAGGTGCACTGGCTGCAGCTCGCTGAGCGGCGGCTCTGGTTACGAAGAACAGTAATTATATTTTTATATAATTATGCTTGCATCCAACATGCCGGTCTAGTGTTAGCTTTACATCATTTTAATGCAAGATATGCTGGCTTCTAAGTGGAGGCTCCGAATTCGCCATGTCTTGCTGCCCGATTTCTAGAACGCTTACAAAACATAATCTGCCACACTACCACCATGTTGTCTTTTTTAAATGTTTTTTTACAAAAAGAAATGCCGAATTAGAGGCAAAAATAGGGGCATTGCACGCTTTCATGCGATGCACTCACTATCACAAATCACTAACACAATTACTATCCAAAATATGCGTTAGGAAATGGTAGAGAATGGTAAGAGAGAGAGAAGAGGGGTGCGACACGCCGAGCAGCCTTACCAGGTGCCGGGAAGCCTATTGACGCCACTGCTCTTAAGCGCTCTCGTAAGTAGAATGGTCGAGTGATAAAACCAAGAGGGACAGACGGACAAAGAACGTTAATAACAAGGTCCTGAGAAGCTTTGCCCTAGGGCAGAGCTGCCCTAGGGCAAGTAGAGCTGAAAGCCTCTGGAGTGATTGTGTGGAAAAGGGCCAGGTTTGGATAGCACTGCGTCTGAAGCATGCGGAAAATGGACGCCAGAGGTCTAGCCAGTTTGCAGTGAGGGGGAGGATAAGTCCTCCTACCCAGGTGATAGTGCGTAGTTCTTTTAGGTGTTCTTTTTTTTTTCACTTTGAAAAATCGTGCGTAATGGCGTCTCACGTGTTCGGCTGCCGCGAGCGCCTGCAGCGCGACAAAAACATCACGTGACGGTGCCAAGCTAGACTAGATAATGTAAACTAAAGAGTGGCGGAGGGTCAATGGAGGGACTATAAGGGCAACATAGCAGTGCTACGTAGGCGTCTGTAGAAGTTGAACACGTGCCAGCAGTGGTGCGCCGACAGTGTGCGCGAGTTTGCCTCAGTGCAGGCCTTGACGTGATTCTCGTCCTGGAAAAGAATGCTTCGAAGCTCACGTGGAACAGAAATCACAGCCACGTTGGCCAAAACTCTCCAGTGGTGCGATGAAAACTGTGCGCAGGCACGTCAAATGTATTACGTGAGCAAAAAAGAAGAAACAGTTTGCTCAGTCGTTTTTTATCTCAGCGCAAACGTCCATGACTGCTGAGCCTGCTTGCTCAGTTGAGAAATTGCAAATAGAGAGAATGGTTGCGCATCGTTTAGGCAGCAAATGCGGCAAAGAAATTACTGAATCCAATTGTTATATCTAATGCCGCTACTCTAGCGCTTGTTTTTTCAGATGCGATTGCGAAATACCGAGCTCTTCAACGGTCGACATTTCCATACTGGGGCAGTTAACAGAGAAACACCGCTAAAAAAAGCCCCACAGCGATTAATGTTGTGCCGTCCGTGAATCGCTACGGTGAAAAGCGTGCGCGTCTTGCATTAGTGTACGTCGTTAACACTAGTAAATTACTAACACGAAGAAGGTGATTATTAGATTCTCAAGTTCGCTTATTCCCTTGTGGATACATGATGTGAACAAAGGTCTGTGAAGAGACGCTCCGTAAAACAGTTTATTTGGCCTGTGGAAGTGAACTTGAGAAGTTGACTTTAGGTAATGTAGTTCTCGGGGCATGCAATAGAGTGCCCAATCCGCGGAACAACCTGAACACACTTAACACCTGATAGAGATAAAGTACATGCGCACTTCAAAACTATTCTACACCAACTTTGAGAGACAGAGCGATAATGGTCATCGGATAGGGGCCTCTGTCTTTTTTTTACAGTTTCCATCAAGTTTTTCTTTTACTGTATGAAAGAAGCTAGCCGTCCTGATGTCGAAAAAGAAAACAAGCTGTGCACACGACATATGCTTAAGTATATGATATAAACCGCAAATATTGAACGTCTAGCTTCGTCATCACCAACCACTCGTCCACACATACTTCAGGAGTGGTCCGAAGTTTTGTTATAGGTGTTTTGGGGTTCAAAATCATTTTTCTCGGAGTCACGCGCGCGAAATGAAGTTCAGTGGCGATTTAGCGGGGAATGCGAGAGATAGCGCTAGCATTACGCCACGCCCCTTTGAAATCGCGTGTGTGTGAGAGAGAGAGAGAGAGAGAGAGAGGAAAGAGGCCGGTAGGCAGCATGGTGGGACCGAACACGGCCTTTTTAATCCTTTCAGTGTCGGGTGTTTTCATCACCTTTCCTCCGCTATATTTTTTTTCTCAAATGTTACGAAACAAACACGGCGGTTTTTTTTTTTTTGGGGGGGGGGGGGGGGATGGCTAGTCTGCCGGTAGCCGGGAGAAATACGTTTTCGAACTTCTGCTGGCAATCGAATCTCATTGGCTGACGGAGTCACGTGGCCACAGCGTCACATATCTCGTCATTTAGCTGCGCTCCGCATTTCACACGTGGGACATGTTGCCATCGGCATCGTCGGCGTCACACACGGCTCGTCAAATTGGGGTGGGGGGGGGGGATATTCTTTAAGACAGCATTAGTGGCCATGTATGAAATTAGCTCGGAGTTGCTCCGTTAATCAGGAACGACGCGAACGTCACCTACGCAAGAGACGGGAAATACTGCCGCGAACATTTCTGAAAGTCGCCCTCCCGCTGTCGGTGAGAAGTTCGCAACCCTGGCGCAGTTCGACGAATGAAATGCGCAGATGCAGCGCAGAAAACCATGCGCAGCTGCGGAAACACGACGCCCCGGCCATCGAGAATAGCGAGCAAATGACTGGGGGAACAGCGCACGCCGAATGCCAGAGGCCATCAAATATTATCAACTCAAGTATTACTGCGTCCATGGCCGCTTTATTATGCAAGGTTATCGAGGCACGACGTTCGAGAACACAGCTTCGGGATAAAGCATATAGTTCCTCGAGTGTGGTTACTCACCGAAATTCCGGAGGGCTTGTAAGTAGGCTCAGCACCGCCTTATGGTACCGGCATTGTTCGCAAGATATCTGGAAGTCAAAATTTACTGCGGGCAGAGTGGGCTCTGAGTTTGACACAGCAGCGGTCTTCGCGGGGTGAGAGGCCTTTTTCGGTAACATTGCCACAGAATCGGGTCGTTAAAAATACGGCGGTCAGGAGAATGCACCTAGCGGTAACACTAACTGCAACTTTTACACAGCTTTGCATAAGGGGGTGCCATTGTGAAACGCAAGCATCTTGGCCATAGCCTGGCTGACGAAGCCACAGGGTTCCCCCCCCTCCCCCCCGCAGAATAGCGGCTGCACAGCTACATGGTGCCATGTGCATCAATCGCAGTCAACCTACAGAAACTTCGTAAAATACAGACTGGGGTATTCCCCCATTTAAACTTGCTAAACGCCATGTATCCCACTCGTTATAGGGCCAACTGTCCTCGGTGCGGTGGCATACCTACCCTAATACATATAACCTGGGAGTGCACTAAGCACCCTCATAGGCCAAATACCAGTAACACAATGGAGCAGTGGTATGCACAGATGGCCCGCTCCGACCTGGCAGGACAAAAGTCCTTAATTAGCCAGGTCGGGCAGGCGGCAGAGGCCAGTGGGGCCCTGGACTGAGGGGCTCCGACCACCCCTCCTTCAAATCTTTTCCATTGCAATAAAGTTTCTATTTCTATTTCTCAACAAGGCGAAAGTACATATTGAATTGCGGCAAGCTGAGGAAGAAGACAAGGAAGAAAACGAGACACCCTGTAAGTTATGGCGAAAGGAAAATAAATATAACCAAGCTAATGTCACATCTACGGACACTCGCTGTGGTACGAAACAAAGGTATTAAGGGGGTTTGAAAAAAAAAGCGTAATACCCTGAAAGTTATTTATTTATTTATTTATTTAAAGACACTTTACAGGCTTCTGTACGCATTGTGTAAGAGGGAAGAGTACAATGAAAGTATAAAACACACAATATTTAGAATCCATATGTGAATACTTGTACAATAGATACAGGGTAACAAATGCGCTAATATACAGTAATATAATTTTACAATATCAACAAGGAACAAAACGAACGCTTTTGAACGTGACAGCTCATTCATCAATAATATTTCAGCGAAGTATAATCCATAGAATTTCAGAGCGAGAGGGGTAAAACTAGGCTATAACAAAACAGTATTGAACGCCTGGTTGCAAACTAATAAAGTGAAAGGGAGCGACAAAAATAATACGTTTGTTTATGTAGAGTTGAAAAATGTGCTGTTAAAAAAAGCAGCAAATGTGAGGAAATGTTATTCGGTAAGTCATTAATGTATATTAGAAATAGTAACGGCATAAGAACGCTGCCTTGGGGTGCACCTCAAGTAACGTGCGATTGAGGAGAGGAACAATTGCTAATAAGTAGATAGAAAATTGTGAACGCTTCATAGTGTATAATAGAATCTAATTTAAAAGCAGATAATTTCAAAATTAAACGCCAATTTGCAACAAGGTCGAACGCTTTTGAAATGTCTAGAAAAGCACAATCAGTTATGAGATCCTCTTCCATGTTAGTATGTAAATCAATTCTTAACTCGAATCATTGCGTCTCACACGAGAAGTTTCTCCAAAATCCGTGTTGATTAGAAAAAAAAAATTGTCGGATTCCACATGGCTGTAGACATTTGATGCAAAACATGTTATACCATTTTTTAGCGTATATATGTTAATGATAGCGGACGGTAGTTTTCCGGTGTGTATTTATTACCTGAATTAAATATGGCCATGACCTTTGCTATCTTCCAGTCTGAGGGCAGCACTCCAGTCTCTAACGATTCCCTAACGATGTAAGACAGACCTTTACTAGTTACTATGATGGTGTTTTACACAATTTCAAAAATAATGTCGTCAACGCCGCATGATGTCGTTAGCTTGCGGTTATTTATCACGCGTGGGACACCGTCCACTGTTCTTATAGGTGACATATATTGGTAGTTTAGTTCAGATATATATCCCGCGGATCACGTTGGTCTGTGGGGAATATAGAAGAAAAGTAAGTACTGAAGGTAGAAGCACAGTGAAGCACAGTAATCGCAGAACTTTCTGGGATTAGATTTTTGAAGAGCTGCTTAGTCATGAGCAAAGTATTTATCTTTAGCTGAAGACAGCGCAGAACAGTTAATTTTCAGGCTTGCCTTGTATGGTGTCCCAAGCTACTCGCGTGCGCAAGCGTTTAGCACTATACTGGTGGCGCTTCTCCCTGTTTCTCAGTACGCGTAGGTATCTGGTGAACGATGCGATGGGTTAGATTTACCATTGGGGATGTTAATGAGGGGGACGTATTGGTTAGCCAAGGCAGAAATCTTTTTTCTGAAGAGGATCAAATTCTCTTCCACCGAAAGAATATGAAGGTAACATTACGTGGGAAAAGAATATATCTAATTCGGAATTCATAACGTCGCAATTGACGTTAGTGTAATCAGGTATCTTTTAGTAGCAAAACCTGTAAAAGATGAGGGTACGTTAAGAGTTACTTGCAGTAAGGAATGATCGCTAAAACCATTGATAGACACAATTTGGTCAACTGTGTCAGGGGCTGCCGTGAGAATTAAATGCGGGCTAAGGAATGGCACTGCAGCCAACATGGCTGACATTATTTCCTTCCACTTCATATATGCCGTGGCTTGGTTCGCGCTATTCCTGGGCCAGGGTGTCTGGTCTGCGAGTGGCCCTGCCCTCTGCTTGCTTGTGCCTAAAGTGGTCCGCCTCTCGGTGATCGCCAATGGTGCTGGAGGCACTCTTCTCTGGCAAACTAGGACAGCTCTATCGACAGGAACTCCAATTCCAACCGAACTTTTAAAAGGCCCCGCCCTAAAGTACGGCTTTCTTCAGTGGGCACAGGTGTGGCACTACAGCCACTATGGCTGACATTCCTTCCTTCCACTTCATACAGGTTTCTTGTTACGCTTCCCTTTAGACTAACCGTTCTAGCAATTGGTGTCTTCTGCTACTCCCGTGCCCCCAACTGGTGTGTGGTTTGAGTGGCGAATGAGTTTTCGTAATATGCCAATTTCTTTGCTGTGGTGACATTGAAACCAATCTTGGACTTGACGACAACTCTCAAAAAGAAATCTTACAGCTCTTAAAAAACATGAAACGCCAGACGTGCTTCATGTTCCAGACGGCCATGTTCCAGACGGTGCAAAGTGCCGGCTCCTGCAATCGCCGAAGTTAAGCAGCGTTGATCTTAGCTAGTACATAAGAGAGAGAGAGAGAGAGAGAGATCACTTCCAGCAACGCTGACTGATCATAGCTTTGCCTGCAGTAGAATAGTTCAAACGTCCGACTTGTGCGATTAAGTTACGGTAATGGCCGCGAAGCATGTTCCCTTCCGCCTCAATAACAACAATTCCTCATCACCAAGAATGCAACGAAAACTCAAGGAAGGCTAGCTGAAGCTATCCACACAAAGTTCAGGCTATGCAGACGAAGCCGCCAGAAAGCGCCCCTACTCTATGTCGATGGTCTGGTTCCCTTCTCCATGCATGGGACGTTGCCATCTCCCCTTTCGAAGATCTTGTGTTTCCTGTTGTCCCACGAGCCGGCCGAATGGTTTTGGGCACTCGTCGGCATGTTGAAGCTTGCGGACAAAGCCCTTGCAATGTGTGTCATCAGTATGTGTCATGCTCGAGCACCGGAATACAGATGTGATAAAAAGCCCAGATTTTCTCTCTGTACGATGCACGGACGAGGCGCAGACGGCAGAACTCCAGGACATGAAGACACGTGATGAAATCGGGATTGTGAAATCTTTACTGACCGAAATACGAGCTCGTTGTAACGATTCATGGCGGTGCTAGCACTCGTATTCTTTTATTCGGTTCGTGTCTGCGGTTGCGCTATCCGCATGTATGAAACTGTCTGGCACTTCGAGAGCCATGCAAGTGGGAACTAATTTTTCCAACCACATTTAATTGTTTTGAAATTTGAGCCTCCAGTTACGTTAAATAAGCTTTCTTTTTTCTCAGTAAGGTGGATATTTATTGTTCTTTCCCATTTCACTTGAAACTCTTCAGCAACCCTTGTTTTTCAGGCACTCGCTTTGTCAGGCGTCTGAAAACCTTGGTACGTGCGCCAACTTTTGTCAGTAAGGGCGCTATTCTCGATACGCATGGCGGCTGCACGGAGGAGGAGGAGGAGGAGGAGGAGGAGGAGGAAAAAACTTTATTCTTGTCCTGTACAAGGTGTTGCCACCCGCCTGGCTAGTCCCATGTTGGGACAGGGAGGTCAAGCCTCCTAGCCCTATCACGGGCGCACTGGACAGCCAGGACTTGAGGGATATGATCTGGAGATCTTATCATTCCTAAAAACCGATTCCGGGAAATGCCAGGGCCGAGCGACCCACACTCCCAGAGCATATGTTCAAGCGTGCATATCTCCTTTTTGCATGCTTTGCATATAATATTCATGTCTGCAATGTCATACCATTCCTTTATTTGTGCAGGTGAATAATAAGACTCTGTTTGTAACTGCCTAAGTGTAACTGCTTGTGCTCTGTTTAGTCTATAGTGAGGGGGTGGAAACTCCCTCCTTCCCATGTAGTAATGTTTTGTAATTTCATTGTATGTAATGAGGGTATCTCTCTGTAAGTTCTCCAATCCAGCAGAATCAAAACCATATGTAGAAGCGGCCCGGTCTGTAAGGTCGCGGGCGACGCTGTCGGTCGGCCGCCATTATCCGCTATTTTGACTCTCTCATTGGCTGTGGAGAGCTCAAGTGCTTTGAAATTTTTGCCGGGAAACGGAAGTTTTGCAAAATGAAATTTTGCGTTTTCATCAAGGCGAAACGTATCGTGGAACTGCAAATTTTATCGATTAATACATTCTTTTGGTTCTTGGCAGCTATATTGCGATGTTAGCGCTTCAAAAAGAAAGTGAGCGATAACGTACAGAAGCCAGTGCAATGCATCTTCAATTTCGCGAATATGCGGTGGAGATCCAAGATGGGCGCCATATCGGCTTGCTTATTGACGGAAGGAATATGCTTTGGGGAGCGACACAGCAAGAACCGTTTCGTAAACGTCAATTTGACGTTGCGTGACGTTGCGCTGGGCCGCAATTGCAGAGATTTTCCGCCATAATTTGTGGTGCGACGAGCCACGCGAATTATGCTAACGAGCAGCCATATGCAATGGCGGCCGAGAGGAATGCGTATCACCACATTTCCCCCGTCATTTGGCGCCATGAAAATCTTTTGTTCACAACGCGTGCTCATAGTATTTGCATCGCTCTCGGGTGGTATTGGCATTTGTGTTTTGGGCCATCATTTCTTAAAAGAACGCGTTTATACGCAATAATAGCGTTTTAAGATAGCAAGCTTTCTGCAACGTTGTCCACTTTTCCCTGCTGCGTTTGTATTGTAATCATTATTGATGCTTTCTGGCATGATCAAAAGTTATGACACCGGCGTCTTCTTAATTTATAAAAAGGAATGTACCTAACGAGGCGTCTTGAAGATTGCTCCCGCAGTGTGAGTAACCAGCAAATTGAACAAGAGATGGCAGCGCCGGCGCTTGCGTCGCCCAAGCAGATATCTCTGGCGCGCGCAACGCTATCGGTGATATTCAGCCTTTCTCAGCCAGCCGAGTAGGGTTGAGTCACTTGCGTTTCACGAGACGGCGATAACGTGGCCTAGAACGTGTGCGCATCACCACTGGTAGGTCGTGTATGTTGTACGAAGGCAGAAAACAAGCGCATTGGCGCTAACATACGATGACTCATTCCATTTCCCGGGGACACTTATCTGCTAATGAAGCAGACGACGGCTTGTGCGCAGCAGACGACAGAAGCGAGAAGCGTTTTCGACGGAATAATCATGCGCTCTGAGCTAGGTGCTTTATTTTTACTGCGGAGTGAAACTGTTTTGCTTTACCGAGAACCTTACATTCAGTGCCTTCATTTCAGCTTCTTAGGGAAAACGTCAAGTTGGCTTCACATTGGGAGTGCTAAATGGGGCCATCAGTGCGATTTTATTCGCGTCGCGTCTACGTCACGCATCGGAGAAAATGGCTGAATCTCAAGAATAGCGCCCGAATTCGCGGTAATTCAGCAATGAGTGGTGTCAGTAATCCGCTGCCGCGGATGCGAGCGCCATCTGGTAGCGGGACCACCAGTCGTCCAGCTCATGACGTCGGCCTAGAGTGCGCGCCCATTGGCCGAGGCACGTGCGCATCCATCTATGAGTGGCAAAGGACGCTGGCTTCTAAAGTTGAATGTGAGAAGTGACTCATTGCATCGCAAAGCAGTTTTAGGTCATCGCATCCATGCAAATGCGCTAGGAAAACAAGTGACATTGATGCGGTCCCAGTATAGCTGTCCGATCGCTGAGCACTGTGCATAACGAAAATTTAGACTATTTGCAAAACCTACAGGCAGTTTTCCCTTACTAGGAAAACTTAAAAGGGGTTTCCCTGCCATTCACAAATTTTTGCAGTGCAGGAATGCTGCTTTGAAGATTCAGAAAGAAGCCCCAACGTTGAAATACAGTGTATATCGTAAGCTCAGACATGAACTGAGGCCAAAATACTGGAAAACATAGCAAGTTGCGCCTTTAAACAGTGTCGCATCCTACTGAGACCAGCTACTACATGAGGCTCTGGGCTTTTTTAGAAAACAGCGGACTCAAAGCCGTGCCATACGGAGGGCTGCTATAGTGCCGATTTCTCCTTCTTTAGCTTGAACACAACATGTTGGCTCGACGATATATTGTTACCAGAAACGGCGTGGATAAGCGAATATTTAGAGAGCGTGCAGCATTCTCGGGAGAACATATAGATGCCTGTTGCGCCGGCGCGCCAATTCAATGAGGTGGTCGTTTGCTCTGCAGTGTCGTAGATGCAGACACTTCAAGCTCTTTTGAAGTAAGGCACAAAGAAATGACAAATGCATTCGAACTCAGCTGCACTCATGCCCGTTTATACCTGCCTCCTGAAACACGATCTATCGCTCAATAGAGATCTATCTTTCAGCCACAAGTCGGCAAAAGAAACGGCAAACTCACTCACTAAAAACACATTTTTACAGCTAAGCTGTCCATGGCTAAGATATGGCAAAAAAAAAAAATGTGTCTGAGATGAGAGCGATAAGTCGTAAAACTGTTTCCCCGTGATGTTATCAGTCGCGGCGGTCGCTCTCAATGTGTCTTTCATCGGGCAGACAAGGGGAGAGGGAGAAAAACGAGAAGTTATAGGGTGACTACACATTTCTTTCGTAAAGAAGTACTCGTCTTCGTTACCGTCGCCACCGGTATGAGCTCGTGGTTGCTGTCCTTGGCAGAGCTCTTTTGACTGTTACCCATTCGGAGGCGTCCGTTGCTAAGAAATCTCTGAACACTTTCATCAGCGTTTCAATAAAATAAAAAAAACGGCCGTGGCTTAGCTTGGTTAAGGCTGGTGATTGCGAAGCAATAGTGTACACAGAGGAGTGTACACTATCCCTGTTCAGACAATTATCCCTGTTCAGAGGAGTGAAATGTATCATTATCGACGAGGTCAGCATGTTATCTTCGGACCTGCTTCGACAAGTGGACCGGCGGCTTCGTGAAATAAGGCCGGACAGGATGTTGGAACCCTTTGGGGGCTTCGATATCATTCTATGTGGAGACATGAGGCAGCTACCGCCCGTTAGAGCATCCGAGGTGTACAAGCGGCCAAAGTCGTGTGGAGCCGTGTATAACACAGATGTTCTACCGTGGCATCACCTGGAATACTTCCCCCTAACCCAAGTTGTCCGCCAAAGCGACGCAGTCTTCTCAACTCTCTTAACCAAGATTGGCGATGGCCGTTGGTGGCTACCGCCTCGGCTCGCGACGGCGTGAGATGGGGCCATGTTTTTACACAGCTGGTGTGACGCCACACCGACCGTAGCGCCCCTGGTGAGAGGAGCGGGAGTTAGGCCGCCGTTGGTGGCTACCGCCTCGCCTCGCGACGGCGTGAGATGGGGCCCCGTTTTTATACAGCTGGTGTGACGTCACTCTAGGTCACGTGGTGTGACGTCACGCAGCGAGGTCACGCTAAAGGTCAATGATGCCTACCACCGCCTCGCCACGGAACGGGCTGAAGTGAGACCTAAAGTAGTATTGCTTCGCAATAAAATAACGAGGGGCACAGGCACTGTCGATTATTATTTAGCTGGCTTGTTAGTCGCGGGAAGGCCTGGGAAAGGGCGCATGTACTTGGGCAGGCGTCCTTTCCTAGCCGATTCCCCGACGACAGAGAATGGATTGTATCCTACTGGTTGGAACGGTTTGGAATTGAGTGCTACACGGCGGCCAATGTGCCGACAGCGTGTCACCGGCCGTATGTAGACTTAACCCTTGGCAAGAACGTATCTTGCTTGGCCGTACAACCGATCGCGGTGTACCACAGTGACCTCGAAGCTGCGGTCACTGTGGTAACGAATGAGGAAATAAAGACCAGAAGAACCACGAAGTAGCGGGCGTTTTTTTTTTCAACCAATATAGCAATAATCATACGAATCAATATAATTGTCAATGTAGTCATCTCAGTACAGCTTCGGTGGTTAGCCTTTTAACAGAGTATAAGGTCACTAAATATTGCACAATTTTATTCCTTCGGTGCCACTCGTACTGCAGACTAAGCGAATTTCCACGTAGGAGATTCCTACGAGTTTTATCTATGGCGTGTTAATCGCATTCAAAAGCCCATGCGTCGTTTTGATTAACCGACACTGGCTCAATTTTGACAACGTCCCTTATCTTCAGGAAACGGCGAATGTGTAGCCAAGAGTTGTGGTCAATGTCGGCGAGCTGCCGCCTGGCACCGGGATGACGCAGGCACTCCACCCTCTCCTTGACGACGCCTGCGATTCTCATAAACTCATCAAGGCTACAGTGGTACACACGCAGAAGAGCACTGCTGATCTTCTCTTTAGCTTGGGCCTTTGTGACGTCAGCTCCTTCCATCACCATTTCGAGGAGACGTGGATGGTGGTGCATAAGCTCGAAGGCATCCGCACCGTCCAAGGTATTTTGCTGACCTAGCACGAATTGTGAAGCGGCCGTGACGGTGGAGGCATTCCGTATGGTCGCTTGCTGCATGAAAAAAGAAAGCACATGATGGTTAAAGCAGAAAAAAAAAACTTACGATAAGCCTGAACCGGTCAATATTTCTGAAGTGTTTGATGGTGTGCGCGCAAACGGAAGCGAACGACGCTTCCTAATAAGGAAATAGCGCTGTTTCAAACAGCCAACATAACTTCGACATCATAGCTTTGCTTATTTTGTAGCTGAGGTGATCTCGGAAACTGTCGAAAAGAAGTCATAGCAACGCGAGTGAAGCATTCGGAGTAGAAAAAAGATTGAAACTGCCGAAATATGCATGCAGAGCAAAATCGCGGACAACCTCTGTTTTCTGCGCGCAAATAAATACTGGTGGAGAAATTGCAATCTGCTAATGCAACAGCTATGCTCTCTGTTCTTTTTAAGGCGGAGCTTTTTTCACTTCACCTCCATTTGTTTCACCGTGCTCCATTGGTATATCTCGCCTAATCGCCTTGAGTGTTCACTGCAGCTTCTGTGCCTTGTTTCGCACGACTTACTTGAATCCTCGAATGGTTTTGTGATGCCTTCCACGACGTTATTTCACTCATTTCCTAAAAGACGCAAAGCCTGCGCATATTAGTCCGATTGATATCGCTTATGACGCATTCTGGTGTCTAAAGTTATGTATTGGCGAAGACATAAAACGTTCGAACAGGCCGCGGTTCGTTAGGGCACTAGCATCAAAGAACCCTCTGGTAATCCTCCCAACTCTTCTGCAAAATATATTTGTTCGCTGTTTTCAGTAACATAACATTTCTTTTTGGGCTCAGAAACGAAGGAGACAGACGTTATCACTGTGCCATACCAGGATGTCTGCAAGTGCGATGTTCTTGAAGTTGAATGCTTCCTTCAACGCACCGGGCCTTTGGTCAGAAGTTTGCAGCTCTTCACAATGCTTGCTAGTCGCGGTATTGCCACAACAGACAGGGGTCATGGTGAATTCGGTTAGGCTGAGACTCTTGTTGGCACCATGTGCGAGGACGCTCAAGTCGTCATTGGACAGCAGCACGCCTTTGATGCTGACTTTGACAAGTTTGAGGTTGGAGGCCAGCGCTGACACTAGTTCCGCCCGCACATCCGTACGATCCTTTTCCGATAAGACAGCCAGAACGCCCCTCAGGTTTATGTCGACATCAGTGAGCACAGCCGCGTTTCTTAGGCATGCCGCCAAGGCAGATAATGCGTCGCGATTGAATCTAGTCCACTCAACCAGCAGTGACGTTACGTTCCTGGAGCTACCGACCACTTCGAGAGTCGAGATAACTGACTGCAGGTCGACACGTTGGCGGGAAACGAACCGCCCCACCCTTACGGCCACGCTGCTGATTTGTGGGCATTTCAGCAGCTGGTTGGCGTTGCTGTGCTCGTAGTGTCCTTTGATGACCACTCGATCGTTCAGACCTCGCTCCAGTATAGTTTTGGAGACCCTGTCGAGCCCATCGATGAATGGCAAAGTGTCGACTTCCACCGACCGCGGAGATTCATTGTTGGCGATTGCGTCGAAGAAAATGTCGCATTCGGCTTCACCGAAGCCCTTCAAGTCGACGCGCAGCTGCTTGAGCGGTGACTTCGATCCTTGCAAGGCTGTTTGCCAGGACTTCATGCATTGCGTGGCTTCAGGACTTGTAATGTGGGCACCGAGACGGGGATATCTTAACGTCCAAGGCAACTTCAGGATGCGTAGTTTGGCGCTCCGAGTGGCCACTTCGGCGAAGAGGGCGAACGTAGGTACGCTGGAAACACGTACAGAAAAGACATGAGTTGAATGAACATTGACCTCAAGTAAACAAACGCGAGAACTGATGAATATTTGGACTCCAATATAAACTCGTGCTAAAAACTGAAATTGTAGTCTCATAACGGAATAATTCATCCCGGACAAATAATTGAAAGTCAGTATGCCCCCGCATGCGCGCACATCATCCCATCTGCATTCGTTTTTCCAACGTACAACGTCAGCGAGAGGCTGGAATGATCTGCCAGAACAAGCGACGGACCAATCCAGTGCGACCGAGTTCAAGACTGCCATCGAACACCTTTTAAAGCTGCCCACCCCTCACGTAATACCCCTCTCCAGGGGCATTTGAGGAATAAATAAATAAATAAATAAATAAATAAATAAATAAATAAATAAATAAATAAATAAATAAATAAATAAAGTGACCTGCACCCAACACTATCTATTACGGTTATTTCAGGAGCCTGAGCCATCCGCTATGTCGGAGGTCCACGGCTCTGGAGGTCTCAATGCGTGTTGATTAACCTTGACGAGTGAACATCAGCCGTCCTCTTGGACCTAGTTAGTCTTCCGGTATTGTTTAACCCTGATGATGCGTCTTAATGTCATGCACCATGACCTTCTGCACTCACAAAAGCGCCGGTTCCTTGCAGGTACCGCTCTTGCGGTGGCTTAGCGAAGGAGCAGTTGGAGGGGCCGCAGCGGACCAACATTCAGCGACACCAATGGTTACTCTGGCGCAGTTAGGCTGCGTGCCCATCGCCCCAAGATTGCACGCTAGCGAAGGTCTAATTGGGCGCTGCCATTCGCACGGAGAGTGTCGGTATAGCGGGGAATGATCTCCTATTCAGGCGTTGTATAGGCATTCGGGCGCCCCAATATTTTCGCATCGGCTGACGATAAGGTGAGAAGAAAAGGCTGCGCTTCAGCCGGAAAGCGAAGCATTGATTGCGTTAGAAATTAGTAAACAGCTATGGGCAACCACTGCGGAAATTTTGCGCGTCCAGGGCAGCGCCGTAACGTACAGCCTAGCGAGCAGTGGGCGCAGTTTACACTAGAACATACGATTTTGCATCGCCATATTTGCCGTTCACATTGAAGCACATGCGTCGAGCAAATGATCTGTCTTAGGACCGACGTACTAGAACGCAACAGCGCATGCACTCCTCCCAACCCGCATCATCATCATCATCATCATCATCATCATCATCATCATCATCGTCGTGGTCGTCGTCGTTAAGCCCACTGCAGAGCAAAGCCCTCTCCCATACTTCTCCAACAACCCCGGTCATGTACTAATTGTGGCCATGTTGTCCCTGCAAACTTCTTAATCTCATCCGCCCACCTGACTTCCTGCCGCCCTCTGCTACGCTTCCCTTCCCTTGGAATCCGTTCTGTAACTCTTAATGACCATCGGTTATCTTCCCTCCTCATTACGTGTCCGGCCCATGCCCCATTTCTTTTGCTTGACTTCAACTAAGATATCATTAACTCCCGTTTGTTCCCTCACCCAATCTGCTCTTTTCTTATCTCTTAACGTTACATCTATCATTCTTCTTTCCATAGCTCGTTGCGTCGTCCTCAATTTAAGTATAACCCTTTTCGTAAGCCTCCAGGTTTCTGCCCCGTAGGAGAGTACTGGTAAGACACACCTGTTATAAACTTTTCCCTTGAGGGATAATGGTAACATGCTGTTCATGGTCTGGGAATGCCTGCCAAACGCACCCCAGCCCATTCTTCTTCTTCTGATTATTTCAGTCTCATGATCCGGATCCGCCGTCACTATCTGTCCTAAGTAGATGTATTCCCTTACCACTTCCAGTGCCTCACTACCTATCGCAAACTGCTGTTCTCTTCCGAGACTGTTAAACATTAGTTTTCTGCAGATTAATTTTTAGACCCACCCGTCGGCTTTGCTTCTCCAGGTCAGTGAGCATGCATTGCAATTGGTCACCTGAGTTACTAAGCAAGGCAATATCATCACCGAATCGCAAGTTACTAAGGTATTCTTCATTAACTTTTATCCCCAATTCTTCCCAATCGAGGTCTCTGAATACCTCCTGTAAACACGCTGTGAATAGCATTGAAGAGATCGTATCTCCCTGCCTGACGCCTTTCTTTATTGGGATTTTGTTGCTTTCTTTATGGAGGACTACGGTGGCTGTGGAGCCGCTATAGATATCTTTCAGTATTTTTACATACGGCTCCTCTACACCCTGATTCCGCAATGCCTCCATGACTGCTGAGGTTTCGACTGAATCAAACGCTTTCTCATAATCAATGAAAGCTATATATAAAGGTTGGTTATACTCCGCACATTTTTCTATCACCTGATTGATTGTGTGAATATGGTCTATTGTTGAGTAGCCTTTACGGAATCCTGCCTGGTCCTTTGGTTGACGGAAGTCTAAGGTGTTCCTGATTCTATTTGCAATTACCTTGGTAAATACTTTCTAGGCAACGGACAGTAAGCTGATCGGTCTATAATTTTTCAAGTCTTTGGCGTCCCCTTTCTTATGGATTAGGATTACGTTAGCGTTTTTCCAAGATTCCGGCACGCTCGAAGTCATGAGTCATTGCGTATACAGGGTGGCCAGATTTCTAGAACACTTTGCCCACCATGCTTCAACAAATCTGCTGTTACCTGATCCTCCCCATCTGCCTTCCCCCTTTGCATAGCTCCCAAGCCTTTCTTTACTTCTTCCGGCGTTACCTGTGGGATTTCGAATTCCTCTAGACTATTCTCTCTTCAATTATCGTCGTGGGTGCCACTGGTACTGTAAAAATATCTATAGAACTCCTCAGCCACTTGAACTATCTCATCCATATTAGTAATGATATTGCCGGCTTTGTCTCTTAACGCATACATCCGATTCTTGCCAGTTCCTAGTTTCTTCTTTACTGCTTTTAGGGTTCCTCCGTTCCTGAGAGCATGTTCAATTCTATCCATATTATACTTCCTTATGTCAGCTGTCTTACGCTCGTTGATTAACTTCGAAAGTTCTGCCAGTTCTATTCTAGCTGTAGGGTTAGAGGCTTTCATACATTGGCGTTTCTTGATCAGATCTTTCGTCTCCTGCGATAGTTTACTGGTATCCTGCCTAACGGAGTTACCACCGACTTCCATTGCACACCCCTTAATGATGCCCACAAGATTGTCGTTCATTCCTTCAACACTAAGGTCTTCTTCCTGAGTTAAAGCCGAATACCTGTTCTGTAGCTTGATCTGGAATTCCTCTACTTGCCTCTTACCGCTAACTCATTTAACGGCTTCTTATGTACCAGTTTCTTCCGTTCCCTCCTCAGGTCTAGGCTAATTCGAGTTCTTACCATACTATGGTCACTGCAGCGCACGTTGCTGAGCACGTCCACATCTTGTATGATGCCAGGGTTAGCGCAGAGTATGAAGTCTATTTCATTTCTAGTCTCGCCGTTCGGGCTCCTCCACGTCCACTTTCGGCGATCCCGCTTGCGGAAGAAGGTATTAATTACCCGCATATTATTCTGTTCCGCAAACTTAAGTAATAGCTCTTCCATGCTATTCCTAATGTCTATGCCATATTCCCCCACTGCCTTGTCTCCAGCGTGCTTCTTGTCTCCCAACCCGCATGCCCATGGAAAAAACCTGGCTGAGTGCATCGGGCTCAACAAACATTGATAAAGGCGCGCATTCGTCATTGTTAAATGTCGTGCGATCCTCTTGGCCTCCCTACCGGATGGTGTCAACATATTTTAGTTACCCACTCAAACTACAATAGCACCTCCTGGGGTGCGCTTGTTCTTCATACAAAGAAAGGATAGTAGATTTATCTGCCGTATAAAAGTGGAAAAATTCGCTTATTACTGAATTAACAAGCATGGTGCCAGGACACACAAGCAAACATGAACACATCACACTCGATGGGCGCGGGCACTAGCTTCCATAGCGCTGATGTGAGCATGTGCGGCAGCAGCAGCGAGCGAAGTAACCTTCGTGCCATTTATCGCTTCAATGCAAGAGCGGCTAGAACACAGCGCGCACAAAGGTATGAGACGTTTGCAGATACCTTTCAAGATGCGGCGCACGAGACCGCGCAAAGTAAGCACTTGTTTGCAGAGTCAAGGACCACCCAGCACCGCTGCCGCCCCACAATTTCCTCCAAATATGGCGCGCGAGATTGTGCCGCGATCACCAGGCAGTCGCCGAGACCAAGTGTATAAAAGTGCAGCAAGAACAAAAGGGAAATATTTCACTGGTATTGCGAGCGGGGCCCTGGTAAGGCAGAAAAGACTCGAAAAGAGACAAGCGGAGGCGACGCCACCTTGAAGGTTCTCGCTCTCATGAGTTTTTACGTCGTCTACTCTGGCCCATAAGTATTTGTTTAATAAAGAAAGACCGTGTTGCATTTTAAGGCATCCACAGGGTGGCGACAACAGTTGCAGCGTCGCAACCATGCAAATAAATGGAAACACGCACATGCATGACGTCGCATCGACAGGTCGATCTGAGCGTGTGGCGCAAATTTGCAAAAGTGCGAAAAAAGATGATCGTTTCAGCGGCAGTCACAAGAAATTTCCCGTCAAATATAGGGACGATAACCGTACAAAACAGTGCGACACCGACTAAACTGTTTTTGAATTGACTACGAGACCCTCTGGAAGAAAGCATATTTTAAAGAATTACCTGCTTCATTTCCTTGTTTTGTGTAGCAGAACAGGTACTTGTAACGACGATAAGGACGGCACATGCTAACACCGGACATTGCATAGTCTAACCAAAAGAGCACAACCTGCAGGATTGTATGTGCCATTATTATTCCTATATTACCCAAACAAACTTCGCACTCAGGGAAAGCTAATACGATTTGTGCACTTTTATGCCTACCATGAAGGCTACAGACATTTTCTAAAGACACGAAAAAGAACATGAAATGTCATTTATACGAATAAAAAGCTAATACAGTAAAAGAGCAATTTTTTTGCGGAACTCTCCGCAATTGAATGCTGGCTACAGCTTAAAAACTGCGCTACCATAGTGTACGCGTTAAATTTTACGTGCCTAAATCAGAAAGTTTAGGGATAACACTCGGAGTAGCGTGTACAGTCGCGATCTTTTTGAGCGTGAACACGGGAGCGCGTGGCTTTCCGTACTACCAGCGCAGTTTAGCGGCGGCAGCGAGAAGCAGTGCGCATGCGCAGTGCGTCTCGCGTGTGAGAATTCTATCTTCGCGCGCATTGCGTCACGCAAGCACGCGCGTGTCGTCTGCTACACGCGCACCGCTTCAAGAGCGGTAACAATGTTGAGCTTGAAATTACATACCGCACGATGTGTGAATAAACTTGAAACTATATTATCTTTTGCCAACGTTCCTAAGATCATTTTTGGACTGTAGTTAAGCTTTTGCGACGCATTATACTGGTGGGCGTAACCGTTACCACTCCTGTGTTCGAGGAAGGTATATATTCGTTCACATTACCGCATTGATCACAGCAACTGCTTAACGTCAGCATGGCCCGTGTTCCTGAAGACGAGAGGTGGAAAATAGTAGAACTTTCGTTGAAGGAATATTCTCAGCGCTCCATCGGCGCATTGGTGGCGAGGCCGTTGAAGACTGTCAATAGGATCATCCAAGCGTTCAGGAAGGAAGGCCGCATTTCTGACGCCTCAGATAGGCGTCGGGCAAGGGTAACGACAGATGAAGTAGATGCACTTATGGTAGCTGCGGTAGTGCAGAATCCCTTTCAGTCGGTGAGCGAAGTGCGGGAGCTGCTCGATGTGGACGCTTCCGTTGTTACCATACGGCGACGCCTCAGGAACGCTGGATTGGGAAGTTATGTGGCTGCACAGAAGCCGGCTCTCACCGCTTCGAACAAGGTGTCGCGCCTGCAATTTGCCGAAGCTCACGCCTTGTGGACTTCCTATGACTGGGGCCGAGTAATCTTCTCGGACGAGTCGACTTTTTCAACACGCCAAGACCAACGCGTGCGGCTGTGGCGCACAAGAGGAACACGGTAAGAAAATGTTTCTTAACGGACTTTATTTTGTGGGAAGAACTGAATTTAATACAATTTCCACGCAGTTACGAGCCAGCCAAATCTGCAGGGAGCCGCGGCGAGCGGACGCACCTGCGTGAACGTGTGGGGCGCGGTGTCAAGACATGGCCTCGGGCCTCTATGCCGCATCGAGGGCACTCTTACTTCGCAGCGCTATTGCAGCGAAATATTGGACAACGTGCTCCTGCCTTACGCCCACGCCACTTTCCCCGATGCTGATTTTGTGTTCCAGCATGACCTTGCGCCGGTGCACACCGCGAAAATTGTGAAAGAGCACCCACAAACTCGTGGGGTCCATCTGCTCTCCTGGCCGGCCAAGGGCGCTGACATGAACATCTGTGAAAACGTATGGGGCCGCATAAAAGCAGCCATGGTGCGACACCCTATTCGTTCGGCGACTGCGGACGAGCTGTGGGTAGCTGTTTCCCAAGAGTGGGAGCATCTTAGAGCAAGTAACTTTGTTCCTGCCCTGCACTCTTCCCTACCGTCTAGAATGGCGGCAGTTGTCGCTGCAAAAGGGAATATGGCAAAACATTAAAGAAAGTGAAACAGCGATTAACTCCAGGTTGCAGCTGTTACTTTTCCGAGTCTTTCATTATTTTGTGAAAAATGGACAAAATAAAAGTTCTGACGTTTGCGTTTGTTAGCTTGTTTTCTGCATTGTGTGCCTACAAAAACGTTGTGCGCCTATAGAAAAGTAGGTAACGATTTCCAGGCAATTAGGGTAACGCTATGAATAAGAAGCACACCATTTATAATGGGAACATCTCGATTTCGCTTACAGTGATAATTCGCTCATCGCCGAGGAAACAAAGCAGCTAGCAGATGACAAGCGAGCGCTCCGATGACGTGATGCGCGCGAAGGGACGCTACTCTTGCCGCGCATGCGCACGGAAATTGTGAGGCGCCACTAAACTTCGGTGGTAGTATCATAAGCCACGCGCTCCCGTGTTCACGCTCAAAAAGATTGCGACTGTACTTGTGGTTGGCTGGGCGTCACAGTGTAAAGAAAGCTAAGGTCGCTTAAGGAGCGTTGCGATATTTTACAATTGCAGAGCCTAAGCAAAATACAATTTCAATCCTACTTACAACATTGTTGTCGTGGCGATGTCCACGTTCAGTTCCTCCAAAAAATTCATCTCGCAGAACGCGTCGACGAGTTTCCCCATGAGTGACCCGATGGTGAAATAGATGTTCGATTTCAGCGTCAATTTTCGCAGCGGGCAATTTTTCTTGGCGAGGTACGTCGGGAACCTTGGATAGGAGTCTTCATCTCCGTACGAGAATACGGACTCTCCTACGCAGAGGTCGGTGATGCTTTCGTTTTCAATGAGTGCCCGGACGAGCCAACCCGCCTCAGTGCTGGGAATTCGCAGTTCTGCGAGGTCAAGGGTCGACAGACAACTTATACGAAGGTCAATTGAGTAGTCAATGATGCAGCTCGTAGTCGAGGATTCCTGCTCGAACTCGTAAGACTTGAAAGTTAGATTCTTGAGCTGCGGCAAAGATCTTATCACGTCGAACACCACTGCTGCGCCGTCAGATGCAATGAATCTTCCGCATACAGTAAAGCTTTTCAAACAGGGGTGTCGTTTTACTGCCGAGAGCAACGACGGGCGAAGCATCAGGTTGCGGTTGAATTCCATCGCCGTGATGCAGTGGTGCTCGGCGAGTAGAAGCTCAACAAGGTCCAGTGCTCTCGCTTTGCACGAGTTTTCCTGAGAGCTGTACGAGGCGTACCGGCAAGTGCTTGCCTCGACAGCCGCAATAAGGGCATCACCTCTGCTCTCTCCTCGCCTGTCTTCCCGAAGTTCCAGGGCAGCGCCTAGAAGTACCCTATTAATTACCGCATGGTGCTCCAGTAACTTACAGCTCGCACCGTCCCCCTTGGTGCATGGAATGTTCTGCGCGCTCCATTCGTTGCTGCTGTTGTCGAGCCCATAGCTGGCGTCGACGGCGTGGCCTGCATGAGGTGCCTTAGACATGATTCAACAGTCCACTGGATGGCGAAACGGAGTGCTGCCACGTAAACGCAGTTCAGCAAGACCTGCAAATAGTATGAAGTGGTGCGCTATCGGGAGCAATATGGGCGGGAACAGAGGTGCATGTGTCGCATAGCCTCGAACCCTGCTATGGGCGATATGTGGCGGCCGCCGTCGGAAACAGGGTGGAAAGGAGGCCACCGTTTTGATCACCGTTGGCACTCCCACCACGCGTCTCTTTATACAAAGTGCGGACCTTCACATCGCCAGCCCCCATTGATAAAGTAATTTGATATTCCGGTTACTGATAACTCTGTGCACCAAAGCGTAGCCAATAGCAGCACTGTTTTGAAGCGTACACATTCGAGAGCTCCTTCCCTGTGAAATCTGTCCCTCTGTCTGGAATGCGTCACACGGTGCTCTGCATAATATAAACCTCAGGTCTTATGGGGGTGTATCTGAAGATACCTCACGCTAAACTGACGAACGGGCGCTTTAGACACACAAGCTCTCAAAAAGAAAAGAAAAAGAAAGAGAACATGGCGGAAAAATAATGACTCGCTGTAAGTTACTGTGCATGTAACCACCTTATCGGCAATCGGCGGCCAGTTAAATGCCGTAAGTTTCCGTTTTCGACAAACGCAGGCGCGGCTAGCAGTTAGCGGAAGAGCGTCCCTCTTTCCCCTCTGCCTTCGACAGCGCCATACACGTACCGCTCTAACTCGGTTTCTAGGCTGTTTGCCACGCGTTAGCGTGTTCCCTCTCATACTGCTCACGATATTACAGCAGCGTTAACGAATAGGAGGTATGCACATGACGTCATCCACTAGGAGGGTTAGCGGCGTACGCCATTACTTGGGTCGTCAGTTCGCGCTGCCTACGGGAGCAGGCCTGAGTCGTCAAGCAGCCAGCAATACGCACGAGCCCTATTTTCTCTGACGAAAAGTATTTTTTGTGACTCGGCTATCGAGTGGTGTGTCGCCAGTGTATGATGCGCTTAAGCGCGCACGTGCGTTAGTTGCGCGAACCAGATAAATACAGCTATGAAAACTGAGTACCCTTGTGGGATTGTGTCGACCCGCTCGAACTAGCAGACGATTAGCTTTTGCGCGATGTCGAACTACTGCCTCGCGTGGATCTCGGAGATATCAAGGGTTACTTTGTGAATGAATCGAGCTTTGTGACGCGTGAGCAATTCAACGCCGACAAGGCGATGGAAGGTTGCAGTTTTCTGGCGAGCGGCTCGGTCTACTAGCCATGCCTCAAAGTATTCGCGTAACGTGATCGCCTTCATTGCAGAATTCACTGCGTACTGTCCACTTGCGTCTTAAAGGTATGTTTAACGTTGCTTCACTGAAAAAAAAAAGAGAACCGAGAACTAAACACTGTGATTCCACAGCCTTCGTGATATTTCATGTTGCGTCAATTGTGCTGGTCTTTCAAGAACAGCTTCTTTTGGCCCTCCCGTGTTCGTGAGTGACAACCATTCAAGGAAACGCCACTCCCACAATGGCTTCTCGTGAAATTACACGCCTAGGTGCTGGCTTCACGCTTCACCTGCACGGCAGGCCTTGCAGAGGCATGCTCGCTCATATTTCCTGTGCTCTTTTACATTGAGGCTGTTGTGAAGAAGAGATAAGCATGTATCGAGAAGAACACAATCTGGGCAACATTCATATCGCCGGGCTTCTCTCTTGTGGGATGGCTGCAGCCAAACAAAGCCCAGTTCACCGTGAGGGCGAAGCTCACTTGACGCACGGCCAGGGCGCGTAGTCTGCCCGGATACGTAAACACTGCAGGTAGACCTGTGCAATAAACAAATAAACACTGAGACGACCGTGCTCAAATATCAGCGAGCGGTTAAGTCCAAAACAGGATAAGCGGGCCCAAAGATGGGAATAAGTTGTTCACGTGAGAAACACTGCTGGAATTTTTCCGTCGCTACACGGCCGACGTGACCGTAACCGAAACATGGCGCGGCTGCCCCGGCGACACTGTCGGGGCCTCGCGAACAGTGATCAGTGAATACTATACTATACGTGAACACTATACTCCTATACGCAGCTGTTCTTCAGTAAGGCTTTATCAACACGCTTACCTCGTGATCTGTCAATGCTGTTGAGATAGGTTTCTACCACGAGGGGAGAAAATGTCGGTAGACCTCGTACGTAGATATGAACAACAATATGCGCGGCAAAGACCACACAAGAACGCCTTACTGCACGGTGAAGATTCTTCCCCCTGCTACCCATATGAGAGCCTACCAATACAGGTACAACATTAGCCTATAGGATTTTTGGTAGGTTTTTATAAAACTTGAAGTGAACTGCGTGCTTGCTCATAGACATGCCTCCAATTCTGTCAGCTGCTGTGACGGTGATATCACATACCACGCAAAAGTGATGGACTCCAACTGACGATGTGTGTGCTGTGCTATGTGCTCTCTCTCTCTCTCCTTTCCCCATCTTTCATCCCCCCCATCCCGCTCCCATGTGTAGGGTAGCAAACCGGTTAAGCTAAACTGGTTAACCTCCCTGCCTTTCCTTCTCCACTTTTTCCGTCCTTCCTGTCAGCCTGAGCAGTTTCGCGCATGCCACGTAAGTCAGCATCCACGTATCAAAAATGCGTAGTAATCAAGCGCGAAGCAAACCTTCAAGATGGCTAGAGAAATAACTATAAGGTTTCCAGCATATTCTAATCCACTGCTAGCTCGTATTTTGGCTTTGGAACCATTTGGAGGCCTGAGTTGCTATAGCTTGGTAATCAGTGTGATTTCTTAGCGTATGTCCACGTACGTTTGCTTAGTTTACAAGACTACGAGAATATCAAGCTCTTTTATTCTTGGCACGTAACGGCCTAGCATAGCAAAGTGATCGGCTAGTTCTCCTCGTCACGGCGATTTTTTAGCAGATAGTTTGTAGCTTTTAACAATGGCAGAAATAGAAATTGTAGTGAAATTTAAATCCAAGACTTCTTCGCCTAGCATACCGTCATGTCGCGTGAGTTTTCTGCTTCTCTTATGGTAGCAGCTGAGCTCTGTGTCTGTGTGTGAAAGCTTTTATTAAAATGAGGTCCAGAGGCTCGACTTTTTAAGCCAAGCCTCCCACGTTGGCACTGTCAATCCAAGGTCTTCAGCGACATCATGGGCCCTCTGGACAGCCCTTAGTTGGTGTTGAAAAAATGGGCTTTGAATCTTTTTTCCAACTGTGTGCATTCTTCAACGAGGTTGGGGAGAATTAATTGCAAGGTTCGATACAGTGCAACACAAGACACAGACAAAACGAAGGTATTTTTGATTATGCATCAGTTGGTCACAGTTGCCTCGATGTATCTCTGTGTCTCGAGCATGTAATGGTTATGAACTGGCACCTATATACATGTTAGACATGGTTGTCCGTGTCTTGTGTTGCCCTGTAATTAATTTTACAATGAATCCTAACCAACCGTCCGAACTTGCCATCTTGATGTAGCGGAAAGTCGCGGGACACCCCGGCAGCATATGTCTTCTTCCTATGATGCCATTGCATTCGTTGCAGTGCATCTTATCTCCCTCATTCGATATATTATATTAATGTGGTGCGGCGTGGGATATGAACCTGTTTGCAATAAGTGCAGTGAGACTTGCTAAGCCTTGTTCAGTTTTGTATGGGGCAATAGGAATTGCCGGCGTCCTAGATAGTATTGTTTGTTAATGCCATTGTAAGTTGTTAAATGATCTCTTTATTATTTGGCTTGATGGTGATCGGCTCCGTTATAACTCTCACGGTTAGCAAGTCCTCGTGCCAAGTCATGAGCGACTTCATTGAGGTTGACCCAAGTGTCCTCCACTTTCCCCAAATGCTCAGGAAACGATCGGATTTCAGTTCTCATATTCCCAATGCTTCCAAAACGTTTAGCTGCAGCTCCAGCTAACTAGCCTTTATCAAACCCTTTAAAGTGGCATTTCAATCACTCTAAATCCAGTCTTACTTATTACTCCTGATGTCTAGAGCAATTGCTGCTTGTTCCGCCACCATGGGGTCCTTGCTAAAAAGAGTGATTGCATCTTGGACCTCCCCTTGAGAATTTGATACAATGGCCGTATGTGCTTCTTCATCTTCCATCCAGGTAGCATCAACTATAGCTACCAGTTGGTTCTGCTGCTCTATTTCCTGCAAGAATGCTTAACTATTTTCTTTCTCCTTTTGATATTCTGTGGAAAGGGTTGGTTCTAATCTTATTCATGACTTCAGTCCTTAATTCTACTTCAACCTCTAGTGGGATGCCTTATTTACCAAGTTCTACACCTATTGTCTGTAATATGTTCCTAGCAGCTCCTCTTTTTGTGACAGGAATTGTTTAATGAAACTCTATAAAAGCCTCATTCGATCACGATTAGACTATGGCGCCGCGGTCTATCATTCTGCCGCCCCGAGTGCGTTAAAGATGCTAGACCCTGTCCAGCATCTAGGTATCCGCTTAGCCACGGGCGCTTTCAGGACAAGTCCCGTTGAAAGTTTATACGCAGAATCGAACGAGTGGTCACTTCATCTCCAGAGAACATACATCAGCCCCACATATTTTCTGAAAGTGCACTCTAATCCTCAACATCCGTGTTATAATACGGTTAATGACATGACATATGCTACACTCTTTCATAATCGTCCCTCCATAAGACAGCCTTTCTTGCTGCGTGTTAAGGAGCTTAGTCATGAAATGCATGTTCCACTCCTCGAGCTTCGCCTAATGCCTCCAGCTAAGCTGCTACCTCCTTGGGAGTGGCAGATGATACAATGCGATATATCTTTCATGCAAGTCACAAAACACGCTCCAGAGATTGAAATACAAATGCATTTCCGGGAACTCCAATACAAACACTCCTGCGCGGAGTTCTATACAGACGCATCGAAGTCACGCGAGGGGGTGTCCTATGCAGCCGTCGGCCCATCCTTCTCGGAATCCGATGTACTGCATCCGGAAACAAGCATCTTTACGGCTGAGGCCTACGCACTGCTGTCGGCTGTAAAGTATATAAAGAAATCAGTTATATATACGGACTCCCTAAGTGCTGTGAAGGCCTTAATGTCATTTTCTAAGCACAAAAACCCAGTCATCAACGAACTCTATTCCGTCCTATGTAAAACGTATATATGTAACCAGCATGTCATCATATGCTGGGTGCCCGGTCATAGGGGCATCGAAGGCAATGTTCTGGCGGACCAGATGGCCACATCAATTGCATCGTATTCTGTAAATCCTACCGCAGCAGTCCCTGTCACAGATCTGAGGCCCTCCTTGCGCAGAAAACTGCGGAACTACTGGCAACGCTCGTGGGACATGGAAAAAAATAATAAACTGCATGTAATAAAGCCACAATTAGGTTTCTGGCCTCCTGTAACAAAATCCCGCCGGACAGATGTCCTATTCTGCCGTCTAATAATAGGACACACTTTTGGCACACACAACTTCTTACTCACGGGAAACGAGCCTCCAACCTGTGGTAGATGCGGGGAGAGGCTGACCGTCCTCCACGTCCTACTGGAGTGTCGGGAAGCCGAACCCGAAAGAAAAAAACATTTTCTCTTAGCATACAGGCACCACATCCCCCTTCATCCTGTTATGTTACTTGGTCCAGAACCACTCTTTGACACCAACGCCATCTTAGGTTTTTTGAAAGATGTTGTGTTGCATGTGATTAGCCCCACACGTTCGTAGCGCTTCCTCTCTTCAGAGGATGCCGCTGCGATAATTATTTTGAATAGCACATGCCTCTAGGCTCTTGTGGTTCAAGGGCTCTGGCGAGGCAATAGTGCTGTAAGCAATTTAACGTCTCGCATATTTTAAACAATGCATCATTCTTTTACGACGGATTTTAATCTTCACAGTCTTCGTCATTAGTCATCGCCATAATTTTATAGCACGTAGATTTTACGCACTTTACAGCGACTATTTTTAGGCCACTTTACAGCAAAGTCACATATTTCATACTACATCGTTAACACCACCATTTGTCATGACGCTCTTTGGCCAAACCTGGCCCTTGCGCCACAAAACACCACACATCATCATCTTTTTGTGAATCTTTCTTGTTGCGCTAGCTGTCAGGCCTCCGCGACTTGATCCATTGTGTTGTGCACCCCTCTACTCAAGGATTTGTCCGTTACAGCATTACTCAGTATGCCTAGGACTATTTTAACAACTTTCCTGAGCATCACATTAAGTTTGTTACGTCCTGGCTGCTTCCATGGAAATAATCCAGCCACATATGTGAATTGACAGAGAGCAAAGGCGTGTAGTAGCCTCAAAGCGTTGTCTTCCCCTAGGCCTCTGTGTCTGTTGGTAATTGTTAGTAACCTAATTACTTCATCTGTTTTATTCGAGATATGTTGTATTATTCTATAGTTAGCAGATTTTCCTTCGGTGTGATACCCAAGAACCTTCATTTCTACAACTAGTCTTGTTGGGGATCTTTCGTGATCGTATAAGCACATTCTCTGCTTATCTTCCGGAATGTAAGCTCTTGGTTTACAACCTTTTCCGTGATGTTCAATGATCAAGAGTTCTCATTTAGCTGCCAAGCACTTTAACCAGATGTTTTCAGTGTGTTCTCTACAACATAAACAAAGGAAGTTCTTCTTCATGCTAAAAAGTCTTTTGCACAACCCCATCTCCGACAGAACGTCTGTTGTCCTATGCTTTATACGGTCAAAAGCTTTTTCCACATCCAATCCCAAAAAGCTTTTGTATGTGCCGTGCGGGCCTGTATAAGTTGGTGTTTGGTCAGTAGCACAGCATCCTGAGTTGACAGCTCGGGACAAAAGCAGGTCAAGTTGTACGGGATATCGTTCTGGTCGACGCATTTCGTGAGACAATTTAGGATGAGACGTTCCATAGCTTTGCCTAGACATGACGTTAAGGAAATAGGACGGATGTTGTCCAGCTCGAGTTGTTTGCCTGGTTTTGGTACGAGGATACTATTGACCACCGTCCATTCCTCTGAGTACATCTCTTTTTTCCCCAACATGCTTGAAATGTTCAGTTGGAAAAGAATTTGATCCATCGTCTAGATTTCTTATTGTCTTATTAGTTATTCCGTGAGGTCCCGCCGCCGATCTACCATTAAGACTGTGAAGAGCAGCCTTGATTTCACTTTGGGTGAACTCCCGGTCAAGTTCTTCACATACACCTCCCATATATTGAGGGCTCTCGTCTTCTTCGTTTGATTCCTTAAGTGGGAGATATTTGGCTGTGAGTCCATCCATGATTTTCCCCTATGTTTTATCCTGGCTTTCTTGATCAACCAACTTAGCTGTAGTTTCTCTCGCTTGTCCTTGTTCCATTCTCGTTAAGCAAATGCGTGAGGAAGTTCCAACTACGTCCATGTTTGAGTCAACCATCGGCCGAGTTACAAATTTCATCCCACTCTTGCTTCGCGAGGGTGTTTGAGTGATCATGAATTTCTCTGTTATAATTGCGATATTTCTTCCCTGCCTCCTGTTAAGTCTTTGCATTTTCCATCTGTGTACTATAGCCTGTTTGGACTCAATCATATGCGCCAGCCTGCTGTCCTTCACAGGAGAAACCTTGAAGGAATTCTCACTGGTCTTCCCGAGCACGTCTTTTTCGAGAATGCTTGCGGTGGCACCATTTTCAGGTCTGAGGATCGGTCAGGCGGAAGAATTTGGCGTGAGGAATGGTGGGGCTCACTTTCTTCTATTCGTTCAACGGGATAGTAGTCTGCAGATGTTTCCAAGGGATCCATTGAGTGGCGTCGCACTCGGAGATGATGTCGGTTGCGCAGGTACGCTTGACCATTGGCTGCTGTGAATGTGTACCTCCGTGGCTCTGGGCCTACTTGGGTTATGACGGCATTGTCCCATTTCTTCCCATGCCAGAACCACACTGACAGGTTCTCGCCGAACGGAGGTAGGTCTCGGAGCATGCTGGTCTGCATTCTTGTGCTGTGCCTGCTACCTTGCTTGAAGCTTCTTCTGGAGCACGTTGGGGTGGTAGCGTGGTAACAAGGGCTGGAATAAACGTTCTTATCCTTCTTCCCATAAGCATCTCTGCTGGGGACAGGAGGCCGTTCATTGGAGTTGATCTGTGGCTCATGAGCACCTTTGAGAGTTCCTTGCCCTCAGAAAGCGCTTTTGTCCTTGTTGCTTTTATGACCGGAACCGTTCTCTCAACTTGTCCATATGAATGACGGAAAAGAGGTGATGTGGCTTTCTGGGTGATGTCCTATTCCACATTGAAGTTTATAAACGCGGTGGAGTCAAATGGAGGTGCTTGATCAGTCACGACTTCTGAAGGTATGCCAAACCGTGTGTACACGTCCTTGATCCCTAAGATCACACATGAGGCTGCAGTTGTTGAGATTTTCTTGACCTCTACAAACTTGGAGTAGTAGTCAACTAAAAGGAAATATGTGGCACCATTGTGGTGGAAAAAAATCCATTGCCACTTTTTCCCAAGGACGTGTCGGCAGTTCTCTGTCAAGGAGCGGTTCTAGCTGATTAGCTCGCTGATGGCGTTGGCAGAGCTCATAACCAGATACCATATCCTCAATGTCCTGGCTTATTCGAGGCCAGTAGACAGTCTGATGAGCTGTATTCTTACACGAGACTATGCCACGATGGGTCATGTGGATCCTTGGGGGCACAACAAGTCGTTCACCGTAACAAAGAAATCCATCAGTTGTGTACAGTTCACTCCTGATTGAATAGTAGGGCTTTACTGTTGGCGGAACTTTTGAGATTTTGTCAGGCCAGACTTTCTGGATGTACCAGGCTACACAATGAAGTGTGCTATCAGTAGCTGTGCAGCTTCTTATCTCAGCTAGCTTTGGGGTTGAGGCCTGCACCAATGTACAGGTCAGAACGTGATACTCTTGGTCTGAGGTCTTAATGGTTGCTGCTGGATCAGGGGCTCGAGACAGCGTGTCTGCAACTGTTAAGTGTTTACCAGGTACGTACACCAACTTCACATTGTAGCGCTGCAGTCGAAGTAGTAGGCGTTGTAGCCCGGGGGAAACTTTGTGGAAATCCTTACACTGAAGACCGATGGGAGGTTTGTGATCAGTCTCAACCACAATGCTGCGACCACAGACATAATAGTGAAACTGTTCACAGGCAAACACCACAGCTAACAGTTCCTTCTCAATTTGCGCATAGCGCTGCTGGGCTAATGTGAGTGCGGCAGACGCATAAGCTACTGGAGGCCCATTCTGAAGTAGGGCGCTGCCGATTCCATAGGAGCTTGCATCTGTGAATATGGCTATAGCCTGTGCTGGATCGAAATAGTGCAACACTGGCGCGGTTGTCAGCTTGTTCTTGATCTCATTGAATGCATCCGTCATCTTAGGAGTCCATTGCCATGCGATGTCAGACTTCAGAAGTTCTCGAAGGGGCTGTGTCTTTGTTGAGACATTCGGGACGAACTTCATGAGGTATGTTGCCATTCCCTGAAAGCGAAGATGCTCAGCTTTGCTAGTTGGTGCTGGTATTGCATTGATGGCCTTGACTTTACTGGGATCAGGGGTGATGCGTTGCTGTGTCAGCTGATTTCCTAGGTAGGTGACTGAGGGCAAACCTAGTTTGAGTTTGTCATAGCTCAGTTGGAGGTTAGCTCACGCTGTGCTGAGAACTTTACGCAAGTGTCCCACATGCTCATCAAGTATTCTTGATGCGATCAAGATGTCGTCAAAGTATGGCGTGACAAGGCCTGGACGTTCAAAGATACTGTCAAGTGCTTGATGAAAAAGTTGAAGTGCTGTATTGAGGCCAAATGGTACCCGGAAGAACCTATAGCGTCGCCAAGGTGTGGCAAATTTGCACAAAAATGAGCTGCTTTCGTCAAGAGCTAGCTGCCAAAAGACACTCTTAGCCTCCAAAACTGAGAACACTGTTCACCCACTTAGCCGCGCGAACAGTTCTTCTGGAACTGGAATGCGATAGTCATGTCGCTTCACGGCTGCGTTTAAGTTCCTTGGGTCAAGACAGATTCGCACACTTCCATCTTTGTGATTATGACGACAGGATGCAACCAGTCTGTTGGTTCAGTCACACGCTTGATTATGCCATTCTATTCCATTCGTTCGAGTTCAGCTTTCACAGTCTTTTCTAGTGCACTATGTACACGGCGAGGGGCAGTAACTGTAGGCTTAGCATCTGGATGGAGGTGTATGCTGTATTCTCCAGGTAGCTTGCCAGTGCCTCTTAACACATAAGGACACATATTTCCTGAAGCACGGCTTCAAGCTGTTGAGAAGCCGAAGGGCGCGCATTTTTCACTCCTTTATAGTTCCTGACTCTGTGCACCAAGTTTAGCGCTTTGCATGCAGCTGCTCCAAGTATAGGCTTGAGGCTTTCTTTGACTATAAAAAAATTTAGAAAGCTTTGCTCATTTTTCATTGAGCAAGAGAGCTCACATTCATAATCAATGTTGGAGTTTCTCACCTAAGTAAGCTGGGACCTTTGCTTTTGTTGTTGTCACAGTCGGCTGGGGCTTCCATTTCAACACAAGCTGCTCAGGTAGAATGTGCACATCGCACCCCGCATCCAATTTAAAGTTCACGTCGCGGCTATTCACTTCGACGCATTTGAACCAGTCTGATGATGCATTTTCTACAATGTCCACGGTGAGGCTTCCCAAGAGTTCCTAATCGGGGTCGTCACCCTGTTCGGCACCAAGCATCCGAGCTTTTCTCTGCATTGTTTGTTGCTTCTGACGGCAAACACTCGCGCAGTGTCCAAACTTCCCACATGCGTAGCAGGTAGAGCCGTAGGCGGGGCAATGTCGGGGCTGGTGCAAGGTTCCACACCTGCCGCATGTACGTTGAGGCACTGTTTCTCTAGGCTGACTGTTTCTACGATACAACGATGGTTGTCCTCTCGGCTGTTGCTTGTCAGGTGCTTGTTGTAGAGCTTGCTTGAGTTTTCTCTTCAAGTTGTCCAAATTCACTTCTCGTCCATCCGCTGTCGTTGCTAGCGACGACACATGCTGCTTGGATATTTCCGCCACTCTGCATGTTGGGACAATTTTCTCCAGTGTTAGGTCTCTCTCGCGAAACAGCCTTTCTCGAAGTGCTGCATCACGAATGCCGAAAATGAACCTGCCGCCCAGGAGGCGGTCATGCTTGTCACCAAAGTCGCATCTTCCTGCTTGCTGCTACAGTTCAGCAATGAACTCGTCAATGGGCTGCTTTCTTTTTGACACATGCTGTTGAAGACGGCTGTCGCTTGCGTCACATTTTTGTACGGAAAGTATCTCTCGTCGAACTTCGCAAAAATATTTGCCACTCTGTAGCTTCCTTGCTCACCTTCTGCTGGCTGAGGAAAACAGAATGTCTCCACGACCTTCCGTGCTGTTTGACACATGACGTGAAGTAGCAGTGCTCGCCTTGTTGCTTCTGGCTTCGCGCTGTACTCGCATGCTGCTTCGTAGAGCTGATAGGCCGCTTTCCAGTCCGACCACGCTTCGGTGGGATTTTCGCCCGGCTCGATATGTTTGGGTGGTTGAATGAGCGGGAGTGTCATACTTAATAACGTTGATGCCGCGTCACTGAAGGGCCTAAGAGCTGCTGAGTTGGGTTACTTGGTCTCTGACACCATGTTATATCTGTTAAATCTTGAATACTGTGGATTACGACCGGTAAGAGAAAGGACAACGGGCGCCATCATGAGTGGTTGAATCGGCACTGGCCTACTCCCTGTTGGGAGTGGCGTTTATTGTGTAACTATCAAAGAGACACGTAGGGGACGCTAGCAATTACATAACAAATTGAACGACTATAAGGTGGGATTTAGCAGTGCTAAGTAGGCGTCTGTAGAAGTTGAACACGTGCCAGCACTGGCGCGGCGCCATTGCGCACAAGTTTCCGCAGTGCAGGAACGTTGTGTTTCAGGTCTTGACATGATGCTCGTCCTGGGAAGGAATACTTGGAAGCTCACGTGTAACAAAAATCACGACCACGTTGGCCAAGACGCTCAAGTTGTGCGACGAAAAGCTGTGCGCGAGCATGGCAAAAGTAGCGCACGAAAAAAGAAGCGGTTTACTCAGTAGTTTTTTACCTCAGCGCAAATGTCTATGACCACTGTGCCCGCTTGCTCAGTTTAGAAATTGCTAATGAATAGAATACTTGTGCATCGTCTAGGCAAAAAATACGGCAAATAAATCACTGAACAAAATTTTTATTTATATATAATATCTCTTTTAGAGTTTTTCGTGTTGTTCAGCTGCGATTGAGATACCGAGCTCTTCAATTGTCGACATTTCTATACTGGGGCAGTTAATAGAGAATCGCCACTATAAGAAGTCCCACAGCGATGAATGCTGTGCAGTTCTTGAATAGCTACTGCGAAACCCGCCGTGGGCTCTTAGTGGCTATGGTGTTGGGCTTCTCATCACGAGGTCGCAGGATCGAATCGCGGCCACGGCGGCCGCATTTCTATGGGGGCGAAATGTGAAAAGACCCACCTACTTAGATTTAGGTGCACGTTAAAGAACCCCAGGTGGTCGAAATTTGCAGAGCCCCCACTACAGCGTGCCTAATAATGAGAAAGAGGTTTTGACACGTAAAACCCCATATTTAAAAAAATGGAGGCCGCTTCGCCTTCAAGAGTGGAACGCGAGAGCGTTATCGCACCCCGTTCGCTCCACCCACTCATTCGCTCGGCATGCTCTTGAGTCACACAAAGACGAAACGTGCGCCTGAGCAAGCGGAACGAACCACTGAATTCGGTGTCTCGGAGGGAGAAACGATCTACGCGAGCCAAACGTCGTGATCGGCACGGACAGCCGAGCCGCGACGCGCCATGAAGGCGGACGCGATCATGGGGCTGACGCCTCGATGGGTCGTCCTCTATCTCGCTTGGGAGCACCACGCAGACGCATGACTCCTCGCCAGCAGCACGGCACACATCGCAGGGGACGCTTTCCCACCAGACGCGCTACGGCGCAGCGATCACGTCAGAGGCGTCCCGCATCGGACGCTGCACCTAGTAATCGCGCTTTGAGCGGAAAGAGGAGCCGCGTCGCCTAAACACGAGGGTTCGAGTGACGCACGCTGGAAGTTAAAAAGGGAGAGGGCGAAAAAACTTATTAAACGCAAGGGTATTGGGGCATCCTCGCACCGGTCCCCGCACGGCCCCAATGCGCTCAAATGAGACGAAGGGGAGAAGCGGGCGAGTGGTGCGCCTCTTGTCGGGGCAGCGCCGTACATAGCGAGGAGGGGGTCTTCTGTGTTTGCCGCAAGATGGCTCTGCGTGTGCGCCAAGCGCAGAACGAATGTAGCGGAAACGTACTTCGCTACTCGTTTAACTGCGACTTGTGTAATTTACGTGCTCATAATTACCGATATACACCACAGTATAACTTTCTGCGGCACGTTTCTAAGGCAACACCGCATTCACTAGAGGCGCTTGTGTGCCGATTTGCACTATCGAACTCATGGCTGAGTGGTAGCGCCTCCGTCTCACACTCCGGAGATCCTGGTTCGATTCCCACCCAGCCCATCTTGCAAGTTGTTTTTATTTATGTATTGCATTCCGGGATTTTTCGCTCACGGCCAACGCCGCCGATGCCGATGACACCGGCCTTTCTGAGACACAAGCTCCTTAACGCTGTCGCGTTAAAAATTGCTACTGCGAAAGAGTGTCCCCTGCATCGAGGTATGTCGTTAACACTAGTAAATTACGAATATGAATTACGAATCCGCTTATATTACCTCGCGGCTACCACATGAACAGCCGCCTTTGAAGGAACGTTATGTCAAAGAGTTTATTCGCCGTGTGGAAGCGAACATGAGAAGTTGACATGTAGTAAAGCAGTTCTCGGTGCATACACAACAGTGCGCAATGCACGGAACATAGGTAAAACATCTCTGAGAGATAAAGAACATGCAAACATCGAAACCGTTCTACACCGAATTTGAGAGGCGGAGTGCTAATGGTCGTCGGCTACGGCTGTTTCTCATTTTTTCCAGTTTGCATCAAGTTTTTCTCATACTGCATGAAAGGAGGTAGCCGTCCTGATGTGGAAAAAAAGCCGTGTATACAGGATATATGCTTAAATATAGGATAAATCGCAAATATTCAACAAGGTAAATATACCTCGTAGCGAAGCTTCCATAAGAGCCCATACGGTCAAAACATGGTGGTTCATCTGTGTTTCATGGGGCTTAGCGCCATTTGCATTTGCATCGCATTCACCGCTAAATCACCACTTAATTTCTTTTTGTGCGTGTGATTCTCAGAAAAATAATTCTCAGCACCAAAGTATCTGCAACGAAATTTTCGGCCACTCCTGAAATATCTGTAGACGAGTGGTTGGCCATGACGAAGGTAGGCGTTGAATACAAGGTGGATCCAAATAGGTCGCGAAGCTTCGGGCGAAAAGCGCTTCAGTACAAATTGTCACCAACACCAGCATGGGGGGTTATGGCAGAAGCGATTGAAGCGCGACTATGTTTGGAGGGAACAAACATTGGGAAAGAAAAAAAGCGTTTTTTTTTGTTTCCAGCGAGACACAGTTAGATTCATTAAACGAAAATAAATTTCCTGGTCAATTTTATGTATTTCTGACGAGTTAAGAAAATACAAGTTTATTTACTTTAATTATTTAATCATAAATCCATTTCTTTTCAGCGCCCATCGGTACAGGGGGCTTTGACGCCGCTATCACTCGCAATGCAACGCACCTCTTGAAATGTGCAGAAAGGCGCGCTCGTGAAGTTCACCTGTTGAAATACGCCCCCCTCACACGTTGGGCTTTTTTTGCTTGTCGAAGTTTGTCAGAATTTGGCGACACGGGTAGCTTCATCGCTTCTTAAACTGTTCAGTCAAAAGTAGTGAGTTGCAACCGCTAGGTGATTGTGTAGTTTTCGCGCGACTGCGCTGTCCGACGGGCTTGGCATCCGACGATACGACCAGCACTCTACACCTAAAGCTTTCGTCGGCCTCCAAAGAAAGTATGTTCTGTGCAGGGGATGCGGTTTCGACAACCGTACGGCTGGCCTTTTCCTGCATCGCTCTCCACGCTGAAACCTCGAAACGCCCATCAAGTCGAATGGCGGGGCATTTGAATATATATTTCCATCTGCTTCTGCCGTAGTATATATATATATATATATATATATATAGTCTACACTCTCGTCTAGCTCTCCTATCTACCACGTGACCTGCTTTCATCACTTCACATGACAATAATAATAATAATAATAATAATAATAATAATAATAATAATAATAATAATAATAATAATAATAATAATAATAATAATAATAATAATAATAATAATAATAAATCCCTTCGCATCAAACACACACATGATGCTGGAAACAAGTGGAGAAAACCTGCCGACACCGTTCCGCGAAGCCACAGGCCCCCGCAATATGGCGGCTGCCCAGCTACGTCATGCCATGTAGATCAATCAATCAATCAATCAATCAATCAATCAATCAATCAATCAATCAATCAATCAATCAATCAATCAATCAATCACATCTTTATTTCCAACGATAGTTGGGGGTCCCTTAGGCGAAAAGCGGCAATAACGCCACTTGAAATTGCTTAAAGGCTCGCGTACATGATAGCGGTATTCAGATTCATACGTTTAAAAACAAGTTAACACAAATCGAGCAAAAATGCAGTTAAAAAAATTAAAAACAGGTTGTGCAAATACAACAATGGAACAATAGAACAAATAAGGTGAATATATTAGTACACCCCAGATCGGTTGTATATTATAGATGAAATATTCAATGTTCATGTGAACACAAATAATAAAATGACGAAAACAATAAACGTGATACAAGTAGTAATGAAACATTCTTGATCATATTCGGTCAGTACAAAAGACATGAGGCAAGGGTTAGAAAAAATTCACGCATTTGTTCTCTTGTAAACGCATAAAAGTTGGCGTCTTTCTCTTCATATTTATTAAGTAGGGACGGCACAGTGAATCTAAGAGAGTGCCAAAAATAGGTCGTGCGGGAACGAGGAACAAGCCACTTGTCTGCGCTGCAGGTGCGTGAATCAGTATAATGCATGTTTATATTAGATAAACCTTTAATAAACACTATGAATTATTCCTTTGTGAAGAAATAAGCATACATTAAACGAAAAGCGAACATGCGTTTCACACTGATTATTTTATAGCTGGTAAACAGGGAGTGAAGGAAGGAAAAAGTGTAGAAGGAAAGGCAGGGAGGCTAACCAGTTTAGCTCAACCGGTTTGCTACCCTACAGATGGGAGCGGGATGGGGGGGTGAAAGATGGGCAAGGGAGAGAGAGAGAGCACATAGCACAGCACACACGTCGTCAGTTAGAGTCCATCACTCTTTCGTAGTACGTGACATCACTGTCACAGCCGCTTGTCTAATCCCGTCTTTTTCAAAAACCGAAGTAGTCCTTTCGTCGCCTTCAGCTGCGATGTCTTCTGTCGGTGTCATGTGAAAATCGTTTCAAGTGAGAATGGTCTATTATCAAGGTGCGCTAGAACGGACGCCAGGAACTGTCCCTGAACATTAAATTCAGGGCAGTCGCACAGAATGTGTTCTAGCGTCTCCTCCCAAAGACAGGCATTGCAGAGAGCGTTGTCGGCCACTCCAATGCGAAATGAGTAAGATTTCGTGAATGCCACCCCTAGCCATTAGCGATGAAGCAGAGTGGCCTCTCTTCAGCGGAGTCCAGTTGGCATACATAGATGCATCAAAGAGGGCAGGTGGTGTTGACGATTGCTCCGGTTGATCTGGCTGTTTGGTGTGCGCCATAAAGAGAACGTGATCTCCTGTGCAAGCACTCGAAGTCTGCTAGCTGCGTCAGACCGCGAAAGTGGTGTGGCATCTTCCTGTGTGTCTTCAAGAGCTGCCCGAGCGGCATTATCGCCATCTTCGTTTCCTATGACGCCGCAGTGACTTGGCAGTCACTGAAATGTCACGTGGTGTCCTTTCTGCTGTGGTGCATGGAGTAGGCATCTAATATCGAATACCCGCTGTTCGTATGACCCGCGACGCAGAGCTGATAGCACAGATTGTAGGGCTGCCTTTGGGTACCAGAAGATTGACCATTGTCGAGGTTATTCCCGATTGACGAAACAGAGTGCAGCGCGAAGACCAGCTAGTTCCGCAGAAGTCGATGTCGTTGGGTGGTCAGTCCTAAAGCTAATGGTAATAGCTCTTGCTGGGACAACCACAGCACCGGACAAACACTGGATGTTTGTGGAACCGTCAGTATAATTATGTACGCTGTCCGCATACCTCTCGTGCAGAAGAAGCAGAGGCAGTTGTTTCAGCACAGGCCACGACAGCTCAGACTTTTTCCCGATTCCTGGTACACTGAGATGTGGAAGCCCTCAGAACGCACATCAGAAATTTTGCACGTGCCCCCTATCACCACCTTGCAACACTGCCTCGAGACAGGCACCAAGCATCATTCTCTAAAACTATCGTCAAGTACAACGACAAACTTCCCTCGGGCTTCGCCGCTGCATCTAAACCATCGATACACCCTTGGTGTCTTGTCAGCGGGTAAACAATGTACCCGTAGAACTATTGCACGGGACGTTTGCGATATACCGCAGTGGTCTTTTCTTCAATAGGTGAATTGTATTTATGTTACTTAGGGTTGTGGTGCCCCAGACTAACAGGCAGTAATTTATATGGGAAGAAAACGAACACGATAAATCTGAAGTTTAGCTTTTTCTGGAAGGAATTAAGTGCCTACATCGTGAAAGAAAACCAGCTGCACACGATAATGATTTAGTCAGTGATTTAATATGACACGTACATGTCATATCAGCAGTAAAAGTCACACCCAGAACTTTCTGTTTCTCCAGTATTTGAACGGGTATTCCCTCAAGCGTTAATGATTGGTTCACGTTGACTTCCGTGCCTCGGGATCTAAAAAAGACAGTTTTTTTTTCGCATTTATTTGTAGGCCATTAGCAGTGCACCATTGCAGCACATCTGAAAGTGCACTTTGGGTTCTGGCAACAATTTCAGTTGGATTTTGTCCAGAAACAAAAATGCTAGCGTCATCCGCATAGAGCAGGAATGAGGCGTCATTGTTTATCTTAACAATATCATTTATATAGATATTGAAGAGCATTGGTCCTAAAATTCTTCCTTGAGGCACGCCACAAGAATTGGTTTTAGAGGACGAAAAACAGTTAGCAATTGAGACGCATTGTTTTCTCTCAGACAGATATGAACTAAATAATGAATTAGCGACACCACGTACCCCATATGCGCTTAACTTCCCGAGTAAAATGTAATGGTTTAGGGCATTGAAGGCCTTGCTATAGTCAATGAAAACACCCAGCTCAAGCTTTTTTTCTTCGATGTTATTAATTATCAATTCTTTTTGAGCTAACAGTACAGTCTGTGTAGATTTACCACCGTTGAAAACTGTGCTGATACTCCGAAAATATATTGTGTTTGTTAAAGAAGCTGTTTACGCGGCAGAATATTATCTTCTCTAATCCCTTAGAGAGTACAGGAATTATAGAAATTGGTCGGTAATTATTACCATCATTAATACCTCCACATTTAAATTTAAGAAACTTTTGAGATCCTCATGAGATTTGGGAAACAGCCAGACTGAAAGACTAGATTAAGCACGTGAGCTAGACAAGGAGCAAGCAGGTCGATTACGTGCGTAATCGCTTTTACCTGAAGTTCATCGACATCGACAGCTTTAATGTTTTTATGGAAAGAAATGTGCATACTATTTCTGCTTCATCTGTAGGTGCGACAAAAATTGTATCAGTGTAATCGTAAGTAATGCGAGTATGAGCAATGCTTCCCAGTGGTTGCACCGCATTAGCAAAGTGCTCACTGAAGTGCTTTGCTAAATGCACACCGGGAAGTTTGTTCCCGCTAATGGTTATTTCCGCTGAAGTATTCTGACCCGCGTTGCGGTTCAGTGCCTGATTGCTGGCTTTCCAGGCTTGGTTTGGGCGCCGTCGACAGATGTCAGAAAACATGCGTTTATAGTAGGAAGCCTTTGCCTTTTTCAGAGCGGCCGTTAGTTTGTTTCCGTAAGTTTTAAAGGCCTCAAATTCCTTTATGTCGCGTGTGCGCAAAAACTTCTTAAAAAGGCGACTTTTTTTCTTGATCATTTTCATGTGCTCGCGCCCTGCCCAAGGTTTTCTTTTTTTTTTCTGTTAGCTTTGGTGCTTATGTAAGGAAAAGGTGTGTTGTAATGACTATTGAATATAGATAGGAATTCGCGATAGCTCTCATTTGGGTCTAGCTTATCATAAACAGAAGAATCAATTTTCCCTCAGCATGCCCATGCGGAATGAGGTCATATTTTTGCTAGACATACATCTATGTTTGACGATATCATGGCAAGTTATTTCATTTTCAGTAGTTTTAGCAAAAGCAGTAAAGTCAGGACAGTGGTCACTTACGCCGGCTGATACCGTGCCAGCTGCGCTTAGATCAGTGTCTATGCTGACGACAAACAAGTCTTGTATGGAGTGGCAAGTTGTCGTACGCGTGTTGACGTAGTAATGACGTTATTGTAGCCACAAGCGTAAAGCTTGTTAAGGAATTTCCGGGAGGTCAAATTATCCTTCAGAAGGTTTATGTTTAAGTCGCCACCTATTAGAGTGTTATACTGATGAAATCTTGAGTATTATAAAATTTATTCAATAAATCCCAGGAATACACTCATATCACCAAGCGGTGGGCGGTAAAAAGCCACGTACATGTTGATATTGCTCTTTATGCAAAGCACTTCATAGTCAGCTGTAATGCGCGTACATTCCGGTATTATATCGCAGAGCATGTGTTTTTTTTTACGTGCATTGCCACTACGCCACCACGGCGGCCACTTCAATTGATAAAATAGCGATTGTAGTCAATCATATTTAACATGTCGCTTCCTTTATGATTTCGCGTTTCAGTCAACATTATCACGTTGAACAGGAAGTTGAATTCGCTAGAGAATGTGCTTAACTCATCTAGCTTAGTGGCGGCGGAACGTACATTGAGGTGAACGGCAGTGAATATTCCCTGCGACTGCGCCGGAAGTTTAACTTCACATGGCAGACAAATTTCTTGATACATCATCACGTGTACAATAAAAGGTAACACAGATAATAAACATAAGCACCCTAGGCAATCTTGACAAGATCAGAATCTGCTTCAAGGCGCACCACTTGACCGCACTGCCTTGCGCGCGAAAATGTTTCCATTATTCGTCCACATATACTGCCACTGATCCTCCCGAATGCTCATTCCCGAAGATTTGTGCTTCCCTGGAGAGTCCTACGTCACGATTCCGAATGCGATTCTTGCGGGCTTTCTCGGCGACATAGTCCCGTTGCTGCTTGCTTTTGAACTGAACAATAATGTTCCCTTTGCCCTGCTCACGAGTCAGTACTCCGTGGCACACTTCTATATCGCTAGCGGAAATGGGTTCGCCAACGACATCACCAATCTGGCCTACAAGATCAATGATGTTTTCGTTTTTCATCTCAACGAGCCCTTTTATTTCCACATTCGACCTTCGCGAGTGCTGCTCACCTTGAACAACTCGCTTCTGCAGCTCGACAATGATCGACGCAGTTTTACTGCATGTAGCCTTCAGCCTCTCATTTTCTTTCCTTAAGCTTTCTGTCTCGGTGCGCCCTTCCATCAACTGTTGTTTCATTGTTTCAAATTGCTTTGCCATGAATTCAAGTCCCTCTTTCATTTGTTTCATGTCGGCACGCAGTTCGCGCAAGCCAGAGCGTGCATCCCGTTCCTTCTGTGACGTCACAAAGAGTAGAAAGTTCAAAATGAGCAAAAAGAAATTCAATACGCAAAGTGACACAGCAAGTTCGCAGCGATGACAACGAAAATAAAATAAAACGCGTCTATGACAGACAGAAAAACAGCACCAACCTGCAGTGCAACAACCACTTTGGTTAGTCCTGCGCCTACCGGCTGTCACCGCTGCCAAATGTTCTGCTGAGCGTCGAGCGCTTCCTTTTGCACTTTCGCTGATGCACTGTGGGTAGCTTCCGGGTGATGCCGATGCGTTGCCTTTCGTGAACCTCTGGCGAAGTGCACCTTGCACCTAGCGCTTCGTCGAGTAGATTGTAGTGAGCCTACAGAAACTTCTCAACAATGCGAAAGTGCGTGTTGAATTGCGACAGTTTGAGGCAGAAGATAAAGAAGAAAACGAGACACCGTTTAGATTAAGGCAAAAGAAAAAAATAATATAAAAATAACAAAGCTAATGTCACATGTACGGACACTCGCACTGGTACGAAAGATAGGTATTACGGCAGTCTGAAAGAAAAAAAAATCGTAATTCCTTGAAGGGTATTTATTTATTTATTTATTTATTTATTTGAAGACACCTTACAAGCGCCTAGAGGCATTGTGTGAGGGGGGAGAGTACAATGAAAGATTATAATATACAACAATTAGAATCCATATGTGAATACTTGTTCAAAATATACAGGGCAAGAAACCCGCTAATATACGGTAATATAGCTTTACAATATCTACAAGGAACAAAACGAACGCTTTTGAACGTGACAGCTCATTCAACAATAAGATTTCTCTGAAATATAATCCATACAATTTCAGAGCGAGAGGGGTAAAATTAGGGTATAACAAAACAGTATTGAACGCCTGGTTGCAAACTAATAAAGGGAAAGGCAGTGACAAAAGTATTACATTTGTTTATGCAGAGTTGAAAAATGCGTTGTTAAAGAAAGCGGGAAATTTTCGTGGTCACGCTCATAAGATGTGGTGTTAGGAAGGTCGAAATGCGAATGGGTCTTGGAAGAGCGGAGTACTTAAATGAAATAGTCTTTCCGTAGATGCGCATGAAATTGAATCGATTGCACAGCCGCTGTGGCTTGTAATGAGGAGTTTGAAAAGGCAGAACTGATGGCGCTGTATTATGCACGTATTTATGAAATGATGATAGCAGGGCTACATCACGATGATCCTGCAAGGGATGTAGTGAGAGGTAGAGTGCAATTTGTGTTACGCTTTTTTTATAGTCACAACGTGAAATAAAACGCGAATCCCTATTATGAACAGACTCGAGTCTTTCGACCAAATATATCTGATGGGGAGACCAGACTAATGCAGCCGATTCAAGCTGAGGTCGAACAAAAGCTAGGCAAGCCAGATTACGAATGTCTTTAGTAGAATTGCAAATTAAGAAAGGCGCTGACAAATGGAATAGCACACTGTGGTTTAACGTTTGTAAGCAGGGATAAGGTGCCTCAGAAAGGCTGGCCAACGTTTCGATAGGAGAACCTATCTTCGTCAAAGGCGCCAGCCTTTCTGAGGCACCTTATCTCTGTTTACAAACTTTGGTAGAATTATGTAACTTGCCGCGTATCTACCTTAATGACCTCGAAGAATTGGCACGTATATTTGCAAGGTGTGTTAACGACCATAAAGTCGAAGATACGTTGACACCAATATAAGTTGAATGTGGAGTATCAGGCAGAAATGAGAAGATATATATGTGATTAAAAAACGCAGAATTACTATGCTTGCGGCTGAAAGAGATATTTTAACATTTACAAACGTTACACTTAATTAGCCAAGTGTTCCGCCAAAGAGAAATAAGTTCTAGATATTTTTGGAGGATTGTATTTTCGGCAGCTTGATGGAACGATAAAAAATTCAGTCGTCTGCAAAAATGCGCACGTGTGAGGACGTGTTATTCGGTAAGTCATTATTGAATATCTGAAATAGTAACGGCCTAAGAACGCTGCCTTGTGGTGCACCTCAAGAACGTGTCAAAAACGAGAGGAATAATTATTACCTGCGGTGAATTGCTGACGATAAGCTAGAAAATTGAGAAGGTCTCTTAGAGTAATAGAATCGTATTAAAGAGAATAATTTGAAAATCAAACGGCCATCGGCTACAAGGTCGAACGCTTTTGCATGGTCTAGAAAAGCACAATCAGTTTGTAGATCCTCTTCCATGTTAGTATCTACATCAGTTGTTAATTAGAATAATTGCGTCTCACGCAAGAAGTTTCTCCGTAACCCGTGTAGATTTGAAAAGAAAAATTTGTTGACTTCCAGGTGGCTGTAGACATTTGATCCCAAGCATGTTCTAGCATTATGCAAGATGTAGATGTTAATGATATTGGACGGTAGTCTTCCAGTGTGTATTATTACCTGCAATAAATATGGGTATGACCCTTGCTGTAGCACGATGTGAGACATACTTTTACCAGATACGATGAAGGCGTTTTTCAGAATTTTAAAATTAATGTCGTCAACGCCGCAGGATGTGGTTAGCTTGAACTTATTTACCAGGCATGCGACACTGTCAACTGTTATTATAGGTGACATATATCGGTAGTTTAGTTCCGTTACATCCAGCGGATCAGGCTGATCTGCAGTGAATATAGAAGAAAATTAAGTATTGAAAGTAGAAGCACAGTGAATACCTGGAAGGGTTGTGTTGTTATTGTTGCGTAAATAAATGTTATCTTGGCCTTCATCTGGGCTTGTAGAGTGCCAGAACTTTCTGGGATTAGATTTGAGAATAGCTGCTTAGTCATGAGGGAAGTATTTATCTTTAGCTGAAGACAGGGCAGAGCAGTAAATTTTCAAGCTTTACTTGTTTGTGTCCTAAGCTACTTGCATGCGCAAATGTTTACCCCTGTCGTAGTGGCGCTTGTCCTTGTTTCTCATTACGCATGGGGATCTGGTGATCCATAAGTTAGATTTAGCATTGGTTACGTTATTGAGAGGGACGTACTGGTTAACCAAGGCAGACATCTTATTCCTGAAGAGTATCCACTTCTCTTCCACCGACCGACTATGAAATGAATATAACAGTACGTGGGAAAATAATATATCTAATGCGGAATTCATAACGTCGGAATTGACTTTATTGTAATCAGGTATCTTTTAGTAGCTAAACCAGTGAAAGATGAGGGTACGTTAAGAGTTAATTGAGGTAGGGAATGATCACTAAAAGCATTCATAGACACAATTTGGTCATCTGCCTCAGGGGCAGCACTGAGAATTTAATGCGAGCTAAAGAGTGGCACTACAGTCAACATGGCTGACATTATTTCCTTTCACTTCATATATGCCGTGGATTGGTTCGCGGTATTCCTGGTCCAGGGTGTATGGTTTGCGAGTGGCCCCGCCGCCTGTTTTCTTGCGCCTGAAGTGGTCCGCCTCTCGCTGATCGCTATATGCTGCTGGAGGCACTCTTCTCTTGCAAACTAGGACAGATCCATCGAGAGAAACTCCAATTCCAACCGAACTTTTAAAAGGCCCCGCACTAAAGTCTGGCTTCCTTCTGTGGGCACAGGTATGGCACTGCAGCCACTATGGCTGACATTCATTCCTTCCACTTCATACAGGTGTTTATTGCTGCTTCCCTTTATGCTAAACGTTCTAATCTGCTAAACAAATTTTTGCAGGGCAGGGATGCTGCCTTGAAGATTCTGAAACAAGCCCTAACGTTGAAATACAGTGCATTTCGTGCAGCTCAAGCATAAAATTGGGGCAGAATGTTGGAAAACATAGTATGTTGCGCCTATGAATAACGGCGCATCGTAATGAGACAATTTACTGTATGAGCCTCTGGGCATTCATAGAAAACAGTGACCAAAAGCCGTGCAGTACGGAGGGCTGCTATAGTGCCGATTTCTCCGTGCTCTTTAGATTGAGTACAAGATGTGGGTTCGATGATATATTGAATATTTAGAGAGAGTGCGTTGCATTCTGGGGAGAACGCAGATGCCAGTTGTGCTGGCGTGGCAACTGAATGAGGCGGTTGTTTCTTCCGCAGTGTCGCAAATGGCGACGTTTATGCTCTCTTTAAATAAGGCGCCAAGAAATGATTGAGACAAATGCATTCTAACTCAGCAGCGCTCATGCCCAGGAGGCGGGTAGGAGCAGCGCTCATACCCGCCTCCTGAGACACGCTCTAGCGCTCAATAGCGATCTATCTTTCGGCCACACGCCGGCAAAAGAAACGGGAATCTCAGACACACTAAAAACACATTTTTACAGAGAAGCTCTCTATGGCTAGGATCTCGAGAAAGAAAATCCGTCCGAGATGTGGACAAAAACAATCAGCAAGAGCGATGAGTCGTCCAACTGTTTCCGCCTTATGTTATCAGTCGTGGCGGTCGCTCTGAATGTATTCTTTCTTCGGGCGGGCAAGTGGACAGGGACAAGAAGGCGCGGTTATAGGGGGACTACATCTTTCTTTTATTTTCATTTCAATAAAGAAAAGGAGGTGGAGGGAACGACCTCTCAATTGTTATCTCGCTGTCTCGTTCGCCGCGGAAATGCCTGGGGAAGGGCGCGTGTAATTGTGCAAGCGCCCTTTCCACGCTCTTCTCGCGACGACGGCAAGTGGATTGCATCAATTTCAACCAAAAATTGGTTGAAGTTGCTTCAACCGAAATTGCCTCAACCAAAAATTTTGAGGACGCTGGAGCTTCGCCTTTAAGAGTAGAATGCGATAGCATTCAGGGATCCCTGACTGCTTCTCCTGCTTCCCGGCAACTGCACCATATGTTACTGGGAAACGTTCGCGGCGAACGCTATGCACGAAGGCGGGCTTTCTGGTCGAAATGCGGCATTTCGCATGGGCCGGGATGTGGCGGAAGCGAGCGCCATCTGGAAATGTTTCAAGGAAGTGGGCGGGCCGCTCTGTGTACGCAGATATTTACGCTCTGGCGTGCGCAAATTGCGGATGGCGTCTCCGGTCTATACATTGTAGAAACGCTGGAAAACGGCTTTGAGTTTGCGCGCAACAGAATCGTTTTCTTGTATATTCAAATTACAATACGAGAGCGCTCATGCTTGTAGGTTGTGTGTTAGTCCTGGTTCCTGATTTTTCAACGTATCTCATCTTGAGAAATTCAAATATTTCAGTCAAATCCTTGTGCCACATGGAAGGCCTGGGTAAGCGGGGTTCGAAAATATTTTTGCCGGAAGGACGTCCGGCACCGGGTTTCCTGTAACGCGGGCTCCTTAACGCTATCGCGATGATAGCAATAACCATATGAATCAACATAGTCGTCAGTGTGGTCATTCCACTACAGCTTCGCTGGTTAACCTTTCAACAAAGTATAAGGGCACAAAAAACTGTACGGTTTTATTCCTTGGGTGCCACTCGTACCCCCAGACTGAGCAAATTTCCGCTCAGGAGATTGCTAGGTGTTTTATTTATGGTGTGCTAATCGCATTCAAAAGCCCATGCGCAGTTTTGATTACCCGACGCCGGCTCAATGTTGACAACGTCCCTTATCTTCAGGAAACGGCGAATGTGTAGCCAAGAGTTGTGGTCAATGTCGGCGAGCTGCCGCCTGGCACCGGGATGACGAAGGCACTCCACCCTCTCCTTGACGACGCCTGCGATTCTCATAAACTCATCAAGGCTACAGTGGTACACACGCAGAAGAGCGCTGCTGATCTTCTCTTTAGCTTCGGTCTTTGTGACGTCAGCACCTTCTATCACCATTTCGAGGAGACTTGGATGGTTGTGCATCAGCTCGATGGCATCCGCGCCGTCCAAGGTATTTTGCTGACCTAGCACGAATCGTGAAGCGGCCGAGAGGGCGGAGGCATTCCTTCTGGTCGCTTGCTGCATGAAAAAAGAAAACACGTCATGGTTAAAGTAGACAAAACTTGCCATAAGTCTGAAGCGGTCTAAATTTCTGAAGTGTTTGATAGTGCGTGCAGGAGGAAGGCCGCACACCACCGTTCCCGAATAATAAAGAAATAACTATTTTTAAACAGCCAACGTACCGTCTACATCATAGCTTTACTTATTTTGTAGCTGAAGTGACCTCGGAAATTGTCAAAGAGAAGTCAAAGCAACGGGAGTGAAGCATTCTGAGTAGAACTAAGATTGAAATTGCCGAAATATGCATGCAGAGCAAAATCGAAGACAACGTATATTTTCTGCGCACAAATAATATATACCGGTGGAGAAATTGCAATCTGTTAACGCAACAGCTTTGCTTGCTGTTCTTTTTAAGGCGGAGCTTTCTTTGTTTCATCACCATTTGTTTCGCCGTGCTCGATTGGTATATCACGCATAATAGCCTTGCGTGCTCACCGCTGCTTCGCTGGCTTGTTTCGCACGACTTGTATCCTCGAATGGTTTTGTGATGCCTTCACGACGGTATTGATTTTATTTTCTAAAAGCCACAAAGGCTGCGCATATTAGTCCGATTTATACCGCTTATGACGCAGTCTGGTGTCAAAAATTATCTGTTTGCGAAGTCAGCAAATGTTTGAACAGACCGCTGCTCGTGAGGACACTAGCATCAAAGTACCCTTTGGTAACACTCCCAACTCTTCTACAAATTATCTTTGTTCGCTGTCTTCAGTCACATAACAGTTTTTTTTGCCCTGAAACGAAGGAAACAGCAGCTGTCACTGTGCCATACCAGGATGTCTGCAAGTGCGATGTTCTTGAAGTTGAATGCTTCCTTTAACGCACCGGGGCGGCGCTCAAAACCACTTTGCAGCTCTTCACAATACTTGGCATTCTTGGTATAGCCGCAACAAGCCTGAGTCATGGCGAATTCGGTGAGGCTGAGACTCTTCCTAGCACCATGTGCGAGAACGTTCAAGTCGTAATTCGACAGTAGGGCACCTTTGATGCTGACTTTAACTAGCTTGTGGTTGGAGGCCAGCGCCGACACAAGGTCCGCCCGCACATCCGTGCGCTCCTTTTCTGGTAAGACAGCCAGAACGCCATTCAGGTTTATGTCGACATCAGTGAGCACAGTCGCGTTCCTTAGGCACGCCGCCAAGGCAGATAATTCTTCGCGACTGAATGTGTCGCACTTAACCAGCAGTGACGTTACGTTACCGGAGCTACAGACCACTTGCAGAGTCGAGATAGTTAACTGCGGGTCGAGACGTTGGCGGGAAACGAACCGCCCCAGCGTTACGGCCACGCTGCTGATTTGTGGGCACTTCAGCAGCTGGTTTGCGTTGCTGTGCTTGTAGTGTCCTTTGATGACCACTCGATCGTACAGACCTTGCTCTCGAATAGTTTCCGAGACCCTGTCGAGCCCGTCGATGAAGGGCAAAGTGTCGACTTCCACCAGCCGCAGAGCATCACTGTTGGCGATTGCGTCGAAGAAAGTGAGGCACTCTGCTTCGCGGAAGCCCTTCAAGTCGACGCGCAGCTGCTTGAGCGGTGACTTGGATTCTTGCAAGGCTGTGTGCCAGGACTTCATGCATTGCGTGGCTTCAGGGCTTGTAAAGTGGACGCCGAGTCGGGAATCTGTAGCCCTCCAAGGCAACCTCAGGCAGCGTAGTTTGGCGTTCCGAGTAGCCACTTCGGCGAAGAGGGCGAACGTAGGTACGCTGCAAACACGTAGAAAAGACATATCAGTTGAATGAACCTTGACCTCAAGTAAACAAACGCGAGAACTGATGAATATTTGGACTCCAATATAAACTCGTGCTAAAAACTGAAATTAAATTTCTTAACTGGTAAATGACCTGCACCTAACGCTATCTACAACGGATATTTTCGCTGCCTCAGCCATCCGCTATGTCTGAGGTCCACGTCTCTGGAAGTCTCAGTGCATGCTGGTTAACATTGATGAGAGAACATCAGCCGTCCTTTTGGACGCAGTTAGCCTTCCGGTGTTTCCTGGGTATACTTTGTGGCGCAAAATACATTTCTTGAAAAGGGACAGAAGACAGGAGGACTGTCACTGTCTTCCTTTGTTCTGTCCCTTTGCAAGAAATGTATTTTGCGCCATAAAGTATACCTAGGAAATCTAAGCGCCAACTTGCCCAAGACGAAGTCCTTTTGGAATACATTCCGAGGTTGTTTAACCCAGATCATGCGCTTCGATGTCATTGACCGTGACCTTTGGCGCTCACAAAAGCGCCGGTACCTCGCAGATACTGCTCTTGCGGTGGCTTAATTAGTGAAGGAGCAGTTGGAGGGGCCGTAGCGGACCACTATTCAGCGACACCGATGGCCACTCTGGTGCAGTTAGGATGTGCGTCCATCGCTCCCAAGATTGCACGGTAGGGAAGGTCTACTTCCGCACTCCCATTCTCACGAGACTCGGTATAGCGGTGAACGTGGCCGTCTCCTATTCATACGTCTTATAGGCGTTGGGGCATTCGAATACTTTCGCTGCGGCTGATGATTTGATACGGTGAGAAAAAAAGTCGGCGTTGCGCCCGAAAAGTGGATCATCTACTGCGATAGTAATTAGTAAACAGCTACAGGACGTAAGGATAGCAGTTCTATCGGCCGTGTAATCGTGGGAACATTAGATTACCAACTGAACGTAACAAGCACGGTGGCAGCGCGCCCAAGCAAACATGGGGCCGTATAACGTAAAACTATTCCAATATGTTTTATTCCAATCCCCTGACGTCAAATTTGCGTAGCCGCCGACGCCAGCATCTGGCGGTCACCCGCAGGGTTGTCTGAACAAACCACTCGAATGTTCCCCTCGTTCATAGGAGGTCACTTTTGTTTGCTTGAAAAACGAATAACATTGCCTTCACTGAGCGGCTTCTCTTATCTAATTGGTCACAAGAGGCGAGGAGCAAGCTCAAGTTGAAAGGGATTCTATGTGGCCGAGCCACCGCACTGAATATCGATAACCGTACGAAAAGGGTGGTGCCGGCGTCTGTGATTGGTCCGTTTTCTCTCACTTTGCTTGAGGTGGCTCGTCGACAATCGCAGCGCCATGCAACGGAAGCTTAAGAATGACGCTAAAACGGATCCTCAGCAAAGAAGAGTTGGCAGAACGAAATCGCAAACGTGCCGAAAATGCTCGAAAACGTTACAGGGCTATGCAAAAAGTTTTGTTACACGTAAATAAATAAATTCATGCTCTCCGGCAGGTGCGAGTATCCAGTGCCTCAGCGATCGGCGGCAGCCATCTTTTATTCCTTTCAGAACGGGGCAGCGTGCAGCAATTCAGAAGGAAATTCAGTTTTGTTCGGCATATTAATGCATCTTTACCGACTACGCGTCATTTCGACGCGGTAAGTTTTTGCGGTTTTATGACATCGCGTGAGAGGCAGGTGACGTGGGTGGAGCCCGAAAACTTTTGACCAAGACCCGAGGGCTAATGGCAAAAAAGCGCCGAATCCTAAATAACTATTTGTTGTTTTGTTCGGTCAAATTATGCATAATCAGTGTGTACACGCCATATCAGATGGGCAGCTATTGTGGTTTTCGTGACGTCGCGTGACAGACAGGTGAAGCGGGGTGGTCCAACAAAGTTCTTGACCAATCACGGTGGGCTGATTGCAGAATTGGAATAGAAAAGTTTGGAATAGTTTTACGTTATAGTGCCCATGAACAAATCACACTCGATGAGGGCGGGCACTTGCTTTCATAGCACTACTGCGAGCAAGCGCGGCAGCAGCAGCGAGCGAAGTGACCTTCGTGCCATCTATCGGTTCAATGCAAGAGCGACTAGAACACAGCGCGCACAAAGGTAGGAGCCGTCTGCTGACACCTTTCAAGATACGGCGCACGAGACCGTGCAAAGTAAGCACTCGTTTGCGGAGTCAAAGTCCTCCCCTCCCCCATCTCCTCTTCCTACACGTGCCCCACAATTTCCCACAATATATGGCGCGCGAGAATGAGCCGCTATAGCCAGGCAGTCGCCGAGCCCAAGTGTACATAAGTGCAGCAAAAAGATTGGGAAACCTTCACTGTTATTGCTAGCGTGGGCCTGGTAAGGCGGAAAAGCCTCAAGAAGAGAAAAGCGGAGGCGACGCCACCTTGAAGGTTCTGGCCATGATAGGAATTTTAAAGCGAGAGCTTTACTACGTTAGCCAGCGAGCCATGTCGGCCCGTCGCGCCGTATGCAGTATGCAGGCAGCCGTATATATATATATATATATATATATATATATATACGTTTCGCCTCAGTGTATTTAGTCGTTATGGAGAGCGAGAAAAAGACGCAACAACCAGAGAGCGAAGCGAGGAAGAGAAAATGCGCTCAAGAGACGCCAGAAGAACGCGTCGCACTACACGAGAAGCGTCGTAACGAAGATGCGGCTAGAAGAAGTCGTGCCACGTCCCGGAGGGACTCTTCAATTGCGGAAGAGACCGCTTTGAGTTCTCGAGAGCGTCGGAATGAGACGCTGCGTAGACGTTACCTAGTCGTTACCTAGCCTAGTCGTTACCTGAAGAGTGTGTCTTGTCGTGTCTATACAATAGAGCTAAACCTAACGCTTAACCACAAGCTAACACCACAAGCGTAGCCATGCAGCTCTTGCTTTCGCAACTCAACTACGGTTAACCAGAGCTAAACCACAGGCAATTTTTTACGTCGTTTACTCTGGTCCATGAATCTTTTTTTATATAAAAAAGACCGTGTTGCATTTTAACGGAGCCACAGGGTGGCCAAAAAAAACTGACATTCGTGACGTCACACCGACATGTGTCTTCTGCGACCTTGTCGCCTAAATATGCCTGGGTTAGTTTACAGATATTGGCGCTGATTACGAGCTACGTCAGTGCAAGCAACGGAACAACTATCTTTTTGCTGGAAACGCCGGCTGACCTTCAAGAGAACAGCGCCACCCCGCGGTATCATCCAACCACCGGGACGTCACCGACAGCCTGCAACCATATAAAGCCTGTCCTGCAGCCGACAACCTTCTGTGGGAGCGGCAGCGCTGGAGCGACCATGTCGCCTAAATATGCCGGGGTTATTTTACAGGTTCGTTACTATCCTTGCGTATCACGTTTTCGTTCAAATGATCCTTGCATTATTGTGCTGCCGCTCCCAATGAAGCGTCGTGAAATTTTGAGTATGCTATGGTTGTATTTTGAAATTTTGCTTTCCGGGGATGTGGAAACTAACCCGGGTCCTATTATTGAGGAAATGCTTAAAGCAGTATTAGCCAACCAAACAAAAGCCGAGGCTATAGGCTTATAAGCCTTGAAGATAAAGTCGATAGCCTCAAAGATGTGTGCATTAAGGTACAAGAACTTGAAAGTACAGTTAGAGATCTTGGGTGGACGATCAGAAACGAACAAAAAAGGATAAATGACTTAGAAGGCAGATCGAGGCGGAATGACGTCATAGTTTACGGTGTCAAGGAAAGCGCGATAGAAACATGTGACGATATTGAACGCAAAGTATTAAAAGACATTTTTTGGAACCGCCTTGAGGTTGTCGTGTCGTCAGTAGAATGAATTCACAGGCTTGGGAAGAAGAAAGAACACCGGGATCGGCCAGTCATCATGAAGCTCTATAACTTCAATGAAAAGGTAGCTCTCTTCAAGAATTGCCATAAACTGAAAGGCTCAAAAGTACGAATTTCTGATTATTACTCGCCGGAAACACTCAAAAAGCGAACACACCTTTTGGAAACGGCTAAGGCCGACAAAAGTCGAGGAGCCAAAGGACTGATAGGCCAAACCCATGGATAACACGAGATATTATTCCCTTCAAGCAAGCTAAAATAACAACTCGTCCGACTCAAAGACCGCATCGAAAAAGAAAAATTCCCAGGTGTCATCTACCAAATTCCTTGCCAGGACTGCCAGGCATGCTACGTAGGCAAGACGGAGAACTATAAAAGACCGCTACAGCAGCACCGCAGTGATGTAGCCAAAGGACGCACAGCTTCCGGTGCCTTGACAGAGCATCATGGAAAAACTGGACACAGTATTAACTGGCATTAGGCTTCTATCATCGAAAGAGAGAAAAAATTATCCCGATTGCTCCTTGAATAATTCCGCATACAATCTACTACTACCACCATAAACCGGACAAGGGGACCTCTCCCTGAGTTGTACGCAATCGCATTACGTTTTCCGACACATGTATAATAAAGACCATCATGCATTCGTTCATAGTGAACAAAGTACCCGTATTGGGCGCCGAAACGTCAATCCGTGTTTTGAATTTTTTCAGTTGGCGAGTGCACGTTTATTCAGCCATGTTCTTTCCTCGTCAGACGAGTTTTCGGCAAGCCCTAGATTTCATTGCTCTTCGCGAAAAGCATGGACGGTCCGCCGTAATGAAGATTCGACAGTTTGCGTCCCTCAAGTCGAAGTTGGCATCTTTTCAATGCCACCTACAGTTCAACCTGCGCTGTAAAGCCAACAGCATCATCCCGAAGTCACTTCGCCTACCCCTCTTGGTTCGTACACCGTTTGGAAAGCATGCTATCTCACGCGGCGAGAAGCTCCTCTCACAAGCACGCGTGCTTGAAACGAAGGCTACCATACAGCGCTTGGAGAACAATGTTTTCTTTAGCCAACGCACGCTTCAGCGCATTGCTCCCACGGGATTCCACGAGATTTTACTCTACTGTAATGGAACAGCTACGGCGACTCGACAGAAAAGAGAAAGGTGCCAGAAAAGAAGTTTTCCTGTCTGCTGGACAAATGTCAGCCGCCTGACAACCAAGCTGGTGTTTGCAACTTGTCGTCACACCACCTTGATACCGCTGAGCTTCGTCTACTAAGCCGCGGCCTGAATTTCAACATTGGTGCCACGCCAAGGATGCGGAAGATGGCTTGTGTAGTTGAGGAGGCAGTACGCCAAGTCGAGTCTTGTCTGCACAATGAAGCACGTACCCGCACTATTGGGGCTCTTTCAAAGCTTCGTAATGCTAGGACCTCAAGCATCAGCCACCTCGATAAGCTAGTCATGAAAAGACTGCAATATAACAGAGCCATTGTCATCTTGCCTACGGACAAGGGGAATGCCGCAGTTGTCATGAATCGGGATGGCTACGTTTCGAAGATGATAGAGCATCTACAGGACCTGACCGCGTATTCGATGGTCAACCGGGACCCCACAAGAAAGACCGAGTCAGAACTTCAGAAGCTACTGATTGACGCTTTCAAGTTTGTGCATGCCGAAAAGAAGCATCAGTATAACCAGCTGCTTTGCCAAAACGGCGCAGCTCCTGCAATATACGGCCTGCTCAAGGTTCACAAACCTAATGTCCCACTGAGGCCTATAGTAGACTACACTCCCTCTCCGTTGCACCATCTCTCTGCCTATTTTCTTGGTCTGCTCCGACCCCTCGTTGTACGAGCGCCGACGTACGTAGAGGACTCCGCTGATTTTGTCGACAAGGCCGGGAACGTGACTTTAGACAACGAAGACGTCATGGTTTCCGTTGACGTTAAGTCTATGTTCACACGCATACCTGTGGATCATGCTGTTGACTGCTACCGAACAGCACTGCAAAACGACACATCTCTGCCTTCGCGCACCCCATTCAATGTCGACGACGAGTGCCACCTCTTGGATTTTTGCTTACGCAACCCTTATTTTTCATATAATGGTTCATTTTGCAGGTTTGCAGGTTTGGAACGGCATTGGGAGCATCGGTGTCAGCGTCTTGTGCCAACATTGCTTTGGAATCCCTCGAAGATAAAGCCCTCACGACGTTCCAGCCCGCTCCAAAATTGTTCCTGCGGTATGTCGACGACTGTTTTCCCATCATGCGCCGCGAATACGTCGTACCTTTTCTGCAGCACCTGAACTCTTTCGAAAGCACAATAGAATTCACCCATGAAGAAGTTCATGGTCGCTTGGCTTTCCTTGACGTGGAAGTCATGCACACTGCATCCGGCCTTTCCGCAAGTGTTTATCGAAAGCCTGCCCACACAGGGAAATATCTACTCTTTGATTCGGCCCATCCCCTTGGACAAAAACGACCTGTTGCCTCGACATTGTTCACCCGTGCATTCCGATTGTGCTCGACTACTGACGCACGCAGAGCTGAGTTGAAGAGAATGACGCAGGATTTGGTCAGCAATGGCTACCCCGGCCAGTTTATAAAGACCGAAGATAGGCGTGCAGCTGAACGTCCTGTAAGGCCGATGAAAACAAGAAAATGGGCGTCTCTTCCCTATGCGCGAGACGTGAGCGAGTCAATGTCAAGAATTTTCGAAGATTATGATGTACAAATATGCGACGTCCCTTCAAGCAAGCTAAAACAACAACTCGTCCGAGTCAAAGACCGCCTCGTAAAAGAAAAATTTCCGGGCGTCATCTACAAAACTCCTTGCTGGGACTGCCAGGCCTGCTACGTAGGTGAGACGGGGAACTTTAAAGAAGGCTACAGCAGCACCACTGTGACGTAGCCAAAGAACACACGGTTTCCAGCCCCCTGGCAGAGCATCATGAAAAGACTGGACACAGTATTAACTGGAATTCGGCTTCTACCATTGAAAGAGAGAAAAAATTATCCCGATCGCTCCATGAATCATTCCGCATACAATCTACTACTACCACCCAAAAGCGGACAAGGGGACCTCTCCCTGAGTTGTACGCAAAGCCATTACGTCTTCCGACACATATATAATAAAGACCATCATGCATTCGTTCATTGTGCACAAGGCACCCGTATTGGGCGCCGAAACGTCAATCTGTGGTTTTGAATTTTTTTCAGTTGGCGAGTGTACGTTCATTCCGCCATGTTCTTCCCTCGCCAGACGAGTTTTCGGCAAACCCTAGATTTCGCGAGATATCATTCATCTAAAACGGCGACTACACCGTGCACGTCAGAGAATTCAAAGAGATGCGACAGCTATCAGTAACCTCAGTGCGCAAGTTCGTAGTGAGTTAAAAAGCTTTTTCTTTAGCAATACGTTGACTAAATATATGCAAGTATATCGCCGCAGAAATTTTGGAGGTGCATGTCAAGGAGTAGACACACAATCGAAGCCGTTCTTGTAGATGGTATGTCGTGCTCTGAGCCCTCCCTCCTTGCGGAAGCGTTCAGCAAGTAGTTCTGCTCTGTATTCACTTGAAAGGATGATAGTACTGTCGTAAAACACCCCGAACATGAATCCTTCCGACAAATATATTGCTATCACGAAGGAAGGTATAATTGCTGCCTTGCTAAAACTAGACGGCAAAAAGTCACCGGGTCCGGATAAGATCCCAAACACTTATCTGAAACGTTATTCTGAGTGGGGGGCATGCTTTCTCGAAAAGCTTTTTTCGTTATCGCTTCATAGTGATATTATACCTACTGTCTGGCTGATGTCAAGGGTAAAATCAATTTTTAAATCTGGAAGCAAGCTTGCCATTGGGAACTATCACCCGATTTCTATTACGTGCAGAATATGCAAGGTCCTGCAACACATAATTGCTAAGGAGTTAGTTCAGTACATAGAAAATAGTTTTTTATAGTAAGCAGCATGGCTTTCGAAGAGGTCTATGGGCTGTGACCCAACTGTTTGGAACTATCCACAGCTTTGCTGAGGCAGTCAACTCGAAAGCGCAAGTTGACGTAATTTCAATTGATATGTCAAAGGCATTTGATAAGGCCTGTCACAGGAAGCTTATCAGCAAGCTTTATGACTTTGGGGCCAACGTACAAATTATTAACTGGATTCAAGCGTACTTGTCGAATAGGCTGGAATTTCTTGAAATTAATGCTCAACACTCCCAATGTTTACCCGTTTCTCCTGGTGTACCGCAAAGGTCCGTTTTGGGCCCGATATTATTCTTGATCCATATTAATGATATAGCCGAGCATATAATACTAGTATTGAGGTTCGTTTATTTGCGGACGATTGTATATTGTACTGCCCAGTGAAGTCAATAGATGATCAAAAATTACTTAATAAATCCTTGGACGTAATTCCCAACTGGTGCTCCAAATGGAATATGGAAATTAATTTAGACAAGACCGCGGGCATGACTCTCTCGAACATGAAAGCGCCACTGTGTTTTAATTACTTTGTAGGCGACAAACAAATAGCCCGCACGGCTAAACTAAATTATCTTCGTGTGACAATCTCAAATAACCTCAATTGGAAGGATCATGTAAATAACCTATGCGGATCTGCTCAGCGAAAACTTGGATTTTTGAAAAGAAAATTGGCGCATGCAACACCTGCAGTTAAACTTGAGGCGTATACAGCCGTTGTACGCCCTATATGGTATCCTCACCAGCAATATCAGATTAACCAACTTGAACGCATTCAGAGACTTGCAGTACGGTTTATATTTACAGCATATCGCAAACGACAGTACGTAAAAACTTTATCAAATTTATCAATAACAAATTTATCAACACTGGCAACACGCAGAAAAATCGCACGACTGAAGTTTTTGTACAAGCTCTCTAATACTAAATTTAACTTAGATCAGTCGCGCTATTTGTTACGTCCTGGCAGAGTCTCTCCCCCTGTGAATCACCCTTATGTTTTTACGCCTTACAATGCCAGAATTAATGTTTGTAAATATTCTGCCCTTGTTAAGACAATTGAAGACTGGAATGCCCTTGATGTACAAATTTTTGATAGCACAATGACTGTGGAATCATTTGAACGGAAGCTGGAAATGTACCTCGCGGTATGTGTTTACTTTGTTTCATTGCTTGATGTGTTGACAAAATGTGTCAATCCTCCCACTCTGTACCAGCTCGTAAAGGGCTAACAGTATTCGAAATAAAAAAAAAATGTTGATCTGAGGGTGCGGCGCAAATTTCCAAAAGTGCCATACAAAGATGGTGGTTTCAACGGCAGTCGCAAGAAATATCTCCTGAAACTTTGGGACAATAACAGTATTGAACAGTATCATAGCGACTAAACTGCTTTAGAATTGAGTATGGATGCCTCTGAAGCAAGCATATTTTAAAGAATTACCTCCTTAACTTTCTTGTTTTGAGTCGCAGAACCGGAACTTGTGACGACGATAAGGACGCCACATGCTAACACCGCACATTACATAGTCCATCAAAAAGAGAGCAGAACCTGCACGACCCTTTGTGTCATTGTTAATTCTCCATTACCCAAAAATAGTTCGAAATCAGGGAAAGTTAAAACAACTTTTGCACTTTTAATTCCTGCCATGAAGACTACGTTTTCTAAAAAAAAGCGATAACAGAACACCAAATGTAATTTCTTGGAATGAAAAGTTAATTAGTTCAGTAAATAAACAATTAGTAATTTCTTTCGCTGAACTCTCCACAAGTGAATGCTCGATCCAGCTTATGAAATGCGCGACCATAGCGTACGCGTTAAATTTTATGCGCCTAAATCGCAACGTTGTGGGATAGTAATCGGAGTAGCATGCACGTGTAACAGGCTGGGCGTCACGGTGTTAGGAAAGCAAAGGTCGCTTAAGAAGCGTTGCGATATCTTAGAATGGTAGAGCATATCCATAATACAATTTCACTTCTACTTACAACATTGTTTCCACGATGATGTCTACATTCAGTTCCTCCAAAAAATTCATTTTGCAGAACGCGTCGACGAGTCTCCGCAGGAGTGACCCGCTTATGGAATACACGCTCCCTTTGAGCGTCAGTTTTCGCAGCGCGCAATTTTCCTTCGCGAGGTACGTCGGGAACATCGCATTGAAGTCTCTGTCTCGGTAGGAAAGCACGCAGTCTCGAACGCACAGGTCGGTGATGCTTTCATTTTCAATGAGCGCACGGACGAGCCGACCGACCTCAGTACTGGGTATTAGCAGCTCTCCGAGGTCGAGGGTCGACAGATAACTTATGGGAAGGTCAAATGAGCAGGGAGAGACTCTGGTCGCAGCCCAGTATTCCTTCTGGAACTCGGAAGACTTCAAAGTTAGATTCTTGAGCTTCGGCAAAGATCTTATCACGTCGAACACCACAGCTGTGCCGTCAGATGCAATGAATCTTCCGCAAGCAGCGAAGCTTTTCAAAGAGCGGTGTCGTTTTACTTCTGAGAGCAACGATGGGCGAAGCATCAGGTTGCTGTTGAATTCCATCGCCGTGATGCAGTGGTGCTCGGCGAGTAGAAGCTCAACAAGGTCCAGTGCTCTCGCTTTGCACGAGTTTTCCCGAGAGCTGTACGAGGCGTACCGGCAAGTGCTTGCCTCGACAGCCGCAATAAGGGCATCGCCTCTGCTCTCTCCTCGCTTGTCTTCCCGAAGTTCCAGGGCAGCGCCTAGAAGTACCCTATTAATTTCCGGATGGTGCTGCAGTAACTTACAGCTCGCACCGCCCCCCTTGGTGCATGGAATGTTCTGCGCGTTCCATTCGTTGCTGCTGTTGTCGAATGCATAGCTGGCGTCGACGGCGTGGCCTGCATGAGGTGCCCTATACATGATTCAGCAGTTCACTGGATTGCGAAAGGGAGTGCTGCCTCGTAAACGCAGTTCAGTAAGACTTGGTTATAGAGAGAAGTGCTGCACTATCGCGAGCACTATGGGCGGGAACAGAGGCGTGCGTGTCAGATAGCCTCGAACCCTGGTATACGGGCGATGCGTGGGGGCCGCCGTCGGAAACAAAGTGGAGAGAAAGACGCCGTTCTAATCACTGTTGGCACTCCCACCACGCGTCTCTTCAAACAAAGTGCAGAAGTTCGCATCGCCAGCGCGTATTGATAAAGCTATTGGATATTGCGGTTGCTGATAACACCATGTACCAAAGCGTAGCCAATACCCGCCCTGTTTTGAAGCGTAAACATTCGAGAGCTCCTTCCCTGTGAAATCTGTCCGTCTGTCTGGAACGCGTCACACGGTGCGCTGCATAATAGAAACCTCAGGTCCTATGGGGGTGTATCTGAATTTACGTCACGCCATGCGCACGAACGGGCGCTTCAGACACAGAAGCTCTCAAAAAGAAAAGAAAAAGAAAGAGAACATGGCGGAAAAATGATGACTCGCTGTAAGTTACTGTGCATGTAACCACCTTATCGGCAATCGGCGGCCAGTTAAATGCCGTAAGTTTCCGTTTTCGACAAACGCAGGTGCGGCTAGCAGTTAGCGGAAGAGCGTCCCTCTTTCCCCTCTGCTTTCGACAGCGCCATCCACGTACCGCTCTCACTCGGTTTCTAGGCTGTGTGCCAGGCGTTAGCGTGGTCCGTCTCATACTCCTCAGGATATTACAGCAGCGTTAACGAATAGGAGGTATGCACATGACGTCATCCACTAGGAGGGCTAGCGGCGTACGCCCCTACTTGGTTTGTCAGTTCGCGCTGCCTACGCGGGCACGCCTGAGTCTCCAAGCAACCAGCAATACGCACGAGCCCTATTTTTTCTGACGAAAAGTATTTTTTTGTGACTCGGCTATGGAGTGGTGTGTCGTAAGTGTGCGATGCCCGTAAGCGCGCACGTGCGTTAGTTGAGCGAACCAGATAAATCGCCCCATGAAAACTGAGTGGCCTTGTGGGATTGTGTCGACCCGCTCGAACTAGCAGATGATGAGCTTCTGCGCGATGTCGAGCTACTGCCTCGCGTGGATCTCGGAGATATCAAGGGCTACTTTGTGAATGAGTCGAGCTTTGTGACGCGTGAGCAATTCAAAGCCGACAAGCCAATGGAAGGTTGCAGTTATCTGGCGAGCGGCTCGGTCCACTATAGCCGTGCCTCAAAGTGCTCGCGTAACGTGATCGCCTTCATTGCAGAATTTATTGCGTACTGTTCACTTGCGTCTTAAAGGTATAGGCTTAACGTTGCTTCACTGAAAAAAAAAAAGAAAACGGAGAACTAAACACTGTGATTCCACAGTCTTCGTGATATATTATGTTGCGTCAATTATGCTGGTCCTTCGAAAACCGTTTTTTATAGCCCTCCCGTGTTCGTCAATGACAATCATTCAATGATGTGCCACTCGCACAATGGCTTCTCGTGAAATTACACGCCTAGGTGCTGGCTTCACATTAGACCTGCATGGCAGGCCTTGCAGAGGCATGCTCGCCCGTATTCGCTGCGCTCTTTTACATTGAGGCTGTTGTGAAGAAGAGATAAGCATGTTTCGGGAAGGACACAATCTGGGCAACATTCCTATCGCCGGGCTTCTCTCTTGTGCGATGGCTGCAGCCGAACAAAGCCCAGTTCACCGTGACAGCGAAGCCCACGTGACGCACACGTGGGCTTCGCACGTGACAGACGGCACGTAGTCTGTCCGGATAAGTAAACACTGTACGTGGACCTGTGCAAAAGACAAATAAGAACAGCACTGCGCGCGAAACACTGAGACGACCGTGCTCAAATATAAGTCCAAAACACGATAAGCGGGCCCAATGAGAGGAATCAGTTCGCGTGAGAAACACTGCTGGAATTTTCCCGACGCTATACGGCCGACGTGGCCGCAAACATGGCGCGGCTGCCCCGGCGACGCTGTCGCTGCCTAGCGAACCGTGATCAGTGAATACTATACGCAGTGAATACTATACTATACGTGAATACTATACGTGAACACTGTACTCCTATACGCAGCTATTCTTCAGTAAACTCTGTCAACACGCTTACCTCAATATCTGTCAATTACCTTGAGAAGTAGGCTTCTACCACGAAGGGAGAAAAATGTCAGTAGACCTCGTCCGTAGACATGAAAAACAAGATTTGCGACAAAGACAACACAAGAACGCCTTACTGCACGTGGGCGATTCTTCCACTTGCTGCTCAAATGAGAGCCACCAACACAGGAACAACATTAGCCTATAGGATTTTTGGTATGTTTGTATAAAACTTAAAAGTGAACTGCGTGCTTGCTCATAGACATGCCTATAATTCTGTCAGCCTGGGCAGTTTCGCGCATGCCACCTATGCCAGTCTCCACGTATCGAAATTGCGTAGTAATCAAGCGCGAAGCAAGCCTTAAAGATGACTAGAGAGATGACTATAAGGTTTTCAGCATATTCAAATCCAATGCTAGCTCGTCTTTTGGCTTTGGAACCATTTGGTCGCCTGCGTTGCTATAGCTTGTTAATCAGTGCGATTTCTTAGCGTACGTTCAGGTACGTCTGCTTAGTTTACAAGACTACAAGAATATCAAGCTCTTTTATAATTGGCACGTAACGGCCTAGCATAGCAGAGTTAACGACTAGTTCTCTTCACGGCGATTGTTTAGCAGATAATTTGTGGCTATTAACAACGGGATAAATAGAAATTGTAGTGAAATTTAAAGCCAAGACTTCTCCGTCTAGCATAGCACCATGTCGCGTGAGTTGTCTGCTTCTCTTCTGGTAGCAGGTGAGCTCTGTGTCTGTGTGTGAAAGCTTTTATTGAAATGAGGTCCGGAGGCTCGACTTTTTAAGCCAAGGCTCCCACGTTGGCACTGTCAAGCCAAGCCCTTCAGCGACATCATGGGCCCTCTGGACAGCCCTTAGTTGGTCTTGACAAAGTTGGTCTTGAGTTGGTCTTTTTCCCACTGTGTGCATTCTTCAACGAGGTTCGGGAGAATTAATTGTAAGGTTCGATACAGTGCAACACAAGACACCGACAAAACGAAGTTTGATTATGCATCAGTTGGTCACAGTTGCCTCGATGTATCTCTGTGTCTCGAGCATGTAATGGTTATGAACTGGCACCTATATATATGTTAGACATGGTTGTCCGTGTCTTGTGTTGCCCTGTAATTAACCTTACAATGAATCCTAACCAACCGTCCGAACTTGCCATCTTGATGTAGCGGAAAGCCGCGGGACACCCCGGCAGCATATGTCTTCTTCCTATGATGCCATTGCATTCGTTGCAGTGCATCTTATCTCCCTCATTGGATATATTATATTAATGTGGTGCGGCGTGGGATATGAACCTGTTTGCAATAAGTGCAGTGAGACTTGCTAAGCCTTGTTCAGTTTTGTATGGGGCAATAGGAATTGCCGGCGTCCTAGATAGTAATGTTTGTTAATGCCATTGTAAGTTAATAAATGATCTCTTTATTATTTGGCTTGATGGTGATTGGCTCCGTTATAACTCTCACGGTTAGCAAGTCCTCGTGCCAAGTCATGAGCGACCTCATTGAGGTTGACCCAAGTGTCCTCCACTTTCCCCAAATGCTCAGGAAACGATCGGATTTCAGTTCTCATATTCCCAATGTTTCCAAAAAGTTTAGCTGCAGCTCCAGCTAACTAGCCTTTATCAAGCCCTTTAAAGCGGCATTTGAATCACTCTAAATCCAGTCCCACTTATTACTCCTGATGTCTAGAGCAATTGCTGCTTGTTCCGCCACCATGGGGTCCTTGCTAAAAATAGTGATTGCATCTTGCACCTCCCCTTGAGAATTTGATACAGTGGCTGTATGTGCTTCTTCACCTTCCATCCAGGTAGCATCAACTATAGCTGCCAGTTGGTTCTGCTGCTCTATTTCCTGCAAGAATGCTTAAATCTTGTCTTTCTCCTTTTGATATTCTGTGGAAAGGGTTGGTTCTAATCTTATTCATGACTTCAGTCCTTAATTCTACTTCAACCTCTATTGCGATGCTTTATTTGCTCAGTTCTACACCTATTGTCTGTAATATGTTCCTACCAGCTCCTCTTTTTGTGAATCTTTCTTGTTGCGCTAGCTGTCGGGCCTCCGCGATTTGGTCCATTGTGTTGTGCACCCCTCTACTCATGAGTTTGTCCGTTGCACATTACTCAGTACGCCTAGGACTATTTTAACAACCTTCCTGAGCATCACATTAAGTTTGTTATGTCCTGGCTGCTTCCATGGAAATAATCCAGCCACATATGTGAATTGACAGAGAGCAAAGGCGTGTAGTAGTCTCAAAGCGTTGTTTTCCCCTAGGCCTCTGTGTCTGTTGGTAATTCTTCTTAGTAACCTAATGACTTTATGTGTTTTATTCGAGATATGTTGTATTATTCTCTAGTTAGCACATTTTCCTTCGGTGTGATACCCAAGAACCTTTATTTTTTCAACTAGTCTCGTTGGGGATCCTTCGTGAACGTATAAGCACATTGTCTGCTTATTTTCCGCAATGTAAGCTCTTGGTTTACAACCTTTTCCGTGATGTTCAATGATCAAGATTTCTCATTTAGCTGCCGAGCACTTCAACTACATGTTTTCAGTGTGTCTCTACAACATATAAACAAAGGAAGTTCTTGATCATGCTAAAAAGCCTTTTGCGTAACCCCACCTCCGACAGAACGTCTGTTGCCCTATGCTTTATACGGTCAAAAGCTTTTTCCACATCCAATTCCAAAAAAAAAAGCTTTTGTATGTGCCGTGCGGGCCTGTATAAGTTGGTGTTTGATCAGTAGCACAGCATCCTGAGTTGACAGCTCGGGACAAAAGCAGGTCAAGTTGTACGGTGTATCGTTCTGGTGGACGCATTTCGTGAGCCAATTTAGGATGACACGTTCCATAGCTTTGCCTAAACATGACGTCATGGAAATAGGACGGATGTTGTCCAGCTTGAGTTGTTTGCTGGGTTTTGGTATGGGGATAGTATTGGCCACCGTCCATTCCTCTGAGTATACCTCTTTTTTCCCCAACATGCTTGAAATATTCAGTTGGATAAGAAATTGATCCATCGTCTAGATTTCTTATTGTCTTATTAGTTATTCCGTCAGGTCCCGCCGCGCTATCTATGTTTCTGCATGTCAATAAAACCTTCTATGATGAATTTTACAGCAGTTGAAAATAAATATGTATTTCTGTTATATAGTGTACATTCATATATGTCATTTGTACTGTATCATCTTGTATCACTGATTGTACATTTAGCCTCACAAGTTTTTCACTTTTACATTTGTGCATTGCACACACTAAAGTGTACAAACATTTTTCTGTCCCCGTTATCATAGATAGGGGCAAGAACCTTGTCAAGCTGCAAAAAAGCAGCTTTTAGTTCTTGTCCTAGTGTTCATTTTTTGTAAATGAATGAATACTAAATAAAGATTGATTGATTGATTGATTGATTGATTGATTGATTGATTGATTGATCTACCATTAGGACTGAAGAGCCGCCTTTACTTCACTTTCGGTGAACTCCCGGTCAAGTTCTTCACATATGCCTCCCGTATATTCAGGGCTCTCGTCTTCTTCGTTTGATTCCTTAAGTGGGAGATATTTGGCTGCGAGTCCATCCATGATTTTCCCCTATGTTTTATCCTGGCTTTCTTGATCCACCAACTTAGCTGTAGTTTCTCTCGCTTGTCCTTGTTCCATTCTCGTTGAGCAAATGCGTGAGGAAGTTCCAACTACATCCATGTTTGAGTCAAACATCGGCCGAGTTACAAATTTCATACCACTCTTGCTTCGCGAGGGTGTTCGAGTGATCATGAATTTCTCTGTTATTATTGCGATATTTCTTCCCTGCCTTCTGTTAAGTCTTTGCATTTTCCATCTGTGTACTATAGCCTGTTTGGACTTAATCATGTGCGCCAGCCTACTGGCCTTCACAGGAGAAACCTTGAAGGAATTCTCACTGGTCTTCCCGAGCACGTCTTTTTCGAGAATGCTTGCGGTGGCACCATTTTCAGGTCTGAGGATCGGTCAGGCGGAAGAATTTGGCGTGAGGAATGGTGTGGCTCACTTTCCTCTATTCATTGAACGGGATAGTAGTCTGCAGATGTTTCCAGGGGATCCATTGAGTGGCGCCGCACTCGTAGATGATGTCGGTTGCGCAGGTACGCTTGACCATTGGCTGCTGTGAATGTGTACCTCCGTGGCTCTGGGCCTACTTGGGTTATGACGGCATTGTCCCATTTCTTCCCATGCCAGAACCACACTGACAGGTTCTCGCCGAACGGAGGCAGGTCTCGGAGCATGCTGGTCTGCATTCTTGTGCTGTGCCTGCTACCTTGCTTGAAGCTTCTTCTGGAGCACGTTGTGGTGATAGTGTGGTAACAAGGGCTGGAATGAACGTTCTTATCCTTCTTCCCATAAGCATCTCTGCTGGGGACAGGAGGCCATTCATTGGAGTTGATCTGTGGCTCATGAGCACCTTTGAGAGTTCCTTGCCCTCAGAAAGCGCTTTCGTCATTGTTGCTTTTATGACCGGAACCGTTGTCTCAACTTGTCCATTTGAATGAAGGAAAAGAGGTGATGTGGCTTTCTGGGCGATGTCCTATTCCATGTTGAAGTTTCTAAACTCAGTGGAGTCAAATGGAGGTGCTTGATCAGTCACGACTTCTGAAGGTATGCCAAACCGTGCATCCACGTTCTTGATCCCTAAGATCACACATGAGGCTGCAGTTGAGATTTTCTTTACCTCTACAAACTTGGAGTAGTAGTCAACTAAAAGCAAATATGTGGCACCATTGTGGTGGAAAAAAATCCATTACCACTTTTTCCCAAGGACGTGTCGGCAGTTCTCTGTCAAGGAGCGGTTCTAGCTGATTAGCTCGCTGATGGCGTTGGCAGAGCTCATAACCAGATACCATATCCTCAATGTCCTGGCTTATTCGAGGCCAGTAGACAGTCTGATGAGCTGTATTCTTACACGAGACTATGCCACGATGGGTCATGTGGATCCTTGGGGGCAATACAGGTCGTTCACCGTAACAAATAAATCCATCAGTTGTGTACAGTTCACTCCTGATTGAATAGTAGGGCTTTACTGTTGGCGGAACTTTTGAGATTTTGTCAGGCCAGCCTTTCTGGATGTACCAGGCTACACAATGAAGTGTGCTATCAGTAGCTGTGCAGCTTCTTATCTCAGCTAGCTTTGGGATTGAGGCCTGCACCAATGTACAGGTCAGAACGTGATACTCTTGGTCTGAGGACTTAATGGTTGCTGCTGGATCAGAGGCTCGAGACAGCGTGTCCAACTGTTGAGTGTTTACCAGGTATGTACACCAACTTCACATTGTAGCGCTGCAGTCGAAGTAGTAGGCGTTGTAGCCCGGGGGAAACTTTGTGGAAATCCTTACACTGAAGACCGATGAGAGGTTTGTGATCAGTCTCAACCACAATGCTGCGACCACAGACATAATAGTGAAACTGTTCACAGGCAAACACCACAGCTAACAGTTCCTTCTCAATTTGCGCATAGCGCTGCTGGGCTGGTGTGAGTGCGGCAGGCGCATAAGCTACTGGATGCCCATTCTGAAGTAGGGCGCTGCCGATTCCATAGGAGCTTGCATCTGTGAATATGGCTATAGCTTGTGCTGGATCGCAATAGTGCAACACTGGCGTGGTTGTCAGCTTGTTCTTGATCTCATTGAATGCATCCATCATCTTAGGAGTCCAGTGCCATGCGATGTCAGACTTCAGAAGTTCTCGAAGGGGCTGTGTCTTTGTTGAGAAATTCGGGACGAACTTCATGAGGTATGTTGCCATTCCCAGAAAGCGAAGATGCTCAGCTTTGCTAGTTGGTGCTGGTATTGCATTGATGGCCTTGACTTTACTGGGATCAGGGGTGATGCGTTGCTGTGTCAGCTGATGTCCTAGGTAGGTGACTGAGGGCAAACCTAGTTTGAGTTTGTCATAGCTCAGTTGGAGGTTAGCTCACGCTGTGCTGAGAAGTTTACGCAAGTGTCCCACATGCTCATCAAGTGTTCTTGATGCGATCAAGGTGTCGTCAAAGTATGGCGTGACAAGGCCTGGACGTTCAAAGATACTGTCAAGTGCTTGATGAAAAAGTTCAGGTGCTGTATTGAGGCCAAATGGTACCCGGAAGAACCTATAGCGTCGCCAAGGTGTGGCAAATTTGCACAAAAATGAGCTGCTTTCGTCAAGAGCTAGCTGTCAAAAGGGCTTAGCCTCCAAAACTGAGAACACTGTTCACCCACTTAGCCGCGCGAACAGTTCTTCTGGAACTGGAATGCGATAGTTATGTCGCTTCACGGCTGCGTTTAAGTTCCTTGGGTCAAGACAGATTCGCACACTTCCATCTTTGTGATTATGACGACAGGATGCAACCAGTCTGTTGGTTCAGTCACACGCTTGATTATGCCACTCTATTCCATTCGTTCGAGTTCAGCTTTCACAGTCTTTTCTAGTGCACTATGTACACGGCGAGGGGCAGTAACTGTAGGCTTAGCATCTGGCTGGAGGTGTATGCTGTATTCTCCAGGTAGCTTGCCAGTGCCTCTTAACACATAAGGACACATAATTCCTGAAGCACGGCTTCAAGCTGTTGAGAAGCCGAAGGGCGCGCATTTTTCACTCCTTTATAGTTCCTGACTCTGTGCACCAAGTTTAGCGCTGTGCGTGCAGCTGCTCCAAGTATAGGCTTGAGGCTTTCTTTGACTATAAAAAATTTTAGAAAGCTTTGCTCATTTTTCATTGAGCAAGAGAGCTCACATTCATAATCAATGTTGGAGTTTCTCACCTAAGTAAGCTGGGACCTTTGCTTTTGTTGTTCTCACAGTCGGCTGGGGCTTCCATTTCAACACTAGCTGCTCAGGTAGAATGTTCACATCGCACCCCGCGTCCAATTTAAAGTTCACGTCGCGGCTATTCACTTCGACGCATTTGAACCAGTCTGATGATGCATTTTCTACAATGTCCACGGTGAGGCTTCCCAAGAGTTCCTAATCGGGGTCGTCACCCTGTTCGGCACCAAGCATCCGAGCTTTTCTCTGCATTGTTTGTTGCTTCTGACGGCAAACACTCGCGCAGTGTGCAGACTTCCCACATGCGTAGCAGGTAGAGCCGTAGGCGGGGCAATGTCGGGGCTGGTGCAAGGTTCCACACCTGCCGCATGTACGTTGAGGTACTGTTTCTCTAGGCTGACTGTGTCTACGATACAACGATGGTTGTCCTCTCGGCTGTTGCTTGTCAGGTGCTTGTTGTAGAGCTTGCTTGAGTTTTCTCTTCAAGTTGTCCAAATTCACTTCTCGTCCATGCGCTGTCGTTGCTAGCGAAGACACATGCTGCTTGGATATTTCCGCCACTCTGCATGTTGGGACAATTTTCTCCAGTGTTAGGTCTCTCTCGCGAAACAGCCTTTCTCGAAGTGCTGCATCACGAATGCCGAAAATGAACCTGCCACCCAGGAGGCGGTCATGCTTGTCACCAAAGTCGCATGGTCCTGCTTGCTGCTGCAGTTCAGCAATGAACTCGTCAATGGGCTGCTTTCTTTTTGACACATGCTGTTGAAGACGGCTGTCGCTTGCGTTACATTTCTGTACGGAAGGTATCTCTCGTCGAACTTCGCAAAAATGGCTGCCACTGTGTCGCTTCCTTGCTCACCTTCTGCTGGCGGAGGAAAACGGAATGTCTCCACGACCTTCCGCGCTGTTTGACACATGACGTGAAGCAGCAGTGCACGCCTTGTTGCTTCTGGCTTCGCGCTGTACTCGCACGCTGCTTCGCAAAGCTGATAGGCCGCTTTCCAGTCTGACCACGCTTCGGCGGGATTTCTGCCGGCTCGATATGTTTGGGTGGTTGAATGAGCGGTAGTGTCACACTTAATAACGTTGATGCCGCGTCACTGAAGGTCCTAAGTGCTGCTGAGTTGGGTTACTTGGTCTCTGACACCATGTTATATCTGTTAAATCTTGAATACTGTGGATTACGACCGGTAAGAGAAAGGACAACGGGCGCCATCATGAGTGGTTGAATCGGCACTGGCCTACTCCCTGTTGGAAGTGGCGTTTATTGTGTAACTATCAAAGAGACACGTAGGGGACGCTAGCAATTACATAACAAATTGAAGGACTATAAGGTGGGATTTAGCAGTGCTAAGTAGGCGCCTGTAGAAGTTGAACACGTGCCAGCACTGGTGCGGCGCCATTGCGCACGAGTTACCGCAGTGCAGGAACGTTGCGTTTCAGGTCTTGACATGATGCTCGTCCTGGGAAGGAATACTTAGAAGCTCACGTGGAACAAAAATCACGACCACGTTGGCCAAAACGCTCAAGTTGTGCGACGAATAGCTGTGCGCGAGCATGGCAAAAGTAGCGCACAAAAAAAGAAATTGTTTACTCAGTAGTTTTTTACCTCAGTGCAAATGTCTATGACCCCTGTGCCTGCTTGCTCAGTTTAGAAATTGCAAATGAATAGAATACTTGTGCATCGTCTAGGCAAAAAATGCGGCACATAAATCACTGAACAAAATTTTATTTATATTTAATGTCTCTTCTAGTGTTTTTTGTGTTGTTCAGCTGCGATTGAGATACCGAGCTCTTCAATTGTCGACATTTCCATACTGGGGCAGTTAATAGAAAAACGCCACTAAAAAAAGTCCCACAGCGATTAATGCTGTGCAGTCCTTGAATAGTTATCGCGGCCACGGCGGCCGCATTTCTATGGGGGCGAAATGTGAAAACACCCACCTACTTAGATTTAGGTGCACGTTAAAGAACCCCAGGTGGTCGAAATTTGCAGAGTCCTCTACTACAGCGTGCCTAATAATGAGAAAGAGGTTTTGACACGTAAAACCCCATATTTAAAAAAATGGAGGCCGCTTCGCCTTCAAGAGTGGAACGCGAGAGCGTTATCGCACCCCGTTCGCTCCGCCCACTCATTCGCTCGGCATGCTCTTGAGTCACACAAAGACGAAACGTGCGCCTGAGCAAGCGGAACGAACCACAGAATTCGGTGTCTCGAATGGAGAAACGATCTACGCGAGCCAAACGTCGTGATCGGCACGGACAGCCGAGCCGTGACGCGCCATAAAAGCGGACGCGATCATGGGGCTGACGCCTCGATGGGATCGTCCTCTATCTCGCTTGGGAGCACCACGTAGACGCATGACTCCTCGCCAGCAGCACGGCACACATCGCAGGGGACGCTTTCCCACCAGACGCGCTACGGCGCAGCGATCACGTCAGAGGCGTCCCGCATCGGACGCTGCATCTAGTAATCGCGCTTTGAGCGGAAAGAGGAGCCGCGTCGCCTAAACACGAGGGTTCGAGTGAGGCACGCTGGAAGTTAAAAAGGGAGAGGGCGAAAAAACTTATTAAACGCAAGGGTATTGGGGCATCCTCGCACCGGTCCCCGCACGGCCCCAATGCGCTCAAACGAGACGAAGGGGAGAAGCGGGCGAGTGGTGCGCCTCTTGTCGGGGCAGCGCCGTACATAGCGAGGAGGGGGTCTTCTGTGTTTGCCGCAAGATGGCTCTGCGTGTGCGCCAAGCGCAGAACGAATGTAGCGGAAACGTACTTCGCTACTCGTTTAACTGCGACTTGTGTAATTTACGTGCTCATAATTACCGATATACACCACAGTATAACTTTCTACGGCACGTTTCTAAGGCAACACCGCATTCACTAGAGGCGCTTGTGTGCCGATTTGCACTATCGAACTCATGGCTCAGCGGTAGCGCCTCCGTCTCACACCCGGAGATCCTGGTTCGATTCCCACCCAGCCCATCTTGCAAGTTGTTTTTATTTATGAATTGCGTTCCGGGATTTTTCGCTCACGGCCAACGCCGCCGATGCCGATGACGCCGGCCTTTCTGCGACACGAGCTCCTTAACGCTGTCGCGTTAAAAATTGCTACTGCGAAAGAGTGTCCCCTGCATCGACGTATGTCGTTAACACTAGTAAATTACGAATATGAATTACGAATCCGCTTATATTACCTCGCGGCTACCACATGAACAGCCGCCTTTGAAGGAACGTTATGTCAAAGAGTTTATTCGCCGTGTGGAAGCGAACATGAGAAGTTGACATGTAGTAAAGCAGTTCTCGGTGCATACACAACAGTGCGCAATGCGCGGAACATAGGTAAAACATCTCTGAGAGATAAAGAACATGCAAACATCGAAACCGTTCTACACCGAATTTGAGAGGCGGAGTGCTAATGGTCGTCGGCTACGGCTGTTTCTAATTTTTTTCAGTTTGCATCAAGTTTTTCTCATACTGCATGAAAGGAGGTAGCCGTCCTGATGTGGAAAAAAACCGTGTATACAGGATATATGCTTAAATATAGGATAAATCGCAAATATTCAACAAGGTAAATATACCTCGTAGCGAAGCTTCCATAAGAGCCCATACGGTCAGAACATGGTGGTTCATCTGTGTTTCATGGGGCTTAGCGCCATTTGCATTTCCATCGCATTCACCGCTAAATCACCACTTAATTTCTTTTTGTGCGTATGATTCTCAGAAAAATAATTCTCAGCACCAAAGTATCTGCAATGAAATTTTCGACCACTCCTGAAATATCTGTAGACGAGTGGTTGGCCATGACGAAGCTAAGCGTTGAATACAAGGTCGATCCAAATAGGTCGCGAAGCTTCGGGCGAAAAGCGCTTCAGTACAAATTGTCACCAACACCAGCATGGGGGGTTATGGCAGAAGCGATTGAAGCGCGACTATGTTCGGAGGGAACAAACATTGGGAAAGAAAAAAGGTTTTTTTTTTATTTCCAGCGAGAGACAGTTAGATTCATTAAACGAAAATAAAATTCCTGGTCAATTTTATGTATTTCTGACGAGTTAAGAAAATACAAGTTTATTTACTTTAATTATTTAATCATAAATCTATTTCTTTTCAGCGCCCATCGGTACAGGGGGCTTTGACGCCGCTATCACTCGCAATGGAATGCACCTCTTAAAATGTGAAGTTCACCTGTTGAAATACGCCCCCCTCACACGTTGGGCTTTCTTTGCTTGTCGAAGTTTGTCAGAATTTGGCGACACGGGTAGCTTCATCGCTTCTTAAACTGTTCAGTCAAAAGTAGTGAGTTGCAACCGCTAGATAATTGTGTAGTTTTCGCGCGACTGCGCTGGCCGACGGGCTTGGCATCCGACGATACGACCAGCACTCTGCACCTAAAGCTTTCGTCGGCCTCCAAAGGAAGTATGTTCTGTGCAGGGGATGCGCTTTCGACAACCGTACGGCTGGCCTTTTCCTGCATCGCTCTCCACGCTGAAACCTCGAAACGCCCATCAAGTCGAATGGCGGGGCATTTGAATATATATCTCCATCTGCTTCTGCCGTTGTGTGTATATATATATATATATATATATATATATATATATATATATATAGTCTACACTCTCGTCTAGCTCTCCTATCTGCCACGTGACCTGCTTTCATCACTTCACATGACAATAATAATAATAATAATAATAATAATAATAATAATAATAATAATAATAATAATAATAATAATAATAATAATAATAATAATAATAATAATAATAATAATAATAATAATAATAAATCCCTTTGCATCAAACACACATGATGCTGGAAACAAGTGGAGAAAACCTGCCGACACCGCTCCGCGAAGCCACAGGCCCCCGCAATATGGCGGCTGCCCAGCTACGTCATGCCATGTAGATCAATCAATCAATCAATCAATCAATCAATCAATCAATCAATCAATCAATCAATCAATCAATCAATCAATCAATCAATCAATCAATCAATCAATCAATCACATCTTTATTTCCAACGATAGTTTGGGGTCCCTTAGGCAAAAAGCGGCAATAACGCCACTTGAAATTGCTTAAAGGCTCGCGTACATGATAGCGGTATTCAGATTCATGCGTTCAAAAACAAGTTAACACAAATCGAGCAAAAATGCAGTTAAAAAAATTAAAAACAGGTTGTGCAAATACAACAATGGAACAATAGAACAAATAAGGCGAATATATTAGTACACTCCAGATCGGTTGTACATTATAGATGAAATATTCAATGTTCATGTGAACACAAATAATAAAATGACGAAAACAATAAACGTGATACAAGTAGTAATGAAACACTCTTGATCATATTCGGTCAGTACAAAAGACATGAGGCAAGGGTTAGAAAAAATTCACGCATTTCTTCTTTTGTAAACGTATAAAAGTTGGCGTCTTTCTCTTCATATTTATTAAGTAGGGACGGCACAGTGAATCTAAGAGAGTGCCAAAAATAAGTCGTGCGGGAACGAGGAACACGCCACTTGTCTGCGCTGCAGGTGCGTGAATCAGTATAATGCATGTTTACATTAGATAAATCTTTAATAAACACTATGAATTATTCCTTTGTGAAGAAATAAGCATACATTAAACGAAAATCGAACATGCGTTTCACACTGATTATTTTATAGCTGGTAAACAGGGAGTGAAGGAAGGAAAAAGTGTAGAAGGAAAGGCAGGGAGGCGAACCAGTTTAGCTCAACCGGTTTGCTACCCTACAGATGGGAGCGGGATGGGGGGGGGTGAAAGATGGGCAAGGGAGAGAGAGAGAGCACATAGCACAGCACACACGTCGTCAGTTAGAGTCCATCACTCTTTCGTAGTACGTGACATCACTGTCACAGCCGCTTGTCTAATCCCGTCTTTTCCAAAAACCGAAGTAGTCCTTTCGTCGCCTTCAGCTGCGATGTCTTCTGTCGGTGTCATGTGAAAATCGTTTGAAGTGAGAATGGTCTATTATCAAGGTGCGCTAGAACGGACGCCAGGAACTGTCCCTGAATATTAAATTCAGGGCAGTCGCACAGAATGTGTTCTAGCGTCTCCTCCCAAAGACAGGCATTGCAGAGAGCGTTGTCGGCCATTCCAATGCGAAATGAGCAAGATTTCGTGAATGCCACCCCTAGCCATTAGCGATAAAGCAGAGTGGCCTCTCTTCAGCGGAGTCCAGTTGGCATACATAGATGCATCAAAGAGGGCAGGTGGTGTTGACGATTGCTCCGGTTGGTCTGGCTGTTTGGTGTGCACCATAAAGAGAACGTGATCTCCTGTGCAAGCCCTCGAAGTCTGCTAGCTGCGTCAGACCGCGAAAATGGTGTGGCATCTTCCTGTGTGTCTTCAAGAGCTGCCCGAGCGGCATTATGGGCATCTTCGTTTCCTATGACGCCGCAGTGACTTGGCAGTCACTGAAATGTCACGTGGTGTCCTTTCTGCTGTGATGCATGGAGTAGGCATCTAATATCGAATACGCGCTGTTCGTATGACCCGCGACGCAGAGCTGATAGCACAGATTGTAGGGCTGCCTTTGGGTACCAGAAGATTGACCATTGTCGAGGTGATTCCCGATTGACGAAACAGTGCAGCGCGAAGACCAGCTAGTTCCGCAGAAGTCGATGTCGTTGGGTGGTCAGTCCTAAAGCTAATGGTAATAGCTCTTGCTGGGACAACCACAGCACCGGACAAACAGTGGATGTTTGTGGAACCGTCAGTATAATTATGTGCGCTGTCCGCATACCTCTCGTGCAGAAGAAGCAGAGGCAGTTGTTTCAGCACAGGCCACGACAGCTCAGACTTTTTCCCGATTCCTGGTACACTGAGATGTGGAAGCCCTCAGAACGCACATCAGAAATTTTGCACGTACCCCCTATCACCACCTTGCAACACTACGTTCAGACAGGCACCAAGCATCATTCTCTAAAACTATCGTCAAGTACAACGACAAACTTCCCTCGGGCTTCGCCGCTGCATCTAAACCATCGATACACCCTTGGTGTCTTGTCAGCGGGTAAACAATGTACCTGTAGAACTATTGCGTGGGACGTTTGCGATATACCAAAGTGCTCTGTTCTTCAATAGGTGAATTGTATTTATGTTACTTAGGCTTCTGGCGCCCCAGACTAACAGGCAGTAATTTATATGGGAAGAAAACGAACATGATAAATCTGAAGTTTAGCTTTTTCTGGAAGGAAGTGCCTACATCGTGAAAGAACACCAGCTGCACACGATAATGATTTAGTCAGTGATTTAATATGACGCGTCCATGTCATATGAGCAGTAAAATTCACAACCAGAACTTTATGTTTCTCCAGTATTTCAACGGGTATTCCCTCAAGCGTTAATGTTTGGTTCACGTTGACTTCCGTGCCTCGGGATCTAAAAAAGATAGCTTTTTTTCGCATTTATTTGTAGGCCATTAGCAGTGCACCATTGCAGCACATCTGAAAGTGCACTTTGGGCTCTGGCAACAATTTTAGTTGGATTTTGTCCAGAAACAAAAATGCTAGCGTCATCCGCATAGAGCAGGAATGAGGCGTCATTGTTTATCTTAACAATATCATTCATATAGATATTGAAGAGCATTGGTCCTAAAATTCTTCCTTGAGGCACGCCACAAGAAATGGTTTTAGAGGACGAAAAACAGTTAGCAATTGAGACGTATTGTTTTCTCTCAGACAGATATGAACTAAACAATGAATTAGCGACGCCACGTACTCCATGAGCGCTTAACTTCCCGAGCAAAATGTAATGGTTTAGGGTATTGAAGGCCTTGCTATAGTCAATGAAAACACCCAGCTGAAGCTTTTTTTCTTCGCTGTTATTAATTATCAATTCTTTTTGAGCTAACAGTGCAGTGTGTGTAGATTTACCACCGTTGAAAACTGTGCTGATACTCCGAAAGTATATTGCGTTTTTTAAAGAAGCTGTTTACGCGGCAGAATATTATCTTCTCTAATCCCTTAGAGAATACAGGAATTATAGAAATTGGTCGGTAATTATTACCATCATTAATACCTCCACATTTAAATATAAGAAACTTTTGAGACCCTCATGAGATTTGGGAAACAGCCAGACTGAAAGACTAGATTAAGCACGTAGGCTAGACAAGGAGCAAGCAGGTCAATTACGTGCTTAATCGCTTCTACCTGAAATGCATCGACATCGACAGCTTTAATGTTTTTTATGGAAAGAAATGTGCATACTATTTCTGCTTCATCTGTATGTGCGAGAAAAATTGTATCAGTGTGATGGTAAGTAATGTGAGTATGGAGCAATGCTTCCCAGTGGTTGCACCGCATTAGCAGAGTGCTCACTGAAGTGGTTTGCTAAATGCACACCGGGAAGTTTGTTCCCGCTAATGGTTATTTCCGCTAAAGTATTCTGACCCGCTTTGCGGTTCAGTGCCTGATTGCTGGCTTTCCAGGCTTGGTTTGGGCGCCGTCGACAGATATAAGAAAACATGCGTTTATAGTAGGAAGCCTTTGCCTTTTTCAGTGCGGCCGTTAGTTTGTTTCTGTAAGTTTTAAAGGCCTCAAATTCCTTAATATCGCGTGTGCGCAAAAACTTCTTAAAAAGGCGACTTTTTTTTCTTGATCATTTTGATGTGCTCACGCCCTGCCCAAGGTTTTCTTTTTTTTTCTGTTAGCTTTGGCGCTTACGTAAGGAAAAGGTGTGTTGTAGTGACTATTGAATATAGATAGGAATTCGCGATAGCTCTCATTTGGGTCTAGCTTATCATAAACAGAAGAATCAATTTTCCCTCAGCATGCCCATGCGGAATGAGGTCATATTTTTGCAAGACATACATCTATGTTTGACGATATCATGGCAAGTTATTTCATTTTCAGTAGTTTTAGCAAAAGCAGTAAAGTCAGGACAGTGGTCACTTACGCCGGCCGATACCGTGCCAGCTGCGCTTAGATCAGTGTCTATGCTGACGACAAACGAGTCTTGTATGGAGTGGCAAGTTGTCGTACGCGTGTTGACGTAGTAATGACGTTATTGTAGCCACAAGCGTAAAGCTTGTTAAGGAATTTCCGGGAGGTCAAATTATCCTTCAGAAGGTTTATGTTAAAGTCGCCACCTATTAGAGTGTTATACTGATGAAATCTTGAGTATTATAAAATTTATTCAATAAATCCCAGGAATACACTCATATCACCAAGCGGTGGGCGGTAAAACGCCACGTACATGTTGATATTGCTCTTTATGCAAAGCACTTCATAGTCAGCTGTAATGCGCGTAAATTCCGGTATTATATCGCAGAGCATGTGTTTTTTTACGTGCATTGCCACTACGCCACCACGGCGGCCACTTCGATTGATAAAATAGCGATTGTAGTCAATCATATTTAACATGTCGCTTCCTTTATGATATCGCGTTTCAGTCAACATTATCACGTTGAACAGGAAGTTGAATTCGCTAAAGAATGTGCTTAACTCATCTAGCTTAGTGGCGGCGGAACGTACATTGAGGTGAATGGCAGTGAATATTCCCTGCGACTGCGCCGGAAGTTTAACTTCACATGGCAGACAAAATTCTTGATACACCATCACGTGTACAATAAAAGGTAACACAGATTATAAACATAAGCACCCTAGGCAATCTTGAGAAGGTCAGAATCTGTTTCAAGGCGCACCACTCGACCGCACTGCCTTGCGCGCGAAAATGTTTCCATTATTCGTCCACACATACTGCCACTGATCCTCCCGAATGCTCATTCCCGAAGATTTGTGCTTCCCTGGAGAGTCCTACGTCACGATTCCGAATGCGATTCTTGCGGGCTTTCTCGACGACATGGTCCCGTTGCTTCTTGCTTTTGAACTGAACAATAATGTTCGTTTTGCCCTGCTCACGAATCGGTACTCGGTGGCACACTTTTATATCGCTTGCGGAAATGGGTTCGCCAACGACATCACCAATCTGGCCTACAAGATCAATGATGTTCGTTTTTCATCTCAACGAGCCCTTTTATTTCCACATTCGACCTTCGCGAGTGCTGCTCACCTTGAACAACTCGCTTCTGCAGCTCGACCATGATCGACGCAGTTTTACTGCATGTAGCCTTCAGCCTCTCATTTTCTTTCCTTAAGCTTTCTGTCTCGGTGCGCCCTTCCATCAACTGTTGTTTCATTGTTTCAAATTGCTTTGCCATGAATTCAAGTCTCTCTTTCGTTTGTTTCATGTCGGCACGCAGTTCGCGCAAGCCAGAGCGTGCATCCCGTTCCTTCTGTGACGTCACAAAGAGTAGAAAGTTCAAAATGGGCAAAAAGAAATTCAATACGCAAAATGACGCAGCAAGTTCGCAGCGATGGCAACGAAAATAAAATAAAACGCGTCTATGACAGACAGAAAAACAGCACCAACCTGCAGTGCAACAACCACTTTGGTTAGTCCTGCTCCTACCGGCTGTCACCGCTGCCAAATGTTCTGCTGAGCGTCGAGCGCTTCCTTTTGCACTTTCGCTGATGCACTGTGGGTAGCTTCCGGGTGATGCCGATGCGTTGCCTTTCGTCAACCTCTGGCGAAGTGCACCTTGCACTTAGTGGTTCGTCGAGTAGATTGTAGTGAGCCTACAGAAACTTCTCAACAATGCGAAAGTGCACGTTGAATTGCGACAATTTGAGGCAGAAGATAAAGAAGAAAACGAGAACCGTTTAGGTTAAGGCAAAAGAAAAAAATAATATAAAGATAAAGCTAATGTCACATCTACGGACACTCGCACTGGTACGAAAGAAAGGTATTACGGCAGTTTGAAAGAAAAAAATCGTAATTCCTTGAAGGGTATTTATTTATTTATTTATTTATTTATTTATTTATTTGAAGACACCTTACAAGCGTCTAGAGGCATTGTGTGAGGGGAGGGAGTACCATGAAATATTATAATATACAACAATTAGAATCCATATGTGAATACTTGTACAAAAGATACAGGGCAAGAAACCCGCTAATATACGGTAATATAGCTTTACAATATCTACAAGGAACAAAACGAACGCTTTTGAACGTGACAGCTCATTCAACAATAAAATTTCACTGAAATATAATCCATAGAATTTCAGAGCGAGAGGGGTAAAATTAGGGTATAACAAAACAGTATTGAACGCCTGGTTGCAAACTAATAAAGGGAAAGGCAGTGACGAAAGTATTACATTTGTTTATGCAGAGCTGAAAAATGAGTTGTTAGAAAAGCAGGAAATTTTCGTGGTCACGCTCATAAGATATGGTGTTAGGAAGGTCGAAATGCGAATGGGTCTTGGAAGAGCGGAGTACTTAAACGAATTAGTCTTTCCGTAGATGCGCATGAAATCGAACCGATTGCACAGCCGCTGTGGCTTGTAATGAGGAGTTTGAAAAGGCAGAACTGATGGCGCTGTATTATGGACGTACTTATGAAATGATGATAGCAGGGCTATATCACGATGATCCTTCAAGGGATGTAGTGAGAGGTAGAGTTCAATTTGTGTTACGTTTTTTTTAAATAGTCATAACATGAAATAAAACGCGAATCCCTATTATGAACAGACTCGAGTCTTTCGACCAAATATATCTGATGGGGAGACCAGACTAATGCAGCCTATTCAAGCTGAGGTCGAACAAATGCTAGGCAAACGAGATTACGAATGTCTTTAGTAGAATTACAAATTAAGAAAGGGGCTGACAGATGGAATAGCACACTGTGGTATAACGTTTGAAAGCAGGGATAAGGTGCCTCAGAAAGGCTGGCCAACGTTTCGATAGGAGGACCTATCTTCGTCAAAGGCGCCAGCCTTTCTGACGCACCTTATCCCTGTTTACAAACTTTGGTAGAATTATGTAACTTGCCGCGTATTTACCTTAATGACCTCGAGAATTGGCGCGTATGTTTGCAAGGTGTGTTAAGGACCATAAAGTCGAAGATATGTTGACAGCAAGATAAGTTGAATGTGGAGTATCATGCATAAATGAGAAGATATATATGTGATTAAAAAACGCAGAATTACTATGCTTGCGGCTGAAAGAGATAATTTAACATTTACAAACGTTACGCTTAATTAGCCAAGTGTTCCACCAAAGAGAAACAAGTTCTAGATATTTTTGGAGGATTGTATTATCGGCACCTTGATGGAACGATAAAAAATTCAGTCGTCTGCAAAAGTGCGTACGTGTGAGGACATGTTATTCGGTAAGTCATTATTGAATATTTGAAATAGTAACGGCCTAAGAACGCTGCCTTGTGGTGCTCCTCAAGTAACGTGTCAAAAACGAGAGGAATAATTATCACCTGCTGTGAATTGCTGACGATAAGATAGAAAATTGCGAGGGTCTCTTAGAGTAATAGAATCGTATTAAAGGGAATAATTTCAAAATCAAACGGCCATCGGCTACGAGGTCGAACGCTTTTGCAAGGTCTAGAAAAGCACAATCAGTTTGTAGATCCTCTTCCGTGTTAGTATCTACATCAGTTGTTAACTCGAATAATTGCGTCTCGCGCGAGAAGTTTCTGCGTAACCCGTGTCGATTTGAAAAGAAAAATTTGTTGACTTCCAGGTGGCTATAGACATTTGATCCCAAGCATGTTCTAGCATTTCGCAAGATATAGATGTTGATGATATTGGACGGTAGTCTTCCAGCGTCTATTTATTACCTGCAATAAATATGGGTATGACCCTTGCTATAGCACGATGTGAGACAGACTTTTACCAGATACGATGAAGGTGTTTTTCAGTATTTTAAAATTAATGTCGTCAACGCCGCAGGATGTGGTTAGCTTGAACTTATTTACCAGGCATGCGACACCGTCAACTGTTATTATAGGTGACATATATCGGTAGTTTAGTTCCGTTACATCCAGCGGATCAGGCTGATCTGCAATGAATATAGAAGAAAATTAAGTATTGAAAGTAGAAGCACAGTTAATACCTGGAAGGGTACTGTTGTGATTGTTGCGTAAATAAATGTTATCTTGGTCTTCATCTGCGCTTGTAGAGTGCCAGAACTTTCTGGGATTAGATTTGAGAATAGCTGCTTAGTTATGAGAGAAGTATTATTCTTAGGTGAAGACAGGGCAGAGCAGTAAATTTTCAAGCTTTACTTGTTTGTGTCCTAAGCTACTTGCATGCGCAAATGTTTACCCCTGTCGTAGAGGCGCTTCTCCTTGTTTCTCAGTACGCGTGGGGATCTGGTGAGCCATAAGTTAGATTTAGTATTGGTTACGCTAATGAAAAGACGCAGCGGTGGCGTAGAGGTAGAACACCCGCCTCGCGTGCAAGAGGTCCGTGGTTCGAATCCCGGTGCCGGCAATTTTCCACCGGATTAAAAAAAAATCCGCGTGTTGATAAAATTGCACAAACAGGCCTGGAGTGTGGCCTGATCCCGGTGACCAGAACCGGTAACGCACTACCTCACCAGAGCAGGATTGGCCACCCTGGTGCAGTACTTGGCCACATCCTCCTATGAACACAACAATCAAACCCCGGCCCTCAGTCCCCAGCAGCTGCGAAGCAACTGACCACGGCGGCGGTCAGACCTGCGACGCAGCAGAGGGTGCTAAGAATCACTGGCTCCGGACAGGCCGCCATTGGAATATGAACCTGGCAACGTTTAACGCTAGAACGTCATCTAGTGAGGCGAGTCTAGCAGTGCTATTGGAGGAATTAGAGGGCAGTAAATGGGATATAATAGGGCTCCGTGAAGTTAGGAGGCCGAAAGAAGCATATACAGTGCTAAATAGCGGGCACGTCCTGTGCTACCGGGGCTTTGCGGATAGAAGAGAACTAGGAGTCGGATTCCTGATTAATAAGAATATAGCTGGTAACATTCAGGAATTCTATAGCATTAACGAGAGGGCGGCAGGTCTTGTTGTGAAACTTAATAAGAGGTACAAAATGAAGATTGTACAGGTCTACGCCCCTACATCCAGTCACGATGACCAGGAAGTCGAAAGCTTCTATGAAGACGTGGAGTCGGCGGTGGGGAGAGTGAAAACTAAATATGCTATACTAATGGGCGACTTTAATGTCAAGGTAGGCAAGAAGCAGGCTGGAGACAAGGCAGTGGGGGAATATGGCATAGGCACTAGGAATAGCAGGGGAGAGTTATTAGTAGAGTTTGCGGAACAGAATAATATGAGGATAATGAATACCTTCTTCCGCAAGCGGGATAGCTGAAAGTGGACGTGGAGGAGCCCGAACGGCGAGACTAGAAATGAAATAGACTTCATATTCTGCGCTAACCCTGGCATCATACAAGATGTGGACGTGCTCGGCAAGGTGCGCTGCAGTGACCACAGGATGGTAAGAACTCGAATTAGCCTAGACCTGAGGAGGGAACGGAAGAAACTGGTACATAAGAAGCTGATCAATGAGTTAGCGGTAAGAGGGAAAATAGAGGAATTCCAGATCAAGCTACAGAACAGGTATTCAGCTTTAACTCAGGAAGAGGACCTTAGTGTTGAAGCAATGAACGACGACCTTGTGGGCATCATTAAGGAGTGTGCAATGGAAGTCGGTGGCAACTCCGTTAGGCAGGATACCAGCAAACTATCGCAGGAGACGAAAGATCTGATCAAGAAACGCCAATGTATGAAAGCATCTAACCCTACAGCTAGAATAGAACTGGCAGAACTTTCGAAGTTAATCAACAAGCGTAAGACAGCTGACATAAGGAAGTATAATATGGATAGAATTGAACATGCTCTCAGGAGCGGAAGAAGCCTAAAAACAGTGAAGAAGAAACTAGGAATTGGCAAGAATCAGATGTATGCGTTAAGAGACAAAGCCGGCAATATCATTACTAATATGGATGAGATAGTTCAAGTGGCTGAGGAGTTCTATAGAGATTTATACAGTACCAGTGGCACCCACGACGATAATGGAAGAAAAAATAGTCTAGAGGAATTCGAAATCCCGAAGGTAACGCCGGAAGAAGTAAAGAAAGCCTTAGGAGATATGCAAAGGGGGAAGGCAGCTGGGGAGGATCAGGTAACAGCAGATTTGTTGAAGGATGGTGGACAGATTGTTCTAGAAAAACTGGCCACCCTGTATACGCAATGCCTCATGACCTCGAGCGTACCGGAATCTTGGGAGAACGCTAACATAATCCTAATCCATAAGAAAGGGGACGCCAAAGACTTGAAAAATTATAGACCGATCAGCTTACTGTCCGTTGTCTACAAAGTATTTACTAAGGTAATTGCAAATAGAATCAGGAACACCTTAGACTTCTGTCAACCAAAGGACCAGGCAGGATTCCGTAAAGGCTACTCAACAATAGACCATATTCACACTATCAATCAAGTGATAGAGAAATGTGCAGAATATAAGCAACCGTTGTATATAGCTTTCATTGATTACGAGAAAGCGTTTGATTCAGTCGAAACCTCAACAGTCATGGAGGCATTACGAAATCAGGGTGTAGATGAGCCATATGTAAAAATACTGGAAGATATCTATAGCGGCTCCACAGCCACCGTAGTCCTCCATAAAGCAAGCAACAAAATCCCAATAAAGAAAGGCGTCAGGCAGGGAGATACGATATCTCCAATGCTATTCACAGCGTGTTTACAGGAGGTATTCAGAGACCTGGATTGGGAAGAATTGGGGATAAAAGTTAATGGAGAATACCTTAGTAACTTGCGATTTGCTGATAATATTGCCTTGCTTAGTAACTCAGGGGACCAATTGCAATGCATGCTCACTGACCTGGAGAGGCAAAGCAGAAGAGTGGGTCTAAAAATTAATATGCAGAAAACTAAAGTAGTGCTTAACAGTGTCGGGAGAGAACAGCAATTTACAATAGGCAGCGAGGCACTGGAAGTCGTAAGGGAATACATCTACTTAGGGCAGGTAGCGACGGCGGATCCGGATCATGAGACGGAAATAATCAGAAGAATAAGAATGGGCTGGAGTGCGTTTGGCAGGCATTCCCAAATCATGAACAGCAGGTTGCCGTTATCCCTCAAGAGAAAAGTATATAATAGCTGTGTCTTACCAGTACTCACCTACGGGGCAGAAACCTGGAGGCTTACGAAAAGGGTTCTACTCAAATTGAGGACGACACAACGAGCTATGGAAAGAAGAATGATAGGTGTAACGTTAAGGGATAAGAAAAGAGCAGATTGGGTGAAGGAACAAACGCGAGTTAATGACATCTTAGTTGAGATCAAGAAAAAGAAATGGGCATGGGCAGGACATGTAATGAGGAGGGAAGATAACCGATGGTCATTCAGGGTTACGGACTGGATCCCAAGGGAAGGGAAGCGTAGCAGGGGGCGGCAGACAGTCAGGTGGGCGGATGAGATTAAGAAGTTTGCAGGGACGGCATGGCCAGAATTAGTACATGACCGGGGTTGTTGGAGAAGTATGGGAGAGGCCTTTGCCCTGCAGTGGGCGTAACCAGGCTGATGATGATGATGACGCTAATGAGAGGGACGTACTGGTTAACCAAGGCAGACATCTTATTCCTGAAAAGTATCCAATTCTCTTCCACCGACCGACTATGAAATGAATATAACAGTACGTGGGAAAACAATATATCTAATTCGGAATTCATAACATCTGAATTGACTTTATTGTAATCAAGTATCTTTTAGTAGCTAAACCAGTGAAAGATGAGGGTACGTTAAGAGTGAATTGAGGTAAGGAATGATCACTAAAAGCATTCATAGACACAATTTGGTCATGTGCTTCAGGGGCAGCACTGAGAATTTAATGCGAGCTAAAGAGTGGCACTACAGTCAACATGGCTGGCATTATTTCCTTTCACTTCATATATGCCGTGGATTCGTTCGCGGTATTCCTGGTCCAGGGTGTATGGTTTGCGAGTGGCCCCGCCGCCTGCTTTCTTGCGCCTAAAGTGGTCCGCCTCTCGCTGATCGCCAATGCTGCTGGATGCACTCTTCTCTTGCGAACTAGAACAGATCCATCGAGAGGAACTCCAATTCCAACCGAACTTTTAAAAGGCCCCGCACTAAAGTCTGGCTTCCTTCTGTCGGCACAGGTATGGCAGTGCAGCCACTATGGCTGACATTCCTTCCTTCCACTTCATACAGGTCTGTATTGCTGGTTCCCTTTATGCTAAACGTTCTAATCTGCTAAACAAATTTTCGCAGTGCAGGAATGCTGCCTTGAAGATTCTGAAACAAGCCCTAACGTTGAAATACAGTGTATTTCGTGCAGCTCAAGCATGAAATTGGGGCAGAATTTTGGAAAACATAGTGCGTTGAGCCTATGAATAGCGTCGCATCGTAATGAGACAATCTACTGTATGAGCCTCTGGTCATTTATAGAAAACAGCGACCAAAAGCCGTGCAGTACGGAGGGCTGCTCTAGTGCCGATTTCTCCGTGCTCTTTAGATTGAGTACAAGATGTGGGTTCGATGATATATTGTTACCAGAAACTGCGTGCAAAGCGAATATTTAGAGAGAGTGCGTTGCATTCTGGGGAGAACGCAGATGCCTGTTGTGCTGGCGTGGCAACTGAATGAGGTGGTTGTTTCTTCCGCAGTGTCGCAGATGCCGACGTTTATGCTCTCTTTAAATAAGGCACCAAGAGATGATTGCGACAAATGTATTCTAACTCGGCAGCGGTCATGCCCGTTCATACCCGCCTCCTGAGACACGCTCTAGCGCTCAATAGCGATCTATCTTTCGGCCACACGCCGGCAAAAGAAACGGGAATCTCAGACACACTAAAAACACATTTTTACAGAGAAGCTCTCTATGGCTAGGATCTCTAGAAAAAAATCCCTCCGAGATGTGGACAAAAACAATCAGCAAGAGCGATGAGTCGTCCAACTGTTTCCGCGTTATGTTATCAGTCGTGGCGGTCTCTCTGAATGTATTCTTTCTTCCAGCAGGCAAGTGTACAGGGACAAGAAGGCGCGGTTATAGGGTGACTACATCTTTCTTTTATTTTCATTTCAATAAAGAAAAGGAGGTGGAGGGAACGACCTCTCAACTGTTATCTCGCTCTCTCGTTCGCCGCGGAAATGCCTTGGGGAAGGGCGCGTGTATTTGTGCAAGCGCCCTTTCCGCGCTCTTCTCGCGACGACGGCATGCAAGTGGATTGCATCAATTCCAACCAAAAATTGGTTGAAGTTGCTTCAACCAAAATTGCTTCAACCAAAAATTTTGAGGACGCTTGAGCTTCGCCATTAAGAGTAGAACGCGATAGCATTCAGGCATCCCTGACTGCTTCTCACGCTTCCCGGCAACTGCACCATATGTTACTGGGAAACGTTCGCGGCGAACGCTATGCACGAAGGCGGGCTTTCAGGCTACACAATATGTACCCAGACAAATACAGCAACACATGCCCGTGGTGCGAAGGAGCACCGACATTGGAACACATAACATTCCAGTGCGCGTTACGTCCGGCGGCTGCCACCTCGCCGCTGCTGGACAACACTCTACATAACTGGTCGTGGGAGGCACGACTCGCGGAAGTGGAATTGGGAAGCCAACTGGCGACCCTTGACCACGCCCGGCGAGCCGCTGTAACCAGTGGGGCCCTGGAGGAGAGGCTCCACCCACCATAACCAAACAGCCTCTATTACAATAAACGTTTACTCTCTCTCTCTCTCTGGTCGAAATGCGGCATTTCGCATGGGCCGGGATGCGGCGGAAGCGAGCGCCATCTGGAAATGTTTCAAGGAAGCGGGCGCGCCGCTCTGTGTACGCAGATATTTACGCTCTGGCGTGCGCAAATTGCGGGTGGCGTCTCCGGTCTATACATTGTAGAAACGCTGGAAAAGGGCTTTGAGTTTGCGCGCAACAGAATCGTTTTCTTGCATATTCAAATTACAATCCGAGAGCGCTCATGTTTGTAGGTTGTGCATTAGTCCTAGTTCCCGATTTTTCAGCGTATTTTATCTTGAGAAATTCAAATATTTCAGTCAAATCCTTGTGCCACATCGAAGGCCTGGGTAAGCGGGGTTCGAAAATATTTTTGCCGGAAGGACGTCCGGCACCGGGCTTCCTGTGACACGGGCTCCTTAACGCTATCGCGATGATAGCAATAACCACATGAATCAATATAGTCGTCAATGTAGTCATCCCACTACAGCTTTTCTGGTTAACCTTTTAACAAAGTATAAGGGCACTAAATACTGTACGGTTTTATTCCTTGGGTGCCACTCGTAGCCCCAGACTGAGCAAATTTCCGCTCAGGATATTGCTAGGTGTTTTATTTATGGTGTGCTAATCGCATTCAAAAGCCCATGCGCAGGTTTGATCACCCGACGCCGGCTCAATGTTGACAACGTCCCTTATCTTCAGGAAACGGCGAATGTGTAGCCAAGAGTTGTGGTCAATGTCGGCGAGCTGCCGCCTGGCACCGGGATGACGAAGGCACTCCACCCTCTCCTTGACGACGCCTGCGGTTCTCATAAACTCATCAAGGCTACAGTGGTACACACGCAGAAGAGCGCTGCTGATCTTCTCTTTAGCTTCGGTCTTTGTGACGTCAGCACCTTCCATCACCATTTCGAGGAGATGTGGATGGTTGTGCATCAGTTCGAAGGCATCCCCGCCGTCCAAGGTATTTCGCTGACCTAGCACGAATTGTGAAGCGGCCGAGAGGGCGGAGGCATTCCTTCTGGTCGCTTGCTGCATGAAAAAAGAAAACACGCCATGGTTAAAGTAGACAAAACCTGCCATAAGTCTAAAGCGGTCTAAATTTCTGAAGTGTTTGATAGTGCGTGCAGGAGGAAGGCCGCACACCACCGTTCCCGAATAATAAAGAAATAGCTATTTTTCAAACAGCCAACGTACCGTCTACATCATAGCTTTACTTATTTTGTAGCTGAAGTGACCTCGGAAATTGTCAAGGAGAAGTCAAAGCAACGGGAGTGAAGCATTCTGAGTAGAACTAAGATTGAAATTGCCGAAATATGCATGCAGAGCAAAATCAAAGACAACGTATATTTTCTGCGCCCAAATAATATATACCGGTGGAGAAATTGCAATCTGTTAACGCAACAGCTTTGCTCGCTGTTCTTTTTAAGGCGGAGCTTTCTTTGTTTCATCACCATTTGTTTCGCCGTGCTTCATTGGTATATCACGCATAATAGCCTTGCGTGCTCACCGCTGCTTCGGTGGCTTGTTTCGCACGACTTGTATCCTCGAATGGTTTTGTGATGCCTTCACCACGTTATTGATTTCATTTTCTAAAAGCCGCAAAGGCTGCGCATATTAGTCCGATTTATACCGCTTATGACGCAGTCTGGTGTCAAAAATTATCTGTTTGCGAAGTCAGCAAATGTTTGAACAGACCGCTGCTCGTGAGGACACTAGCATCAAAGTACCCTTTGGTAATACTCCCAACTCTTTTACAAATTATCTTTGTTCGCTGTCTTCAGTCACATAACATTTTTTTTTTGCCCTGAAACGAAGGAAACAGCAGTTGTCACTGTGCCATACCAGGATGTCTGCAAGTGCGATGTTCTTGAAGTTGAATGCTTCCTTTAACGCACCGGGCCGGCGCTCAAAACCACTGTGCAGCTCTTCACAATACTTGGCAGTCTTGGTATAGCCGCAACAGGCCTGAGTCATGGTGAATTCGGTGAGGCTGAGACTCTCCCTAGCGCCATGTGCGAGAACGTTCAAGTCGTAATTGGACAGTAGGGCACCTTTGATGCTGACTTTAACTAGCTTGTGGTTGGAGGCCAGCGCCGACACAAGGTCCGCCCGCACATCCGTACGCTCCTTTTCTGGTAAGACAGCCAGAACGCCATTCAGGTTTATGTCGACATCAGTGAGCGCAGCCGCGTTCCTTAGGCACGCCGCCAAGGCAGATAATTCTTCGCGACTGAATGTGTCGCACTTAACCAGCAGTGACGTTACGTTCCTGGAGCTACCAACCACTTCGAGAGTCGAGATAGTTAACTGCGGGTCGAGACGTTGGCGGGAAACGAACCGCCCCAGCGTTACGGCCACGCTGCTGATTTGCGGGCACTTCAGCAGCTGGTTGGCGTTGCTGTGCTCGTAGTGTCCTTTGATGACCACTCGATCGTTCAGACCTCGCTCTCGAATAGTTTCCGAGACCCTGTCGAGCCCGTCGATGAAGGGCAAAGTGTCGACTTCCACCAGCCGCAGAGCATCACTGTTGGCGATTGCGTCGAAGAAAGTGAGGCACTCTGCTTCGCGGAAGCCCTTCAAGTCGACGCGCAGCTGCTTAAGCGGTGACTCCGATTCTTGCAAGGCTGTGTGCCAGGACTTCATGCATTGCGTGGCTTCAGGGATTGTAAAGTGGACACCGCGTCGGGAATCTGTAGCCGTCCAAGGCAACCTCAGGCAGCGTAGTTTGGCGTTCCGAGTAGCCACTTCGGCGAAGAGGGCGAAGGTAGGTACGCTGCAAACACGTAGAAAAGACATATCAGTTGAATGAACCTTGACCTCAAGTAAACAAACGCGAGAACTGATGAATATTTGCACTCCAATATAAACTCGTGCTAAAAACTGAAATTAAATTTCTTAACTGGTAAATGACCTGCACCTAACGCTATCTACAACGGATATTTTCGCTGCCTCAGCCATCCGCTATGTCTGAGGTCCACGTCTCTGGAAGTCTCAGTGCGTGCTGGTTAACATTGATGAGTGAACATCAGCCGTCCTTTTGGACGTAGTTAGCCTTCCGGTGTTTCCTGGGTATACTTTGTGGCGCAAAATACATTTCTTGAAAAGGGACAGAAGACAGGAGGACTGTCACTGTCTTCCTTTCTTCTGTCCCTTTTCAAGAAATGTATTTTGCGCCATAAAGTATACCTAGGAAATCTAAGCGCCAACTTGCCCAAGACGAAGTCCTTTTGGAATACATTCCGGGGTTGTTTAACGCAGATCATGCGCTTCGATGTCATTGACCGTGACCTTTGGCGCTCACAAAAGCGCCGGTACCTCGCACATACTGCTCTTGCGGCGGCCTAATTAGGGAAGGAGCAGTTGGAGGGGCCGTAGCGGACCACTATTCAGCGACACCAATGGCCACTCTTGTGCAGTTAGGATGTGCGTCCATCGCTCCCAAGATTGCATGGTAGGGAAGGTCTACTTCCACACTCCCATTCTCACGAGACTGTCGGTAAGCGGTGAACGTGGCCGTCTCCTATTCATGCGTCTTATAGGCGTTGGGGCAGCGGTGTCGCTGCGGCTGATGATTTGATAAGGTGAGAAAAAAAGTCGGCGTTGCGCCCGAAAAGTGTATCATCTATTGCGATAGTAATTAGTAAACAGCTACAGGACGTAAGGATAGCAGTTCTATTGGCCGTGTAATCGTGGGAACATTAGATTACTAACTGAATGTAACAAGTACGGTGGCAGCGCGCCCAAGCAAACATGGGGCCGTATAACGTAAAACTATTCCAAAATGTTTTATTCCAATCTCCTGACGTCAAATTTGCGTAGCCGCCGACGCAAGCATCTGGCGGTCACCCGCAGAGTTGTCGGAACAACCCACTCGAATGTTCCCCTCGTTCATAGGAGGTCACTTTTGTTTGCTTGAAAAACGAATAACATTGCCTTCACTGAGCGGCTTCTCTTATCTAACTGGTCACAAGAGGCGAGGAGCAAGCTCAAGTTGAAAGGGATTCTATGTGGCCGAGCCACCGCACTGAATATCGATAACCGTATGAAGAGGGTGGTGCCGGCGTCTGTGATTGGTCCGTTTTCTCTCACTTTGCTTGAGGTGGCTCGTCGACAATCGCGGCGCCATGCAACGGAAGCTTAAGAATGACGCTAAAACGGATCCTCAGCAAAGAAGAGTTGGCAGAACGAGATCGTAAACGTGCCGAAAATGCTCGAAAACGTTACAGGGCTATGCAAAAAGTTTTGTTACACGTAAATAAATAAATTCATGCTCTCCGGCAGGTGCGAGTATCCAGTGCCTCAGCGATCGGCGGCAGCCATCTTTTATTCCTTTCGGAACGGGGCAGCGTGCAGCAATTCAGAAGGAAATTCAGTTTTGTTCGGCATATTAATGCATCTTTACCGACTACGCGTCATTTTGACGCGGTAAGTTTTTGCGGTTTTGTGACGTGGCGTGAAAGGCAGGTGACGTGGGTGGAGCCCGAAAACTTTTGACCAACACCCGAGGGCTAATGGCAAAAAAGCGCCGAATCCTAAATAACTATTTTTTTGTTTTGTTCGGTCAAATTATGCATAATCAGTGTGTACACGCCATATCAGATGGGCAGCTATTGTGGTTTTCGTGACGTCGCGTGACAGACAGGTGAAGCGGGGGTGGTCCAAAAAAGTTCTTGACCAATCACGGTGGGCTGATTGCAGAATTGGAATAGAAAAGTTTGGAATAGTTTTACGTTATAGTGCCCATGAACAAATCACACTCGATGAGGGTGGGCACTTGCTTTCATAGCACTACTGCGAGCAAGCGCGGCAGCAGCAGCGAGCGAAGTGACCTTCGTGCCGTCTATCGGTTCAATGGAAGAGCGGCTAGAACACAGCGCGCACAAAGGTAGGAGCCGTCTGCTGACACCTTTCAAGATACGGCGCACGAGACCGTGCAAAGTAAGAACTCGTTTGCGGAGTCAATATCCTCCCCCCCCCCATCTCCTCTTCCTACACGTGCCCCACAATTTCCTCCATATATGGCGCGCGAGAATGAGCCGTTATAGCCAGGCAGTCGGCGAGCCCAAGTGTACACAAGTGCAGCAAAAAAGATTGGGAAACCTTCGCTGTTATTGCGAGCGTGGGCCTGGTAAGGCGGAAAAGACTCAAAAAGAGAAAAGCGGAGGCGACACCACCTTGAAGGTTCTCGCCATGATAGGAATTTTAAAGCTACGCCAGCCAGCGAGCCATGTCGGCTCGTCGCGCCGTATGCCGTATGCAGGCAGCCGTATGCCGTATGCCGTGGCCGACGAACGACCTTGAGCCGCCGTTGCCTAGCAACGCCGCAGCCGCGCTCCCTGAGATGGCGTCGCCGACGACGTCGCCGACGACGTCGCTGCCGTCGCCGCTCGCTCCACCAGATGTGCTCCGCTGGGGTAGAGGGAGAGAAAGTGTCACCTCGCGTGGGGTATATATATATATATATATATATATATATATATATATATATATATATATATATATATATATATATATATATATATATACGCTTCGCCTCAGTGTATTTAGTCGTTATGGAGAGCTAGAAAAAGACGCAACAACCAGAGAGCGAAGCGAGGAAGAGAAAATGCGCTCAAGAGACGCCAGAAGAACGCGTCGCACTACACGAGAAGCGTCGTAACGAATATGCGGCTAGAAGAAGTCGTGCCACGTCCCGGAGAGACTCTTCAATTACGGAAGAGACCGCTTTGAGTTCTCGAGAGCGTCGGAATGAGACGCTGCGTAGACGTTACATAGTCGTTACCTAGCCTAGTCGTTACCTGAAGAGTGTGTCTTGTCGTGTCTATACAATAGAGCTAAACCAAACGCTTAACCACAAGCTAACACCACAAGCGTAGCCATGCAGCTCTTGCTTTCGCAACTCAACTACGGTTAACCAGAGCTAAACCACAGGCAATTTTTTACGTCGTTTACTCTGGTCCATGAATATTTTTTTATATATAAGAAAGACCGTGTTGCATTTTAAGGGAGCCACAGGGTGGCCAAAAAGAACTGACATGCGTGACGTCACACCGACATGTGACTTCTGCGATCATGTCGCCTAAATATGCCTGGGTTATTTTACAGATATTGGCGCTGATTACGAGCTACGTCAGTGCAAGCAACGGAACAACTACCTTTTTGCTGGAAACGCCGGCTGACCTTCAAGAGAACAGCGCCACCCCGCGGTATTATCCAACCACCGGGACGTCACCGACAGCCTGCAACCATATAAAGCCTGTTCTGCAGCCGACAACCTTCTGTGGGAGCGGCAGCGCTGGAGCGACCATGTCGCCTAAATATTCCTGGGTTAATTTACAGGTTCGTTACTATCCTTGCGTATCACGTTTTCGTTGAAATGATCCTTGCATTATTGTGCTGCCGCTCCCAATGAAGCGTCGTGAAATTTTGAGTATGCTATGGTTGTATTTTGAAATTTTGCTTTCCGGGGCTGTTGAAACTAACGCGGGTCCTATTGTTGAGGAAATGCTTAAAGAAGTATTAGCTAACCAAACAAAAGCAGAAGCTATAGGCTTATAAGCCTTGAAGAAAAAGTCGATAGCCTCAAAGATGTGTGCATTAAGGTACAAGAACTTGAAAGTACAGTTAGAGATCTTGAGTGGACGATCAGAAACCAACAAGAAAGGATACATGACTTAGAAGGCAGATCGAGGCGGAATGACGTCATAGTTTACGGTGTCTAGGAAAGTGCGATAGAAACGCGTGACGATATTGAACGCAAAGTATTAAAAGACTTTTTTTGGAACCGCCTTGAGGTTGTCGTGTCGTCAAAAGAATGCATTCACAGGCTTGGGAAGAAGAAAGATCACCGGGATCGGCCAGTCATCATGAAGCTTTATAACTTCAATGAAAAGGTAGCTCTCTTCAAGAATTGCTATAAACTGAAAGGCTCAAAAATACAAATTTCTTATTATTACTCGCCGGAAACACTCAAAAAGCGAACACATCCTTGAGAAACGGCTAAAGCCGACAAAAGTCGAGGAGCCAAAGGACTGATAGGCCAAACCCATGGATAACACGAGATAATATTCCCTTCAAGCAAGCTAAAATAACCACTCGTCCGACTCAAAGACCGCATCGAAAAAGAAAAATTTCCGGGCGTCATCTACAATATTCCTTGCCAGGACTGCCATGCGTGCTACGTAGGCGAGACGGGGAACATTAAAAGAAGGCTACAGCAGCATCGCAATGATGTAGCCAAAGGACACGCGGTCTCCAGCGCCCTGGCAGGGCATCACGAAAAGGCTGGACACAGTATTAACTGGCATTAGGCTTCTGTCATCGAAAGAGAGAAAAAATTATCATCCCGATTGCTCCTTGAATAATTCCGCATACAATCTACTACTAACACCATAAACCGGACAAGGGGACCTCTCCCTGAGTTGTACGCAAAGTCATTACGTCTTCCGACACATGTATAATAAAGACCATCATGCATTCGTTCATTGTGAACAAGGCACCCGTATTGGGCGCCGAAACGTCAATCTGTGGTTTTGAATTTTTTTCAGTTGGCGAGTGTACGTTCATTCCGCCATGTTCTTCCCTCGCCAGACGAGTTTTCGGCAAACCCTAGATATCGCGAGATATCATTCATCTAAAACGGCGACTACACCGTCCACGTCGGAGAATTCAAAGAGACGCGACAGCTATCAGTAACTTCAGTGCGCAAGTGCGTAGCGAGTTAAAAGGAAGTGAAAAGGTTTTTTTCTTTTCCAATACATTGACCAAATATATTCAAGAATCGCCGCACAAATTTTGGAGGTACATGTCAAGGAGTAGAGACACAATCGAAGCCGTTCTTGTAGATGGTATGTCGTGTTATGAGCCCTCCCTCCTTGCTGAAGCGTTCAACAAGTAGTTCTGCTCTGTATTCACTTGAACGGATGATACTACTGTCGTAAAACACCCCGAACATGAATCCTTCCGACAAATATATTGCTATCACGAAGGAAGGTATAATTGCTGCCTTGCTAAAACTAGACGATAAAAAGTCACCGGGTCCGGATAAGATCCCAAACACTTATCTGAAACGTTATTCTGAGTGGGTGGCATGCTTTCTCGAAAAGCTTTTTTCGCTATCGCTTCATAGTGATATTATGCCTACTGTCTGGCTGATGTCAAGGGTAAAATCAATTTTTAAATCTGGAAGCAAGCTTGCCATTGGGAACTATCACCCGATTTCTATTACGTGCAGAATATGCAAGGTCCTGCAACACATAATTGCTAAGGAGTTAGTTCAGTACATAGAAAATATTTTTTTATAGTAAGCAGCATGGCTTTCGAAGAGGTCTATGGGCTGTGACCCAACTGTTTGGAACTATCCACAGCTTTGCTGAGGCAGTCAACTCGAAAGCGCAAGTTGACGTAATTTCAATTGATATGTCAAAGGCATTTGATAAGGCCTGTCACAGGAAGCTTATCAGCAAGCTTTATGACTTTGGGGCCAACGTACAAATTATTAACTGGATTCAAGCGTACTTGTCGAATAGGCTGGAATTTCTTGAAATTAATGCTCAACACTCCCAATGTTTACCCGTTTCTCCTGGTGCACCGCAAAGGTCCGTTTTGGGCCCGATATTATTCTTGATCCATATTAATGATATAGCCGAGCATATAATACTAGTATTGAGGTTCGTTTATTTGCGGACGATTGTATATTGTACTGCCCAGTGAAGTCAATAGATGATCAAAAATTACTTAATAAATCCTTGGACGTAATTCCCAACTGGTGCTCCAAATGGAATATGGAAATTAATTTAGACAAGACCGCGGGCATGACTCTCTCGAACATGAAAGCGCCACTGTGTTTTAATTACTTTGTAGGCGACAAACAAATACCCCGCACGGCTAAACTAAATTATCTTCGTGTGACAATCTCAAATAACCTCAATTGGAAGGATCATGTAAATAACCTATGCGGATCTGCTCAGCGAAAACTTGGATTTTTGAAAAGAAAATTGGCGCATGCAACACCTGCAGTTAAACTTGAGGCGTATACAGCCGTTGTACGCCCTATATGGTATCCTCACCAGCAATATCAGATTAACCAACTTGAACGCATTCAGAGATTTGCAGTACGGTTTATATTTACAGCATATCGCAAACGACAGTACGTAAAAACTTTATCAAATTTATCAATAACAAATTTATCAACACTGGCAACACGCAGAAAAATCGCACGACTGAAGTTTTTGTACAAGCTCTCTAATACTAAATTTAACTTAGATCAGTCGCGCTATTTGTTACGTCCTGGCAGAGTCTCTCCCCCTGTGAATCACCCTTATGTTTTTACGCCTTACAATGCCAGAATTAATGTTTGTAAATATTCTGCCCTTGTTAAGACAATTGAAGACTGGAATGCCCTTGATGTACAAATTTTTGATAGCACAATGACTGTGGAATCATTTGAACGGAAGCTGGAAATGTACCTCGCGGTATGTGTTTACTTTGTTTCATTGCTTGATGTGTTGACAAAATGTGTCAATCCTCCCACTCTGTACCAGCTCGTAAAGGGCTAACAGTATTCGAAATAAAAAAAAATGTTGATCTGAGGGTGCGGCGCAAATTTCCAAAAGTGCCATACAAAGATGGTGGTTGCAACGGCAGTCGCAAGAAATATCTCCTGAAACTTTGGGACAATAACAGTATTGAACAGTATCATAGCGACTAAACTGCTTTAGAATTGAGTATGGATGCCTCTGAAGCAAGCATATTTTAAAGAATTACCTCCTTAACTTTCTTGTTTTGAGTCGCAGAACCGGAACTTGTGACGACGATAAGGACGCCACATGCTAACACCGCACATTACATAGTCCATCAAAAAGAGAGCAGAACCTGCACGATCCTTTGTGTCATTGTTAATTCTCCATTACCCAAAAATAGTTCGAAATCAGGGAAAGTTAAAACAACTTTTGCACTTTTAATTCCTGCCATGAAGACTACGTTTTCTAAAAATAAGCGATAACAGAACACCAAATGTAATTTCTTGGAATGAAAAGTTAATTAGTTCAGTAAATAAACAATTAGTAATTTCTTTCGCTGAACTCTCCACAAGTGAATGCTCGATCCAGCTTATGAAATGCGCGACCATAGCGTACGCGTTAAATTTTATGCGCCTAAATCGCAACGTTGTGGGATAGTAATCAGAGTAGCATGCACGTGTAACAGGCTGGGCGTCACGGTGTTAGGAAAGCAAAGGTCGCTTAAGAAGCGTTGCGATATCTTAGAATGGTAGAGCATATCCATAATACAATTTCACTTCTACTTACAACATTGTTTCCACGATGATGTCTACATTCAGTTCCTCCAAAAAATTCATTTTGCAGAACGCGTCGACGAGTCTCCGCAGGAGTGACCCGCTTATGGAATACACGCTCCCTTTGAGCGTCAGTTTTCGCAGCGCGCAATTTTCCTTCGCGAGGTACGTCGGGAACATCGCATTGAAGTCTCTGTCTCGGTAGGAAAGCACGCAGTCTCGAACGCACAGGTCGGTGATGCTTTCATTTTCAATGAGCGCACGGACGAGCCGACCGACCTCAGTACTGGGTATTAGCAGCTCTCCGAGGTCGAGGGTCGACAGATAACTTATGGGAAGGTCAAATGAGCAGGGAGAGACTCTGGTCGCAGCCCAGTATTCCTTCTGGAACTCGGAAGACTTCAAAGTTAGATTCTTGAGCTTCGGCAAAGATCTTATCACGTCGAACACCACAGCTGTGCCGTCAGATGCAATGAATCTTCCGCAAGCAGCGAAGCTTTTCAAAGAGCGGTGTCGTTTTACTTCTGAGAGCAACGATGGGCGAAGCATCAGGTTGCTGTTGAATTCCATCGCCGTGATGCAGTGGTGCTCGGCGAGTAGAAGCTCAACAAGGTCCAGTGCTCTCGCTTTGCACGAGTTTTCCCGAGAGCTGTACGAGGCGTACCGGCAAGTGCTTGCCTCGACAGCCGCAATAAGGGCATCGCCTCTGCTCTCTCCTCGCTTGTCTTCCCGAAGTTCTAGGGCAGCGCCTAGAAGTACCCTATTAATTTCCGGATGGTGCTGCAGTAACTTACAGCTCGCACCGCCCCCCTTGGTGCATGGAATGTTCTGCGCGTTCCATTCGTTGCTGCTGTTGTCGAATGCATAGCTGGCGTCGACGGCATGGCCTGCATGAGGTGCCCTATACATGATTCAGCAGTTCACTGGATGGCTATAGGGAGTGCTGCCTCGTAAACGCAGTTCAGTAAGACTTGGATATAGAGAGAAGTGCTGCACTATCGCGAGCACTATGGGCGGGAACGGAGGCGTGCGTGTCAGATAGCCTCGAACCCTGGTATACGGGCGATGCGTGGGGGCCGCCGTCGGAAACAAAGTGGAAAGAAAGACGCCGTTCTAATCACTGTTGGCACTCCCACCACGCGTCTCTTCAAACAAAGTGCAGAAGTTCGCATCGCCAGCGCGTATTGATAAAGCTATTGGATATTGCGGTTGCTGATAACACCATGTACCAAAGCGTAGCCAATACCCGCCCTGTTTTGAAGCGTAAACATTCGAGAGCTACTTCCCTGGGAAATCTGTCCGTCTGTCTGGAACGCGTCACACGGTGCGCTGCATAATATAAACCTCAGGTCTTATGGGGGTGTATCTGAATGTACGTCACGCTAAACTGACGAACGGGCGCTTCAGACACACAAGCTCTCAAAAAGAAAAGAAAAAGAAAGAGAATATGGCGGAAAAATAATGACTTGCTGTAAGTTACTGTGCATGTAACCACCTTATCGGCAATCGGCGGCCAGTTAAATGCCGTCGTTAAACGCAGGCGCGGCTAGCAGTTAGCGGGAGAGCGTCCCTCTTTCCACTCTGCTTTCGTCAGCGCCATCCACGTACCTCTCTCACTCCGTTTCTAGGCTGTCTGCCAGGCGTTACCGTGGTCCGTCTCATACTCCTCACGATATTACAGCAGCGTTAACGAATAGGAGGTATGCACATGACGTCATCCACTAGGAGGGCTAGCGGCGTACGCCACTACTTGGGTCGTCAGCTCGCGCGGCCTACGGGAGCAGGCCTGAGTCGCCAAGCAGCCAGCAATACGCACGAGCCCTATTTTTTCTGACGAAAAGTATTTTTTGTGACTCGGCTATGGAGGGGTGTGTCGTAAGTGTGCGATGCCCGTAAGCGCGCACGTGCGTTAGTTGAGCGAAGCAGATAAATCACCCCATGAAAACTGAGTGGCCTTGTGGGATTGTGTCGACCCGCTCGAACTAGCAGATGATTAGCTTTTGCGCGATGTCGAACTACTGTCTCGCATGGATCTCGGAGATATCAAGGGTTACTTTGTGAATTAATCGAGCTTCGAGACGCGCGAGCAATTCAAACCGACAAGTCAGTGGAAGGTTGCAGTTATCTGGCGAGCGGCTCGGTCCACTGTAGCCGTGCCTCAAAGTGCTCGCGTAACGTGATCGCCTTCATTGCAGAATTTACTGCGTACTGTCCACTTGCGTCTTAAAGGTAGGCTTAACGTTGCTTCACTGAAAAAAGAAAAGAAAACCGATAACTAAACACTGTGATTCCACAGTCTTCGTGATATATTATGTTGCGTCAATTCTGCTGGTCCTTCAAAAACCGTTTTTCTTATGGCCCTCCCGTGTTCGTCAATGACAATCATTCAATGAAGTGCCACTCCCACAGTGGCTTCTCGTGAAATTACACGCCTAGGTGCTGGCTTCACATTACACCTGCATGGCAGGCCTTGCAGAGTCATGCTCGCCCGTATTCGCTGCGCTCTTTTACATTGAGGCTGTTGTGAGGAAGAGATAAGCATGTTTCGGGAAGAACACAATCTGGGCAACATTCCTATCGCCGGGCTTCTCTCTTGTGCGATGGCTGCAGCCAAACAGAGCGCTGTTCACCGTGACAGCGAAGCTCACGTGACGCACAGAAGGCACGTAGTCTGTCCGGATAAGTAAACACTGTACGTGGACCTGTGCAAAAAACAAATAAGAACAGCACTGCGCGCGAAACACTGAGACGACCGTGCTCAAATATAAGTCCGAAACACGATAAGCGGGCCCAAGGATAGGAATCAGTTGTTCGCGTGAGAAACACTGCTGGAATTTTCCCGACACTACACGGCCGACGTGACCGCAAACATGGCGCGGCTGCCCCGGCGACGCTGTCGCTTCCTCGTGAACCGTGATCAGTGAATACTATACGCAGTGAATACTATACTATACGTGAATACTATACGTGAACACTGTACCCCTATGCACAGCTATTCTTCAGTAAACTCTGTCAACACGCTTACCTCAATTTCTGTCAATTACCTTGAGAAGTAGGCTTCTACCACGAAGGGAGAAAATGTCAGTAGACCTCGTCCGTAGATATGAAAAACAAGATTTGCCACAAAGACAAAACAAGAACGCCCTACCGCACGTGGGCGATTCTTCCACTTGCTGCTCAAATGAGAGCCACCAATGCAGGTACAACATTAGCCTATAGGATTTTTGGTATGTTTGTATAAAACTTAAAAGTGAACTGCGTGTTTGCTCATAGACATGCCTCTAATTCTGTCAGCCTGGGCAGTTTCGCGCATGCCACCTATGCCAGTCTCCACGTATCGAAATTGCGTAGTAATCAAGCGCGAAGCAAACCTTCAAGATGACTAGAGAGATGACTATAAGGTTCCCAGCATATTCAAATCCAATGCTAGCTGGTATTTTGGCTTTGGCACCATTTGGTCGCCTGCGTTGCTATAGCTTGTTAGTCAGTGCGATTTCTTAGCGTACGTTCAGGTACGTTTGCTTAGTTTACAAGGCTACATGAATATCAAGCTCTTTTATTATTGGCACTAACGGCCTAGCATAGCAGAGTTAACGACTAGTTCTCCTCTTCACGGCGATTGTTTAGCAGATAATTTGTGGCTATTAACAACGGGAGAAATAGAAATTGTAGTGAAATTTAAAGCCAAGACTTCTCTGCCTAGCATACCGCCATGTCGCGTGAGTTGTCTGCTTCTCTTCTGGTAGCAGGTGAGCTCTGTGTCTGTGTGTGAAAGCTTCTATGGAAATGAGCTCCGCAGGCTCGACTTTTTAAGCCAAGGCTCCCACGTTGGCACTGTCAAGCCAAGCCCTTCAGCGACATCATGGGCCCTCTGGACAGCCCTTAGTTGGTCTTGAAAAAGTTGGTCTTGAGTTGGTCTTTTTCCCACTGTGTTCATTCTTCAACGAGGTTCGGGAGAATTAAATGTAAGGTTCGATACTGTGCAACACAAGACACAGACAAAACGAAGGTATTTTTGATTATGCATCAGTTGGTCACAGTTGCCTCGATGTATCTCTGTGTCTCGATCGTGTAATGGTTATGAACTGGCACCTATATATATGTTAGACATGGTTGTCCGTGTCTTGTGTTGCCCTGTAATTAACCTTACAATGAATCCTAACCAACCGTCCCAACTTGCCATGTTGATGTTGCGGAAAGTCGCGGGACACCCCGGCAGCACATGTCTTATTCCTATGATGCCATTGCATTCATTGCAGTGCATCTTCTCTCTCATTGTATATATTATATTAATGTGGTACACCGTGGGATATGCATCTGTTTGCAATAAGTGCAGTGAGACTTGCTGAGCCTTGTTCAGTTTTGAATGGGGCAATAGGAATTGCCGGCGTCCTAGTTAGTAATGTTTGTTAATGTCATTGTAAGTTATTAAATGATCTCATTATTATTTCGCTTGATGGTGAACGGCTCCGTTGTAACCGTCATGGTTAGCAAGTCCTCGTGCCAAGTCATGAGCAACCTCATTGAGGTCAACACGAGTCTTCTCCACTTTCCCCATATGCTCAGGAAACAATAGGATTTCAGTTCTCATAATTCCAATGTTTTCAAAAAGTTAAGCTGCAACTCCAGCTAACTAGCCTTTATCAAACCCTTTAAAGCGGCATTTGAATCACTCTAAATGCAGTCCCACATATTACTCCTGATGGCAAGAGCAATTGCTGCTTGTTCCGCCACCATGGGGTCCTTGGTAAAAATAGTGATTGCATCTTGCACCTTCCCTTGAGAATTTGATACAATGGCCGTATGTGCTTCTTCATCGTTCACCCAGGTAATGGGCACTAGGAATAGGAACTAGGAATGTCAACTGTAGGTGCCAGTTTGTTCTGCTGCTCTATTTCCTGCAAGAAAGCTTAACTCTTGCCTTTCTCCTTTTGATATTCTGGATGCACGTTTCTGGGGAGAGGATTGGTTCTAATCTTATTCCTGACTTCAGTCCTTAATTCTACTTCAACCTCTATTGGGGTGCTTCATCTATTCAGTTCTACACCTATTGTCGGTAATATGTTCCTATCAGCTCCTCTTTTTGAGAATGTTTCTTGTTGCGCTAGCTGTTGGGCCTCCGCGATTTGTTCCATTGTGTTGTGCACCACTCTACTCATGAGTTTGTCCGTTGCAGCATTACTCAGTATGCCTAGTTCTATTTTAACAACCTGCCTGAGCATCACATTGTTTGTTATGTTCTGGCTGCTTCTAGTTGAATAATCCAGCTACATATGTGAATTGAAAAAGAGCAAAGTCGTCTATTAACCTCTAAGCGTTGTCTTCCCCTAGGCCTCTGTGTCAGTTGGTAATTCTCCTTAGTAACCTACTGACTTCATCTGTTTTATTCGAGATATGTTGTATTATTCTATAGTTAGCACATCTTCTTACGGTGTGATACCCAAGAACCTTCATTTTTTCAACTAGCCTCAATGGGGATCCTTCGTGATCGTATAAGCACATTGTCTGCTTATTTTCCGGAATGTAAGCTCTTCGTTTACAACCTTTTCCGCGATGTTCAATGACCAAGAGTTCTCATTTAGCTGCCAAGCACTTCAACCACATGTTTTCAGTGTGTTCTCTACAACATATACACTAAGGAAGTCCTTAAGCATGTTAAAAAGTATCTTGCGTAACCCCATCTTCGACAGAACGTCTGTTGCCCTATGCTTCATACGGTCGAAAGCTTATTCCACATCCAATCCCAAAAGGGTTTTCTATGCGCTGGGCGGGCCCGTATAAGTTGTTGTTTGATCAGTAGCACAGCATCCTGATTCCTGGATACCAGAATCCCTGGATCCGGACAGGCCGCCATTGGAATCTGAACCTGGCAACGTTTAACGCTAGAACGTTATCTAGTGAGGCTAGTCTAGTAGTGCTATTGGAGGAATTAGAGGGCAGTAAATGGGATATAATAAGGCTCCGTGAAGTTAGGAGGCCAAAAGAAGCATATACAGTGCTAAAAAGCGGGCACGTCCAGTGCTTCCGGGGCTTAGCGGAGAGACGAGAACTAGGAGTCGGATTCCTGATTAATAAGAATATAGCTGGTAACATACAGGAATTCTATAGCATTAACGAGAGGGTGGCTGGTCTGGTTGCGAAACTTAATAAGAGGTACAAAATGAAGGTTGTACAGGTCTACGCCCCTACATCCAGTCATGATGACCAGGAAGTCGAAAGCTTCTATGAAGACGTGGAATCGGCGATGGGTAGAGTGAAAACAAAATACACTATACTAATGGGCGACTTTAATGCCAAGGTAGGCAAGAAGCAGGCGGGAGACAAGGCAGTGGGTGAATATGGCATAGGCACTAGGAATAGCAGGGGAGAGTTATTAGTAGAGTTTGCGGAACAGAATAATATGCGGATAATAAATACCTTCTTCCGCAAGTGGGATAGCCGAAAGTGGACGTGGACGAGCCCGAACGGCGAGATTAGAAATGAAATAGAGTTCATACTCTGCGCTAACCCTGGCATCATACAAGATGTGGACGTGCTCGGCAAGGTGCGCTGCAGTGACCACAGGATGGTAAGAACTCGAGTTAGCTTAGACCTGAGGAGGGAACGGAAGAAACTGGTACATAAGAAGCCGATCTATGAGTTAGCGGTAAGAGGTAAAATAGAGGAATTAGAGGAATTCCGGATCAAGCTACAGAACAGGTATTCGGCTTTAACTGAGGAAGAGGACCTTAGTGTTGAAGGAATGAACGACAATCTTGTGGGTATCATTAAGGAGTGTGCAATGGAAGTCGGTGGTAACTCCGTTAGGCAGGATACCAGTAAACTATCGCAGGAGACGAAAGATCTGATCAAGAAACGCCAATGTATGAAAGCCTCTAACCCTACAGCTAGAATAGAACTGGCCGAACTTTCGAAGTTAATCAACGAGCGTAAGACAGCTGACATAAGGAAGTATAATATGGATAGAATTGAACATGCTCTCAGGAACGGAGGAAGCCTAAAAGCAGTAAAGATGAAACTAGGGACTGGCAAGAATCAGATGTATGCGTTAAGAGACAAAGCCGGCAATATCATTACTAATATGGATGAGATAGTTCAAGTGGCTGAGGAGTTCTATAGAGATTATACAGTACCAGGGGCACCCACGATGATAATGGAAGAGAAAATAGTCTAGAGGAATTCGAAATCCCACAGGTAACGCCGGAAGAAGTAAACAAAGCCTTGGGAGCTATGCAAAGGGGGAAGGCAGCTGGGGAGGATCAGGTAACAGCAGATTTGTTGAAGGATGGTGGGCAGATTGTTCTAGAAAATCTGGCCACCCTGCATACGCTATGCATCATGACTTCGAGCGGGCCGGAATCTTGGAAAAACGCTAACATAATCCTAATCCATAAGAAAGGGGATGCCAAAGACTTGAAAAATTATAGACCGATCAGCTTACTGTCACTTACCTACAAATTATTTACTAAGGTAATCGCAAATAGAATCAGGAACACCTTAGACTTCTGTCAACGAAAGGACCAGGCAGGATTCCGTAAAGGCTACTCAACAATAGACCATATTCACACTACCAATCAGGTGATAGAGAAATGTGCGGAATATAACCAACCCTTATATACAGCTTTCATTGATTACGAGAAAGCGTCTGATTCTGTCGAAACCTCAGCAGTCATGGAGGCATTACGGAACCAGGGTGTAGGCGAGCCGTATGTAAAAATACTGAAAGATATCTATAGCAGCTCCACAGCCACCGTAGTCCTCCATAAAGAAAGCAACAAAATCCCAATGAAGAAAGGCGTCAGGCAGGGAGATACGATCTCTTCAATGCTATTCACAGCGTGTTTACAGGAGGTATTCAGAGACCTGGATTGGGAAGAATTGGGGATAAAAGTTAATGGAGAATACCTTAGTAACTTGCCATTCGCTGATGATATTGCCTTGCTTAGTAACTCAGGTGACCAATTGCAATGCATACTCACTGACCTGGAGAGGCAAAGCGGAAGGGTGGGTCTGAAAATTAATCTGCAGAAAACTAAAGTAATGTTTAACAGTCTCGGAAGAGAACAACAGTTTACAATATGTAGCAAGGCACTGGAAGTGGTAAGGGAATACATCTACTTAGGGCAGGTAGTGACGGCGGATCCGGATCGTGAGACGGAAATAATCAGAAGAATAAGAATGGGCTGGGGTGCGTTTGGCAGGCATTCGCCGATCATGAACAGCAGGTTGCCATTATCCCTCAAGAGAAAAGTGTATAATAGCTGTGTCTTACCAGTACTCTCCTACGGGGCAGAAACCTGGAGTCTTACGAAAAGGGTTCTACTCAAATTGAGGACGACGCAACGAGCTATGGAAAGAAGAATGATAGGTGTAACGTTAAGGGATAAGAAAAGAGCAGATTGGGTGAGGGAACAAACGCGAGTTAATGACATCTTTGTTGAAATCAAGAAAAAGAAATGGGCATGGGTAGGACATGTAATGAGGAGGGAAGATAACCGATGGTCATTACGAGTTATGGACTGGATTCCAAGGGAAGGGAAGCGTAGCAGGGAGCGGCAGAAAGTTAGGTGGGCGGATCAGATTAAGAAGTTTGCAGGGACGACATGGCCACAATTAGTACATGACCGGGGTTGTTGAAGTATGGGAGAGGCCTTTGCCCTGCAGTGGGCGTAACCAGGCTGATGATGATGATGATGTTGTTGTTGATGATGATGATGATGATGGTGGTGATGATGATGACAGCATCCTGAGTTGACAGCTCGGGACGAAAGCAGGTCAAGTTGTATGGGATGTCGTTCTGGTCGACGCATTTCGTGAGCCAATTTAGGATGACACGTTCCATAGCTTTGCCTAGACATGACGTTAATGGAATAGAACGGATGTTGTCCAGCTTGAGTTGTTTGCCTTGTCTTTAGTTTGAGCACAGTATTGGGGGCCACCGTCCATTCCTCCGGTTATACCTCTTTTTTTCCAACATGCTTGAAATGTTCAGTTCGATAAGAAATTGATCCATCATCTAGATTTCTTATTGTCTTATTATTTATTATGTCAGCTCCCGCCGCCGATCTACCATTAAGACTGTGAAGAGCCGCCTTGACTTCACTCTCGGTGAACTCCCGGTCATGTTCTTCACTTATGCCTCCCATATATTGAGGGCTCTCGTCATCTTTGTTTGATTCTTTAAGTGGGAGATATTTGGCTGTGAGTCTAGCCATGATTTTCCCTGTGTTTTGTCCTGGCTTTCTTGCCCGCAGGGGCGTCTGCGTCAGCAGGCGTTTGGTGTGTTGCGACACCCCGTACCCGAGCACACGAGAGTTAGATCCTCCCGCGTGTTGCCGTTCGCTGCTTAGCCGTGTCCGGGGAAAAGGGAATCCTGGAGGTTGAGGCGATGCCGGGTGTTCGGACCGTGAAGGACCCCGGTGGAGGCGACACGCCTCTTCGGTCTCTGCTTCACGTAGACGGCACCTCCAGGCTGACCCACCAGGGGGAAATCGGCAGTGGTCTTTTCCTGTCCCCCTCTTCAATGTTTTTCTTTCCTATCTTCTTTCTTTTTCTGTCCTATCAACTCTTCTCTTCCGTCACTTCCTATTTTTCCTAGGGCGGCTAGGGTTAACCTTGTGTATGTGCCCTTCCTTGGGTATAATATATTAGGTTATAGTGGCAATGTACGGTTGGCGCCTGCAACCTTACGCGTTAAGTTCTGCAGCGTCCCCAAGTTGGGCTCCGTGGTGGGTGACCACCATCGCTGCCGAAAACAAACCAAACTACTATGGGAACACCCGCATTTCCCCGCCTACTTGATCGTCACCCTCAGAAGAGAGGACGCACCGAAGACTTAAGCTCTTGTTTCATCCGCACAAAAGTGACCTACCCAAAATACCACGTAGTACACAGTGAGAACTCTGAAAAACAAGCCATTTCACCATTCAGAGTAGCAAATTCTTTGACCGAAGCCTTAGCGTCAGGTTATAAAGTGACTAAAATGGCTAGTGGAGACCTTCTTCTTAAGACCCCTCTGAAAAATCAGTATGAGAAACTAGGTAGGCTTGTGACATTTGGCAATATACCAGTCTCTGTTACACCACACAGATCAATGAATAGCTCACGCGGAGTCGTGTCAGAGGCAGACCTCTAAGATTTGACAAAAGCTGAACTCCTGGAAGGGTGGAAAGAACAAGATGTCACTGATGTAAAACGTATTATAGTTAGACGAGACAACAAGGAAATCCCCACTAAACATCTTGTCCTAACATTTGCATCCAGCGTACTGCCAGAAACCATCGAAACAGGATACATCAGGTTAAATGTGCGACCGTATATTTCCTACCCTAGACGGTGTTTCAAATGTCAGAGGTTCGGACATGGCTCGCAGAGCTGCCGTGGTCAAATAACTTGTGCAAAGTGTGGAGTCCAGGGCCACCCCTCCTACAACTGGAGTGACACACCTCAATGTGTGAACTGCAGTGGTGATCATCCAGCCTACTCACGCTGCTGTCCGAACTGGAAGAAAGAAAAATAAATAATCACCCTCAAAGTCAAAGAAAACGTTTCGTTTAAGGAAGCCCGTAAGAGGCGCTCATCGTTCGACAGCAACTCTTATGCTGATGCGGCGCGTCGGGGGGCGGCGTCGCAGCGGCCATTGCCAAGTGCCCAGCCGCGTACAGCGAGCAGGTACCTTTGGCTCCTGCCCACAGGGTGGAAGTAGGTAAGCTTACTCCATCCAACCAGCAAACAGGCCAGGCTACCCTAGGGTTGCCGGCCCCACAAGAGTTATCTGCGGCAACCTGCGCTACACGGAGCGATCCCGCAAGACCGATAGCAGCCCCGAAGGTAGGCGCAGCCAAGGCTGCCTCAACCTCCCCGGGCCCTTCCAGCGCTGGCAACAGCCGGCGCAGTCAAATCCCACAGGGAGCCCCATCGACCTCCGGGCGTGTGGGCGCAGGGGTCTTGCCTTCCGAGGCGAGACTATCTCGAAAAACTTCTCGCTCGCAAGAGCGCGTGTCCGGCGCCTCACAAGAGGCAATGGACACAATACCTATCCCCACGGCGCACCAAGCGCCTAAGGAGCGGCGAGGCTCCCTCGAATGCTCCAGAAAAGGCGAAACCCCGGTTACAGGGCCTCGAAAGAGCTCTGTAATTTGATCTCTGTAATCTCTGTAATTACTACTTCTGTTTCTGTACACACAGCACCTATTTACTTCCAATATGGATACACAAATTATTCAATGGAACGTCAGAGGTCTCCTCAGAAACCTTGATGATGTGCAAGAACTCATCCACGAACACAATCATAAAGTGCTGTGTTTACAGGAAACACCTAAAATCAAAGCACACAAACTTTCTCCGACAGTATATAACTTTTCGCAAAGATCACGATGATGCTGTTGCATCATCGGGCGGATTTGCCATTGTTATCCATAAAAGCATTGCGTGTCAACTTTTACAGCTACAAACGCCTCTTTAAGCAGTGGCGGCTCGAGCTGTTCTCCTAAACAAACTCATCGCCATTAGTTCGCTTTACATACCCCCACATTACAAATTAAGCAAATATGAATTTTATCCCTTTATAAATGAATTGCCAGAACCTTATGTTGTTCTGGGTGATTTCAATTCGCACAGCTGCCTGTGCGAATTTAAGGCGACTCTCGTATAGATGCGCGAGGTCGTCTTGTTGAACAGTTCCTTTTTTCTTCTGGTGCGTGCCTTCTGAATAAGAAGGATCCTACATATTACTGTCCTGCAAACAGAACCTTTTCTTCAATTGATCTCAGCATAGTTTCCCCGTCTATACTGCCTGAACTCGAATGGGAAGTTACGAACAATCCTTACGGGAGCGACCACTTCCCCATACGGCTAAGAACATATAAAGGAAACGAATAAACGAATATAAAGAACGACTTGTGAAGAATGATCAGCTCGGACGAAGAAGACGAAATAGTTGGCATTCTATTCGCCGCTTCTTTAGCAGCTTTTCAAGACGAGCAGCAGGAAGCTCGAAAGAAGACAGCCCGCCAACGGCGCTGGTGGGTTCGCTCCGCCTTGCAAGAACGAGAGAGAATGGGTCATGCCAGTGTTTTGACTCTCGTATTCGGTGTCCTTGTATACATCGTGTCTCTTGTCATATAGCATCGGGCAACATTTGATTGTGTCGACCAAAGTGCAGCCCAAAATCTAGCTGTCTCGGTGGATGCCACATTGAGTCGGCTTGTCTCCTCGAGCCCTGATTGGCTGCGTGAAAGCGGGAAGCTCCTGCGGGGCGGAAAAAAATTGGTCCGAGAGCGATCGGGCTGCCCGCGTCGTTTTCCGCCCGCTTTGACCGCTAGGCGAGGAGGTTTTTCGCCGCTTTCCGCTTTCCGCCTGCCCGCTTTGCCCGCCCCGCCTTCGGTGTGAATGCGCCTTAAACATAACGGCCTTCTAAACTTTCACGGCTTGACAGGCTTGGCAGCTTCTTGCCCAGCTTCGAACGTCTTTGTTGATTCCTGGCCGGATGAAGCGGTATGTGATGAGGCTCTGTGCTGTTCTGATGCCAGGAGAGCTTAGCCGGATGGCTTAGCCTTATAGCCGTTTGCGAATTTTCAATTGGAGCTCCGAGTGCTCTTACATAGCTCCAGTATTTTTCATGCGGCACCTTGGGCGCTTTTGCAAATGGTATGGGCGCAACGTTCGCTTGTGTATTTAATTTTTTCTCGCACTCGCACACTCGCCACCCTTTTCTCGGTATTTGTTCCATTTAAGGAGAACCACATCTTCGCGTAATCCAAAGTTTTTGGCTTCTCGAGAATCGCCAGACCCCTGATTACGCTCTTCTATAGCTTGCTTTATTTCCTTGTTCCACCTGTTACGTTGTTTCCTCTTTGCAATCAAAATTTTTTTGCCCTGCCTGTCTTGTTTCCTGCTGCATAACGTCTTCCAGTTTCTTATATTCCCAGACTGTTATGGGAAAGGCTTTCATTTCATTTTCTATCTTTGTTGCGATCGCTGATGCTTTTGGTTCGTGTTCTGCGTGTGTATTTGCCTCAAATGTTAAGGATAAATGTTTATTATGACTTCTCAGGCTGTTTTCCAGCCAGTATGGTGGCATCATCTAGCTAAGGCGCCTGCAAACGCATTCTTTCATGCTTCGTAAATTTTCATCAGAACTTTATAAATAGCCGTGGGTTCTTTCTGAAAAATATACGGAAAGTACTTCATACATTTTCTATACCTACGTGCTACGTGTAAACGCTTGTTTTTGCATCGTATTTGTAGCATTGCAAAAAAAATTATAGGCAGCAACATAGCGGTGCCTTTGCAAATGCCACATTTTTGTTCGCCCAGCTTTCCTCTAGAGTTACCCCCACATTCAGGAATACGCCTTAAGTTGAAGCTGCGCCTTGAATTGAACAAGTCCGCATCAAGACCTCACCTAAAACGAGCACGCTCAATAAGCCAGCCATCAAGTTTCATGAACGTTCCTGCTGTCTTCCTTAGTCAAGTCAAGCCCAAGCAATGACAAGGCGTGTCTGGAAGCGAGGTCACCAGATTGAATGACAATAATAATATCTCGTACATCAGTAGCACGAACTATTTCGTGAAGGGTTTTAAAAAGTGTGCATAGTTAAAGACAGCCATCGGCAGGGAAAAAAATGAACTTAGAAAGAAACGACGCACGAAAACATCCGCAACCATCCAAGCCAATTCACTGCCGATCAACAATCCGTTTTTGAAATGGCGACGGAGGAATTGAGGGCTCAGTCCGGCTCGCGGAAACCGGCACCGCTGTTCACACCTGAACAAAACAGGCTTCTTTTGAGCCTATTAAACAACTACAAAAAAAGGTTTTGGAATCTAAGAAGATGGACGTGGCATCACTCAGCGCCAAAACTGCAACGCGGAAGAATCCTGCAGTGTCACGTGTCACGCCTCGGCACTTCAAGCAAGTAAAAAAAAGTGTTGGGGAAACAAAAAGAAAGAGAGAAATTGAGAGAATAGAATTGAGAGTAGAATAGAAAAAAATTGCAGGACGGGTACGCAATCTTTTATTCATGACGGTACATAAAAGACGAGCATCATTGTGCACGACGTTGAAATTGTGTTGCGAAGCTGGCAGCGTGGCGTCGACAGTATATTGGCTTCGGCGACGTCGTACTTGCTCAGACTCGTGTTATTTTTTGCGCGAAAACGACTAAACACCGGTACGCATAAATAACAGAACGGCACATTGTCCTATGCGTTCGTGTTATTCTGTGACACCGCGTTTCGACGTTGTCACGCTAAATAACACAGTGACTTTGTCGCGCGTTCGTACTGCACTGCACACACATGTGTGCTTCGTGTAGCATTGAGATTCGCAGGTGGCGGAAATAGTGCACGGTAGAAAAGCTTTTTTCCGCAAAGCGATGAACGTGATGCGCAAGCAATTTCTCGATCGATGCGTATGCTGGAACACATGATCGGGTTACTGTATATATATATATATATATATATATATATATATATATATATATATATATATGGGCGTTATTGGCGGTTATCCGGAAGCCTCACGCGCAATTGAGGGTCGATAAGTTGTAGATGAAGATCCTAGACGTTAGTGGCACTTGCCCTCTATGGGGGATTGGCCAAGAAACATGTAGTTTCATAAACAATAAGAAAAAAAAAGAATTATAGATTAACTGTGAACAAAACTGGTGCACAGGTATGCGGGAATCGCTATATCCTAGCTTATGATTTTAATGAAATGTAGGACTTAATGAAAATAAAATACAGCTATTACAATAAATTTTGTAGAAACATAACAAAAACTTAAGTTTTCGGTTTACAGCCAAAATCTTTCTGACCCTGAAATAAATTCCTGAATGGCATCGCCAACCTTCCTGTCGCTGTGCACAACGGTCGAGGCCCCCAAAGATTGTAGATTTTTGAACATTTAAGTCTAATTGAAGAAGCCGGAACGGCGCCTCTTATGTTATTTTTCGCAATTCGGGATATATTTGACAATCAATGAGAAGATGATCTATTGCTTCATGTTCCGCGCAAGGGGTACATTTCGGTGAAGCAGCCAGACCAGCTCTGCGTAGGTAAAAATTTATAGATGGAATTAGGCAGCGTAATCTAGTAATTGCGACTTCAAGTGATCGCGTTTGACAGAGTTTACTATCCCCCTAATGAGACAAGTGCTGAAAATCTGTGGAGTTTGTTAAAGAAGGGGCGTGAAAAATTCACACAGCGTCATTTGCCTCCGAAATCTCGCCCCTCTGATGAAAGCTGATGCCGGTAGGATTTCAATTACTGGGCCATTCAGGGACGCTTTCGCCAACAAATCTGACATTTCGTTTAGAATTGGCCCTTATGTACTGGTACTCAAACCAATATAATCAAAGCTAAATAAAGGGGCGCTAACTATTTGAAAGCTCTCAAAACCTGGGAGTCATCAGAATTAGTATAAGAGGAGCATAGAGACAGATAATTCCTCACGACCACTGTGGAACGTGTTGGTGTATTTAGTTTACAAAGGGCTAGAATTATAGCTAAAATTCTGCTTGACAAATTGGTGCGAAGTCTGGGAGGTGATGAGAAAATGACCAATTGAGAATAGGAGAAAATATTTTGATTCCACACTTTTCATTTTGAGAAGCGTGAGAGGCAATAACTATCTTGGTTGGTACGTGCAAAAAGTAATCCTTTAAGGTAGAGCTTAGCATACGGTAAGATAGTGCCTTTGCATTTTTAGGAACAATATCATCGAAATGAACTTTATTGTAATTGGTGTTGCAACAAACAAGAGTAACCTCACGAATTTGGACGTTCAGCTGATCTAGGAGAGTTTTTATAAAAATAATTTGAGGTGTGTAAAATCATGGCCAGTACAATCCAAAAAACAAATCCAGCTAGGAGATAAAATCTGTTTGTGAACGCCTTATAGGAGATTTATATAAGGCTTAAAAATGATTGCACAGCTTAGAATCTAAATCGCATTACAAGATAAAGTATCCTAGCTTCCAGATATAAAACTTTACTCGCTGCAAGCTTAGGTAGTCCTAAACATTGTCGCAAGGCCTGCCTCTCCAGAAGAACAAGCGGGCGAAATTTACATACAGGTGCTCCAGAGTACAATCCGCACCGAAATTCCAATATTAGTTGGTATATTGGTATTGGTATTGGTATTGGTATATTGTTAACAGCGTTGTTCTTATTTCTTATCCTTATTCCTTATCGACTATTGCTCAGCCAACGTAGCAAACCAACCACACGAGTACCGTTTGCTGCAGTAGAGTCATGTGCGCCTTCCAAGACAGAGAACAGTCATGTATCACGCCAGCATACTTGACAGTCTCTGCTTGAGGGATCATATCAAGATGAAAAGAGAGAAGTAGATACGGGGTCTCTTAATGGAAATGCGAGCACCAAGCATTTGTTAACGTTGAGAGAGATGCATCGCATCAAGCCATCTTTCTATAACAGACAGGTATGTCTGCAATATAAAGATTTCGGATGTCATCTGCCGACGAGAAAAACGCTATGTCGTCGGCATAGTCGTAAATATCTACATCATCATTACATGGCATCGACCTCATTAGAATATTAAATAAGACTGAAGAAAGTACTGCCCCTTGTGGAAAGCATCTTGTCTTTGCGTACCTAGAAGGAGAAATGCCGCTTTGAAAGCAGTAACATTCTATGTTTCTTAAAAATTCCGCAATCCATGCTTCATGGTATTTTGGAAAGTTAATATTCTGAAGCTGATTGAGCAATGTCACACGCTCAACGCTATCATACGCTTTTGAGATGTCTATAGTGACTAATGCCGCATACTTACTTTGGCGCCATGCCAAATGAATACGGCTTTCAAGGTCATTATGAGCCTGTCAAATTGAGCACTCTGGTTTTGGGCGCTATACCGTAAGGCTATTCCAAACTTTTCTATTCCGATTCTGCAATCAGCCCTCCGCGATTGGTCAAAAGCTTTTTTTGGGCCACCCCCACTTCGCCTGTCTGTCACGCGACGTCACAAAAACAGCGCGAGCTCTCCATTTGATATGACGTATAGGCACTGGTTATGCATGATTGGAAAGAACAAAAGAAAAATTGTTATTTCTGATTCGAGGCTTTTTCGCCATTAGCCCTCAGTTATTGGTCAAAAGTTTACGGGCGACACCCACTTCACCTCGATGTCACATGACGTCACCAAACCGCGAAAACTCACCACGTCAAAGTGACGTTTACGCGTTAAAGATGGATTAACATGCTGGACAAAACTGTCTTTTCTTTTGAATAGCCACAGGCTGCCCCGATTCTTAAGGAATAAAAGATGGCTGCCGCCGATCACTCAGGCACTGGCTACTAGCACTTTCCGGAGAGCATGGGTTTATTTGCGTATAACGTAACTTTTTGCGTGCCGTATAAGGTTATTGAACCGTTTCGGCACGTATACGACATCGCTCTGCCATCTTTTATTTGCTGGGGTTCCGTTTTAGCGGCATTTTTAACTGTCCGTTGCATGCCGTCGCGATTTTCGACCAGCTATCGTAAACGTAGTAAGGGAAAGCGGACCAATCGCAGACGCCCGCACCACCCCCTTCATTCGATTATCGATTTTCTATGCACTGGCTCGGCCTCATCGAATCTCTCTCCACTTGAGCGTACTCCTAGCCTCTTGTCAGGCAATTAGATAAGTCAAGCCGTTCAGTTTAGGCAGTGTTATTTGTTTTTAAAGCAAACAAAAGTGACCTCCTATAAACGATGAGAGCGTTTGATTGGTCTGTTCAGACAACTCTGTGGGTCACCGCCCGATGCTTGCGTCGGCGGTTACGCAAATGTGACGTCAGGAGATTGGAATAAAAACATATTGGGATAGTTTTACGCTATAGCGCCCCTTAACCCATTTGTTTCGTACTGAGGATCGATCGCTCATTAAGAAAATTTATCACACGAATATTTATAACTTATTCAATCAATCTTACGAAATTTGAAGTTAATGCGATGGGTATAATATTGTCTAACACATAACCGTCACACGTATTTTAAACAAGAATTTTCCCCTCCGATGGAAGCGGTACGCTTATGACAGAATAATTCATATAGTCTAATAAATAATTTTGGGATTGTTTATATAAAGCTTTCCATACGGACGAAGTGATTCCATCGGGACCCGGAGCCGCTTATGTGAGGCTTAGTAAGGCTTCATAATTCAGACTTGGAGATTTTAGTGAAACCTTCCCTAGTTGGAGGTATCAGTATAGCTAATGGAGTGCAGCAGACCCAGCCAAACACAAGCGCGAGCTGCTACACCGAGGCGTCCGACCTCTTCCTCTTCAGCGGACAAGCGGCAGGAGCGATGCTCGAGATGTTCTTTATTACAATGACCCCGGGAGAGAAAGAATACATCCTGGCGACTTATGGCAAAGATACGATAACGCGATCGTAGTAGTGTTGGAGACGACTAACGTGCATGGTGTCGTGACCGTGTAGGCGCATGTCGTCAGATGGCGTGAGAGGCTCGATCACGTAGTTAATTGGCGACGCAGGGTCGATGATACGATATGGCCCATGACATTGAGCCAGAAGCTTGGACAAAAGACCCGGGCCGTGGGGTGGAATCCGCAGCCAAACGAGGGAGCTAGTACGGAATGCTGAAGCGGTTTTAAGCCATTTTTGTGACTATTCTGTTGGTGTGCTTGCTCTTCTATTGTCAAAATGTGAGCAAGTTGCCTGCACTGTTCTACGTACTTGACGAGTTCTGAAATGGGCCGGCAGTCGAAGGCGCCGGGTTTGTATGGTAGTACAGTGTCCAACGTGCACGATGGTTTTCGTCCATACAACAACACAAATAATTGTGAGAAGCCAGTGGTTGCCTGCCTTGCGGTTTTATAAGCGTACGTTAGAAACGGGAGAACCATGTTCCAGTTGAAATGGTCGGACTCGATGTACGTAGGGAGCATTTCGCCAAGAGTGCGCTTGAAGCGCTCAGTTAACCCGTTAGTTTGTGGGTGGTATGCCGTCGACGTGCGGTGAACTACGCGGCACTCGGTAAGGAGGGCTTCGACGATTTCGGACAGAAACACACGCCCTCTGTCTGTGAGGAGTTCACGCGGCGCACCGTGTCGAAGCACGAAATTGTGGAGAAGGAAGAAGGCAACCTCACGTGCTGTAGCGGCAGAAAGGGCTGCTGTCTCAGCATAGCGGGTGAGGTGGTCGACGCCAACGATGATCCATCTGTTCCCAGAAGGGGTGGACGCGAGCGAGCCATAGATGTCGATGCCGACGTGGTCTAAAGGATGCTCTGGGTAAGGTGTAGGTTGTAGTGCGCCGGTCAAATGCTCAGGCGGCGCCTTGCGTCGCTGGCAAGCGATTCAACCGCAACTGTACTCGCCCACAAGGGGTACATTCCGCGTCAGTAAAAAGCGCTGCCGCAACGCGCCGGCATGGAGACTGTGGGTCGGCGTGAAAAGCAGCACAGATGATGGGGCGCATGTGCCGCAGTACGACCTGGCACCATTTTCGACCGCCATGCATTTCGTTCCCGGGGTAAAGCACCTTTTCGCGCAGTGCAAAATGAGCGACTTGGCGGCGGAGCGCGCGGCAAAGCGAGGCGGCAGATTTAGTGGACAGAATGTTAATGATGCTAGTAATACTTTAATCCTTGCTTTGCTCCGACAGCATAGAATCGAAGTCGAGTGCCGAGAACGATGCAGCAGCAAGTGGTAGCGGACATTGAGAAAGGGCATCCGTGTCAGTGCGCTTCCGGCCAGATCTGTGTACCCCTTGTATGTCGTACTCTTGAAGCCGAAGTTCCCAGCGGCCAAGGCGGCCGGAGGGATCCTTTAGGGACGACAACCAGGACAGAGCGTGATCGTCCGGGATAATGTAGAAAAGACGGCCATAGAGGTGGGGTCGCAACATCATGAAAGCCCACGTTATTGTAAGACACTCTTTTTCAGTGACAGAATATTTTCTCTCGACCTTTGTGAGTATGGACTCGCGTAGGCGGCAAGATATTCTACATAGCCAAGTTTGCGTTGCGGAAGTAACACACCAAGGCCGACACCACTGGCATCTGTATGTACTTGCGTAAGAGACTGGGGATCGCCGTGACGGAGTATCGGATATCTTAACAGGTGGCGGAGAGTCTGGAAGGCGACATCACATTCAGGCGACCAACTCAAGATGTCGGTTCCCGGGTTTGGAAGCTTCGTCAAAGGTGCAATGATTGTGTCGTAATTATGCACCAAGCTACGAAAGTAGGACAGCTGAAGGCCAGCAGACTTGAGACACGCCAGAACCCAGTGGATTCGGGTGAAATGAGTTGAAAATTTTGGACTAAATACAACGATGTCATCTAGATAGAATAGGCAGACATTCCACTTTAAACCCCGAAGGATACTGTCCATAATGCGCTCAATAGAAAGTGCCAAGTGCATTACAGAGGCCAAACGGCATGACGGTAAATTCATATAACCCGTCAGGCGTCACGAATGCAGTCTCAAGGCGATCACATGCAGCCACGGGAACCTGCCAGTAGCCAGAGCACAGGTCTAATGACGAAAATTATTCAGTACTGTGCGAGCAATCAAGGCCATCGTCAATAACTGATAAGGGATAGAAGTCATTTCGTGCATTTTATACGACGGTAATCAACACAGAATCGAATAGAGCCGTATTTCTTTCGCACAAGCACAAGTTGGGACAACCACAAACCATGGCCCGGCTGAATGCCGCCACTTCAAGCATGTCCTCTCAATGGTCGTTACTAAGCCGCTGTCCTGCTGATGAGACACGGTCTGGGCGTTGCCGTACCGGTGGTTGCTGTACCGATGCTATCGACATTGTGTCGATACTGTGAGTGACAGAGTCAGTACGGCCCAATATCTGTGTGGTACAATCGAAAGAAGTGCGGCACTGGCCAAACAGAGAAAGGAAATGCTGGCCGTGTTCTGTGGAAAGGTAGGCGTCAATGCCAGAATTAGGAACTTCAGCGGCAATTTCACCTTCCACACACCAATGCCTGCTAGCCGAATTACTATCCTCAGAACATGCCGATGGTCGCGCGACAAATCTAGGAAGTCCGACTCACCACGACTGGATATCGAACGAATACGTTGGCCCCATGCTGGCCACTAACGCCTGGTCGTTCGCGTGTACGGTCATGCGAACAGTGGCACGTTCTAACGACCCCTCGCGACGCGGTCTCGTAATAGCATTGATCGGCGCAAGCGCGGGACATCCGCGCCGCTCGCCGTCCCGAGCCAAAAAGGAAGAGCCTACTCGCTGTCATGCCGGAATAACCCCGCCGTTAGGTGGCGCTAGCAGCGCAAAACTCCCGCCATCTCGTGTACTACTCTGCAACCACACCTACCACCGCCCTAAAGCCAAGCAGCGAAGTCGGATTACAGAAGACGGCAGCCATGCGGGGAAAACAACATATCAAGGGACGCGTGAGAGTCGCGCATCCCCAGATCCCCCCCAGCCTTATGTTACTACATATTCCAGCGAAACATGACACACAGTCTAACATCAACGCGTGCTCGCGAACAAGAGGTAGTTGTATACGCAGCAGTGGCCGGGTCCAGGAAATGTCCACGCACTGTCCATAGCACGCGAGCCGACGTTGTCTCTGGGGTACACCACTGGTCACGGCAGCAGCTCTGCAGACTCACAGGCATGATTCCAGGCCAGGACTCCGGAAACATCGACGCACTAGTCGGCACCAGCGAGCGTCGTTGGTGACTGCCGGCTCTTTTTCCAGCTGCCGAGGGTTGCGTGCCTGACACAGGAGGCCGCCAAAGTCGGTGCGCCGAACTTGCCACACGCATCTCCATTGCCTGGAGTGGCTGGATCGTAGTCTGGGGCAGCGGCCCAGACGATTTGCAGGTGACAGCAAACCAGGGGTGACTCCGCTGATGCTGCGTACACTCAACGCAGACGGCAAACACTGAAGTAGCGCAAGAGAGAGGAATTCTGCATGCGCATCGCCCACCTGGTACGATGTTCAATTCGGCTAGCAAAGGATCAGGAGGCTACTCATATGGTAAGTTCATGTGAACAAACCTCTCTTTCTTGAGTCGAACGAGTAATTTCAATTTTTTGCGAGACTAACTAGAATGAGGAAAGCAAAGTGCGACATCTCAACGTCACAGTCCACAAGGTTGCGTTCTTCCATGTGCGACATGCGGCTTTGTAAAGCCTTAGGCCTCATCAGTCGCTACCCTGACGACAATCGGCATCCAAAAATCACACCCAAAATGGGCGCAAAACATACAGCCGCGAGAAGACGTCAGCTTCGTCAGGTGGTACTACTCCTCTCGGTCCACACAGCATCCGATTTGAGGGCGCCCACCGTCCCAGACGGTGTCGGAGCGTCCAGTGCCAGGCCGCAATACCAGACAGCCCGTAATGGCACCCGTGGCCTGCGGCCACCCGGCTCCGAGAGCCGCGACTTCATCAGTGTCAAGGAGAGAGAAGAAGCTATTTACTAAGAAATTCGGACTACCCACGAGGCTTCCGTATTCACTCGCTTCAGGCTTGCCAATGCTCCGCGATGGCTAGGCCTTGCTCTCCCAGGATGCAGACTAAGTGGTTCTCGTACCGACGAATGATAAAAAAGAAAAACACTTGCTAAAAGGCTTAGCATATTAACAAGTTCAAATGCGCTGGAGAAACCATCGAAGAAAGCACACCGCCGACGCTAGCGGTCAAAATCTACGCTAGGCCTGCGCTTTGGTTGAAACAAAGGTTGGCTGGAACTAAGCAAAACTCAAAACTATCGTCCGAGGTCCCGAAAGACCCACGTTGGGCAGCCAGATGTGGAATCTCACTCGTGCTCTTGGGGACAAAGGAACGACGACACATTCGCGCAAGCAATCGCAAGGGCATTTATTGCACCTTTCATACCCTAAGGCCTGCTAGCCGAATTACTATCCACAGAATGTGTCGATGGGCGCGCGACAAATCTAGTAAGTTCGACTCACCGGGGCTAGATATCTAGCGAACACGTTCGCCCCATGGTGGCCACCAACGCCTGATCGTTCGCTTGTACGGTCACGCGAACGGTGGCGCGCTCGCACGAGGCCTCGTGAGACGGTCTCGCAGAAGCATGGATCGGCGCTTGCCGACTCTGAGCCAAAGAGGAAGAGCCTACTTCCTGTCGCACCCGACTAACGCTGCCGTGAGGTCACGTTAGCAGCGAAGCACTCGCGCCATCTCTCGTACTACTCTGCAACTACACCGGCCGCCGCCATGAAGACACGCCGCGAAGTCGGAGTACAGGAGACGGGAGTCATGTGGGGAAAACAACATATTAGGGGCCGCGTTACAGTTGTGCATCCCCACAAGTTTAAGTCAAGGCGCATTTCTGAAAACGGGGGTTAGTATACCATCTCTATGGCGGATGCACTCCCTGAGCGTACTTGCCTGTCGTGTTGCGAAAGTCTGCCGCCAGACCATAATCGATGCGCATGCGCATGAGACCGCATGCTCCGTCATTTTCAGATTCCGTGCTGTGGCGATGGCAGTAGCAGACGACGCGCGAGCGCTATTCGTTAGGGAGAGCAATCCGCCGATCCTACAAACTACGAGTGTGCACAATAGCTGCTTGTCAAAGTGCTCCCCATGTACCGCGTGGCACGGGCTCCCGTTTTCACTGTTATGAAGCTCGTGATTGTGCATGAAAGATTTTGCATTCTGCCACCAATGGAACGCGGCTGTCGCGACTGGGTATCGAACCCCTGATGTCCAGTTCAGCAGCAGAACGTCATTGCCATTGACCCACCACGGGGGGTCAATGCCCGAAATAAGCCTCTGAAATCGTCAGCTCCGAAATTTCATAGCGAAATGTAATTTGACTCTTCATAATGCACTCACTAATCCTCGGATTGTACTTAGGGATGCAACTTCACTGTTGTGTCATGCGGACTATCATCAGCGTTTCCATTGCCCGCGGCTGCTGGTCTCGCTGGGAGAGGTTTTTCGACTTTTCATCCAGGCAGGCCGTGATTACAGTTTCAGGTTTTGATACTCTTCTAGAACTAAGGTCTCAGGCATCTTCCGAAACAAAAATCAGCTCTCTTCATAAAGTAGAAGCCAAGATATCAAACATACTGTTTTCGCATTGTCCCCCACTGGCGGCCATTGCGCATCTTGCATGTTCAAACAGCCATTACATCCTACTCACCGAAGTTTTCTTGGAACCGAAGCCACCAAAAGATGCCTTGGGACCTAAAGAAGCAAGTGTGACTGTTGGGCAGCAAGAAGGATCTTTTCCCGAGCAAAAAGAAAGCCTTGTTTTCCTCATTGTTTTGCTGCAAACCCGCTGTTCGGAGCTCGGTTTAGCGGAGGCAAAGAATACACGTCTTGACAAGTTGACAACGGAGAGTCGGTCGCTGCAAGGGCCGGTGAGGGACGGTTGCTACAAGGGCTCTCCCCTAGAATGCGGGAGGCCTAGGTGTGAATGGCGGAAGGAATGAAGAGTTAATGTTCAAATAGGCTGGATTCACGCGGTCGTACGACACTGTCTCTTCCTCGCCGAGAACGTCAATCTTCAAGGTTTTCTCGGAACGCGAAACCACACGAAAGGGGCCTTCATAGGAAGGAGTGAATGGTGGCTTGATAGAGTCACGCCACAGAAAGACGCTTGGTGTTGTTCATTGTCGGGAAATTAAACACAGGCTGCCCTCGGACAATACGTGGGAGTGCAGGTCGAAGGTGGTCGAGCCAGGAATGTAGACAAATCGCTGAACGGCTGTTGGTGGACTGCCTTGCTCGGTGGCAAAAAACTGGCCTGGAACACGGGTTGGTGATCCATAGAGCATCTCGACTGCGCTGACTCTGAGGTCATCCTTGATTGCTGTTCACAGCCCCAGTAGAACTAGGGGTAACCTTTCTACTCAGTGCTGTCTATCGAGCGTGGCGGTCAATGACGCCCTCAGTTGTCGGTGGAGACGCTCAACCGTGCCGTTGTTCTGTGGGTGGTAAGACGGGGCGTTATAAAGGCGCGTTTCGAGCAGTCTCGCCAGGGCAGGAAAAAGCGAGCTTTGGAATTGTCCGCCTCGGCGCAAAGCGCAACCGTACCCCGACACCCACATGGCAACAACTGCTTTCGCACTGTTTCGGCCGTGATGTCTTGTAGAGGCGTCGCCTCAGGCCACATGGAGTACTGATCGACACACATGAGAAGGTTTGGCAGTGTGCAAGAGGCCCCACAAAGTTTAAATGCACGTGATCGAAACGGTTCTGTAGTTGTCGATGTGGCTACTCCGCTGAATGCGTGTGCCAGGTCACTTTAACGGCTTGACAGGCTTGGCAGCTTCTTACCCAGCTTCCACATTTTTGTTGATCCCTGGCCAGACGAAGCGGTCTTTGATAAGCCTCTGTGTCGCTCTGATGCCGGGGTGGCTTAGCCCGTGCAGTGAATTGAATGTGCTACATGGCCAGCGCATCATATCGGGGTTTCGTGAGTTGCGGGTACTCGACAAGTATATTGTCGTACGTTGAGACCGGTCGAAATGTACGGATGGCCTGAGGAGGTGAGGTTGAACTGTAGGCCAAGTACACCGAGGGATGTGACGTTATCCTTTAGGCTCTTATCGCGAACGCTCACATCTTGGTTTAAATGGCTGAGGATGTCCGCTCTCAGTATGACAAAGCTGACAAACAGCAATAGCTAACTCTCCATTTACAGATGCGAAGGCCGACACTCATAAAGAATTTGCGTAGAGCTGTAGCTCCAGGTCCGGGCCATCTTCAAACCGACTTCATACAGAAATTACATAAGAAAACATTATTCCTTAATCTTTTATTGCAGGCTTAAAATGAGATACCTTCTGCAGATTTGGATAAGATCGAAGGTAATTTTAATAAACATATGTAATTCGGAAGAAAAAGTTGGAGTGAGGAAATATATACATTAGCAATAAGTTCAATTTTATGGAAGGTTTTAGAAAAATTGACGAAAGATGGACTGTACTTTTTATGTTCAAGAATAATCTTCTACACCAAAGACAGCTCGGGTTTCAAATCAATACTTATACAACCACCGGACTTCTGCAAACTAAAAAAAACTGATACCTCAAAGTAAAATCAATGACAATTCCGTAGTAATATGACTTGATATAAAAAAGCCTTTAAGTCCATTTGGGCGAATAATATAACTAAAATATAAGAAGAATAAAATGTCAACAAATCTACTTTCACTAATAGTAATAGCATTAGAAATGGATATATTATATGTGAACAAGGTAACATTAAAACAAATAAAACATTCGCAATGGGATCGCCACAAAGTTTGCGACTGAGCCCATTGCTCTGGAATTGTATGACTGCAGGATTACTAAATAATTAATTCAGGGGCTGTACCTATAGTTTAGCATTTGCAGTGGATATTTCGATCGTAGTCGAAACCAAATCATGAAAGGAACTAAAACAAGAGGCAAATAAAATAATGAATTACGCCGACAGATGGGCTAGCGAGATGACGATGGAATTGAATGGTGACAATTCGTACTTCATTACGATAGGCAAGCAGTACGATAGTCCTCCTCCACAAATAAAAATGGGTGGAAAATTCTGCACAGACGCTTACGTCGGCTTACGTGTGGGAACGCGAAAGCATTATACCGTTTGTAGACATTGGAACGCCATGAACGCGCTTATGTTATGCACTAATGACGTGGCGCCACTTCTTCCCATTTGGTTGCGTCGTCACGTGGGCAATGACGCACGCAGTAGGCAACGCCTATAGTCAGCCAGATGGCTGAAACGTGACGTGGGCAATGACGCACACGCTACGCTCACCTTTGATCAGCCAGAACCGTGGTGTCGGGGAAGCGTGCTCATCTCGCGCCTGGAAGGCCCGGGTTCCATTCTCCCCCCCCCCCCCCCCCAAGACCGAAATTTAGCCAATTTTCTTTTAAAAGACATTAACTTACTTTGTTTACAGGAACCTCCGTGAGAAATTTGACGTCAATCCGAAGACTTTTTACACGTTTTTGACCCTTTGCGCCGTCGGCCATTTATGGTACCATCTTTCGGTCACGCCAACTACGACGGATTTTCGCTCAATGGGCCATATACTGTTTTCGTATAAGAAAATAGAAGAAAATGTTAAGAAAATCAAAAGTCTAGGAGTAATATTTGACCTGAAACTTTCTTTTGTCCTGCACTTAGAACATACTATAAATAATGTAACATATAACACAATAGCCTAGCAAGTTCACTGACGAGAGAAATGGTATTCAGTATAAACGCAAAAGAATATTCATACTAGAGGTATAGAAAGAATGAGTTTCGGCCCATCCACTGTACTACAGTAAAACACACAAATAACTAAACAATTTAAATCAGTGCAACGAATCGCTCTAATTCCAAGCACCAAAGTTTTCAGAACAACATCAAACCATGCATTAAGTATACTTTCTGTCATTCCGGCAGTAGCCTACACAATAGAAAAGGAAATCATGATTTGCGAAATTTACAACAAAGGGAGATTTTTTCTGGAAAGACAGAACATTCACAGAGAATGATATAACATCCAAATATGATCTAGGAAAATTTCACCCACCTAAAAGTCTATCCTTTCCATTTCACAGACGGCTCCAAAATAAAGTAAAACGTAGGGGCAAAGTTTTTTATATTTAATTCGGCAGGTCAAATATTAACTGCAGAACTATTTAACCTATCACCATATTCATCCAATTTCGAAGGAGAGGCGACATCAGTCCTTTACGCAATTGAATACATCCAAACAGATCCTCGCAGGGTTGTTTGTGTCAGCAGGCGTTGCGTATGGTGCGACACCACGAACTCGAGCACATGAGGGTTGGACCTTACCACGTGGGGGACGCGTGCGCGCCTTAGCGTGTCTGGGGAAAGGGGGATCCTAGGGGCTGAGCCAATGTCGGGCGTTAGGACCTTTAAGGCACCTGGCGCAGTCAACACACTTTTGTGGCCTCTGCTTCACATAGACGGCACCTTCAGACTGACCCACCTAGAAGAAATCGGCAGTCGCCTTTTCCTGTTCTCCTCACGAATATTCGTCTTTCTCTCTCACCTTTTCATCTTTCCTGTCTTCACTAGGATATTCCAACTAAACATCTCATCCTCACTTTTGCATAGAGTATGCTACCGGATTCTATTCACAGCGTGTTTACAGGAGGTATTCAGAGACCTGGATTGGGAAGAATTGGGGATAAAAGTTAATGGAGAATACCTTAGTAACTTGCGATTCGCTGATGATATTGCCTTGCTTAGTAACTCAGGGGACCAATTGCAATGCATGCTCACTGACCTGGAGAGGCAAAGCAGAAGAGTGGGTCTAAAAATTAATCTGCAGAAAACTAAAGTAATGCTTAACCGTCTCGGGAGAGAACAGCAATTTACAATAGGCAGCGAGGCACTGGAAGTCGTAAGGGAATACATCTACTTAGGGCAGGTAGTGACGGCGGATCCGGATCATGAGACGGAAATAATCAGAAGAATAAGAATGGGCTGGGGTGCGTTTGGCAGGCATTCCCAAATCATGAACAGCAGGTTGCCATTATCCCTCAAGAGAAAAGTATATAATAGGTGTGTCTTACCAGTACTCACCTACGGGGCAGAAACCTGGAGGCTTACTAAAAGGGTTCTACTCAAATTGAGGACGACACAACGAGCTATGGAAAGAAGAATGATAGGTGTAATGTTAAGGGATAAGAAAAGAGCAGATTGGGTGAGGGAACAAACGCGAGTTAATGACATCTTAGTTGAAATCAAGAAAAAGAAATGGGCATGGGCAGGACATGTAATGAGGAGGGAAGATAACCGATGGTCATTAAGGGTTACGGACTGGATCCCAAGGGAAGGGAAGCGTAGCAGGGGGCGGCAGAAAGTTAGGTGGGTGGATGAGATTAAGAAGTTTGCAGGGACGGCATGGCCACAATTAGTACATGACCGGGGTTGTCGGAGAAGCATGGGAGAGGCCTTTGCCCTGCAGTGGGCGTAACCAGGCTGATGATGATGATGCTACCAGAAACTCTAGAAACACGGTATACCAAAATTCGAGTCAGACCTTAGCTCCCAATTCCCCAAAGATGTTTCAAGTGTCAGAGATATGGCCATGATTCGCAAAGCTACCAAGGCCAACTCACCTGTGTAAAATGTGGCGTACATGAACACGCATTCGACAAGTGTAGTGGCACGCTCCACTGTCTCAATTGTGACGGTGGACACGCAGCATACTGTCGAACTTGCTCCACGTTGAAGAAAGAAAAAGACATAATCACACTGAAAACCAAGGAAAACATTTCATTCCAAGAAGCGGGGAAGCGTGTTTCCTTTTTCCATATCTCAGGCTGTGCTGATGCGGCGCGCAAGGAGGCAACGTCGCAGCAGACTCTGACACCGGTCTGGCCCACAAAGAACGTGGTGGCGGCTGTGCCACCAGCCCCCTTCGTGACGTCAGCCAGTGCTGCTGCGTCGTTCGTGGATTAGCGACCATCGACATCAGGGTTGGTGGAGTCCAGGGTCTCGTATCTCGAGGCGACGCTTACATAACGAACATATCGCTCACAAGAGCGCGTGTCCAGCGCTCCACAAGAGGCGATGGACACAACACCGACCAAAACGGCGCAGCCAGCGCCTAAGGAGCGACAGGATTCTCTCAACCGCTCAAAAAAAAAAGAGAAAAATCTCGTGTCACGGTGCCTGGAAAGGACCCCGTGAGCTAATATCCGTTTCCTAAACACACAGCACACAACACACTTGTCCTAATGGAGACACAAATACCACAATGGAGCGTTAGATGACTTCAGAATCTCGACGATATTGAGAACTCCTAGACAAACATAATCCAAAGTTGCTGTGCCTTCAGGATGCACATCTGAAAGCTACAAACTTTCTTCGCATATACACGATCTTCAGAAAAGACCGGGACGAGGCTAACGCCTCCGGCGATATAGGAATAGTGGCAGACAGGTCTGTAGTTTGTTGACACGTTGCGCTTCAGACGCTCCTTGAGGCAGTGTCAGTTCGGGCAATTATTTTTAATAACTAGGTAACTGTATGTTCTGTATACATACCCTCAAATTATGAGCTCCATAAACATGCATTCCAATCATTATTAGATCAATTACCCGAACCATACCTGGGTCTAAGAGATTTAAATGTACAAAGTAGCCTATGGGGTGACCCTCGCTGCGACGCGCGAAATCGTCTGTTCAAACAGTTTCTTTTTCTTCCGGTGTATGTCTCCTGAATGGAAATGAACATGCATATTATTTTTAGTAAATCATTAATCATGCATATTCTGATATTGCAAACAAAACATATTCCTCTATAGACCTTAGCATAGCATGCCCGACACTTTTACCTCGCCCTAAATGGAGTGGTATTAGAAATCCTTATGGCAGCAATCATTTCTCGATTGTTTGCTGTAGACCAAAGTATAATCAATGTTCCCCACAGTTTCCTCGGGGGAAAACTGATCCAGCCGACTTGGAACAGTTCCGAAATATTAATCTTGTATCGCGGGCTGACATTTGTTTCTAAGCGTGGACGCTGCGGTTGAGTATTCGACGGTTTTTCTTATTGATGCCGCGTCCAAATGTATCCTTGAGACATGTGGATCATCTAAAGAGCGCTGCGGGCCATGGTGGAACGATGAGCGTCGTAACGCGCGTAAGAAGCGGGACAAAGCATGGGTGTTGCTTCGAGACTCGCCGACAACAGAAAACCTCTTTCATTTCAGGCATGTCAAATCTCAGGGAAGGAGAACGCGCCGACAAGCTAAAAAAGAGTTGGCAAAACTGTATATCAGGAAATAACTCTCACACAGGTCTTAAATAACCGTGAGTGGAATAATAGGTCGACAACCTTACTCGCTACTCTCAGTAAATTCTCAGGGAGACATTATGGAAGACCAGGCGAACTTTTTGCGCGCAGATTTTGAAAACATATTGAGCTGGTCGCACTACTCTGAGGCATACAATTGACCACTTCGCATAGGAGAGCTTGAAGCAGGTCTTAACAGCTGCGACAAATCTTGCTCAGGCTCTGATCGCATAATGTATGAAATATTGAAACACTCACCATCTTAAACACAAAACTTCTTTTTGTCTACAATGCTATATGGTCTTCTGGCCAGATTACCTCACTTTCAAAAGAGGCCATTATAATTCCCATTCTGAAACAATGTAAGGACCCTTCTTGGCGAACAGCTACAAACCTAGAGCTTTGAAGAGTTGCCTATGTAAACTTTTTGAGAAGATGGTAAAGAGGCACCTGCTCCACTGTCTTGAATCTAGTAACGTATTGGACCCATACCAATGTGGCTTCAGGGAAGGCAGATCGACGACAAACCAGCTTGTTTGCATGGAAACGTACATCCGGGATGCTTTTATTCGCAAACAGCTCGTCTTAGCAGTATTCCTTGATATGTAGAAGGCGTATGATACTACGTGGCACTTTGGCATCCTTCGGGGTCTTTGTATAATGGGCATTGGCAGCAACTTTCTCAGCATTATTTACAGTTGCCTGTCTAGCAGGACGTCTCGTGTTAGAGTTGGTAATGTTTAGTCTCGACTATACGCAAAAAAATCAGGGGTACTGCGTTGTGGTGTGCTGAGCTGTACGCTTTTTATTGTAAAAATGAACTCTTTACATAGTGTCATACCTCGCACACTCTTTTACTTGGTATATGTGGGCGATGTACAGATAGGTTTCAAGTCTTGCAATCTCAGCATCTACAGCTTGGCCTAAACAAAATCTCATAGTGGGTGGAAGAAAATGGTTTTAAATGAAACACTCGTGCATATGTTCTCTTCTCAAAGAAAAAAGGTATATTACCAGAACCCGTTATCGACCATAGCAGAAAAAGACTATCCATCAGCTTTGAACACAATTTTTTAGGTGTTATCTTGGACACAAAACTTAACTTCATTTCCCACTTGAAATATCTCAAAGCAAAGTGCCTGTAGGCTATAAACCTGCTTAAGCTGCTTTCTCGAACAACCTGTGGCAGTGAGACGAGGTGTCTGCTAAGCCTGTATAAGAGTCTCGTAGGCTTGCGTCTCGACTATGGAGCCGTGGTGTACCATTATGCAACGAAGAGTGCCCTCAATATCCTTGACGCCGTCCACAACCTCGGTATACCTCTGACAAGAGGCGCTTTCGGAACAAGCCCTGTGGAAAGCCTGTACGTCGAATCCAACGAATTGTCCTTACACCTATGCAGAACATACTATAGCTTCTCGTACTTTCTCAAGTGTAAGTCAGATAACACACATGGGGGTCATTCAACTGTACTGGACTTGTCTTCTGCCATATTTCACCACAACCGCTCTTCTGTTCGCGCTCCTCTGTCTGTGCGCTTAAAAGAACTGGCTAATGAAACTGGCATTCCCCTTAAAGAGACAGTTCTAATGGCTCCCACTCATCTTGACACCTTGGGAATGGCAGAATATGCAGTGTGGTATGTCTTTTGTCGTAATATCAAAACATGCACCGGAGGCGCGTATACATTCGCACTTTCTTAAACTCCAGGTAAAGTACTCCTGCGCTGAATTTTTTCAAGCAGATGCTTCATAGTCTACCTATGGTGTAGCTTATGCAGCTCTCGAACCCTCTTTTTCAACGTCCAGTGCATTAAATCCGAAAACGAGCACATTCACAGCGGCGGCATATGCGATCCTCTCTGCTCTTAAACATATAAAGGAAACTGGTATTATGAAGGCTGTCATATTCACAGACTCATTGAGTGTTCTTAGTTGCCTATTGAGTCTGCGAAAACACAAAAATTCTATTCTCGATGAAGTCTACGGCTTTCTGTGCTCAGTGTACATGTCCAACCAAGTAAATTGTTCTTCTTTGGGTGTCTGGCCACAGAGGCCTAGAGGGCAACGTTGCTGCTGACGAAATGACTGCGTCGGTAGCTTTTTGGGATGCTGACATTACTATACCTGTACTCTACAGAGACCTTAAGCAATTTGTACGACATGGGCTACGGAAACATTGGCAGAGGCAGTGGGACACACTCGTATCCAACAAACTACACTTTATCAAACCAAAAATAGTGAGCTGGATCTCTGAACAAGACAAACAGGAACTACTGTTTCGCAGATGAAGAATTGGGAACACTTACAGTACTCACGCCTATCTTCTAAACGGCACTGACCCTCCGACGTGCAGTAGGTGTGTCAACAGACTTACAGTCTTTCATGTTCTCGTTCAGTGCCCGTATTTAGTTCTCGTTCAGTGTCCCTTGTCCAGTCATGCGCTAGTCACTTCAGCATGGAATACCAACTAGCTCGGTCCACAGCCCATTAGTAGAAGAGGAAAGAAAAATGTACTTCCCTTTCTTAAACCATCACAATATATCTGTGCACCCAGCGTACGTTTTAAGCGATGACTGTAAGTTCTTAACAAAAGTGAATACGAAAGAAATCATTTGGCCAGGCTCTTTGTAGCCCAGCCTCTCCTTGTAGGCTGCAACTGCAGTGTGGTCACTCACAGAGCACATGCCCGCCGCCCTTCCGCTGAATTGCTTTGCTGAGGCACTAGTGCTACTATAATTAACGCGTATTAGTCACTAATCCTCTATGACGTGCTCTTATAGCCATAGCACTCGCTGTTGACTGACGTTGTTTTAATTAATACATAAATATGTTGCGCAATTTGCAGCGAATACTTTTAGGCCGATATATAGCCGTCCCGCATCCACAATTTACAACTCATATTCTCATTACCATTAATCACCAAGTGTCATGGCGCTCTTTGGACATTTCTAGCCCCTGCGCCAAGAACAATATCCATCCATCAATCAACCAATCCAAAGGAAACACAGCATCTACATCTTAAATTCTTACCGACAGCCTTTCTTGTTTAGAATCCCTTAGAATCTCTAAAATGAGCAAACCAGTCATTGTCATGGTTAGGACGCGATTAAACAATACTTTCGAAAACTTCATAAGATTTTGATAGGTGAAAGGTCCTAGTAGCAATAAAAAAAATAACGCGGCAGACTTGTTAGCAAAAGACGCAAGTGACAAAATGGAACTAGTAAACTTACCACCCACCAGAAAATTTATTAAAGAAACAACTCAACAACTAACTAAAGGACATATGGAACAAGCTGTAGCAAGAAGAGGCGAAGGACCGTTATGCATTACATTGGGTTAAGAATTGCAAATCTATTCCGGAATATTTTGTCGCCAATTGCTACGCTTCGCAAGCAGTTACAGGACATGGGAGGTTCCTATTTTATTTTAAACGTTTTAATATGAAAGCAACGTCAAATGGTGAATATGAAGAGGTATGTCGTAGTTTTGATCACTATCTTGACGATGGCCCGATAGTACGAAAAGAAAAAATTGTATTGGAATACCTTCTTGGCGGGGGGTGGGGGTAGGGGCAAAACACCATCGAAAAGGAAACCAGATATATTCATGAAGTACAAAACAAGATAATATTTGGATCAGTTCGTTAAAAAAGATAATGAAAATATTTTACAGGTATCAGAAGAACTCCTTAAGATCTATGTAGTGTACACATCCCACACATTAATTGCCACATCAGAGAAACACAACTCTTTCTTATGTTTGCTTGCTGTCGAGGGCAGAATGAGCATTGTGGATCAAGCATCCCCTGTAACTATAACGTGACAAACACTTCGTAAAAAAAAGCGTTCGAATAACTAGTTCAAGAAATTACAAGAAATAGAGAAGCGAACAATAATGAACGAGGAAACTACTACACTCTCCCGTTCCGTTTAGTTCTAGCTCAAGTCAGAGTTACTTTCTCACTTACCTTTAATAAACTATTATCCAGAGTATAAATCGACTGCTATTTTCAACTTCAATTGCTCTGTACAAATATAGCAGGAAAAGGACAAAGCCAATGAATTCAGGAAGACAACTCGGTCAAGATAAGTCGACTGAAGAAAAGCTAACACATACCAATTCTAGTTAAATCAAGTCAGGGCAATGCAAGATAAGATCCACCAAGTCATGGCAACAGAAGACAAGACGAGCAAAAAACGTCAGGAACAAGGGCAGCATGCATAGAAGATATTTAAATTGTTAGTGAAGGGGAATTTCAAGATTTATTCTGTATTATGTTAAAAGGTAAAATTGAACATATCAATAAAAAACCCATTACCAGGCCATTCCCTTGGCCGCGGTCGCTGATGGGGATACAAACCTCATCTCTCCTTTCATCTCTACCTATACCTCTATCAAATCACACATCCCTCACCGTCCTCTATCATTATATTTTCCTTTCCTTTCTAGATTACTTTTGATCTATTTTCAAAAGTATTTACATGGCACTCTGCCATTTTTAAAATTTTAATTCGGCTTTCCTTTTTCAAGTCCGATACATTAGTGGTGCAGTTCGACGAATCTCGCCATTTAACCTCTCTCACTTTCTGTTGAGTAATGCGACCAGGATAACTACTAACAAAAGCGAGAGGAGCATGACAAAAGGGCTACTGCCGTGTGCGACATCTAGTATGCGCCTCCGCGGTCGTATTCGCTTGAACACTAATAATCAAGAAGCTCGTTTGGGATCTTGCATTACAATTTTATTTCCGCGTACGTATTGCCCATCGATGTTTTACCCAAATCCTCCATTTTTCACTTCCTGTAGGCAGGGGATCAAAGGAAGTGAAACTAAATGCGATTTCTGGTGCCGACAAGCTTCCTGGTACTTGTCAATGCAGACGCTGTAATAATTCCCAAAAATTGAGAAATATCCATGAAGTGTCTCATTCCAAGCGTGAAGCTCACAATGAACTTTGCCCCCTGGAACAAGATGTTTCAAAGTCAGGCGAAAGCAAAATAGAAGTAGTGCAACTATCAGCTTTTAAACGCGCAATTCAGTCGGGGGCATCAAGAGAACCAACCTCCCCAATATTTGCATACGTACATTTACTAACAGGAGGGACGTTAAGATTGTAGAATGCAACCTATAAACTATAGAAACACTCTAGTGGCTCAAAAGTCTCTGACGTTGTGGAAACTGTCTGAGACGCTAATACCGCGTAGGCAATTCCATTCTTCATCATCATCAGCCTATTTTTATTTCCACTGCAGGATGAAGGCGCCTCCCTACGATCTATAATTACCCCTGTGTTGCGATAGCTGATTCTAATGTGCTCTTGCATGTTTCCTAACTTCATCACTCCACTTAATTATCTGCATCTTCGACTGCGCTCATGCACTGTAAAATAATTTACACCCTTAAAGTTGAAAAAGGGTGCAAATGTGTGTATAACTGACACCCTTAAGCTGTCAGTTATATAAATCACACCCTAAGGGTGTGAGTTGCACACACATTTACACCCTTTCCAGTTTAATTGTCTAAATAATTTTACAATGTTTTCATTCCGTTGGCACCCATTCTGTAACTCTAACGGTCCACCGGTTATCTAACCTACGCATCACATGGCCTGCCAAGCTTTATTTTCTTTCTCATAATGTAAACGAGAATATCGGCTATTCCCGCTTGTTCTCTGATCCACCCTGCTCTCTGCCTGTATATTAACGTTACGCCTGCGCGGTCCTTGTTCTCGAGCTTTTTTGTCGACCTCAAAGTTTCTGCCTCATATGTTACTTAAAAAATTATGCGGCTTTACGTACCATAACCCCTTTCTGAGGCACGCCGTGGTGGAGGACTCCGGACATTTCGAACACCTGGGGTTCTTTAACGTGCGCCTAAATCTAAGCACCCCGGTGTTTTCGCATTTCACCCCCAAAGAAATGCGGCCGCCATGGCCGGGATTCGATCCCGCGACCTCGTGCTCAGCAGCCAAACACCATAACCACTGCGCAACCACAGCGGGTTCCCATATGTTAGCACCGGCAGAATACATTTATAATACACTTTTCTTTTCAGCGACGGTAAGCTTGCAGTCAGGATGTGGTAAGGCCTGCTGCATGCACCCCAACCCATATTTATTCTTCTGTAAATTTCCTTCTCATGATCAGGGTCCCCTCTGAGTAACTAACCTAGATAAACATACTTCTGTACATACTCTGGGGGCTTACTGGCGATCCTGAATTCTCGTTCTCTTGCCGGGCTAGTGAACATTGCCTTTGTGTTCTGTGTATTAATCTTCAACGCCATTCTAGCACTTTTGCCGTTAAGGTCCTTGATCATTTGTTGCAGTTCATCTCTAGTGTCGCTGAACAGCACAATGACATCTACAAATCAAAGGTTGTTCAGACATTGGCCGTTGATCCTCACTCCTAAGCATTCCCAGTCTAATTGATCGAATACTTTTTCTAAGCAGGCAGTGAAGAGAATTGCAGAAATTGTTTCTTTGCCTGAGCCTTTTCTTCATTAGTAGTTTCCTACTTTTCTTGTGGAGAGCTAAAGCAGCTGTGGAATTTTTGCAGATATTTCCCAAGATATTCACGTATGCCTCCTGCGCACATAGATTACGCAATTCCTCTATGACTGCTGGTATATCTACTGGATCAAATGCCTTTTCATACTCTATGAAAGCCGTACTGAGTCCATGCAACCAGCCATACAAACCCACTACTGAGTCTTGGATGTCGGGTTAAAATGGAACGTGTAAGTGGAACTATGATGTCCTAGTGCGTAATGCCAACATTGCTGTTTGAGTCAGTGATAACTACAACTTCTAACCATGTTTTATTGCGTTGGCCTTCTTAGGGCACTTCACACACATTCCGATGGCTATGTTTCTGTTTGCATCTAACTCGTTTCCCGTATACCTTCGTTACAGGATAGTCTGTGGTCGAATGGGCAGAGCATTGGGCGGCTGTGCTGAGGGAACAGGGTTCGAAAGCAACCGTCGGACCGACTTGGGTCACTGAGTATGTGGTAATGTGTACATTTGCTGGTGGGTCACCGTAGGTATGGTACTGCGTAGGTATCGCTGTTCGAAGAAACTAACGCCGACTTCTAACACAGGTTATGCACCATTTGCTCTGTGCGGCTGCTCATTGAGCCACTTTGATGCGAACTTGGGTCACTAAGTATGTGCCACTAGATGGGGGCCGCTCTTCAATCAATCTCTTCGACGCTAAATTGGGTAACTACGTATGTGCCACTGAAAATGTTCCACTCTACAATAAGGAGAGATGCCTTCATTTCCCCCGATGTTGAGCGGAATCGAAACTACGTCACAAGGGCTGCTCAGGGAGAGCAACCCGGCGCATTACCAGGCTGCACCACAAATGCACTGGGTATGTGCCGCTCTACAATGAACGCCCTTCACGCAAACGATTTAGCGAGCTGTGCCATGAATGCACTTGGTATGTGCGACTATTAAATAAAGCTCATGACAACTTGGGTCACTGAGAATGTGCCACTGAGTGTGCGGCAAGCGAGGAACAATTCCGAGCGTTCGCACGCACCTCCGCGCCGTGAATTTCGGAGGCCACGCGCAGGCTTCGCGGAGGCGGCGCTAGATGGCGCCTAGTGTTCTTAGGGAAGCGTGAAACAGGAGTCCCGCGGCTGTAAACGCCTCATACATAACTCGCTTCGACGGGGAAGATACGTTGTGTCGCCACATTGGTTCTATGCTAAACCCATTGCCGTCGGCAGTCAACGTAAGATGGGTTCTGCGGCAATTTTTTCAATCTATTTAATTTGTCCGTGCGTCACTACCGGGAAAAGGACACGCAGATGTTAAACTCTCTACGTAGTAAAATAATTAAATCTGGGGTTTTATGTGCGTACCAACGGTCTTAATCAACTTCTCCAATATTATATTTAGGTGAAAAGTGTCAATGAGAAAATTGTAGAGCCTCATGAAAAACTCGCGCTAGCGCTTTCTGTTGCTGAGTACGTGCTACATAGAAGTGTTGTTCCGAGCGTGAAAGGAGTCCACAGATGCACGCAAAATTGCCGCGCGACTGGCCACTCGAGGCACTTTGCGTTTATGAAGTTATACAATCGGAGGAGTCAGACTTCTTGCAAGACATATCGAGCCGCAGTGCGAAGTAAATAAGTGAGGATGGTAGTTTCATCGACCGTACAAACTTGTTAATGCTCACATACTAACTAAATTAACAAGCATAGTGTCAGCGCGCACAGGCAAGGACGCATACATCACACTCCATGAGCACGGACATTCGCTGTGAAAACGCTGGTGTCAGGAAGCGCAGCAGCAGCAGCGAGCGAAGTGACCTTCGTGCTGTCTATCGCTTCAACGCAAACGAAGGGGCGAGAACACAGCACATGCAAAGCTATGAGCCATCGGCCCACCTAGACTTTGCTCCCAAAGCAGATTGCTTTCAAGATAATATCCGCGCGACTTAGCGCGGCGGCGACAACCTGCTGCAGTGCAACACCCGCCCCACCTCCCCTGCCCCTGGTTCCTTACGTGCGACCGAAGGCGGCGCGCTTCCTCCGCGCTTTCTTCCCTTGTGCACACGAGATTGAGCCGCATTCGTTGACTCACTCTCGCACATACAGCATACGGCGCGCAGCGACGGTGTTATCGACCTTGGACTTTGCACGGAACATCACGACGGCGGCGACGGCAAAAATGCACCTGCAGTTTCATATCTTGCAATAAAACAGCTCTTAATGGCTGCCAGTACAGCTATTAGTGTCTCGGTGCTCGTAGTAGCACAAAAGACGGCGCGTGCGCGTGAGCATTTCAAGGGGGCACGTACTTTGGTGGCACTGGCCCCTTTCCACGCCTAATATGCTTCACAGCATATTAGCGTTGTAGGATGGCGAAGCTAACTTGAAAGAACCGGTCATTATGCAAAGAATATTAGAAGAGCACTTTTAGATGGATCTCTCCACATGGAGCAAACTGAGTTAGGCGTACACTGCCTATACACTAATTATTTGGATATACATGTGACTACGGCTAGCTGCCTAGCGCATAATGATAATTATGAAAGGGCTGTGGCGAAGAAGACCTCTTTGTATATTTTTTTCGCTGTGGGACTGAGGTAGGTTTTCGGGAGATATATGGCCGTGTTCGTACAATAGGGAGGATCGGTCGAAATTAGGGAGACTCCCGGAGAAATCGTGTGAGCTGGCAGGTAATGCTACTAGGGTAATGCTACTAACGCGACAATTCCTTCTCGGATGGACAAGAGTACTACAGAGCTACGCCTCTCTGAACATCGTACGAAAGGCTAAATTTAGCTCAAATTTAGCTACAATGGCACCACATGCAGACACATACATAACCGAGTAAAGACTCCTTTCCGCCTCTACACAACCATACCGAAATAAAGTGCATGACATTGATTCACGCATTAGAAAGCTTAAATGCTTAAGATACGCTTTGTAGGAGTCCTACAGTGTAATCTGGCAATAGTGCTCGCTCGCTATTCGTATTGGGCCAGCCGTGGTAAAATGTGGTGGCAGCGAATTGGCATCGCACTGTGCTGGTGCCCGAGTCCCTTCACGCTATTTCCGTATCCTATGTGTCGAATGTGCGGGCTCCATAACCGAGAAGGCGTGAAACGCCTGCAAGAAATTGCGCACCTGTAGATCTCTTAACCCCTGAGGAGCACAGGTTTTAGTTTGATGTCTGATATCTACTATGGCCTGAGTGAGATCTCTCAAACACGGCCGCTCCCATTCGGATGCAAAAAGTATTGCCCAGTGATGCCTCTGTGAACGCCGGTAAAAGCATTCATGAGTGCGGCTATTTGCAATAGGACGTTCTCGATGAAATGTTATAATTAAATAAATAACTCCACAGTTACGTTTGCACAACTCCATGGCTCAGTGAAGTAAACATGCAGTGAGCCGCGTTGTTCACTTTATTGAGAATTATACCGGTGCTCGAGACGCGTTTGCGCCGTCGCAGCCGTGAAAGTGGCCGTCGGCGCCGCTGCTGTCGCTGTCGTGCTGTCGCGGCATCGACATTCATGCATGGCTCGAGCTTGTAGGTTTCGGAGGTATTTAGAGACGCGCAGTGAGTTTGGCTGCAGAAGCGACGAAACCAAGTGGACGCACCCTACCACTCCACTCAGTCGGCTCTGCCGGAAGCAGGGCAGCATTCTGGCTTCCGCAGCTGGCATGAGCGCTGTGCACATACAAATTAGCGCTCCTGCTGAGCAGAATTGTGCAAATACCGTGGTGCATACACTGCGTAGTCTGAGCGGAACAGACAGTAACCACTAAGGTACATCTGTCTTACTGCGCTGACAAACGTCAATGCTTTCTCTTCAATCTTGTCTCGCGCACCAAGGAGCTTCGACGCCTGCAGCGCCGTTAGCAGTGCTCCTCTCATCACGCCAGACTTCCGACACGCCTTCAGCACAACTACCACTTTCAATGGTTCGCCTTCAGACGAGACTGGCAACTTTCAGGACGAACACAATTACACCTGCTTAACGGTACAGGATATGTTTTTCCGCGCAAGCGTGCAAGAC